>NC_091977.1:364317326-365064826 GCF_044704955.1 Pristiophorus japonicus | reverse complement strand
ACAGTGATGTACAATTGTTGAAGTTCATCATGTGATCTTTAAATGTCTGCCATTGTCTATCCACCGTCAACCCTTTAAGTATCATTCGCCAGTCTATTCTAGCCAATTAACATCTCATACCATCGAAGTTACCTTTCCTCAAGTTCAGGACCCTACTCTCTGAATTAACTGTGTCACTCTCCATCTTAATAAAGAATTCTACCATATTGTGGTCACTCTTTCCCAAGGGGCCTCGCACAGTCCTTTCTCATCACACATCACCCAGTCTAGGATGGCAAGCCCTCTAGTTGGTTCCTTGACATGTTGGTCCAGAAAACCATCCCTAATACACTCCAGGAAAACGTTCTCCACAGTATTGCTACCAGTTTGGTTAGCCCAATCTATATGTAGATTAAAGTCGCCCATGTGCTTGTCAGAGTAGGAATCGCAGAATAGCTCAGGTGAATATGTGGCTTGAGAAGTGCTGCTGAAGGGAGGGATTCAAATTCATGGGGCATTGGAACCGGTTCTGGGGGAGGAGGTATCAGTACAAACCGGACGGTCTGCACCCTGGCAGGACTGCAACCAATGTCCGAGGGGGAGTGTTTGCTAGTGCTATTAGGGAGGGGTTAAACTACTACCTGATCAGGGAGACAGAGGGAAGTAGAATGGGGGCAGAAGCAAAAGATAAAAAGAAGAAAAGTAAAAGTGGAGGGCAAAGAAACCCAAGGCAAAAAGCAAAAAGCGCTATATTACAGCAAAATCCTAAAGGGGCAAAGTGTGTTCAAAAGACAAGCCTGAAAGCTCTGTGCCTCAATACGAGGTGTATTCGGATTAAGGTGGATGAATTAACTGCGCAGATAGCAGTTAACGGATATGATGTAATTGGCATCACGGAGACATGGCTCCAGGGTAACCAAGGCTGGGAACTCAACATACAGGGGTATTCAACATTTCGGAAGGATAGACAGAAAGGAAAAGGAGATGGGGTGACGTTGCTGGTTAAAAAGGAAATTAATGCAATCGTAAGGAAGGACATTAGCTTGGATGATGTGGAATCGGTATGGATGGAGCAGCGGAATACCAAACGGCAGAAAACGCGAGTGGGAGTTGTGTACAGACCACCAAACAGTAGCAATGAAGATGGGGACAGCATCAAACAAGAAATTAGGGATGCGTGCAATAAAGGTACAGCAGTTATCATGGGTGACTTCAATCTACATATTGACTGGGCTAAGCAAACTAGAACATAAGAACATAAGAATTAGGAACAGGAGTAGGTCATCTCGCCCCTCGAGCCTGCTCCACCATTCAATAAGATCATGCCTGATCTGGCCGTGGACTCAGCTTCACTTACCCGCCCGCTCCACGTAACCCTTAATTCCCTTATTGGTTAAAAATCTATCTATCTGTGACTTGATTATATTCAATGAGCTAGCCTCAACTGCTTCCTTGGGCAGAGAATTCCACAGATTCACAACCCTCTGGGAGAAGAAATTCCTTCTCAACTCGGTTTTAAATTGGCTCCCCCATATTTTGAGGCTGTGCCCCTTAGTTCTAGTCTCCCCGACCAGTGGAAACAACCTCTCCGCCTCTATCTTATCTATCCCTTTCATTATTATAAATGTTTCTATAAGATCACCCCTCATCCTTCTGAACTACAACGAGTAAAGATCCAGTCTACTCAATCTATCATCATAAGGTAACCCCCTCATCTCCAGAATCAGCCGAGTGAATCGTCTCTGTACCCCCTCCAAAGCCAGTATATCCTTCCTTAAGTAAGGTGACCAAAACTGCACACAGTACTCCAGGTGCGGCCTTACCAATAACTTATACAATTGCAGCAGGACCTCCCTGCTTTTGTACTCCATCCCTCTCGCAATGAAGGCCAACATTCCATTCACCTTCCTGATTACCTGCTGCACCTGCAAACTAACTTTTTGGGATTCATGCACAAGGACCCCCAGGTCCCTCTGCACCGCAGCATGTTGTAATTTCTCCCCATTCAAATAATATTCCCTTTTGCTGTTTTTTTTTTCAAGGTGGATGACCTCACATTTTCCGACATTGTATTCCATCTACCAAACCTTAGCCCATTCGCTTAACCTATCTAAATCTCTTTGCAGCCTCTCTGTGTCCTCTACACAACCCGCTTTCCCACTAATCTTTGTGTCATCTGCAAATTTTGTTACACTACACTCTGTCCCCTCTTCCAGGTCATCTATGTATATTGTAAACAGTTGTGGTCCCAGCACCGATCCCTGTGGCACACCACTAACCACCGATTTCCAACCCGAAAAGGACCCATTTATCCCGACTCTCTGCTTTCTGTTCGCCAGCCAATTCTCTATCCATGCTAATACATTTCCTCTGACTCCGCGTACCTCTATCTTCTGCAGTAACCTTTTGTGTGGCACCTTATCGAATGCCTTTTGGAAATCTAAAGACACCACATCCATCGGTACACCTCTATCCACCATGCTCGTTATATCCTCAAAGAATTCCAGTAAATTAGTTAAACATGATTTCCCCTTCATGAATCCATGCTGCGTCTGCTTGATTGCACTATTCCTACCTAGATGTCCCGCTATTTCTTCCTTAATGATAGTTTGAAGCATTTTCCCCACTACAGATGTTAAACTAACCGGCCTATAGTTACCTGCCTTTTGTCTGCCCCCTTTTTTAAACAGAGGCATTACATTAACTGCCTTCCAATCAGCTGGTACCTCCCCAGAGTCCAGAGAATTTTGGTAGATTATAACGAATGCATCTGCTATAACTTCCGCCATCTCTTTTAATACCCTGGGATGCATTTCATCCGGACCAGGGGACTTGTCTACCTTGAGTCCCATTAGCCTGTCCAGCACTACCCCCCTAGTGATTGTAATTGTCTCAAGGTCCTCCCTTCCCACATTCCTATGACCAGCAATTTTTGGCATGGTTTTTGTGTCTTCCACTGTGAAGACTGAAGCAAAATAATTGTTTAAAGTCTCAGCCATTTCCACATTTCCCATTATTAACTCCCCCTTTTCATCTTCTAAGGGACCAACATTTACTTCAGTCACTCTTTTCCGTTTTATATATCTGTAAATGCTATTACTATCTGTTTTTATGTTTTGCGTAAGTTTACCTTCGCAATCTATCTTTCCTTTCTTTATTGCTTTTTTAGTCATTCTTTGCTGTTGTTTAAAATTTTCCCAATCTTCTAGTTTCCCACTAACCTTGGCCACCTTATACACATTGGTCTTTGATTTGGTACTCTCCTTTATTTCCTTGGTTATCCACGGCTGGTTATCCCTTCTCTTACCGCCCTTCTTTTTCACTGGAATATATTTTTGTTGCGCACTATTAAAGAGCTCATTAAAAGTCCTCCACTGTTCCTCAATTGTGCCACCGTTTAGTCTGTGTTTCCAGTCTACTTTAGCCAACTCCGCCCTCATCCCACTGTAGTCCCCTTTGTTTAAGCATTGTACGCTCGTTTCTGACACAAATTCCTCACCCTCAATCTGTATTACAAATTCAACCATACTGTGATCACTCATTCCGAGAGGATCTTTTACGAGGAGATCATTTATTTTTCCTGTCTCCATACACAGGACCAGATCTAAGAAAGCTTGCTCCCTTGTAGGTTCTATAACATACTGTTCTAAGAAACAATCCCATATGCATTTTATGAATTCCTCCTCCAGGCTAACCCGTGCGATTTGAGTTGACCAATCGATATGTAGGTTAAAATCCCCCATGACTACTGCCTTTTCTTTTTCACATGCCTCCATTATTCCCTTGATTATTGCCCACCCCACCGTGAAGTTATTATTTGGGGGCCTATAAACTGGTAGCAATGCAGTGGAGCAGGATTTCCTTGAGTGTATTAGCGATGGTTTTCTGGACCAATATGTCGAGAAACCAACTAGAGGGCTGGCCATCCTAGACTGGGTGATGTGTAATGAGAAAGGACTAATTAACAATCTTGTTATGCAAGGCCCCTTGGGGAAGAGTGACCGTAATATGGTAGAATTCTTTATTAAGATGGAGAGTGACACAGTTAATTCAGAAACTAGGGTCCTGAATTGAGGAAATGTAACTTCGATGGTATGAGGGGTGAATTGACTAGAATAGACTGGCGAGTTATACTTAAATGGTTGATGGTGGATAAGCAACGGCAAACATTTAAATATCCCATGGATGAACTTCAACAATTGTACATTGCTGTCTGGACTAAAAATAAAACGGGAAGGTGGCTCAACCGTGGCTAACAAGGGAAATTAAGGATAGTGTTAAAACCAAGGAAAGGCATATAAGTTGGCCAGAAAAATCAGCAACCTGAGGACTGGGAGAATTTTGTAACACAGCAGAGGAGGACAAAAGGTATAATAAGGAGGGGGAAAATAGAGTATGAGAGGAAGCTTGCTGGGAACATAAAAACTGACTGCAAAAGCCTCTGTAGATATGTCAAGTGGAAAAGATTAGTGAAAACAAACATAGTTCCCTTGCAGTCAGATTCAGGTGAATTTATAATGGGGAGCAAAGAAATGGCAGACCTGTTAAACAAATACTTTGTTTCTGTTTTCACGAAGGAAGACACAAATAACCTTCCGGAAATAGCAGGGGACTGAGGGTCTAATGAGAAGGAGGAACTGAAGGACATCCTTATAAAGCAGGAAATTGTTTTAGGGAAATTGATGGGATTGAAGCTTAATAAATCCCCAGGGCCTGATATTCTGCATCCCAGAGTGCTTAACGAAGTGGACCTAGAAATAGTGGATGCATTGGTGATCATTTTCCAACAGTCTGTCGACTCTGGATCAGTTCCTATGGACTGGAAGGTAGCAAATGTAACACCACTGTTTAAAAAAGGAGGGGGAGAGAATACGGCTAATTATAGACTCGTTAGCCTGATATCAGTAGTGGTGAAAATGTTGGAATCAATTATTAAAGATAAAATAGCAGCGTATTTGGAAAGCAGTGACAGGACAGCATGGATTTATGAAAGGGAAATCATGCTTGACAAAACTTCTGGAATTTTTTGAGGATGTAACTGTCATGTATCTTACATTATTATATATAACTGTATCCTAACATGCTATACATGACTGTAATAAGATATGACCTATAACCACCAGCATACCTTACCACCAGGGGTGCACTTGCAAGAGACAGGTATATAAGGACAGGTCTCAGGCAAGTGCAGCATTCCAGAGCTGTGAAATAAAGGTGCAGGTCCAGAGTGACCTTGACGTCACTACATGCCTAGTGTGAATCTGTACTGAGGGGACAGGACCTTACAGTAACTAGTAGAGTGGACAAGGAAGAACCAGTGGATGTGATGTATTTGGACTTTCAGAAGACTGTTGACAAGGTAGCAGGTAAGAGATTGTTGTGCAAAATCAAAGCACATGGTATTGGGGGTAATGTACTGATGTGGATAGAGAACTGGTTGGCAGACAGGAAGCAGAGAGTCGGGATAAACGGGTCATTTTCAGAATGGCAGTCAGTGACTCGTGGGGTGCTGCAGGGCTCAGTGCTGGGAACCCAGCTCTTTACAATATGGATTAATGATTTCGATGAATGAATTTAGTGCAATATCTCCAAGTTTGCAGATGACACTAAACTGGGTGGCAGTGTGAGCTGTGAGGAGGACGTTGAAATGCTGCAGGGTGACTTGAACAGGTAAGGTGAGTGGGCAAATGCATGGCAGATGAATTATAATGTTGATAAATGTGAGGTTATCCACTTTCAGGGCAAAAACACGAAGGCAGAATATTATCTGAATGGTGGCAGATTAGAAAAGGGGGAGGTGTAACGAGACCTGGGTGTCGTGGTTCATCAGTCATTGAAAGTGGGCATGTAGGTACAGCAGGCAGTGAAGAAGGCAAATGGTATGTTGGCCTTCATAGCTAGGGGATTCACATATAGGAGCAGGGAGGTCTTACTGCAGTTGTACAGGGCCTTGGTGAGGCCTCACCTGGAATACTGTTTTCAGTTTTGGTCTCCTAATCAGAGGAAGGGCATTCTTGCTATTGAGGGAGTGCAGGGAAGTTTCACCAGACTGATTCCCGGGATGGCGGGATTGACATATGAGGAGAGACTGGATCAACTGGGCCGTTATACACTGGAGTTTAGAAGGATGAGAGAGGATCTCATAGAAACTTATAAGATTCTGACGGGACTGGACAGGTTAGATGCGGGAAGAATGTTCCCGAGGATGGGGAAGTCCAGAACCACGGGACACAGGCTTAGGATAAGGGGTCGGCCATTTAGGACTGAGATGAGGAGAAACTTCTTCACTCTGAGGGTTGTTAACCTGTGGAATTCCCTACTGTAGAGAGTTGTAGATGCCAGTTCATTGGATATATTCAAGAGGGATTTAGATATGACCCTTACAGCTAAAGGGATCAAGGGGCATGGAGAGAAAGCAGGAAAGAGGTACTGAGGGAATGATCAGCCATGATCTTATTGAATGGTGGCGCAGGCTCGAGGGGCAGAATGGCCTACTACTGCACGTATTTACTATGTTTCCATGTTTCTCTGATAATTGCTGTACCATTATTGCATGCCTCCCTAATTTCTTGTTTGATGCTGTCCCCAACCTCACTACTACTGTTTGGTGGTCTGTACACAACTCACACTAGCGTTCTCTGCCCTTTGGTATTCCGCAGCTCCACCCATACAGATTCCACATCATCCAAGTTAATATCCTTCCTTACTATTGTGTTAATTTCCTCTTTAGTCAGCAACGCTACCCCACCTCCTTTTCCTTTCTGTATATCCTTCCTGAATGTTGAATACTCCTGGATGTTGAGTTCCCAGCCTTGGTCACCTTGGAGCCATGTCTCCATAATCCCAATTATATCATATTCATTAATAGCTGCCTGCTGTCTGAGTCTATACTAATAGAACCCGAATGCAATTACAATTTTGAATACTATCACAATGAATCCATAGGCTGCTTTGCCATATCACTGTAATGGCTCTTTCTGTGTTATGTACACCCTGCTGGACAGAGTTCATACGCAAGAGACATGTCATTTGCACATGATATCAATGATACTGCCCGGAAATCGGACTGCAAGACCATCAGCAGGCCGGGGCCATTAGAGGGAGCAGTGTGCGGCGACATGCCACTGCAGGGAGCAGTGTGTGCTGTTGCAGGAGGGCGACAGCTGACTGCAGTGCAGGCAGGTACAGGAGGAGTGGCGAGGTCGGTGCATAGGAGTGGCAAGAGTTCGTAGAGGGATGTGACTGGGGCCCAGGAAAGGCGAGAGTTCGGGGCCCAGAAGAGGCGAAGGCCCAGAGGTAGCACGGGCCACCCCACATTGCGATATGTGTGCGCGCTAGGTCCGTGAAGCAGTGCTGGTCTCCAGTTTTCTTGGTTAATCCTTGCCACTGGACCAAGACCTAGCTCTGTCAAGCTCGTGTGATGGCTGGGGTGCAACGGCCACCACACATTAAAAACATCCACGCACAGGCATCTTGCACCCTTCAGGATGTAGTTCCGGATCTGGAATTTCCTTCAGTGAAACACCTGTGAACTCATCCCTTTTCGGCATGGAAGCTAGTCATCCTCGTTTCGAGGGACTGCCTATAATGATGGTTTTGCATAAATCTTCACAGCTAAAATCTAATTAAAAAAAGTACAGCAATACCTGAATAATGTTCTGTAATCAGTTATTCATGCCTGTACGATCTCATTATTGTGCACTGCAGCATATGTTTTCTGCTTTGTACGAGCAGTACTAGGTACATCATCCAACAGCAAGCAGACTGAGTCAAGAAAACACGAAGACCGCTGTATGTTATTCAAGAGCTTATAATCCTTTATGCTTGTTTACTTTCATTTTCTTTTGGATAAAGTATCAGAAAATTAATATTGTTGGGAGGGTGGGGATGATATTTTCTTGGCAGTAATTTTAACACTGAGTTACCACTATATAGAAAAGGACAATTAAGGTATTAGGGTAGAACTTCTAATTGCCGAAGCTGTTTAACTCGTTCAAACTACATTTCTCAGTGCAGGCTTTTTAATAGACGATTTAAGATTCGTATAAAATAATGTACACAGGAATGAATTTAGCATTCTCATATGTTAACTTTACCATTCAGAAGTTCTATCCTGTTATGTCACAGTAGTCACTCTTTATACCTTTTCAGAAATTTCTAAATTGAATATAATCCAGCGATGAATAATCCAAAATTGAGAAGCTTAAAGAAACCATTCAGCCAGTTATTAAAGGACTGGACCCAATTAACTTTAGCTAAGCTGCAACTTCCAAATTTAGCTAGTTACAAGGAGTGCTCAACTGGAAGTGTAAGTCACAGTTGGATCAGTCCTTAATCTATGCTGGTAGGACAATGTTAGTTCAATAGAATGAAAGATTTTTCATTTGTTGTGGATACAAACAGGAGTGTACACATCTTTGTGATGTATTTGGAGACATTATACATTAAGGCTAATAATTTTCCTCGCACTGATGCTCACTCCAATATTGAACCCTCACGTTCTATTAGTGCATTGTTCTGAATGCACAGTTTACATGGATTCAATTACAGCACAGACATGATGGAAACAAAGTACTCTGTCGGGACTGGTGACCTAAATATGTTAATGTTAGCAAGACCCAGAGGATAAAACAGAGGCTCAAAGTTGCAGTTATACATTGGAAGAAACAAGTCATCATGCTAAAGAGTTTGCTTTACATCTACATTGGAATTGAAAGACTGGCACAAAGGAACATGAAGAAGGCACCAGAGACATTGGTAGAAAAATAAGTGTCTCTTCCTTCAGGCATTAGAAACATATTGCAGGTAAATAAAATATAAATGTTAATTGTAAAACTAATATTGAATTTTCTCCACTCGACTCTGAGTTAAAGGCCGGGAAATTGCATAGCTCCCCATTTGGGGGCAGTACCATCCGTGAGGCGGGACGTCCCGCACTAGGCGTGGAAGACCCACCCCATTGGCGAAATTGTGGTTAACGCCCCCGAAAGTTAGTGGAATGCAAAAAATCGCACTCCACTTTCTCTCTGGGGCACTAAGGGGGTGGAAACAGAGGGAGTGGGGCGCAGCGCTATGCACTGGGCCGTATAGCGCTGCCGTGTAGAAGGGGCCCTCCCCTTCATTAAAGGGGGGTCAAGCTGCAGATTCTGCGGGGCCCTACCTGGACCAGGAGGAGCGGGGTGCCATGCCATCAGACTGGTATTTATTTATGTGCACGCCACCTCCCCTTTAACTTGTGAGCGGGCGGCCGCCACCATTGCACCCCCTGAAATTGTCGCTGGCATCACGTGGCACAGCTTCAGGGGGCGATCACGAATATTTACCCTGAGGCGAAAGTGGTTCGCAGCGCACAGTGATGATGTTGTCATCGCTGGCGCATTGGAGCAGGGTACTACTGGTTGAATGGAATTTAGCAGGCGTCGTTAGAGGCAAACGGGAGGCGCTAACAGGAGGCGCAAACAACCCCAATATCTCCCCCAAAGACTTGAAGTAATACGATGATTGGTAAAAATAAAACATCTCTAGGTAATGTTTATAATGCCACAGCAGTTCTCTGCAACATGCAAATATATGTAAAAGTAAAACATTGCAGTAAAAACATATATTTTTATAAAATCACAGCCTATGGCAGGTTTGCAAGTTCACTGTGCTAAAGTTTAATTATTCGTTTCTATTTACAGATTTATAGGAAAGTAGTTGTCAAACTTTGTTAGGATTTCCGAGACTTTAGGAGGATAGAGCTTAGGAGAAGTGGAACCCGGATACAAACACCCCGCAAAAGAAAAGCTTTTAGTTGACTCAAGAGACCTCTGAACATTCACACCAATCTGTTCCCCCAATTATGTCAATAAGTGTTGCATAATATTTTGCATTTTAACCATATCAGTGCATATTGCAATAACATCTTACTGCATTAAAACGCTATATAAATGCAAGTTGTTGTTGAATTGTCTCTGATTACACCCTGGTTTGCACATTGTGAATGATCTGATGAAGATGTTGGGAGATCAATTAAGAAACTACAGTTGTTTTATGTGAGTGATTTGTCCCTTTGTCTGTTGCTATAATCCTTATGGGTTAGAACATCCACTTTTGTGCTTATCGCCCAAAAATGGGCGTTATTTCCAGTGTGGATGTTAAAAAAGGGTTTTCAGATAGCTGGCTTCTCGCCCATTCTCAAAATACCTAGTTTCCTTTTTGAAAATGGGCGTTACCGCGGGCGATATCAAATGGGCGGTAGCGTTAAATTTTTTTGACCTTCTGCTGTAATGTGTGGCCGTCCTTAGCAACGGCATGGCAATGCTCGATTCCCGCGATTCTGGAGGTCAAGGGTCATCATGACATGCACAGAAGAGGAGACAGAGAGAGAGGGAGCTCAGAGGGACCAAAAGCGTGTCTGGGTGTGGTGTGGCTGCTTTGGGAGGAAGGAGGGAGACTTTAGAGCTTCACAGCAAGTAGGCAAACAAAAAGTAACTGTTATGAGCCTCATATTTGACCAAATTTGGCCGATAATGGAGATAGAGAGGGAGGCATCACAGCACGCTGTGGAGACTGACGCTGGAGAGAGCAGTGAGATGGGAGAGGAGCATATTGGAGGGCGCAAAAGAGCCAGGAGGTTCTCGGACGAGGCAAATGCCTCCCTCCTGCAGGAGGTCAAGTCATGCTGGCGGCGTGGGAAGCCCACCCCAAAGGCATAGAACGTCCTTGTGGGATCTGCAAGAGTAAGTATTACATTGACTTACAAGTACTTATGTATTTATATAATTTGATTTGTAACAGTCATGAGTGACTATCAGCAGATGTGAGGTCTTTCACTTTTACCGGGAATGTTTTACTCAAAGCCTGCAGCCACGGTGCTTGTCTTTAGGTAAAGAAGGATAATTTTCATAATAATCATGATTACATCTGTCGGTTATGTGTTGTATCAGCGTCTGTGACAGTACTTAGCAATTATATCATGCAATCATCTCATGCCATGTTGTCCTGTCAACTTTTACAGATGAAGCTATTGACGATGAGGTTCAAGCAGAGGCAAACGGGTGGGGGGCCACCAGTCTCCAGTGACATCGCTGACATGGAGGAGCGTGAGCCCGCACTCGTGGAGAAGCAGCCCGGGCAGCCATCGTCACATCTGCAGACCCTGAAGTGATTCCACGTGAGTAAAGTTTACACCATTGTGCAATGTAAAGTCAATTGATGCCACACCCACTAATATCCAAACAATCATATATGAAAAATGATTTCTAAAATTGTCATAGAAATAATGATGGACTAATGAAAATCATTGGAATACAAATGTGTTGAAGGTCATGAAATGTGGTGTCTGCGATGAAATTGAGAGCAGTGGTGCTTTTGTCATGCATATGTTGTGTGTAGCGCTGGACTCGCCTTGTGATCCTTACACCCCCTTCTCCTCTAATAAACACATTTGCGTTTTTCAGTTCAGCCAGCAGCGCGTTCCAAGGCAAGACCACAGAGGCCAGAAGGTGGGGGTACGGGGCAAGAGTCGATGGACAATCCTACATCTGGTGCTCAGGAGCTCCGATTCTCACCTGTCAATCCGCTGAGCCTGTTCTCCATGGATGAGAGCGTGGATTTCGAGGAACCTGCATCGTCACGCTCCAGAAGCCATTCCACCCCAAGATCATCTCGTGGTCCTCCGGTCATTCCCGCCTACACACTGGAGGTACCGGCCCCAAGCACCTCGCCACAGGGCACCCCATTTCTCCCCAGGATGGCGTTGACCCCACGGAAGTCCCGTGGGCATGGCAGGTCTGTTCCACGAATGCCATGTGACAGCAGAGAGATGGTACTGTTGTCCAGGAGGACTGTAGACATTGGTGACCAGCTCATCGAAGCATTGGGGGACATCTGGCCACCATGACCGAGTACATTCCATGAATGGTGGAGGCCCTAGATGCAATAGCCAGGAACACTGCTGCCACAACATTCCCAGTGGTCCCCGAGCGTGACACTCCACTCCTAAATTCTGCACCAACACTGCGAACGACAGATGAGAGCAAGGACCAAGATCCTGCTTCTGCATCAGAAAATGGTTCCCCCTCGGCATCCCCCGTTCCCGTATCCGTGCAACGACCGCATCTGCCTTCACCCCTCCCAATGAGGCACCGCCTGAGGAGCTCCTCGGCCATGTGCCATGGAGCAAGGAAGGGAAGGGGTAGAGGTGGGAGAAGAAGGGGAGGGGGGAAGGAAATTGAGATGCATGTCCGTAGGTGATGGCGGTGTTATATCTCCACCTGGGTGTATGCAATTTGCTGCAATGTATGGGGGCTGGGGACCCCGCTCCTGCTTTGCCTTTGTACTCTGTGTTGCTGGACATGTTGAACATGTGATTTATGTCAATGGTGGAAAAAGTGGGGTGTGGGCAGGGGGGTGGGTATTATTGCCTGTGATACTTATGATTTCAGACCAATTTTGGTATAATATTTATGTTATTGAATATAACCTGTTGCGCATTGTCTCAGATAGCAACACTGATTCCTTAACATGAAAGGGTTAAATACAACTTAACATCAATCAACGTAAACTTTAATTGGCACCAAGGTGATGGGCACCATTGAAGTCTGAGCTATACACACGCAGCAGTGCGTCAGGATTGTCACTCACATCAACGCTCTTTCAGGAAATCGTTCAGGTTTCAGCTCCTCACATAAGAATGGGATTTTAAAAATACCAGGCACATCATTGGCATTCGTTCAGAACAGTTCCACTTTTTGTGGGCATTTTTTTGGGCGAGTGATAATGTGGGCGATATGTGTGCGAGGTGGGGAAAATGACGGTGGGTGATCTCCTGGGCGTTAGTTTCGCCAAATGTGCTCTTTACGACAAAAAAAATGTGGGCAGGCGGTATTATTGAATTTCGGCGTTAATTCCCCGTGGAAAGTAACGCTGGGCGATATTATGGGCGTTGACTTCACCCATTCTGATGATTCTGCCCAAAAAAAGTGGGTGGGTGGTAATATTTTTTCCCGGCGTGAACCACATGGAGAAAGTAACGCTCGGTGATAAGTTCTCTAAAAATGCCCGTCAGTTTCCATTTTGTGCCAAAATGGGTGTTATATTGGCGTTATATGTCAATTTAGCGGTAAAATGGGCGTTAAGTGGGCGTTAAGCTGTCAAAAAAAGTGGAGGTTCTAGCCCTATGAGTTTATAATGTAGATCAGAGAAGATCCATGGAAGATCCACCAAATGATGTTGACAAATCTTCCTACTGCACTCGTCCTTTAAGATGCTTCTTAAAACCCATCTCTTTGATCAAGCTTTTAGTTTCCCATCCTAATATCTTCTTCTTTGACTCACTGTCAATTTTTGTCTGATTATACTCCTGTGAAGTGCCTTGGGACTTTGAGTGATAAGGTGTTTGGGACTGTCCTAAAGGTGCTAAATAAATGTAAGTTGCCGTTGTTGTTTGATCGTACACTCTGAACTCCTGTACCTGGATAGTAAGTATTTACTGGCTGTTGGTAGCTCCCTCCCATTTCTTCAAGATGCTTTAGATGGAGATAGCAAAACTGGATAAAGTCATCTCCCTTGTGCAGGCTATGAGGAAATTGTGGAATGTATTATTAGCGAGCATACAAACACTGTGATAGAGAAATAATGTTGCAGACGGCATACAGGCAAATATTGATATCTTTAAGCACAGCTGAGGAATATTTACAAAGGACTTTTTACATATATATTAACTACAATTACAAAAGTGTGGAAATTATGATGAACCTGTATAAAACATTGGTTTGGCCCCAACTGGAGTACTGCATCCATTTCTTGGCATCGCACTTTGGGCTCAAATTTGACCCATTCCTTTTTTCAGCGCACTAACTGGAGATGCGCCGCGTTTCACCGTTGATAAGTGCGCCGAAAAAATTGCTCCCCACTTTGGCCGCTGTCCGGCCTCTCCTCAGTCTTCGCGCAGCGTGGCCAGTTGAGTCGGGGGTGGAGCCAGCGTCCTGCATTGAAAACAGTGCCGGGACATCTGCACATGCGCAGTGGAGTGTCCACACATGTGCAGTAGCTCCTCGCTCCCAGCCTCTCTGTGTGCGTGCTGCAGCTGCTGTGTGTGTGGGATCCGCTGCCCACCCCTATCCCTGGCCGAGTGGATTCCCGATGCGATCGACCTCAGGTTTGAAATTTAATGCACTGTAGCTATTTTTGAACTTTCTTAATGGCTTGTCATTTTCCTGGACTTTTGGATATTTTGAAAAAATTATGTAAATATGTTTTGTGTCTTGTGAATAGTGCTGACCATTTGTCAAGCCTATTCACCTGGTGCTCGTGTGAAAGAAGAACATAAGTGACCGAGGAACACTGAGAGAATACCTTATTTATTGAAGTAGATGTTATTTCGATTATATAGGCTCAACTTTGGCCCAGTATAATCATTGCAAACAAATAGTTGTTTAAATTAGCTGTGAGATTAGGGCAATTTAATTCAACTATCTTTTACTTCTTTTATTTTTGTAGTTTAAGCTTCCATGAATGCTTCTGTTGTATAGTAAATTAACTTTGTGATGTTTGTCATATGATGTCCTGTATAGCTGTTTGATCCTATTCACATTCTTTAGTCAAGTCATTAAGTTCTGCTGACCTCCGATGCACCTGCCTGCGCTGATTTCTTAACTCTCCGCAAGGGTTTTCTGAAGTGGCCACATACGCTGGCCTAAGTAGATTTGGAGTAACTATTAGCTGGCCAAAGTAGCCTAAATGACCAAAACTGGCGTAGGTGGTTGGTAACGCCCCCTTTTGAGAAAAACTAAACTGAACTAAAAACATCGTAACAAACTCACTTTCATGAGCACAAATTGAATGTGCAAAATGGGGATTTTTAAGATACTCCAGAAAAATCAAGTTGCTCCAAAAAAAAACAGAGCAATTCCTGGCCAATTTGGGCCCTTTAGGAGAGATGTGAAGACCTTAAAGAAGATGCAAAAAAGATTATGAGAATGATTCCAGGAATGAGGGACTTCAGTTACGTGGTTACACTGGAGAAGCTGGGGTTGTTCTCCTTGGAGCAGAGAAGTTTGAGAGGAGGTTTGATAGAGGTGTTCAAAATCATGAGGGGTCTGGGCAGAGTAGATAGTGAGAAATTGTTCAGATTGAGAACCAGAATACACAGATTTAAGGTGATTGCCAAAAGAACGAAGTAAAAATTTTTTTTTTTACGCAGCGTGTCATTAATATCTGGAATGCACTGCCAGAAAGAGTGATGGAGGCAGACACAATTTTATCTTTCAAAGAGGAGTTGGATAAGTATCTAAAAGAAAGAAAATTGCAGGGGTCCGGGGAAAGGCAGTAAAGTGGGACAAGCTCAGAGTCGGCACGAACTCGATGGGCCAAATGGCCTTCTTCCGTGCTGTAACCATTCTATGATTCTTTGATTCTATGATTTTCAGGGATATTAGGGGTAACATTTCGTCCTTGGGAATTAATTTGAACAACTTAATCATGATTTCCTCCAGCCGTGTTAACCATTTTTTCCAGGGCGCCAATGTGTCCTTGATGGACTTTAAGTCATACAAAGCATACAGAGCACAAGAACACAAAGCACAGGAAAGACCATCTGATGCATCGAGCTTGTCTTATACTGACATGATACAAGTTGGGACCGAAATTCACCCCCACCCCGAAACATGTCGCACCTACCCATCCTGAAGTGTTTTTACTGCCACGTCAGATGAGGTCGTCTTTTTTGCGAAATTCAGCTCTTTGTCGTTTTCTCTTGAAGCGGCCCGGCAGTCGGTCATAATGGGGGCGGAAGTATGCTGGTCAATACTCTAGGAGGGGCAGAACTGGAGGTGAGATGGAGTCACTGCTGCTATCAATCATCAGCGGAGTCACTGCTGCTATCAATCATCACTTATAGGGGAGAGACACTGCGATTATTAGGTTAGATCCACTGGGCCACAAGGGAGGGTTTCGGCCGGGGGTGCCAAGCTGCCTGTTGACGGCCCGGCTGAACCCAGGGGCATAATTGGCCGGTAAATCTGGAAATCAGCCGGAAAATAAAATAAAATGGCAGCCACGGCAGTGGGCCTTTGCCTTTAATGGCCACCATGAAGCCAAGTCACACACACAGAAAACAAGATGCACAGACAGAAAAATCTGTCGGGTGCATTGCTCGGCGGATGGAAGATTTTTAAAGCTGAATTTCGCTGGAGAAGAGATCGGCAGTGCGTGCTTTGATTACGCGCTTAGGACCGGTCGGCAGTGGCGGGGCAGAAGTGGGGAGCACCAGAAAAATCCCTGGGCTGAATTTCGCTGGCAGCGGCCATTGTACCGGATGTTGGTGGCCAGTCGACTCCGCTGATTGGCCGCCACTTTCTGGCGGTTACCGGCCTTTTTGGGAGTTGAATTTCGTCCCCATGTTCTGCACATCCTAACTCTCATTCACACCCCTCCCCACCAACCAATCACACAATCTCGTGGGAGAGAAGAAAATTAGGCCAAGTTAGGAAAAACCTCTGAGAAATTCCTCTCAGATAAGTTCCAGGAGATCACAGTGCCTGGGAGACACAACCCCAATACCCATCTACCGTCCATAAATATTTGTGTTGGTCTTTACGCATTAAAATCAATCAACTAAACAATATTGAGGTTGTGTATGTATTTCCTATAATGCTGTGGAGTTTGTACATAGTTAACATTTATGTTCACCCCCTTTGGTGTAGGCATTGTATCCTGTATCTTGAAAATATTGGTTTTAAATTTTATGAACTGTTTAACGAAAATAAACAACCCAGAAGATGTGATTTGTGGTCTTCTCTCTAACTTCTGAATTCCATTTTGGAGGTACTACCACCAGCATATGAATAGCATTCATTCTCTGCATTAGCATCAATTAGTATATGAAACAATGAGACAAAAGATTTGAATAATTTCAACATTTTCTGATTGTATAACATGCAACTGGTTTGCAATAAGTGAAGAGACTTAACAGTGCCTAACTGTCTGGAGTGTAAGACCACCTGGAAATGAGAATATTGTCACACGAGGTTCATGGAACTTGTAATACATTAGGAGATATGTGATGCAATAAAGTTGAAAAGCAAGATTTTTATGTGCTATCTGTTAGATCTCTTAATTTTCAATGAAATGCGAACTCCGATTGTAGCTTTAATGTAACTTTATTCTGGCAGCAGCAACAAGCTCTTGGCTTTAAGCCAGGCCTTTGTCCTTCTGAGACCACATGGCCAAAATGGCTGTTTATATACCTGATCAGTTTATGGAAAATAACTCGCCTTCTTTGACCTTATTGGCCCAATTAATAGTCTGTTAACCTTTAATTGGCTCGCAACCCAAAGGTCCTAAAATGTCAAGTTGATTGATGACTTAATGCAACATGCTGAGTTGCACGTAGCAGCTTTGACTTGGGGTCTGTGAATTTTCACAGCCTGTCTGAATGCAACCTGTTTGAATTCTCTATCAATCCCCCCTTTGATTCTTTCACAAACTGAATCATAAAACATCAGCTATCACTGGTTAAACATTCTACAAAATAATTTCATACATGTTAATAGAGATTCCTTCTAAAATTTGTTGATGTGTTTTCCCACATGTCCGGACTAGTAACTTCCACACAAATTTACACCAACCCGAGTTCCATCGTGGCCACAATGGAAGTCTGGTTTTAGTAGGTTGATTAACCTTATTCCAATTTAATCCAAATCAATATCTTAATTCAACCAGTAAACAATCTTCCCTTAAGCATAACATACCCGGTCTGCTGGGACCTGCAAGGTGTTTCACCTGCGGAACAGCAGCTGCAGCCGCTGGTCGCAACAACATTTAATCAACATAAACAAACAATATAAAAGTAAAACAATTACAACAAATAGAATGAAACCTTCCACAAATGAAGTTGCTATTGAACCTAGCCATTCAGTGGCTCCGCTCCACAAAGTGAATGATGGGGGTTGCTTAAGTTTTTCTACCTCCTTTTGAAGGTCGCGTGTCAGAGTCCTGAGTGCTTTCAATCTGCACATCTGTGTTGGTTCTTCTGGGGGAACGCCCTGTGAGGCGGCATCTTTAGCTGCCTGGTTGGCTAGGGCATTTCCCTGTGCTTCCGTGATATTTTCCTTGGTATGGGCCTTACACTTCAGGATGGACACTTCCTGAGGTAATTGTATGGCCACGAGTAAGTCTCGGACTTCTTTTCCATTTCGGATAGGTGTACCAGCAGCAGTGAGAAATCCCTTTTTCCGCCATAACAGACCAAAGTTGTGAGCGACTCCAAAAGCATAACGCGAATCTGTGTGGATATTAGCTGTCTGTCCTTCTGCCATTCGACATGTTTCTGACAGGGCCCGTAATTTGGCAAGTTGTGCTGACGTTCCTGAGGGTAAACATCCTTTTGCCACTACCTCATATAAGGTTGTAACTGCCCATTCTGCTTTTCTGGTACCATTGTCAACAAAGGAGGAACCATCTGTAAACAGGATGAGGTCTGGGTTGTGCAGAGACTCCTCTGCTGCTAAGGCTGCTTTTTCTGTTTCTTTTAAAATCTCCACGCAGTCATGCTCTTCACATTCTCCCCCGTCTTGCTCCCTCGATTCTGACATCAGGAGCATAGTTGTGGGATTAACCGGGCTGGCCCGGACAATATGGAGATTAGAAGCTTCCAAAACTGCTGTCCAGCGGGTCCATCTAGCTGCCTTCACCTGAGACATTCTAGTCATAGACAGCAAAGCATGTACGGTGTGGGGACACTTGACAATCAGCTTTTGGTCGAGGACTAGACCCGCAGAGCTCGACATGTAGCTTCCATAGCCCTTAGGCAACTTCCCCATCCGAGGGCTACCGCATCTAGTTTTGCCGAATAATAGCCAATAGGTCTTTGCCGATTCCCATGTTCTTGTGTCAGTATAGCTGTCATATATCCTTCTTTCTCATGGACAAACAGGGTAAATGGCTTACCACTGTCGGGGATTCCAAGAGCCAGTGCCGAACACAAAGCCTTTTTCAAACTCAGGAAGGCCTCTTGCTGTTCCTTAGTGAGGATGATGGCTTCTTTAGAGGCACATTTCCCCTTTAAGATATCATTCAATGGCTGAGCAAACTGTGTGAAGGAGTCAATCCAATTTCTGTTAAATTTACACAATCACAAAAAAGACCTTAGTTCCTGAATAGTGGTGGGTTTTTTAGCAGCCCGAATGGCTGCAGTTCCATCCTAGGTAAGTTCTCTCTTTCCTTGTGAAATCTTTTGTCCCAGGTATACAACCTCTTCTTGGGATATTTGTGTTTTGTCGATGCTGGCTTTATGTCCTTTCAGCCAGAGGTGGTCCAGCAAAGCTCGTAAATCTTGTTCATGCTGTTCTTCCGTGTTTGAAGCTAGCAGGATATCGTCTACATATTGGATGACTGTGGATGACAGGAGAGGTAATTCTCGCAAATGGCTTTGTAAAGCCATGTGGAATACCATAGGGCTGTTGTGGAAACCCTGCTGTAACCGGGTCCAAGTATACTGTTGTCCTTGGACAGTGAAAGCAAACCACTGTCGAACCTCCAGTGCCAGAGGCACCGACCAAAATCCGTTGGCCATATCTATAACCGAGAAATATTTATGTTCCGGTTTGAGGGCATTAAAAATAGTGGAGGGATCTGCGACCAAAGGAGCTTTTTGATCAAAACACTGGTTAGTTTTCCTATAATCGACAGTCAAACGCCAAGTCTCATTAGATTTCTGTACTGACCAAACGGGGCTATTGGAGGAGCTATGCGTTTTAATAAGCACCCCTTGTTTCTCCAATTGTTGAATAACCGGTAAGATTCCCGCGATGGCAGTTGGACTGATGGGATACTGTTTAGTGCATGGAGGCTTGGTCCCGGTAAATGACGCAGGCTCCATCTGGAGTAGGCCACAATCGTTCTTATCTTTAGCCCATATCGGGTGTTCCTTCAATTCTTCTTTCTTCAAAGTTCTAATTGACCATGTCACCCGACCATCCTCGAAATGCAATGATGAATCTACTTGGATTAGAACGTCCATTCCCAAAAGGGGTTGATCTACTGGGCCTATCCAGACCAGCGTGGTTAGTTCATGTGGACCCAGCCTATAAGTACCGGTGTTGTCCTTTTAATTTCCTATTTATGGCCCCCAACTCCATAGGCTGTACGTGCCCGACCATCCAACGGCAAAAAGTCTCCATATTGTAGGAGTAAGCATGTTAATTCCACCCCTGTGTCTAAAAGACAGTCCACATCCTTATCGCCCACCCTCACAGTTATATATAGCCCATCTCCCCTTTGTTGTATTAGTGCGAGGAGGTTGACCAGGGTGGGCTCGAATCGTCTTTTGCTATCCCAAGTAACTCCTTCTGTTGTTGTATTGTCAGTCGCTTAAATGCTTCTATGAGGTCGTTATCTTGTGACAAGCCTGGTTTTTTGGCTGAATTGTATCCCTGACTGCATCCTCTTCCCCAGCCATGACCTTTCTGTTTTGCCCTGCACGTCTTGGCCCAGTGACCTTCTTTCCCACAATAATGACATTTTCTGGGTAATTTTCCTAATAACTGTTTATCGGAATCCTGGGATTTCCATCCCACAGCCTGCAGGGTTCAGACTTTAGCTCCCATATCCCGATCTAATTGGTTAGTTCGATCCACCAATGCTGCAAAGGTAGTTCCTCTACCTTCCCAGTCCGGTAACACTACCTTAACCATTTTGGACTGTTCTGGCTTTAGACCTGCCACGAAAGCTGCTTTCAGGGGTCCAAACACTTGTTCATCCATTTCCTCATCTGTATTATTCATAACCGAATGTTCTAGCCACGTGCATCCAAACCGCTCGTCATACTCCAGAACCTCCTCTGTTCCTTTCTGTTGGCAGGTTGCAATTTTTCCCCAAATTGTCTTCGCTGGACTGAAGGCCTGCAGCCAGTGTTTAATCGCCTCCCATCCTGCATTTAATTCTTGCTCATCCTGCCCCAAAGCTTCTTCTACCTTGTCGTGCAATTTTCTTCCCTGTGTTTTTGGCACCATTATGGTCAAAATTTGCACTCCGTCCCAGGGATGAAGTTGATATATATTTCTTAAGCGGTCCAATTGGTCTCATGTTTTTACTCCCCCTTTCTTTGGATTGGGCAATTCCTTGGACCATTTATCAATTTTCTCTGAGTCTGCCGGATGATGAAATAAGTATTCTGCATACACCCTTTTCCTTGTTTTTTTGGTTCCACCCTCATCCGCAGTCTCTTCTGATTTGACTACAATTCGTCTTTTTTTAAACGGGGCAAAGTGCACCCCTAATTCGTCATCCTCCGACCCTGTATCGTTGGAGGATTCAGAATCCGTATCTATCCCTCGGTCGTGTCTTCGCATTTGCACTTTTAATTTATCCAAACATGGGTACCCTGGGAATTGACCGATACATTTTCCTTTTCCAATTACTGTCTCTTGACCTAATGATTTTTTCCATTCTTTAATTTCACCATTAAGATCTTTAACTTCCATTTCCGATTTTTCAAGTTCAAGTCTTTTCTGTCGCAGCTATGCACAAACAGCTTGCAATTGGTCCTTTGTATTGGTCAGTTCTCGATCATGTTGGGAACGCATTATAATTTCATTCCACTTTCGGATCTGTCCCAGAACAGCTAGGGACCATCTAGTTCGCTCTTTATTTTTCATACGGGTCATTTTTCCCCAGACCCTTTTAATCTCGTCCAAGGACCATTGTCCTTTGGAGGTACCGTATTTTTTTTCGATTATAATACAGGTTTTAGATACGTTGAATTGTTGCACTATGTATTCTTTCAACTGTTCGAGGGTTTCATCTATCAAAACCTCAGGTGGTGCCTGCCCACCTTTAACAGTTGTAGGCAATTCTTTGCTCTTATCTCCTGCTGCCACAATACTGATTTCTTTACTGGGGTCTCGAGTCGTAGGCTTTCCAGCCGATCAGTGGGTCGATGATTAATTAACTAACACACCACCGAAGTTAGAAAGTTAGGGTTCGCAAACTGGAGGCTTTTGGAATCGCGTAGGAGAGGCGAATTTTGACTTTTGACCGAGGACTTTTATAAAGAGGAGTCCTTACCTCAGTATGTCGGTCCGATGTCCAAAATTCAGTTTCTTCCCTCAGCGATCCTGTTCGTGATGCCAAAATTGTTAGATCTCTTAATTTTCAATGAAATGCGAACTCCAATTGAGTTTTAATGTAACTTTATTCTGGCAGCAGCAACAAGATTTTGGCTTTAAGCCAGGCCTTTGTCCTTCTGAGACCACATGGCCAAAATGGCTGTTTATATATCTGATCAGTTTACAGAAAATAACTCGCCTTCTTTGACCTTATTGGCCCAATTAATAGTCTGTTAACCTTTAATTGGCTCGCTATCCAAAGGTCCTAAAATGTCAAGTTGATTGATGACTTAATGCAACATGCTGAGTTGCACGTAGCAGCTTTGACTTGGGGTCTGTGAATTTTCACAGCCTGTCTGAATGCAACCTGTTTGAATTCTCTATCACTATCTATACTTTTCACAAACTTAAGTAATTTGAATTCTTCACATTTTACAACCAAAGGTAACTGGATTTTTGTGAAATCAATCACTGAGCCTTAATTAACATTAGAGAATGGATACTAATGAAATTCGACACTTTGTTTCCAGAAACAGTTCACATAGCTCGGAGAGGGGGGGCAAAAGGAAAAGATTGATTTCTTGAACTAGCAGAAATAGAGATAAACAGAAATGTACTTGTCTGCACTCCTGCTCTTTATATATTTCCTGTTAGAAAGAACATAAGAAATAGGTTCATTTTACCAACCATTCCAGTTTATTGTAAAGATACGAAAATATACTAGGGGAGTGAAATTCATTATTGCCCCGTTTGGGGGCGATAACAGCTGGGAGGCATGAAACTTAGTGCCAGGTGCAGAAGTTTCACACCTCTGCAAAAATTTGGTTATTGCCACCGGAAAGAAATGGAACACTAAATCAAGTGCTCCACTTCCTTCTTGGAGCTCTAATGAGGCCTTTAAAGGGAAGTGCCCAAGCTGCAGGCTCTGCGAATTAAAAAGGGACCTACGTGGACCACCATTGAGCGGGAGTGCCATGCGATCAGCCCGGCACTCAAGTAGAGTGCAGGGCTGAGCGATTGTGGCCAGGACGCAATGAAAGAGCAGTAGCGAAAAAAAAATTCTGTTTTTTTTGTAATTTCCATCGGCCACCTCGCCTTTAATTTTTGCCCCGATAGCAGACGGCTGTCCGATCTGCAGCTGCTGATGTTTTCGGCCGGAACTGCTGCAGGGAGCACAAGTGATATTTGGGTATTGGGCGCTAACGGGGCGATGTGCATGGTGATGATGCCATGATCTCCGGGTGCAAGAGATTGAGACGTAAAGTGGAGGGACTCATTGCCAGCACTGGGCAGTGAGGCATTTGCACCTGGGGGCACTAAAGGGAGATACAAATGCATTGAATTTTTAGCCCTTTTTCTCTTAATTCTGAAAAAAGAAAAAGGTTCTTGGGCCTAAAAATTGGGTGGTTCATTGTTACCCGTTCATGTCATAAATGGGCGAAAAATAGCGGCCGCCGTTCTTCCACCAGCTGGCGGTGGGTCCCGCGGCCGCCGCCATTTTAGGTTGGCTGGCAGAGCTGCCGATAGCAGCGATCGCAGAAATCATTGAAATGAAGCAGATCGTGATGTCAGTGAGTGTGCAACGCTCACTTGATGCCCGATCTGCGAGTTTTGACTTTGCCGCTCGACTTACCGATATCCCTTAGCTACGATAAGCTGAACAAGCGTAGAGAAGCAGAAATGAGGCTCCATCAGCGGTATTTAAAGGGATCATTAGCAAATCAATAGCACCGAACAGGTTTCTATAGTTTGATTGGCTCTGAACAACTCCAGCAGCTTTACAAACTTCTTTCAAGGTTCTAAGGTAACAGGGAGTGTTGTTGCAAGTGGGGCATGCCTTTATTATTATTTCATGGCTTCTGCTCCCAATACTTGCTCACGGTCATGGGGGCTATACTGGCAGTCCACCTTGCACTCGAGGATCTTCGGCAGAGGGAGCAGAGGCAGCGAAGATGAGAAGATGCGCGCAGACGGAGGAGGAGGAGAGTGAGGAGCACTCTTAACTTGAGGTCTTGTCCACCTAGGCTCTTCTGAGAGCACTTTTCTTATATCCATTTAAGTGAGGAGTATTGCATATGGTGGCTCTGCTTCACCAAGTAGATGGTCATAGAACTCGGCCACCTTCTGCAACCAGACCTGTAGCCTGAGAGTACCAAACATGGCTCTCCCAATGGCAGTCAAAATCACCCTGGCCCTCAAACTATTCGGCAGTGGATCCTTCCATTCTGCAGCAGGAGACATAGCTAACATCTCCCAGTTCACCGTCCATTGTTGTATCCAGGAGGATATTGAGGCTCTCTACACCATGAGAAGGGACTTCATTGTCTTCTCTCTGAAAAGAGAGAAGCAGAATGAGCATTCATGTGGCTTTGCCAAGATAGGGGGCTTCCCCATGGTGCAGGGCACCATCGACTGCACGCAAGTGGCTTTGCGGGCACCGTATAACAATCCTGAGATTTTCCATAGCCACAAAGCTTATCACTCAGTTAATGTGCAGTTGTTGTGCGACCATCAGAGATTCCTGATGATCAATGCCTGCTATCCTGGCAGCAACCATTATGCATTCATCCTGCGTCAATCCAGTGTGCCAGCAATCTTCCATCCACAACGTCAAACCTGAGGGTGGCTGCTCAGAAACAAGGGCTATCCACTCTGCAGCTGGCTCATGACTCCCCTCCACAACCCCAACCTTCCTACCCAGCACTCATATAATGAGAACCATGCTTCCACCAGGACATCATCGAACAAACCATCGGGCTACTGAAGCAACGCTCAGGTGGAGCCCTCCAGTACAGACTGGAGTGGGTGTCCCATTTCGTGGTGGTCTGCTGTATCCTCCACAACTTGGCCATCATGAGGGCGCAGCCCTTGCCACAAAGGATTGCGGGACCAGCTCAGGTGGAGGACAACGGATAGGAGGAGGAAGAGCATGAGGAAGAGGACGAGGAGAAAGAGGAAGAGGAAGAGGACGAGGAGGGAGGAAGGAGGGAGGCAGCAAATCCTGCTTCCAGGCAGGCTGTCCATGAGGCTCTGATTCCAATGAATGAAACCCCAGAATCCCATTGCTCACCACATCCCCTCATACCATCCCTCTGTCACAGAATATCACAGTGCCTCCTGGCAGCAAAACTAGTTGGGGGGGGGGGGGGGGGGAGGGGCAGCTGGGAGAGGGCTCAGCTAGAAATTGTAGTATAAATAATAGTCAAAAACAAACGAAAAGGAAGAAAGTAGCGTAACAGTCCAAAATTGTGCTTTAGGAATTACAGGTGAAGGGGAAACTAAAAGATATAAAGTGAGTAAAGCAAGAGAGAGAAATAAGAAAAATGTGAGTAAAATATTGGGCTAGAAATTGCGGTCGGAGGCGTACTTCCAGACTTCTGACTCGTGAAAGAATTATGAAAGTACCTGCTGGCAGCCAGGTTGCGAAAACTTGTGGTCTCAGGCCTCGAGGCAGAGGGTATCGTAATGTCCACAGATCTCAGTAACGAAGGCAGTGTGGATGCATATCTGGGATCACATGAGCTTGGCCCTCCAATTAATAAGCAGAATTCTATTTCAATCATTTGCAAAGGGAATACTTTAATGAGATGCAACTAAATCCCCAAATCTAATAATTATACAATATACAGAATTGGAATTTTATTCATAATTACCTTAATTCCCCCAACCTGACTAAAAATTAAATTTTTTGATAATAATTTCATACATCATTGAAACTGTAATCTGAGCCAATATTTGCATAAGCTCATTTCAGAATTTAGGATAAGGGAATGTTTAATTAAAGCGTTAGCTATCCTCTAATGCTGATGCAAACAAGCCCGGAGTCTGCTTGCGTCAACCGTAAGAAGTCTGTGCACAATCGCTGGCTAGTCGGTGGGCAAATAGCCCAACTCTGCGCCAGCGATTGCTTTTTCATGGCACGCGCAGATGGCCCATAAGTGCATACATTGACCGGCTGCAAGTTTTGGGTTTCACACATGCAGGGCATTTCAACGGGAATATGATGGCATACTCTAAGAGTACATCATCATACACACCACAATTTCAGGGCCATTAGAGCTGAAGGACGGGCTAGGGTATGTGGCCCAAATAGGCGTTCTTTATACAATCACGCAGAGTATAAGGAATAAATTGAATGAACTACTGGTGCAAATTCAAATTGGAGGGTATGACATTGTAGCCATTACGAAGACATGGCTGCAAGACAGTCAGGACTGGGAACTAAATATACCGGGTTATAAGGTCTACAGGAAAGATAGGGAAAATGTTAGAGGGGAGGAGTGATTAAGGATGAAATCACTTCGATGATGAGACGATATGAGAGGTAAGCAGACAGTGGAGACTTTATGGGTAGAATTAATAAATAGGAAAGGATTTAAGACTGTTGTTGAAGTTGTGTATAGGCCCCCTGGTAGCAGCTGTGAAGTACTAGATTTTATAAATGCATAGATTAGACAAGCATGTAGTAAAGGCTGAGGGGTTTAATGGGGGATTTTAACTTTCAAATAGATTGGGAAAAGCAGACTAACACCTGTCAGAAAGGTAGTAAATTTCTTGAGTATGACGGGATAGTTTTCTTCAACAACATGTCCTAGAAGCAACAAGGTGCTATGCCATATTAGATTTAGTAATGAGCCAGATTTAGTGTGTGAAATTTTATCCAATAGTGACCTGTGAGGGAAGCGGCAGCAGCGGAGCTCTTCAATAAAGCCTGCGGCTCGAGACCCAGACCTAGCTAGTCGGGAGCAGCAGTGGGAGCAGGCGGACCTGTGAGGGAAGCGACAGCAGCGGAGTGCGTCAATAAAGCCCGAGGCTCGATACGCAGACCGACCTAGTCAGGAGCAGCAGCTGGAGTGGGCGGACTTGTGAGGGAAGCGACAGCAGCGGAGTCAAAAGTAAAAGAAAGAAGTAAAAAGTAATCAAAGTGTGACATCTCAGCCAAGAGAGTAAGTGATTGGCTGGTTGAGTGGTGAGTAGTTTTCTTTTTCTTTGTCATTTTTATTTTTCTTAGCAGTAGCCAAATTAAGTAATTTAGGGGTTAAGTCATGGCAGCAGAGCCCAGACCCGTGTCATGCTCCTCCTGTGCTATGTGGGAAATCAAGGACACTTCTAATGCCCCTGACAACTACATGTGCAGGAAGTGTATATAGCTGCAGCTCCTGACAGACCGCATTGTGGCACTGGAGCTGCGCATGGATTCGCGCTGGAGCATCCATGATGCTGAGGATGGCGTGAATAGCATGTTTAGTGTGTTGGTCACACCACAGGTAAAGGTTACACAGGCAGATAGGGAATGGGTGACCATCAGGAAGAGCAGTGGAAGGAAGATCGTGCAGCGGTCCCCTGCAGTCATCTCCCTCCAAAACAGATACACCATTTTGGGTACTATTGGGGGAGATGACTCATCAGGGGAAGGCAGCAGCAGCCAAGTTCATGGCACCATGGGTGGCTCTGCTGCACAGGAGGGCAGGAAAAAGAGTAGGAGAGCTATAGTGATAGGGGATTCTATTGTAAGGGGACTAGATAGGCGTTTCTGCAGTCTAAAACGAGGCTCCAGGATGGTATGTTGACTCCCTGGTGCAAGAGTCAAGGATATCTTGGAGTGGCTGCAATGCATTCTGGAGGGGGAGGATGAACAGCCATCTGTCGTGGTACACATAGGTACCAACGATATAGGTAAAAAACGGGATGAGTTGCTACCAGCTGAATTTAGGGAGCTAGGAGTTAAATTAAAAAGTAGGACCTCAAAGGTAGTAATCTCAGGATTGCTACCAGTGCCACGTGCTATTCAGAGTAGGAATTGTAGTATAACTCAGATGAATACGTGACTTGAGGAATGGTGCAAGGGGGAGGGATTCAAATTCCTGGGCATTGGAACCGGTTCTGGGGGAGGTGGGACCAGTACAAACTGAACGGTCTGCAACTGGGCAGAACCGGAATTGATATCCTAGGTGGAGCATTTGTTAGTGCTGTTGGGGAGGGTTTAAACTAAAATGGCAGAGGGATGGGAATCTATGCAGGGAGACAGAGGGACGTAAGATGGGGGCAGAAGTAAAAGGAAGGAAAGAGAAAAACAAGGGTGGAGGGCAGAGAAATCAAGGGCATAAATCAAAAAGGGCTACATTATTACATAATTCAAAAAGGACAAAGAGTGTTAAAAAAACAAGCCTGAAGGCTCTGAGTCTCAATGCAAAGAGCATTCGTAATAAGGTGGATGAATTGACTGTGCAGATAGCTGTTAACGGAAATGATGTAATTAGGATTACAGAGACATAGCTCCAAGGTAACCAAGGCTGGGAACTCAACATCCAGGTGTATTCAATATTCAGGAAGAACAGACAGCAAGAAAAAGGAGGTGGGGTAGCGGTGCTTGTTAAAGAGGAGATTAACACAATAGTAAGGAAGGACATTAGCGTGGATGATGTGGAATCTATATGGGTAGAGCTGCGAAACAACCAAATGGCAGAAAACGTTAGTGGGAGTTGTGTACAGACCACCAAACAGTCGTAGGAAGGTTGGGGATGGCATCAAACAGGAAATTAGGAATGCATGCAATAAGGGTACAGCAGTTATCATGGGCGACTTTAATCTACATATTGATTGGGCTAACCAAACTGGTAGCAATACTGTGGAGGAGTATTTCCTGGAGTATATAAAGGATGGTTTTCTCGACCAATATGTCAAGGAACCAACTTGAGAATAGGCCATCCTAGACTGGGTCTTGTGTAACAAGAGAGGATTAATTAGCAATCTGGTCGTGCGGGGCCTCTTGGGGAAGAGTGACCATAATATGGTAGAATTCTTCATTAAGATACAGAGTGACACAGTTAATTCAGAGACTAGGATCCTGAACTTAAAGAAAGGAAACTTTGACGGTATGAGACATGAATTGGCTAGGGTAGACTGGAGAATGATACTTAAAGGGTGGATGGTGGAAAGGCAATGAAATGGCAGACATTTAAATATCACATGGATGAACTACAACAATTATGCATCCCTGCCTGGCGAAAGAATAAAAAAGGAAGGTGGCTCAACCGTGGCCAACAAGGGAAATTTGGGAAAGCGTTAAATCCAAGGAAGAGGCATATAAATTGTCCAGAAAAAGCAGCAAACCTGAGGACTGGGAGAAATTTAGAATTCAGCAGAGGAGAACTAAGAGTTTAATTAGGAGGGGGAAAATAGAGTATGAGTGTAAGCTTGCAGGGAACATCAAAATTGACTGCAAAAGCTTCTATAGATATGTGAAGAGCAAAAGTTTAGTGAAGACTAATGTAAGTCCCTTGCAGTCAGAATCAGGTGAATTCATAATGGGGAACAAGGGAATTGCAGACCAATTGAACAATTACTTTGGTTCTGTCTTCACTTAGGAAGACACGAATAATGTCCCGAAAATACTAGGGGTCCGTGGGTCTAGCGAGAAGGGGGAATGGAGAGAAAACCTTGTTAGTCAGGAAATGGAGTTAGGGAAATAGAAGGGCCTGAAAGTCTGCATCCCAGAGTATTAAGGAAGTAGCCCTAGAAATAGTAGATGCATTGCTGGTCATTTTCCAACATTCCATGGACTCTGGTTCAGTTCCTATGGATTGGAAGGCAGTTAATGTAACCCCACTTTTTAAAAAAGGAGCGAGAGAGAAAACAGGGAATTATAGACCGGTGGCCAAGGTTAGTGGGAAACTAGAAGATTGGGAAAATTTTAAACGACAGCAAAGAATGACGAAGAAAGCAATAAAGAAAGGAAAGATAGATTACGAAAGTAAACTTGCGCAAAACATTAAAACAGATAGTAAAAGCTTGTATACAAAATGGAAAAGAGTGACTAAAGTAAATGTTGGTCCCTTAGAAGATGAGAAGGGGGATTTAATAATGGGAAATGTGGAAATGGCTGCGACCTTAAACAATTATTTTGCTTCGGTCTTCAGAGTGGAAGACACAAAAACCATGCCAAAAATTGCTGGTCACGGGAATGTGGGAAGGGAGGACCTTGAGATAATCACTATCACTAGCGGGGTAGTGCTGGACAGGCTAATGGAACTCAAGGTAGACAAGTCCCCTGATCCGGATGAAATGCATCCCAGGGTATTAGAAGAGAGAGTGGAAGTTATAGCAGATGCATTTGTTATAATCTACCAAAATTCTCTGGACTCTGGGGAGGTACCAGCGGATTGGAAAGCAGCTAATGTAATGCCTCTGTTTAAAAAAGGAGGCAGACAAAAGACAGGTAGCGATAGACTGGTTAGTTTAACATCTGTAGTGGGGAAAATGCTTGAAGCTATCATTAAGGAAGAAATAGTGGGACCTCTAGATAGGAATAGTGCAATCAAGCAGACGCAACATGGATTCATGAAGGGGAAATTATGTTTAACTAATTTACTGAAATTCTTTGAGGATATAACGAGCATGGTGGATAGAGGTGTACCGATGGATGTGGTGTATTTAGATTTTCAAAAGGCATTCGATAAGGTGCCAGACAAAACGTTACTGCAGAAGATAAAGGTACGTGGAGTCAGAGGAAAGAGCATGGATAGAGAATTGGCTGGCTAACAGAAAGCAGAGAGTCGGGATAAATGGGTCCTTTTCGGGTTGGAAATCAATGGTTAGTGGTGTGCCACAGGGATCGGTGCTGGGACCACAACTGTTTACAATATACATAGATGGCCTGGAAGAGGGGACAGAGTGTAGTGTAACAAAATTTGCAGATGACACTAAGATTAGTGGGAAAGCGGGTTGTGCAGAGATCACAGAGAGGCTGCAAAGAGATTTAGATAGGTTAAGCGAATGGGCTAAGGTTTGGCAGATGGAATACAATGTCGGAAAGTGTGAGGTCATCCACCTTGGGGAAAAAAAAACAGTAAAAGGGAATATTATTTCAATGGGGAGAAATTACAACATGCTGCGGTGCAGAGGGACCTGGGGGTCCTTGTGCATGAATCCCAAAAAATTAGTTTGGTGCAGCAGGTAATCAGGAAGGCAAATACAATGTTGGCCTTCATTGTGAGAGGGATGGAGTACTAAAGCAGGGAGGTCCTGATGCAACTGTATAGAATATTGGTGAGGCCGTACCTGGAGTACTGCGTGCAGTTTTGGTCATCTTACTTAAGGAAGGATATACTAGCTTTGGAGGGGTACAAAGACGATTCACTAGGCTGATTCCGGAGATGAGGGGGTTATCTTATGATGATAGATTGAGTAGACTGGGTCTTTACTCGTTGGAGTTCAGAAGGATGATGGGTAATCTTATAGAAACATTTAAAATAATGAAACGGATAGACAAGATAGAGGCAGAGAGGTTGTTTCCACTGGTCAGGGCGACTAGAACTACGGGGCACAGCCTCAAAATACGGGGGAGCTAATTTAAAACCGAGTTGAGAAAGAATTTCTTCTCCCAGAGGGTTGTGAATCTGTGGAATTCTCTGCCCAAGGAAGCAGTTGAGGCTGGCTCATTGAATGTATTCAAATCACAGATAGATAGATTTTTAACCAATAATGGAATTAAGGGTTATGGGGAGCGGGCGGGTAAGCGGAGCTGAGTCCACGGCCAGATCAGCCATGATCTTGTTGAATGGCGGAGCAGGCTCGAGGGCCTAGATGGCCTACTGCTGTTCCTAATTCTTATGTTCTTATGTTCTTACATCGGTGGTGGGGAAAACGCTGGAATCAATTATTAAAGATGTAATAGCAGCCATTTGGAAGGGATTTAGATATGCCCCTTAAGGCTAAAGGGATCAAGGGGTATGGAGAGAAAGCAGGAAAGGAGTACTGAGGGAATGATCAGCCATGATCTTATTGAATGGTGGTCCAGGCTCGAACTGCCGAATGGCCTAATCCTGCACCTATTTTCTATGTTTCTATGTTTCTGAGAGTTCTGCTGCACAGGACTCAGATGAGGATGTCGATGGAGTGGCCTTTAGAAGAAGGGTGATGGGCATGCCACAAAATTGAAAAGTGAAATCGCAAGTCTGCCAGAGAGTCTCATGGCAGTGTCAAGAAGCAAGGTGAGTCCACCTCCAACATTGCACGGGGCGCAGCACAGATCTTAGAGCCGAGGATTTCCAGGCTGGAAATGATGGAAAACACGAGGAGAGACCTGTGCCGACCCAAATGTGATGTTGCGTGTGATGGGCGATGTCGAAGCTGCCATTGCAGCATGGGTGGCAACGACCCAACATCTTAGTGCTGCAGCGGAAACGCAGCCTGCTTTCATGCCGTCCCAGCTTGATAACATCCAAGCACCCTGTTGCCAACATGCGACCTTGTCAAAAGCCTTTTGAAAGTCCAAATACACCACATCCACTGGTTCTCCCTTGTCCACTCTGCTCGTTACACCCTCAACAAATTCCAGAAGATTTGTCAAGCATGATTTCCTTTTCATAAATCCATGCTGACTTGGACCGATCCCGTCACTGCTTTCCAAATGCGCTGCTATTTCATCCTTAATGATTGATTCCAACATTTTCCCCACGACTGATGTCAGGCTAACCGATCTATAATGACTTGTTTTCTCTCTCCTTGCTTTTTTAAAAAGTGGTGTTACATTACCTACCCTCCAGTCCATAGGAACTGATCCAGAGTCAATTGACTGTTGGAAAATGATCACCAATGCATCCACTATTTCTAGGGCCACTTCCTTAAGTACTCTGGGATGCAGGCTATCAGACCCTGGGGATTTATCGGCCTTCAATCCCATCAATTTCCCAAACACAATTTCCTGCCTAATAAGGATATCTTTCAGTTCCTCTTTCTCACTAGACCCTCTGTCCCCTAGTACATCCGGAAGGTTATTTGTGTCTTCCTTCGTGAAGACAGAACCAAAGTATTTGTTCACTTGGTCTGCCATTTCTTTGTACCCCATTATAAATTCACCTGAATCCAACTGCAAGGGATCTACGGTTGTCTTTACTAATCTTTTTCTCTTTACATATCTAGAGAAGCTTTTGCAGTCAGTTTTTATGTTCCTGGCAAGCTTCCTCTCATACTCTATTTTCCCCCTCTTAATTAAACCCTTAGTCCTGCTCTGCTGAATTCTAAATTTCTCCCAGTCCTCGGGTTTGCTGCTTTTTCTGGCCAATTTATATGCCTCTTCCTTGGATTTAACATTATCCTTAATTTCCCTTGTTAGTCACGGTTGAGCCACCTTCCCCGTTTTACTTTTACTCCAGACAGGGATGTACAATTGTTGAAGTTCATCCATGTAATCCTTAAATGTTTGCCATTGCCTATCCACCATCAACCCTTTAAGCATCATTTGCAAGTCTATTCTAACCAATTCACACCTCATACTGTTGAAGTTACCTTTACTTAAATTCAGGACTCTAGTCTCTGAATTAACTGTGTCACTCTCCATCTTAATGAAGAATTCTACCATATTATGGTCACTCTTCCCCAAGCGGCCTCGCACAAGAAGATTGCTAATTAGTCCCTTCTCATTACACATCACCCAGTCTAGGATGGCCAACTCTCTAGTTGGTTCCTCGACATATTGGTCCAGATAAATGCTGTACCTTTATTGCACACATCCCTTATTTCTTGTTTGATGCTGTGCCCAACGTCACTACTACTACTGTTTGGTGGCCTGTACACAACTCCCACTAGTGTTTTCTGCCCTTCGGTATTCCGCAACTCCACCCATACCGATTCCACATCATCCAAGCTAATGTCCCTCCTTACTATTGCATTAATTTCCTCTTTAACCAGCAACGCCACCCTGCCTCCTTTTCCTTTCTGTCTATCCTTCCTAAATGTTGAATACCCCTGGATGTTGAGTTCCCAGCCTTGGCCACTCTGGAGCCATGTCTCCGTGATGTCAATTACATCTTATCCGTTAACTGCTATCTGCGCAGTTAATTCATCCACCTTATTCCGAATACTCCTTGCATTGAGGCACAGACCTTCAGGCTTGTCTTTTTAACACACTTTGCCCCTTTAGAATTTTGCTATAATGTGGCCCTTTTCATTTTTTGCCTTGGGTTTCTCTGCCCTCCACTTTTACTATTCTCCTTTCTATCTTTTACTTCTGCCTCCATTTTATTTCCCTGTCTCCCTGCATAGGTTCCCATCCCCTGCCATATTAGTTTAACTCCCCCTCCAACAGCACTAGCAAACACTTCCCCGAGGACATTGGTTCCGGTCCAGCCCAGGTGCAGACCGTCTAGTTTGTACTGGTCCCACCCTCCCCAGAACCAGTTCCAATGTCCTCTTTTGCTTCTCTTAACAGTCTGGGATAAATTTAATCCAGGCCTTTGAATTAACCAGTTTCAAAGTTGCTTAGGCCCTTAATACTTCATCTCTTACTATGTTTATCTTGTATAATATTTCACACTCCTCCCTCATTGCAAAGCCTGCATCGCCCTCTCTTTTGTGAAAACAGATGCAAAGTATTCATTATGAATCATACCCATGTCTTCTGCCTCCACACATTGATTTCTTTTGTGGTCTCTAATAGGCCCCGCTCTTTCTCGGATTATCCTCTTGCTCTGAATGTATTTATAACACATTGTTGGGTGTTCCCTGATTTTACTTACCAACATTCTGTCCTGCTCTCTCTTTGCTTTCCTGCTATCTCTTTTAATTGCACCCCTGCACTTTCTTATACTCCTCTAGAGTTTCTAAAGTGTTGAATTCTCGGTATCTGTCATAAGCTTCCCTTTTTTTCTTTATCTTACCCTATGTCCCTTGACACAAACTAGATTAGTTAGCCCCACCTGTTTTTTTTAAGTGAACATACTTGCTCTGTACCCTCAGGATCTCCTCCTTGAATTCCTCCCACTGCTCTGACACTGATTTACCATCAAGTAGCCATTTCCAGTCCACTTTGGCCAAATCCCATCTCAGCTCAATGTAATGACTCAGAGTCTTGTTATTGTAAATGGCCTCAGATGTAAACCTGATCCAAGTTTACTTGCGTCCAAAGTACCTGCGTGACATAGTACCCGCACTTATATACCAGCGACCACGCACACGCGCGTACAGCCCGATGGCCTCCGACAGTAGCACCCCTGATGTCTGGTGATCCCAAGCATCAATACATAACACTCAACAAAATTGGCTTTATCCCAATTTTAAAAGTTTTTTCCTGGTCCTGTAAGGTTCGAAAATCCACGGCCGCATTTGAAACATCGTAAGGACAAGAAAACTAACATGGGATCGTTCCATACACTAAATGGACATTTTTGGCCAAGTAAAAGCAGGCTGGGAAAATGTGTGGGCGGATACAGACATTGTGGAGTCTGGGCTCACAAGCGAGACAGAGGCACTGGCCAATGGGGGAAAAGTGCATTTTGGCAGGCCAATCAGGGGTCGAGTCGGGCCTGAAGTGGGGAAATCCTCAAAAAATAAAGGACTCCCCGGCCCAGTTTGAAAATGACTTCCCTCCCTAAATCAAACTACGAATGTGAGCCATTATCTACCTAATTAATATGGACAATAGCTCTGAATCAAAATTATGAATCACTGCAGGAATGGCCCACTGACTCCCAGGACTATAACAAAGGACCCCCAAACTTTCAGGCACCTAACAATACCCTGGTCCTCACACCTGCGTGTACCTGTGACATCTTCTGATTAAATATTCAAAGCTATCTCCCCGCCCAAACTTACACAATGGACCACCCACTGGGTTTGAGCGCGAAAAGACCAGAACTGAATTGAATACAAATATAGGACACAGAACAACCAGAAAACCAGTTGTGGATCAAAAGGGGTTGTGGACCAAAAAGAGTTGTGGGCAGAATCCACAGGGGAGGAAAGATGTGGAGAGGAAAAGACTTGAAGGAGTTGTGGAGAAAAACAGTTTGGGGTCAGTTCTTGAAAGGGCTGCTGGGGGGAAGGAACTGAGAGAGTTTTGTAAACTTGGATTTTGGTCGAGACTAAAAACCCACGAACCATCTCCTGGTTAGTAAGTGGCAGCAGGTGATGCTGTTAGCCCTGAACACACTGGACAGGGTGAGAATAGCCGAAGCATCAGGCTGGGGCACACAGAGCTGTGCAGACCTGGACACCTGGTTCAATAACCTGGATTCACAGCTGTAGTCTGACGATAACCGAGAGGCAGATAGAAGAAACCGATGCAACATCGAGGAGGAAAACCGAACAACAACATAAAGCCCACCCCAGAGGGACCCTGAGCTGAAATAAGTGCGACAGAACCCCGGAGTTGATAGGAATGTGAGTATAGCCCGAACCCCCTCACAGACTCAATTTAGGACAGGAATTGGTAGGAAGCCATCCCAGTGAATCTCCGCTGCACTCCCTCAAGGCAAATGACATGTTGGCCTTCATAGCAAGGGGATTTGAGTATAGGAGCAGGAAGGCCTTACTGCCATTGTAGAGGGCCTTGGTGAGGCCTCACCTGGAATATTGTTTTCAGTTTTGATCTCCTAATCTGATGAAGGACATTCTTGCTATTGAGGGAGTGCAGCGAAGGTTCACCAGACTGATTCCAGGGATGGCTGGACTGACATATGAGGAGAGACTGGATCAACTGGGCCTTTATACACTGGAGATTAGAAGGATGAGAGGGGATCTCATAGAAACGTATAAGATTGTGACGGGACGGGACAGGTTAGATGCGGGAAGAATGATCCCGATGTTGGGGAAGTCCAGAACCATGGGGCACAGTCTTAGGATAAGGGGTAGGCCATTTAGGACAGAGTTGTTAACCTGTGGAATTCCCTGCCGCAGAGAGTTGTTGATGCCAGATATATTCAAGAGGGAGTTAGATATGGCCCTTATGGCTAAAGGGATCAAGGGGTATGGAGAGAAAGCAGGAAAGGGGTACTGAGGTGAATGATCAGCCATGATCTTATTGATTGGCGGTGCAGGCTCGAAGGGCCAAATGGCCTACTCCTGCACCTATTTTCTATGTTTCTATGTTTGGTGGCCTGTACACAACTCCCACTAGCATTTTCTGCCCCTTGGTATTCCGCAGCTCCACCCATACCGATTCTACATCATCCAAGCTAATATCCTTTCTTACTATTGCATTAATTTCCTCTTTAACCAGCAATGCCACCCCGCCTCCTTTTCCTTTCTGTCTATCCTTCCTAAATGTTGAATACCCCTAGATGTTGAGTTCCCAGCCTTGGTCACCCTGGAGCCATGTCTCTGTGATGCCAATTACCTCATACCCATTAACTGCTATCTGCGCAGTTAATTCGTCCACCTTATTCTATCCATTTTACACCCCTCTCTTTCCCGTCTGAAATTCCGGTAACCAGAAATGTTGAGCTGCCCTTCTTTCAGCCATGTCTCAGTAATAGCTGTGATACCGTACTCCCAAGTGTCAATCTGTGATCTCAGCTCATCTGCCTTATTTCCTGTACTCCTTGCATTGAAGTATATGCCATTTAATATTGCCAAACTCGCCTGTTGTCTGTTTTCCAGCCTTTTTTTCTTTTGTCTTCAAAATTCACATTCTGCTTCTACTTCTCTGCTGCTCAATTCCAGCTTTGCTTCTCTCCCCACTGAATCTATTCCCCGGTTCCCAACCCGCTGCCAAGCGAGTTTACACCCTCCCCAACAGCACTAGCAAACTCTCCCGCAAGGATACTGGCCCTGGCTCTGTTGAGGTGCAACAAATCTGGCTTGTACATGTCCCACCTCCCCCAGGAACAGTGCCAGTGCCTCACTAATCTAAAGCACTCCCACCTGCACCATCTCACCAGCCACGCATTCCTCTTCTCTATACTCCTATTTCTGAAGTCACTAGATGTGGCACTGACAGTAATCCGGAGATTACCACCTTTGGCGCACGCATACACACACACACACAGACACACTCACTCACACACACACACAGGCACCCTCACTCACTCACACACAGGCACGCTCACTCACACACACACAGGCACCCTCACTCACTCACACACACAGGCACCCTCACTCACTCACACACACACAGGCACGCTCGCTCACTCACACACAGATCCGCTCACTCACTCACACACACACACAGGCACCCTCACTCACACACACACAGGCACCCTCACTCACTCACACACAGGCACGCTCACTCACACACACACACAGGCACCCTCACTCACTCACACACAGGCACGCTCACTCACACACATGCACATTCACTCACATGCACACATACAGATATGCTCAATCACATACACACAGACACATTCACGCACACACACAGGCACACTTACTCACACACAGACAGACACACTCGCTCACACACACACAGGCACACTCACACATACACAGGCACACTCACTCGCACACACAGACACGCTCACACACACACACAGACACACACAGGCATGCTCACACACACATACAGACAGATGCACTCATACACACACACACACAGACACACACACACACAGGGATGCTCACTCACACACACACACACAGGCACGCTCACTCACACTCACATAGGCACCCGCACTCACACTCACACACACACACACAGGCAGGCTCACTCACACACACACACAGGCAGGCTCACTCACACACACACACAGGCAGGCTCACTCACACACACAGACATGCTCACTCACACACATAAACCTCATCATCATCATAGGCAGTCCCTCAGGATCGAGGAAGACTTGCTTCCACTCTTGGCACGAGTTCTTAGCTAGCTGTACATTCCAATACGAGCACCACAATTTCTGTCAAAGGTGGGACAAATAGTCAGTGAGCGAAGGGGTGGGTGGGACTGGTTTGCCGCACGCTCTTTCTGCTGCCTGCGCTTGATTTCTGCATGCTCTTGGCGACGAGACACAAGTAGCTCAGCACCCTCCCGGATGTACTTCTTCCACTTAGGGCAGTCTTTGGCCAGAAACTCCCAGGTGTCAGTGGGGATGTCGCACTTTATCAGGGAGGCTTTGAGAGTGTCCTTGTAACATTTCTGCTGCCCACCTTTGGTTCGTTTGCCATGAAGGTGTTCCAATAAGAGTGCTTGCTTTGGGAGTCTCGTGTCTGGCATGCTATATCAAAGCATCTAATTTCCCGGGCAACTATGGCGGTGCGGCATTCCGGTCTGTCGCTGTTGAGGTTGTCCATGAGGGTCCTAACGTTCCAGGTCTCAAACTTCATGTTAACGGAGTGGAAGATGCCTGTGCGTGAGTTCTTTTAACGTGGGTTGGTCGTTGCACACCGGCTACCACACGGGCTTAGCTGAGCAAGGTCTTGATCCAGTGGCAAGGGGGTCCAAGATGACTGGAGACCAGGCACTGCTGTATGGGCCTAGTTGCCTATGGCGAGATGTTGGCCGCAGGTTCGGCGCTAGGTAGCGCCCTTGATGGTAGGTGGTCCAAGGCTTGGTTGGGGGCAGGCATTGGGAGGTTCAGTGCCCCATCGTGGTTCAGAGAGGAAGGGCAGGGGGATCACAGCCATGTTACTCACCATGTGCTAGAGGAGGAGAGGAGGCCAGGTCATCAGCGGTGAAGGAGAGGCCCAGTCGTCACTGAAGGAGGCGGGAGGAGGCCAGCCGTCCCGGTCGAAGTTGAGGAGGAGGTCGCCTGTCGCCACAGGAGGTCCAGCCATCCTGCATGGTTGATAGGCCCATCTGCCGCCGCTAGAGGTGTTCCAATCGCCGCTGGAGCAGGAGGAGGGGTGGAGTGGTGGAGGACCGAGGACACACAGACACCCTTACTCACACGCACACACACAGACATCCTCACTCACACTCACACACAGACACGCTCACTCACACACACACACACAGACATCCTCACTCACACTCACACACAGACACGCTCACTCACACTCGCGCACACACACACACACACACACAGGCACGCTCACTGACACACACACAGACACGCTCACTCACTTAGACACAGGCACACCTACTCACACACAGACAGACACACTCACTCACACACAGCCACGCTCACTCACCACACACAGGCACACTCACTCACACACAAACAGGCACACTCACTCACACACAGACAGACACGCTCACTCACACACACGCACTCATACACACACACACACAGACACGCTCACTCACTCACACACATACACAGGCCCGCTCACTCACACACACATACACAGGCCTGCTCACTCACACTCACATGCCCACTCATTCACACACACAGACATGCTGACTTACTCACACTCACACACACAGACACACTCACTCACACAAACACACACAGGCACCCTCACTCACACTCACACAGGCACCTCACTCACTCACACACACACACACACACACACACACACGCACACTCCCACTCACAGGCACGCTCACGCACACTCACACACAGACACGCTCACTCACACACATACACAGGCACGCTCACTCACACGCGTACACAGTAATACTCACTCACGCGCACACACACAGACACGCCCACTCACTCACACTCACACACACAGGCACGCTCACTCACACACACACAGACACGCTAACTCACTCACCCACATACAGACAGACACGCTCATTCACACACACAGGCACGCTCACTCACACAAACATACACAGACACGCTCACTCACACACATACCCAGACATGCTCATTCACACACATATACAGGCACCTCACTCACTCACACACACACACAGACACGCTCACTCACACACACACACAGGCACACTCACACACACAGGTGCGCTCACTCACACACACATATAGGCACGTTCACTCACACACACACACACATAGGCACATCACTCACACACACACAGGCACATCACTCACACACACACAGGCACACTCACTCACACACACACAGCACATCACTCACACACACACAGGCACATCACTCACACACACACAGGCACACTCACTCACACACACACAGGCACACTCACTCACAAACATACAAAGGCACACTCATTCACACACACAGGCACGCTCACTCACACACACAGGCACACACACACACACACACAGGCACGCTCACTCACACACACACACACACACAAACAGGCCCGCTCACTCACATACACAGACACATGCCCACTCACTCACACACACACAGACACATGCCCACTCACTCACACACACACACAGGCACCCTCGCAAACACACACACAGACAACGCTCACTCACACACACAGACATGCTCACTCACACACATACACAGGCACGCTCACTCACACACGTACACAGTAATACTCACTCACGCACACACACAGACACGCTCACTCACTCACACTCACACACACAGGCACGCTCACTCACACACATACACAGGCCTACTCACTCACGCACACACACACAGACACGCTAACTCACTCACCCACAGACAGACACGCTCATTCACACACACAGGCACGCTCACTCACACAAACATACACAGACACGCTCACTCACAAACACATACCCAGACATGCTCATTCACACACATATACAGGCACCTCACTCACTCACACACACACACAGACAGGCTCACTCACACACACACACGCTCACTCACACACACACACAGGCACACTCACACACACAGGCGCGCTCACTCACACACACACACATATAGGCACGTTCACTCACACACACACACATAGGTACATCACTCACACACACACAGGCACATCACTCACACACACACAGGCAAACTCACAAACATACAAAGGCACACTCATTCACACACACAGGCACGCTCACTCACACACACACACACACACACACAGGCACGCTCACTCACACACACACACATACACACAGGCCTGCTCACCCACATACACAGACCCATGCCCACTCACTCACACAGACACATGCCCACTCACTCACACACACAGACATGCTCACTCACTCACACTCACAGACACAGACACGCTCACTCACACACACAGGCACCCTCGCAAACACACACACAGACAACGCTCACTCACACACACACACGCTCACTCACACACACACACAGGCACGTCACTCACACACACACACAGGCACGTCACTCACACACACACACAGGCACGCTCACTCACACACACATACAGGCACGTCACTCACACACATACACAGGCATACTCACTCACACACACAGACACGCTCAATCACACACATACACAGGCACGCCCACTCACACACATACACAGGCATTTTCATTCACGCACACACACAGACACGCTCACTCACTAACACTCACACACACAGGCACGCTCCCTCACACACACACAGACACGCTCACTCACTCACACACATACAGACACGCTCACTCACATACACATACACAGGCACACACACACACAGGCACGCTCACTCACACACACATATAGGCCCGCTCACTCACACACACATACACAGGCCCGCTCACTCACACACATACACAGGCCCGCTCACTCACACACATACACAGGCCTACTCACTCACGCACACACACACAGACACGCTCACTCACTCACACTCACACACAGACACGCTCACTCACACTCACACAGGCACCTCACTCACTCACACACACACACAGACACGCTCACTCACACACATGCTCACTCACTCTCACAGGCACGCTCACTCACACACACACAGGCACGTCACTCATACACACACAGGCACGCTCACTCACACACACATACAGGCACGTCACTCACACACACAGACACAGACACGCTCACTCACACACATACACAGGCACGCTCACACACACACACAGGCACGCTCACACACACATACACAGGCATACTCACTCACGCACACACACAGACACGCTCACTCACTCACACTCACACACAAGCATGCTCACTCACACACACACAAAAACGCTCACTCACACACACATACAGACAGACACGTTCACTCACACACACATACACAGGCACACTAACTCACACACAAATACACAGACACGCTCACTCACTCACACACATACAGACACGCTCACTCACATACACATACACAGGCACACACACACACAGGCACGCTCACTCACACACACATATAGGCCCGCTCACTCACACACACATACACAGGCCCGCTCACTCACACACATACACAGGCCCGCTCACTCACACACATACACAGGCCTACTCACTCACGCACACACACACAGACACGCTCACTCACTCACACTCACACACAGACACGCTCACTCACACTCACACAGGCACCTCACTCACTCACACACACACACAGACACGCTCACTCACACACATGCTCACTCACTCTCACAGGCACGCTCACTCACACACACACAGGCACGTCACTCATACACACACAGGCACGCTTACTCACACACACATACAGGCACGTCACTCACACACACAGACACAGACACGCTCACTCACACACATACACAGGCACGCTCACACACACACACAGGCACGCTCACACACACATACACAGGCATACTCACTCACGCACACACACAGACACGCTCACTCACTCACACTCACACACAAGCATGCTCACTCACACACACACAAAAACGCTCACTCACACACACATACAGACAGACACGTTCACTCACACACACATACACAGGCACACTAACTCACACACAAATACACAGACACGATCACTCGCACACATACACAGGTACACTCACTCGCACACACATACACAGACATGCTCACTCACACACACATACCCAGACACGCTCATTCACACACATATACAGGCACCCTCACTCACACTCACACAGGCACCCCACTCACTCACACACACACAGACACGCTCACTCACGCTCACTCACTCACACACATACACAGGCCCGCTCACTCACACACACATACACAGGCCCGCTCACTCACACTCACACACACATGCCCACTCACACATACACACAGACATGCTCACTCACTCACACGCACACACACAGACACGCTCACTCACACTCACACACAGGCACATCACTCACACACACACAGGCACGCTCACTCACACACACATACAGGCACGTCACTCACACACACAGACACAGATACGCTCACTCACACACATACATGCACAGGCACGCTCACTCACACATACACAGGCATACTCACTCACGCACACACACAGACACGCTCACTCACTCACACTCACATACACAGGCCCGCTCACTCACACACACATACACAGGCCCGCTCACTCACACACACATACACAGGCCTGCTCACTCACACATGCCCACTCACTCACACACACAGACATGCTCATTCACTCACACTCACACACACAGACACGCTCACTCACACACAAACACCGGCACCCTCGCAAACACACACAGACACGCTCACTCACACACACACACAGGCACCCTCACTCACACTCACACTCACACAGGCACCTCACTCACTCACACACACACAGGCACGCTCACTCACACACACACACACAGGCACGCTCACTCACACACACACACAGGCACGCTCACTCACACACACACACAGGCACGCTCACTCACACGCACACACAGGCACGTCACACACACACAGGCACACTCACTCACACACATACACAGGCATACTCATTCACACACACAGACATGCTCACTCACACACAGACACGCTCACTCACACACGCATACACAGGCACGCTCATTCACACACACATACACAGGCATGTTCACTCACATACACAGACACAGACACGCTCACTCACACACATACACAGGCACGCTCACTCCCACGCACATACACAGGCACGCTCACTCACACACACATACACAGGCATACTCATTCACACACACAGACATGCTCACTCACACACAGACACGCTCACTCACACACGCATACACAGGCACGCTCATTCACACACACATACACAGGCACGCTCACTCACACACATACACAGGCACGCTCACTCCCACGCACATACACAGGCACGCTCACTCACACACACATACACAGGCATGCTCATTCACATACACAGACACGCACTCACACACATACACAGGCACGCTCACTCACATACACAGACACAGACACGCTCACTCACACACATACACAGGCACGCTCACTCCCACACACATACACATCCCCGCTTACTCACACACACAAATACACAGATAGACAGACACGCTCACTCACTCACACTCACACACACAGGCCCGCTCCCGCACACACACACTGACATGCTCACTCACACACCGGCACCCTCACTCACACACAAAGGCACCTTCACTCACACACTCACACAGGCACCTCACTCACTCATTCACACATACACACACAGGCACGCTCACTCACACACACACACAAGCATGTTCGCACACACGCACACACAGGCACACAGGCACACTCACTCACATACACAGGGACGCTCACTCACACACACACACACACACACACACACACATCCTTGCCACTGGACCAAGACCTAGTTCTGTCAAGCCCATGTTTTGGCTGGTGTGCAATGGCCACCACACGTTAAAAAAATCCACGCACAAGCATCTTCCACCCTTCAACACATAGTTCGGGAATTGGCATATTAGGTTCTTCATTGAAACTCCTGTGAACTCAACCTTTTTTGGTGTGAAAGCAGCTCATACTGGATCCGAGGGATCGCCTAAGAAGAAGACTACCTTTGAGGTCCTGCTTTTTAATATCTCTCATTGTTCCCTAAACTCTGCCTGCAGGACCTCATCACTCTTTCTACCTATGTCATTGGTACCAATATGGACCATGACCTCTGACTGTTCGCCCTCTCCCCCCAGAATGTCTTGCAGCCACTCGGTGACATCATTGATCCTGGTATCAGGGAGGCAACATACCATCCTAGAGTCACGTCTGTGGCCACAGAAATGCCGGTCTGCTCCCCGGACTATTGATTCCCCTACCACTGTTGCTCTTCCATTCTTCTTTCTTCACCCCCCCCCCCCCCCCCCATGCAGCTAAGCCACCTCTGGTGCCATGGACTTGGCTCTGGCTGTACTCCCTAGAGGTACCATCACTCTCACCAGTACACAGAACAGAATACTGGTTGGAGAGGGAGACTCCTGTATTACCTGACTAGTACTCCTCTTCTGTCTGATGGTCATCCACTCCCTCTCTGCTTGCACACTCTTAAGCTGTGGGGTGACCACCTCGAGAAACATGTTATCCACAAAACTTTCAGTCTCGCGGATGCACATCAGTGACTCCAGCCGCCGCTGAAGCTCCGAAATGCGGAGTTCAAGTTGCCGCATCTGGAGGCCCTGCACGCGTGGTCGTCCAGGCTACGCGAAGCACAGGATGTGCACTGCACGGCACTGAGCTGCCCTGCCATGCCTCTAGTTAATAGACTCGGAACTACCGAGCAGAAATAAACTCTAGAACAGCCAGCTATTACTCAGTAATCAGCTGATTTAATTAATGAGGTTTTTTCGATTAGAAATATCACTTGTCTATGTTTACTTTTTTCATTGCAGCTATTAACTTAAACCAATGCTCAAGGTTTAAAAAAATATAGAGAAATACTCACCAATCATTTACCTGCTTGGCTGCGACGTCACTCTTTGAATCTTTTTATTTCTTACCCACCAGGTCCGTTTGCCGCTGCTGCAGATAACTGCTCCTGAACTCCGACTCTCCTGCTCTCGGCATTGGCCTTTTGAAGCCTTTTAATGTGGCTAATGATCCTTTATTTGACATTGCATTTATGAAAGATTAATATGAAACATTTATATAAAGGATATTTTAAAATCTGACTCCTATGTATGTAGTTAAACATTGGCCCAGAAATTGTAGGCCGATACCTCCGAACGCAAATAAATTATGAAAATACCTGGTGATCCTGGAGGAATGAACACTTCATCTCCTGAGTCCTAGATGCGCAGCCCAGTGCAGAAGCCCACGTATCCCAGGAGCGTAAGCACCATCCTGGGATCGGGTGGGTTAGACCTCAATGAAAATAAAGTATTTTATCACTGATAGTAATGGGAGTTCTGTTTGTACTATGAATGAGAATACCACCAAAAACAAAGAGAACACAATACATAAGTGATAAAAAAAACCTCACTTATTTAAAATTAATAGAAACTGAACTAAATTAAACGTTTTAAAATGTTTTTTATTTCTTTGAAAATTAAAAAAATATATTTCAATCATGTTAAAAATAAACTTGCCTTAACGGACAGGGATTTTAATCTATAAATTAGTCGTTAAATTTATTTTTTCTATCTTTTAAAACTCTTACGCTGGTAAAAACATGCGTTACTCCTGCTTTTACCAGGTGTAAGAGTTTTGAGGACATTCGCTGGGCAGGTGTTGGGCAAATAGCCCAGCTCTCTGCCCGTGGAGGCCCTTTACTTTTGCATTTGTACAATCAGTCCAAAGAAATTTGAACAGATCGCAAATGCCGGGTTTAGGCGCATGCGTGCACGCCTAAACTCGGAACTTGTGAGGCTTCTTTGGGCACGTGTGCACATCGTACGCACCCGAAGATGCTGCAATTTATGGCCCATTGTGTTGTGTTTCATAACCTGGCATTAAATCATTTTCGTTCAGATTGTATGTAAACAGACAAATAAATCATTACCAGGAGAATACAGATTACTATACTTAATTCCAAATACTAAATTAAATATAGTATATGATGCGTTCACAATAAAGGATGAAACTGAGTACTGTGTACAATGAGCAAGTGTGACCTTAGTTCTTTAATGAGACTCCAGAGTGCAGGTACCTCGTGGGTGGCCTGCTTATATACTGTGCTCCCAAGGCATGTTGGGATCACTTGTGACTCCCAGGTAGGCCCTTTGGTGGTAGTGTAATACAGGTTGCAAGGGGTTAAATACATAACATCACTTCCCCGTAAAGTCAACAGTACACTTATTTACAAGGTGAGATGATCTGGGGCTTTTCGCTCCCTTGTCGATCGTCTCGGTACAAATGCGAGTGTGGGTGGGTTGGTTAGTTCTTCACTGGGCTGTTGGGCAGTCGGTCTTGCCGGGCTGCTGGGGATGGTGAGTTCGGCTTCGTGGTCAACCATGATGTCAGTTGCCACTTGTGTGTGTGTTAGAGGGTCAAAGTTGGTGGTGTCTTCTTCAGGTTGTTCGTAGCTGTTGGCGAACTGCAACTTCATTTGGTCCAAATATTTTCTGCATGTTAGTCCATTGGCCAATTTGACCTGAAACACCCTACTCCCCTCTTTGGCTATGACCGTGCCAGTGAGCCATTTGGGACCATGTCCATAATTGAGTAAAAACACAGGGTCATTGACCTCAATATCGAGTGACAAATTTGCACGGTCATGGTAAACACTTTGTTGATGTCGCCTCCCCTACATGTGATCATGGAGATCAGGGTGGACAAGAGAGAGCCTTGTTTTAAGCACCCTTTTCATGAGCAGCTCGGCTGGGGGAACCCCGGTGAGTGAGTGGGGTCCGGTGCGGTAGCTGAGCAGCACTCGGGATAGCCGGGTCTGCAGGGAGCTTTCCGACACGCATTTCAAGCTTTGCTTGATGGTCTGAACTGCCACGTTCTGCCTGACCGTTGGGTGCGTGCTTGAACGGGACAGATGTGACGTGCTTGATCCCATTGTGGGTCATGAATTCCTTGAATTCAGCACTGGTGAAACACGGTCCATTGTCGCTGACTAGGATATCAGGTGGGCCGTGCATGGCAAACATGGCTCGTAGGCTTTCAATATTGGCCCTGGACGTGCTTACAGACATTATTGCACATTCAATCCATTTTGAGTAAGCATCCACGACAACCAAGAACATTTTGCCTAGAAATGGGCCCACATAGTCCACGTGGATCCTCGACCACGGTTTGGAGGGCCATGACCACAAACTTGGCGGTGCCTCTCTGGGTGCATTGCTCAGCTGAGAGCAAGTGTTGCACTGGCGCACGCATGACTCTAAACCTGAGTCGATGCCGGGACACCACACATGGGATCTGACTATGGCTTTCATCATTACAATGCCTGGGTGGGTGCTGTGCAGTGCACAAATGAGCGTATCTCTGCTGTTCTTGGGCAAGTCTGCGCGAGTGCCCCACAACAGACAGTCTGCCTGCAGGGACATTTCGTCTTTGTGCCTGTCGAACAGCTTAATTGCATCTTGCATCTCCGCTGGGACACTGGACCAGCTCCCATGAAGAACACAGTGTTTTACCAAGCTCAGTAAAGGATCCTGGCTGATACAGGTCCTGATCTGGTGGGCCGTAACGGGGGACATTTCATTTTCGACTGCCTCCATGACCATGAGCAAGTCTGCACCCCGATGGTGGGCAATGGCTGCCGACTGGGAGCATCTGCGCAGTTCTCTGTGCCCAGTATGTGGTGGATTACATAGTTGTATGCTGACAGCGTGAACGCCCATCTTTGGATGCGGGCAGAGGCGTTGGTGTTACTTCCTTTGCTCTCAGAGAACAGCGATATGAGCGGTTTGTGGTAAGTTTCAAGCTCAAACTTGAGGCCAAATAAGTACTGGTGCATTTTCTTTATCCTGTAAACGTACGCCAGAGCCTCTTTTTCAATCATGCTGTACGCCCTTTCGGCCTTGGACAAACTCCTGGACGCATAAGCGAACAGTTGCAAAATCCCCGATTCGTTAGCCGATTGTAACACCCGACCCCGTATGATGACGCATCGCAAGCTAACACTAATCTTTTATAGGGGTTATGCAGGACAAGCAGTTTGTTAGAACACAACAGATTCCTGGCTTTCTTAAAGGCAGCCTCTTGTGAATTCCCCCATACCTAGTCGTCTCCCTTGCACAGCAGCGCATGCAGGGGTTCTAGCAGAGTGCTTAACCCAGGTAGGAAATTACCGAAATAGTTAAGGAGTCCCAGGAACGACTACAGCTTCATCATGTTCTGTGGCTTCGGCGCGTTCTTTTTGGCTTCTGTCTTGGCGTCGGTGGGTATGATGCCATCTGCTGTGATTCGTCTTCCCAAGAACTCGACATCCTGCACCAGGAAAACACACTTCGAGCGTTTCAACCTGAGCCCCACATGATCCAACCGACTAAGAACCTCTTCCAGATTCTTCAAGTGCTCAATGGTATCCCGACCTGCAACCAGTATTTTGTCCTGGCAAACCACGGTGTGAGGAATTGACGTTAGCATGCTCTCCATGTTTCGTTTGAAGATTGCTGCGGTCGACCGAATCCCTAACGGAAATTTGTTATAGATGAACAGACCTTTGTGCGTGTTGATGCAGGTGAGGCCTTTTGAAGACTCTTCCAGCTCTTGTGTCATGTAGGCTGAGGTCAGGTCCAGCTTAGTGAACGTCTTCCCTCCAGCCAAGGCTTCATTTAGGTTGTCTGCCTTGGGTAGTGGGTACTGTACCTGTAGCGAAAAACGGTTAATCGTTACTTTATAGTCCCCACAAATTCTGACCGTACCGTCCTCTTTAAGTACCGGGACAATCAAACTGGCCCACTCATTGAATTCCACCGGCGCATTGATGCCTTCTTGCTGCAGCTTGTCCAGCTCAATTTCCACTTACGTATCATGTGTGGTTCCACCCGTGCCTTGTGGTGGATGGGTCGCGTACCGGGAACCAAATGGATCTGCGCTTTTGCCTTGTTGCCCCACAGCATGTCAAAGGCCTTTTTACTCATTATGGACTGATTCGCACCCATGTCTAGTTCCATAGATACTGGAAGCTTCCTATGCCTGACGGAAATCTGCTCAGAAACTGGGCACATGAGGCATCATCGAGGGACGAAAGCGCTCGGATGTTGTCCCAGTTCCAGCAGATTTTTCCCAGCTAACTTCTGTCAAAGAATGTGGGACCATCCCCTGGCAAATCCACAGTGGGAGTTTGTGTACTGCTCCGTCATAGGAGACTTTGACTTCTGCACTGCCAATTACAGGGATTAATTCCTTGGTGTAAGTCCTTAGTTTGGTTTGAATGGGGCTGAGCTTGGGCCTGTGTGCCTTGTTGCCCCACAGCATGTCAAAGGCCTTTTTACTCATTATGGACTGATTCACACCCATGTCTAGTTCCATAGATACTGGAATTCCGTTCAGTTCAACTTTCAACATTATTGGTGGACATTTCGTGGTGAATGTGTGTACCCTGTACACTTCTGCCTCCTCGGTATGAGTCTCCAATTCAGCCTGATCCACAGTGGATTTATCTTCCTCTGCAAAGTGGTGGTTTGCAGGGTTTGCAGCTCGCCTGCACATTCGCTGGAGGTGTCCCATTGTTCTGCAACCCTTGGACGCATAGTGCTTGAAGCGGCATTGATGGGGCCGATGATCACCTCCAACAAGGTGTTAACTGCCTCGCATTAATGATTGATGGTGGATTCTGGGTCATCTGAGGTCGAACAGCAGCAGCCGGCGTATACGTTCTGCCATGTATATTCCTGCTCAGAAACGACGCTACTTTGTGCACAGTACTGGCCGAAACTTCTTTACTCTGCGAAATCTGTTTGGTGTTGTCGCTGAAGGACATAAATGCCTGGGCTATCGTTATGGCTTTACTTAGATTCAGAGTTTCAACAGTCAACAGTTTGCGAAGGATTACCTCATGGTCAATGCCCAGTACAAAAAAGTCTCTCAGTATTTGTTCTAGGAATCCCTCAAATTCGCAATGTCCTGTGAGGCGCCTTAGTTCGGCGACATAGCTCGCCACTTCCTGACCCTTTGACCATTGACACATGTAGAACAGATATCTCACCATCAAAATGCTTTTCTTAGGATTTAGATGCTCCCGGACCAGCGTACACAATTCTTCATAGGATTTAGCTGTTGGTTTTATCGGAGCTAGGAGATTCTTTATGGGGCCAGAGGTTGTTGCCCCACAGACAGTTAGGAGGATCGCCCTTCGTTTGGCAGTGTTCACATCCCCTTTCAGCTCATTGGCCACAAAGTATTGGTGAGTCTCTCCACGAAGGCCTCCCAATCGTCCCCTTCTGAGAACTTCTCCAGGATATCAACTGTTCTTTGCGTTTTCACGCGGTTGTTCGTTACCTCGTCACCAATTGATGCGTTCATAATAAAGGATGAAACTGAGTACTGTGTACAATGAGCAAGCGTGACCTTAGCTCCTTTAATGAGACTCCAGAGTGCAGGTACCTCGTGGGTGGCCTGCTTATATACTGGGATCCCTTGGGATGCCAACAGGTAGGCCCTCTGGTAGTAGTGTAATACAGGTTGTTAGGGGTTAAATACATAACAGTATAATTTCTGCTTTGGGTGCAAATGGCAATTCGGGCACAAATTGCACTCAAAAGTCCACTAGTTTTCCGAATTGAATTTTTTGCTCAAGTTGCCACTCAAACTCATTTGCATTGTGCTGAATATAAAATCTTCCATGAACCAATGCAATTGGGCAGCATTTTAAAATGTAGTTGTTTATTTTTCTTACATTAAAAAATATTTCCCGATATATTTGTAGCAGTAGTAACCTTGTCAATGTAATAATTGAGCTGAAAATGGGTTTATCACAAAAAAATAAGCATTTTTAATGAGTTTCTAGTTATCCACCTAAGAGTAACCCGATTTTAAATAACTGAAAATGACAAAAAAAACTATATAGTACCATTTACTAGTTTCATTGTTATACATTAGTCAGTTTATTAATAAATTAAATATGTTGTAATATTTAAAACATTTTAAAAGATGCCTATTAGTGTGATTGTGCCTAAAAAACACACCTTAATTCTAAGAGCCTCCATGAAGGCCAGCAAGCAGGTACAATTGGCAGAAACTAACTGTACTGATTTATTCGATCTGGGTTCATGCTAGTTTTGTGGCCCGGCTAGCTTCTAGCGGAATGTTTTTTAAACAAGTATAAAAGATTGTGGAAATTCAATTTGCGCTGGTCGTAATTTGCGTTTGAAATTCGCAATCTTTTGCTTTTGTTTGCCCAATTTTGGGTGAATTGCACTGGAACAAACAGTGTAACCGAGGCTAAAACTCTTGGCCGATGTTCTTATTGAATACATTTTCAAATCGTTTTTCTCCCTGCCACCCGCTGCTGACATACACACAATCCACCTCAATAACAAGTGTGTGACAGTTTAAGGTTCAAACATCACTATGGGTACTGTCAGCATTGTTTCTTGCTTGACTTTTCAAAAGAGTAATTACTAAATGATATTGGTAGAATTTCTGCACCCCTCAACACTTTTTTTCCACTTCTGCTCCTTGAAGAATGCAACCAACCCTCTGAGACTTACACTTTAGAAGTCCAATGGTGTCTAAATATCATGGATGAGATTTGAACTTAATTTCCAAGTCTAATCTAGTGCTGTGGCGTTGTAGCTACTCAGCTGCTTCTTCGTGTAATATTTCTTCTAAAGAAAGATTCCAATATTGCTGGATGTGCTTGGCCTTCATTTTAATATATTTTATACTATCATTGTGCCTGTACCCTGAACTTTATAATGTCACAATATGTAATGTGAGATAACTTTAATTGAGCTATCCAGCACCGGTCGGAAAGGTTATCTCACAAACAGTCTTATTTGAAATGTTTTACCTATTATTAACTTCATGAGGTAGCCAAAGGAAAGTCTCTTAGCAAAATAATTTCATGGATATAGGATTATAAATGTGCATGACACTCATACTGACAGGCACAATTATGTGCACAGGATTGATAACATAATCAGCAACTGCAAGTGGAACCATAGGAGAAATTATATTCCAAGTGCTTAGCTCTGACATCTTTTCATATATTTCTTCTCAATGAGAAACAGCAATGGCCTTTACTGTTTCTGTGCTCATTCTGGTGGATGTAACCTGGGACATCTAGAAATTCAACAGGAATGTCATTAGCTGCAGAACTACTTATTTATGAATTCTTATTAGGTCCAGAGTTTAATATGCTGCACATTTACATGTAAAGGCTGACTCAGTAGTTGTAAAATATTGCACGTATGCAACTGATACAGGTCACAGGGGTAGGACAGTTTGCTATACTGTTAAATTTAGTTGTGTATATTAGATATTATTTTCACTTGATCATAAGTTATTAACACTTTAATTTCTGATGATAAAATAAACTGAAGTCTCCTCAATAATTTAGTGAGTAAGTGCATTGTCATATATTCAACGATCATTGTAACCCATGTATCAGCTGACCTAAGTTGTACACCTTGTGAACATTGACCACAAGGGGCGAACTTGTGGGAGACACTCCTAACGTGGACTTTGAGGTATAAAAGGGGAAGCTCCACCCACCTTTATCACTTGAGGTCTTGGTAATGAAGGTAACTGGTCACAGAGTGACCTTCTCTCAAGTATGGGCCTCATGTGCATTTATACTGTACAGTAAGGATATATCATTGGTGAGGAGAAACTGGGATTTAAACCACGCGAGCATGGCCACTAGCAGCACAGAAGAGAGGTACCGTGTTGGTGATGATTGGGATGACTTTATTGAGAGACTACAGCAAAGTTTTATCACGAAGGAATGGTTGGGATAGGATTCGGCCGACAAACGCAGGGCTCATCTCCTGACGGTTTGTGGATCCAGAACGTACTCCCTGATGAAGGACCTTCCAGCACCAGAGAAGCCGGCAGACAAGACGTTCGAAGAGCTCAGCAAGTTGATCGGGGAACACATTAAACCGAGGCACCGGTTTTACACGCACCGGCGGCGAGAAAGGCAAAGCATTCCAGACTTCGTGGCAGATCTCCGGCGACTGGCGAACCTATGGAAGTTCCAAGATGCATGCAGAGCGGAGATGCTGTGAGACTTTTTTTATTGAGGGCATCGGGCATGCTCGGGTTTTCAGGAAACTGATTGAGACCAAAGATGACCTTGGAAGCGGTGGCTCTGATAGCCCAGACATTTATCTCAGGGAGGAAGAGACCAGAATGATGTATGACAAAAATCTTGGCTCAAATGCGGCAAACGACCAGGGAGTCAACATTGTTAACGCAGCACACAGTTCTCTAGGCAGACAAGGGCAATCGGACATGCCCCAGCATGTAGTCAAACCCAAAGGGGGAATTGAACAGAGACAATGGCTAGCTGAACGGTGATTCATGCCATCACAATGGACAATGCGGCCAATAATGGGGCCAGCAACACCTGTGTGCTTAAGGACAGTTACAAAGACAGTCAGAGACGATCGACTGGTAATGGACCTTTTGTTTCCAACAATGGGGCCTCCAGCTCATGCTGGAGGTGTGGAGGCAAACACCCAGCCAGAGCTTGATGGTATCAGCAATATACCTGTAGAAACTGTAATGTCAGCGGTCACTTGGCACGTATGTGCAGGAAGCCTGCAGCCAGGTTGATGTACTAGGAGGACGGGCCCGATGTAAGCCCTACGAGGCCAAATGAATACTGGGGGAAATTGCAGGAAGCTGAAGTTCAGCGAGTTCATGTGGAGCACATATACAGTTCATATACCAGGAATCCACCGATAATGATGAAAGTGCTCCTCAATGGCATCCCAGTATTAATGGAGCTAGACATGGGGGCCAGCCAGTCCCTGATGATTATCAAACAGATCGAAAGGTTGTGGGTGTCCAAGGCCAGGAGGCAAAATGATTGCCGATTGACGCACAGCTACGGACATATACAAAGGAGATCATTCCGGTGCTCGGCAGCGCCACGGTAGTCGTGACCCACAATGATTTTGAGAACAAGTTGCCACTCTGGATTGTCCCGGGGGACGGTCCTGCACAACTGGGGAGGAGTTGGCTTGCTGTCATGAACTGGAAATGGGGCGATGTCAATGCAATTTCTTCTGTGGAGCGAGTATCATGCTCACAGGTCCTGGACAAATTTGACTCATTATTTCAACCCGGCTTCGGCACTTTCATGGGGGCCAAGGTAGTGATTCACATAAACCCGGACGCCAGGCCAGTACACCACAAGGCCAGAGCGGTGCCGTACGTGATGTGGGGAAAGATAGAATGTGAATTGGACCACTTGCTGAGGGAAGGCATCATCTCACTAGTCAAATTCAGTGACTGGGCGAGCCCGATCGTGCCGGTGCTCAAGGCGGATGGGTCGGTAAGGATATGTGGCGATTACAAGGACACCATCAATCGGGTGTCACTCCAAGACCAGTACCCGCTACCGAGAGTGGAGGACCTCATTGCGACGCTGTCCGGTGGCAAACCTTTTTCAAAATTGGACCTGACCTCAGCTTACATGACCCAGGAGCTGGCGAGTGAGTCGAAGAAGCTGACCACCATCACGACACACAAGGGGTTGTTTGAGTACAACAGATGTCCGTTTGGGATACGTTCGGCCGCCGCAATCTTTCAGCGAAATATGGAAAGCCTCCTCAAGTCGATTCCAAGGACGGTGGTTTTTCAAGACGACATCCTCATCACGGGTCGTGATACTGAAGAACACCTCCACAACCTGGAGGAGGTGCTACGCAGACTGGACCGGGTAGGGCTGCGACTGAAAAAGGCGAAGTGCATCTTCTTAGCTCCAGAGGTAGAATTCCTGGGGAGGAGGGTAGCAGCAGACGGGATCAGACCTACTGCGTCCAAAACGGAAGCGATCCAGAGAGCACCCAGACCCGGTAACACGACAGAGCTGCGTTCGTTCCTGGGCTCCTGAACTATTTTGGTAAATTTCTTCCCAAATTGAGCACGCTGTTAGAGCCGCTACACGTGCTCCTACGCAAAGGTCGCGATTGGGTCTGGGGTGACAGCCAGGAAAGGGCATTTGATATAGCACGCAATTTGTTATGCTCCAACAAACTGTTAACATTATATGACCCGTATAAGAAACTTGTTTTAACGTGCGATGTGTCGTCCTATGGGGTCGGGTGTGTGTTGCAGCATGTGAATGCCAAAGATCAGTTACAACCGGTAGCTTATGCCTCCAGAAGTCTGTCTCAGGCAGAAAGGGGCTATGGGATGGTAGAAACGGAAGTGCTAGCATGTGTATATGCAATAAAAAAATGCACCAGTACCTGTTTGGCAGGAAATTTGAGCTGGAGACAGATCACAAACCTCTAACGTCCCTTTTGGCCGACAACAAAGCCATAAATGTGAATGCATTGGCCCCCATACAGAGGTGGGCACTTACGTCAGCCGTCTATGACTACACAATTCAGCACAGACCGGGCATTGAAAACTGCGCCGATGCACTCAGCAGGCTCCCACTAGCCACCACTGAGGGGGCTACCGAGCATGATGCTGAGATGGACATGGCTGTTGAAGCTTTCGAAAGGGAAGGCTTACCTGTGACTGCCCGTCAGATTAAAGTCTGGACAAATAAAGATCCGCTACTGTCTTTAGTTAAGAAATGTGTCCTGAATGGGGACTGGGCAGCCACGTATAGGGCATGCCCTGAGGAATTCAAACCGTTTCATAGGCGCAAGGATGAACTCTCGATTCAGGCCGATTGCCTACTGGGGGGAAATCGAGTAGTCATGCCCCAGATGGGCAGAGAGGTGTTTATCAGAGAACTTCGCAATGAGCACCCAGGCATTGTCATAATGAAGGCAATTGCCAGGTCACATGTTTGGTGGCCAGGGATAGATGCAGACCTGGAACTTTGTGTTCGCAAGTGCAACACGTGTGCTCAGCTGGGCAATGCACCCAAGAAAGCCCCTGGTCCTGGCCCGTCAAGCCATGGTCACGCATCCATGTGGACTACGCAGGTCCTTTCATGGGAAAAATGTTTTTGGTTGCAGTAGACACCTGCTCCAAATGGATTGAGTGCGCCATTTTAAATTCAAGCACATCTTCTGCCACAGTAGAAAGTCTAAGGGCAATGTTCGCCGCCCATGGTCTACTGGATGTCTTGGTCAGTGACAATGGCCCATGCTTCACAAACACTGAATTACAGGACTTCATGGCAGGCAATGGAATCAACCATGTCAGAACCGCACCGTTCAAGCCGGCCTCAAACATCCAGGCGGAATGAGCAGTGCAGATAATCAAACGGGATGCTCAGAATCCAAGGGGGTTCCCTACAAAGCCGCTTATCACGCCTCCTGTTGGCCAATAGATCCCGACCACAGTCGCTCACAGGGGTTCCACCCGCAGAGCTGCTAATGAAAAGGATGCTCAAAACCAGGTTATCCCTTATACACCCGACTATGAAAGAAATTGTTGAGATCAGGCATCAGTCACAATGTGACTACCATGACAGGAATGCGAGGGCGCGATGTATTGATGTCAATGACCCTATTTTTGTCCTTAATTATGCTGGCGCTCTACAAGGGAGTGTGAACCACCAGAGACTTAACTTGTGATCCCAATAAGACTTTGCGGGGGAGGTGATGTCATGTATTCAACTATCATTGTAACCCATGTATAATCTGACCTAAGTTGTGCACCTTGTGAACATTAACCACAAGGGGCGAACTTGTGGGAGAAACTCCCAACCTGGACTTTGAGATATAAAAGGGGAAGCTCCACCCACCTTCATCACTTGAGGTCTTGATAATAAAGATAACTGGTCACAAAATGAATTTCTCTGAAGTATGGGCCTCATGTGCATTTATAGTAAGGATATATCATGCACCATCTTGTGTCACGCTTGGCCATGCAGATTGGAAAGAACAATTTGACTGGCCTCAGCATTTCCAGGATAAGAAGGGAAATCGGTTAACTGATGCTTCATCTTCTGACCACTGTTCAGAGAGCTATGTTGGAAATCTGTAGGTATCATTGTTGGAAGAAGGCTGAACTAAACCCAGCTTCAATCACCCCATCAGCTGGACCTTTTACTCATACATAAGAACATTAGAACATAAGAATTAGGAACAGGAGTAGGCCATCTAGCCCCTCGAGCCTGCTCTGCCATTCAATAAGATCATGGCTGATCTGGCTGTGGACTCAGCTCCACTTACCCGCCTTCTCCCCGTAACCCTTAATTCCATTATTGGTTAAAAATCTATCTATCTGTGACTTGAATACATTCAATGAGCTAGCCTCAACTGCTTCCTTGGGCAGAGAATTCCACAGATTCACAACCCTCTAGGAGAAGAAATTCCTTCTCAACTCGGTTTTAAATTGGCTCCCCCATATTTTGAGGCTGTGCCCCCTAGTTCTAGCCTCCCCTACCAGTGGAAACAACCTCACTGCCTCTATCTTGTCTATCCCTTTCATGATTTTAAATGTTTCTATAAGATCACCCCTCATCCTTCTGAACTCCAACGAGTAAAGATCCAGTCTACTCAATCTATCATCATAAGGTAACCCCCTCATCTCCGGAATCAGCCGAGTGAATTGTCTCTGTACCCCCTCCAAAGCCAGTATATCTTTCCTTAAGTAAGGTGACCAAAACTGCACGCAGTACTCCAGGTGCAGCCTTACAAATCCCCTATACAGTTGCAGCAGGACCTCCCTGCTTTTGTACTCCATCCCTCTCGCAATGAAGGCCAACATTCCATTCGCCTTCCTGATTACCTGCTGCACCTGCAAACTAACTTTTTGGAATTCATGCACAAGGACCCCCAGGTCCCTCTGCATCTCAGCATGTTGTAATTTCTCCCCATTCAAATAATATTCCCTTTTACTGTTTTTTTCCCCAAGGTGGATGACCTCACACTTTCCGACATTGTATTCCATCTGCCAAACCTTCGCCCATTTGCTTAACCTATCCAAATCTCTTTGCAGCCTCTCTGTGTCCTCTACACAACCCGCTTTCCCACTAATCTTAGTGTCATCTGCAAATTTTGTTACACTACACTCTGTCCCCTCTTCCAGGTAATCTATGTATATTGTAAACAGTTGTGGTCCCAGCACCGATCCCTGTGGCACACCACTAACCACCGATTTCCAACCCGAAAAGGATCCATTTATCCCGAATCTCTGCTTTCTGTTCGCCAGCCAATTCTCTATCCATGCTAATACATTTCCTCTGACTACACGTACCTCTATCTTCTGCAGTAACCTTTTGTGTGGCACCTTATCGAATGACTTTTGGAAATCTAAATACACCACATCCATCAGTACACCTCTATCCACCATGCTCGTTATATCCTCAAAGAATCCTAGTAAATTAGTTAAACATGATTTCCCCTTCATGAATCCATGCTGCGTCTGCTTGATTGCACTATTCCTATCTAGATGTCCCGCTATTTCTTCCTTAATGATAGTTTCAAGCATTTTCCCCACTACAGATGTTAAACTAACCGGCCTATAGTTACCTGCCTTTTGTCTGCCCCCTTTTTTAAACAGAGGTGTTACATTAGCTGCTTTCCAATCCGCTGGTACCTCCCCAGAGTCCAGAGAATTTTGGTAAATTATAACGAATGCATCTGCTATAACTTCCGCCATCTCTTTTAATACCCTGGGATTCATTTCATCAGGACCAGGGGACTTGTCTACCTTGAGTCCCATTAGCCTGTCCAGCACTAGCCCCCTAGTGATAGTGATTGTCTCAAGGTCCTCCCTTCCCACATTCCCGTGACCAGCAATTTTTGGCATGGTTTTTGTGTCTTCCACTGTGAAGACCGAAGCAAAATAATTGTTTAAGGTCTCAGCCATTTCCACATTTCCCATTATTAAATCCCCCTTCTCATCTTCTAAGTGTCCAACATTTACTTTAGTCACTCTTTTTTGTTTTATATATCTGTAAACGCTTTTACTATCTGTTTTTATGTTTTGCGCAAGTTTACCTTCGAAATCTATCTTTCCTTTCTTTATTGCTTTTTTAGTCATTCTTTGCTGTTGTTTAAAATTTTCCCAATCCTCTAGTTTCCCACTAATCTTGGCCACCTTATACGCATTGGTCTTTGATTTGATACTCTCCTTTATTTCTTTGATTATCCACAGCTGGTTATCCCTTCTCTTACCGCCCTTCTTTTTCACTGGAATATATTTTTGTTGCGCACTATACTCTCTATCTGCACTTCTGCCTGAATAATGGGTAATTTCTCGATCATGGAATCAAGTCCACTTAATCTTCAGGGATAGTTCTGCAAAAATGTTCTCCAATTCTCAAAGGTAAGTGAAATATCTCCATGCTGATTAAACAATCTTTCAACTTATTTGTGATTATTAACCTGACCAGCAACTTTACACCTTCTGCAGAAATAGTTCTGGTATAACTTGCACGTTGTACTCAACAGATACTGGTCTGAATACGATAGCTGCAGTTTAAATGCAGCCCAAAATAACTAAACATGTTACAATGCAGAACACTTTTGAGTTTAATGTATATAACTGTATTTTAAAATTAACAGTGCTAAAATGCTTGTTCCACTATTGCTTGTGAGCAACTGATTTTTACCTTTGATTCGTAATTAACTATTATCTATACCAGATAGAACTGCAGCAATACCAACACAAATCCAGACATAATAATGAATTATTTGCGATTAGAAATTATGAAAGCTAAGTAAAACTGTTATCCTGTGTAATTCATTGACTATTAATTTTGTGGATTTACAATCAGCTGACTGCTTTCATCATAAATTTATAACTGAAAGTATGAGGTTGGCTGCGTGATTTCCATATTTACTCAGGAGAATAAAGACTATTCCCTTGCCTGCTGTGAGAAGACAATGTATGGCAGGGGTTCTTAATCTTATTGTTTCCAAGGTCATCAGCCCTCCTACCCCATGTTATAAAAATTCCACGGACCCCTGTAAAACAAGTATTTTTTTCCGATATAAAAATTAGTCATTAGTTATTAAAAGCTCTATTACACCTTACATAAAGAAGCATTTATTAAGTCCCAAATTTAGATAACAAAATACTGCGGATGCTGGAATTCTGAAATAAAAACAGCATCTGTGAAGAGAAAAAGTTAACGTTTCAGGTCTGATGGAAGGTGTTGCCTGACCTGCTGAGTATTTCAAGCATTTTCTGTTTTTATCTTAAATTTACATGATGTGCTCATTTGCTGTCCAAAGTCTGCTCCACCCCATCAACCACTTGCTTCACAGCAGGTGAACCAGGAGCAACAAGCACAGTGCCCACTACAGGCTCGTTTTGTGCACACTCAGTCGGACTGAACTAAGATTCCAGGTCCACGTCCTCCATTTTGGAAACAAAACTTCCCTCTTATTTCAATACCAAACCCCAACATGGCAGTGAAAGCCAGCGACATGAATTAACAGCACCAGTAATAATGGAGGCAGATGGCACGAGAGATAAATGGAGAAATAAACAGGGCCCTGGGTGACTTGACCCACCTGACATCATCACCATAAATCCTTTCGTGACAAAGGTAGCCCCACTCTTTCCTCCTGCCCAACCCGGCGGCTCCGCATGAGTGGAAAGAAAAGGCTTAAAAGGAAGGCTCATGCTACCTTGGCCCAGGCAACGCCGGACTAGCACATGGATTCGCTCACCACCAACTCAGGTTTTAATCCACCGGAAGAGAAGTTATAACTTCCAGTATTTTATTTGATATTTAAAAGCAACAAGTGGTTTATGATTGTGGAAGCGAATAGGGCTGGATCAAAAAAAAACCTACCAAGATAAATACAGTTGTAAAAATCAGTGAGATGCAAAGGGACTTAAGTATTCAAATGTCCAACATTAAATCACAACAATGACCACACTTCAAAGATACTTCAATGACTGTAAAGCGCTTTGGAAGGTCCTGAGGTTGTGAAAGGCACTATCAAATTCAAGTCTTTCTTTTTTTCTTTAACAACAGTAAGAACCTGAATTGACTGTGCATGCACAGTCTTTGTATAGTTGAGACTATTCCACTCGTCTCAATATACAGGGGAGACTATTGATAATTATGCCATAAGCATCAGTAGTCTACCCTGTATATTGATGGGACAAATCAACTGGCGGACCCCCTGAAATCTGGTCTCACACCCGGTTGAGAACTCCTGATGAATTGTAATAAAAGCTGAGTTGATTGGTTTAAGAAAACAAAAGATGAACAGTACCTGTTTGAATTTCCCAATGGGGCATAGAAGCAATTAACTATTTAATTGATTTTACTGCTTAGAAGTCCATGATTATAATTGTACTTTCCGACTCCACTTTTATTTACAAGAATAAAATAAAGTGTGCGTTACTTTGCCAAAGCAATCATGTTAGCCCTAAATATATACTTTTAACTTCCTACTATTTTGAAAAACACTTAAATTAACACATTGAAATGATCAATCCAGAAAATAAATAGAGTACATTTGTTCTCAATAAAAGGACAAACAGTTTAAAAAAAATCGTACTTCATATCTATAATAGAAATGTTTTAGATTAATTCTGAAGTTTTGAATGTTCTATATAGGAGAGTGAAATATTTAATTTATATAGACCCTGAATTTGAGGTCAGCAGTGAGGCAAAGGCGTTAGCTGCTGGCCTTAAAACATAGAAACATAGAAAATAGGTGCAGGAGTCGGCCATTCGGCCCTTCGAGCCTGCACCACCATTCAATAAGATCATAGCTGAACATTCACCTCAGTACCCCTTTCCTGCTTTCGCTCCATACCCCTTGATCCCTTTAGCCGTCAGGGCTATATCTAACGCCCTCTTGAATATTTCTAATGAACTGGCATCAACAACTCTCTGCAGTAGAAAATTCCACGGGTTAACAACTCTCTGAGTGAAGAAGTTTCTCCTCATCTCAGTCCTAAATGGCTTACCCCTTATCCTTAGACTGTGACCCCTGGTTCTGGACTTCCCCAACATCGAGAACATTCTTCCTGCATCTAACCTGTCCCGTCCCGTCAGAATTTTACATGTTTCTATGAGATCCCCTCTCATTCTTCTAAACTCCAGTGAATACAAGCCCAGTCGATCCAGTCTCTCCTCATGTGTCAGTCCTGCCATCCCGGGAATCAGCCTGGTGAACCTGTGCTGCACTCCCTCAATAGCAAGAACGTCCTTCCTCAGATTAGGAGATCAAAACTGAACACAATATTCCAGGTGAGGCCTCCTGGACAACATGTGTGAAGTACACTCCATACAAGGATCTTGCAATCCTTGTGTCAAGAACTTCAGATTTTCCGACATTGAATTCAATGGATTTAATGGGGATCCCCACGTGTGAACTGCTGTGACTTCAACAGGCTGTCTAAGCAGCCATTCAAAAGGCAAAATCCTTACAGACAGTGAACAAGGAAGCGGATAAGTCCTTAAAATTCTAACATTTTAAAATAGTTAGAAAGTGCAAAAGAAAGATTGGGGCTCTCACATGCGTAAAATGCAAATCTAAAATAAAGCTGCACAAACTTAAAAAAAATTGAAAAGTTTTTAAACATTTTTTATTTTTATTAAACCTGGCAAATTTCACACTGCACAAAATTAAAATGAATTTTCCAGGCCCCTAACATTTGTTTAGCAGTCAATACGCTGAGAAAACCCCAGTTACACCTAATCCCTTTGGGACTAACTTTTAGTGGGGAATTTAACTGCAGAAGAGCTGAAGATTTTGTCAGTTGCAATGATTTACGAGTTTTCACTTGATTATCGGCTCTGTGCGGTGGGGGGAGGAGGAGGGCATGCACAGCACAACCAATATCAGAACTGTCACTGACAAACTGAAACCTTGGGATTTCTACATGGCCTTGCGCACGCACCAAATCCCGAAGTTGTGGTCAATTTCAAAGGCGGTATGACGGTGTACTCTGAGAATATGCCATCATAATGACTGCAAATTCAGGGCCATAGTCTCAAAGCACTTTATGTACAATGAATTACTTTGAAGTGCACTCTCCATTGTTATGCAGAAATCATTAGTACAAAGTAAAATTGAATGAGCAGGCATTTGGGTTTGCAGCTCTGGCTGGCTTACCATGGATGCAGGACATCTGGAGGAGAAGGAGGAGGAGGAGGAGGCAGAAGGTGATGTGGGCAAGGCATCACCAACAGTGCAAATTCCTGCCCGGGATGCCCTTATTATTGCCAGGTTCACTTAGGTTCCACCAGTGCACCCATCTAACAATGCAAAAGCCACTTTTGCACACCCCATCCCCACCCCCAATGCCACCAACACAAAGCAGTCGAGCAAACAGCCAATCCTTCCTTTCACAGCCCCCATTGCTCATTGTCAATTCATGTCTTCCCATATATTATCACACGACTGAAAAAGCCACTTGCCAGCCAGCAACCAAGAATGAGCAAGACAAGAAAGTGATGCAAAAAAAATAATGTTTATGTGGTTCAAATAGAAAACAGAAACTTAACAATCTAACAATGTGTAACACATCTATGTGCATTCCCTTATGCAACTACAAATCTTTATTCTTTCTTTTCCTAGCCCTTCTACATGGTGCACCCCCTGTGGCTTCAGCAGAGTTAGAGGCAGGCTGCTCAGATCTCTGCTCTGACTGCTGAGATGCTCTTGGCTGACATTCTGTGCAAATGTCAATTGAGAGATGGATCATGGGCTATGTCTGGTTCTCTGCTTCTACCTGATGTTCTCTGCTCTTTCCTCCTGTAAGGAGGGAAAGAAGAGACCTATGAGTGAAAGTAATGACATGTGTTCACCCAATGGATGGCGAGCATTTGTTGACTATAAGGGATAGATATGACATTGCATTACAGCTCAAACAGCACATCCAGGGAGGCATTGCTGAAGTGGCGTGTAGCCTTTGCCTCCACTTGACTCCATAGCAACAGCTCTGTGGCTCTCCACTGCACCTCCAAACTCCTTCAACTTGGATATTTGAAGTGTCCCTTTAAATACTGGATGTGAAATCACATCATGTGCTAATTGGACGCAAAACCCGGAAGTAAAACGGTAATAAGGTAGCTCAGTTTAAAAAGCCACTGATGTGCTGCATTTACATTAGGGTAGAATATTTTTCTCCCTTTCTTCAGGTGGTCAAATCACTTTCCTGGCCTGGACTGCACAAGTGAAACCCACTTTCACCCATCTGAAGACCAGTGTGTCTCAACTCACTTGGTGTAATGGCCTCCAGAAATGTGTTGAATCCTGACTGAGCCATTGGAGCGGGAACTCCCTGACAATATTTGCCTTTGAGGGGTGAGTAGAGTTTCCAACCCTTGTAAGCCATGTTGGAAATGCCTATAAACGACAGAAACCCATCATTGTTTGGGACATTCCGATAGTTTCCCACTGAAGTAATGGACACTGATGGAACCCTCATGAATATTTGGGCCCAGGTGTTTTTGATGATGTTATTTGATTAATATATTGCTTCTTTGTCAGTTTGTTGAGTCTACGGTAACATTTCTCAGATAGTAAAATTAGCATTTAAACCTTTAACATAGTTTCTCACATGTGAGCTGGAGTTCAGATTAAAAGTTTAATTCATATCTTTATACAACTAAGCTCTTTAACTAACTAAAATGCTGAATGGAATGTGTAATATTGATATAAGCATGTTGTTTAACTGTTTTTACAGGACTTAACAAATTCCAATTGGAAAGCTGTTATTGAGGTTAATGACAGTAGCATTTATTTTCCTCTTCACTGCTCTTGAGGAATATAGGTCCTTAATCATCAATGGAATCCATAATTCCCCAAAGCACTGCAGAGGAGTTCATAGAATCATAGAAATTTACAGCACAGAAGGAGGCTATTCGGCCCATCATTTCTGTGCAAGCCGACAAAGAGCTATCCAGCTTAATCCAACTTCCAGCTCTGGTCCGTAACCTTGTGGGTTACGGCACTTCAAGTGCATAGCCAAGTACTTTTTAAATGCTATGATGGTTCTGCCTCTACCACCCTTTCAGGCATTGAGTTCCAGACACCCATCAGCCTCTGGGTGAAAAACCTTCTCTGCAAATCCCCTCTAAACCTCCTACCACTTACTTTAAATCTATACCCACTGGTTGTTGACTCCTTGGTTAAGGGGAATAGGTCCTTCCTATTCACACAATCCAGGCCCCTCCTAATTTTATACATCTCAATTAGATCTCCCCTCAGCCTCCCCTGTTCCAAACTAACCCCAGCCGAACCAATCTTTCCTCATAGCTAAAATTTTCCAGTCCAGGCAACATCCTGGTAAATCTCCTCTGTACCCTCTCTAGTGCAATCACATCTTTCCTGTAATGTGGTGACCAGAACTGCATGCAGTACTCTAGTTGTGGCCTAACTAGTGTTTTATACAGTTCAAGCATAATCCTCCAGCTCTTATATTCTATCTCTTGGCTAATAAAGGCAAGTATCCTGAATGCCTTCTTAACCACCTTTTCTATCTGCCCTGCTACCTTCAGGAATCTGTGGACATGCACTCGAAGGTCGCTCTGTTCCTCTACACTTCTCAGTGTCCTACCATTTATTGTGTATTCCCTTGCCTTGTTAGAGCTCCCCAAATGCATTACCTAACACTTCACAGGATTGAATTCCAGTTGCCACTGTTCTGCCCACCTGACCAATCACATTGATATCTTCCTGCAGTATACAGCTTTCTTCTTCATTATCAATCTGTCAATTTTAGTTTCACCTGCAAACTTCCGAACCATACCTCCTACATTCAAGTCAAAATTATTGATATATACCACAAAAACCAAGGGATCTAGTACTGAGTTCTGCGGAACTCCACTAGAACAAGCCTTCCAGCCAAAAAAACACCCATCAACCATTACCCTTTGCTTTTTGCCTCTGAACCAATTTTGGATCCAACGTGCCACTTTGCCTTGGATCTCATGGGCTTTTACTTTCATGGCTAGTTTGTCATGAGGGACCTTATCAAAAGCCTTGCTAAAATCCATATACACTACATCAAATGCATTACCCTCATTGACTCTCTTTGTTACCTCCTCAAAAAATGCAATCAAGTTAATCAGACACGACCTTCCCTTAACAAATCCATGCTAACTATTGTTGATTAATCCGTGTCTTTCTAAATAAAGATTTATCCTGTCCCTCAGAATTTTCTCTAATAATTTTCCCACCACTGAGGTTAGGCTGACTGGCCTGTAATTACTCAGTCTATCCCTTTCTACCTTTTGAAACAAAGGTACAACATTAGCAGTCCTCCAGTCCTCCGGCACCACACCTGTAGCCAGAGAGGATTGGAAAATAATGGTCAGAGCCTCGGCTATTTCCTCTCTTGCTTCTTTTAACAGCCTGGGATACATTTCATCCGGGCCTGAGGATTTATCCTCTTTCAAAGATGCTAAATCCTTAGGGCTGGATTTTCAGGACTTTGGGCGCTGGGTTTCGCTCTGGAGCTGTGTGAAATGGGATGGTGAGGTCTCCTGCGCCCTTCAGGAGCTTCAGGCCGGGTTTTGCGGCGGTGCTTAGCAACTTAGACAGTAAAAAGCTGCTGGGTATGCAATGCCTCTCGTTGCAACACCAGTGCGAGTTTTGACTCTAACCCAACCTGTACGCTCTGAAGCACGCCCCACGATGACCGTCAGGTAAACCAGAGCGGTCCAGCCATGCTGGCAATGGTGACGTAGGTAAGGTGCAGAAAAGACAAGTACAAATGTTTAATCTTTTATTTTTTTTTAGCGATTTGTGCTGTGGCGGCGTGGGCAATGTTTTGGGAATGTTGTTGTGTATTTGTTTTAGGTTTATTCGATTAAAAGTAGAGTATAATGCCTCCCTTCGCGCTGCGCAGATCCTCGATGATGAAAATTTCTCATGAGAGCGCAATCTATTCCTGGATGGTAACTTTCCCATCCCGCCTCCGTTTCTCCCCGAAAATGGCAACGCCGAATATCTAGCCCTAAATACATCCTCTCTTACTATATTTATTTCATCTAATATTTCACACTTCTCCTCCCTGATTGCAATGTCTGCATCGTCCCTCACTTTTGTAAAAACAGACACATAGGGCCCGAACTTCATCAGGACGTAAGGTCCGCCTTTTCTTGGCGGTATTCCGGTGCTGCATTATTTAAAATCGGCGGAATACCGCTGAGACCGAAGAGCGCTATAGCTGACATTGTTTTCGACGGTATGCAAGCTGCATGCGAGCGGCATGCAGCGAACGATATGCAGTATTATAGTTGATCAAGAGCAACTTTCTTGTCGATAGACTGCACTGCACTGCACATGCGGCAATTTTTTTTTTGCTCTTTTTTCACAGATGCTTTTTCCCCGTGATTTCAGAGGTCCGAGGTCACCTGCGCATGCGCAGCGAGTTGAAGTTGAGGGAGAGAGAGTGAGAAGGAGCAGCAAAGTATTCGAGGGTCAGTTGTATTCATCAGTGATTCCAGAGTCAAATAATATTATTAATAAATAATAATTATACAATATCAACAATAATAATATATTTTATAAATAATCATTCATATCATAAATATAATAAACATAAATATAATAAACATAAATATAATGGAAATGCTGCAAAAGAAGTCGAAGCGCAGGGACATCGAGAAGGATGGGAGGTTGAGGGCACCCACCTTTGATAAGACGGAGTTACCTGCCCTGCTGGCGAATATCACTCCGACTAAACAAAGGGTGGTTGTGGAAAGCCCCCGCTAAAGGAGTACAACAGAATATTGAATGAGATCGGGGAAGCTGTCTCCTCCACAAGTACAATGGTATGCATCTGGGAAAGGTGTCATAAGAGGTGGAATGACCTGCTGAGGGCAGCAAGTGTAAGTAATGATTTTATTTATGCAACCCCCATGTGCCATGTACCATGTAAATGTAGGTTCAGAGTCACACGGACGATGTTATTTATCTCAAGGTTACGGCAATGTATTTGTGCTTTCAGGCAATGACAAGAGTATCAACCCAGTGTTTTGATGTGTGAGTGTGTGTGTGTGAACCCGTGTGTCTGCTACGTCAAATGGATTGAAGATTTTTACTTTCATTAGGTTCAATTTTCCCCGTTCATTTGCGCCTTTTTTTGACGTATTTATTTTTTACCAAGTTTCCCCCTGCGATCTGCACCGGCTTAATTGACTTAGTTACGATTTATCTAGGCCACTTTTTTTTTTACTTCGTGAAGTTCCCTCATGTCTGCGCCGTTTTTTTCAATTGTTCGCAGTTTGACCAAACATCTTTTTCTCTTAGGTCGGTGTATCTAGCCACTCCCGAAAAACATCTGATGAGTGAAGAAAACCAGCGCACATTCACAAATCGGTGCTGAAAGACACCATTGATTTTAAATCGAAGATTTTGGAGGGAGTCAAGAACGCTGTCAAATTCAATAATAAAGTTCAACTTTTTTTTACCTGTCAACGTAGAAGTGTAAATTTGTTGGATTTCAGAAGTTCTCTCATTTTTTAACTCACTCACACGCCACCACTGAATGTCTTGAAGCAGGGCTGGAGGGTCGTAGGTTAGGCCGGCAGAATCGGCCCCACGCCCGGACTAAGGGGCTCGGCTACAAAACAAGCCATGGGCAGGGGTTGGGGAGGAGAGAGAGAGAGTGAGGTGCCAATCGAAAGCTTGGAGCCTGGGGAAGGAGAGGGAGAAAGAGAAGTCACATCAATTAGTAAAGTAAGGGGGAGAGGAGAGAGAGATAGCGAGGTGCCGATCGGAAGGCTTGGAGTCCAGGAAACATGAAGGAGAGAGAGAAGTCACTAGACTCAATTAATAATGGGGGTGGGGGGGTGGTGGGAGAGAGGAGGTCACAAGACCTTTGGGTGTGGTCCATCCACACAGGCCTGGAGAGATACAACTGCAAACCTGTGCTGTGCTGCCTGTTTTCTTGCCATTTTGAGCTTACTCCAAAGGTTAAATATAAGTATGCCATACCTTTTGCGAGCCTTCTGCATCATGGTGCTATGCAGGAGACAATTGATTCGACGCATCAGAAACATCAGAGCCCATAGGGTGCTGGGCAGGAGACCTTCTCACCTTGGGTATGTCAAGACAGGCATTCGTTCCTCCACCTGAGTGATGCAGACTGTGTCAGAAGGCTGCATTTCCGCTGCATGACCGGCCAAGCAATCCACGACAAGGCTGTGGGCTTCTCCAGGATTGCTGGCTTCCCAAAGGTACAGGGCTGCATTGATTGTACCCACATCACCTTGCGAGCACCTTTGCAGGATTCCGAGATGTACAGGAACAGAAAAGGCTTCCACTTCATTAATGTGCAGCTCATGTGTGACGGCATGCATCATATCATGACAGACGATGCAAGCTACCCCCCATGATGCATTCATCCTATGTGACAGCGTTATATCTGTCATGTTTCAGCAGCAGCAGCCAGAAGGGCAGAGCTGGCTACTGAGAGTCAAAGGGTACGACCTCGCCACCTGGCTCATGATGTCCGTACGCCTAACCCAGACAGAAGCTGACCATCAATTCAACATGTCGCACATTGTGACGTGCAGCATCATTGAGAGGACCATTGGCATCTTGAAACAGCGTTTCTGGTGCCTGGACCATTCCGGAGGCTACTTGCTGTACTCCCCTGAGATTGTCGGTCAGTTCACTGTTGTGTGCTGCATGCTGCATAACTTAGCCATCATGAGGCAACAGCAGCTGGTAGTGGAAGACCCACCTGCGGTGAGAGCGACTGGCAATACTGATGTGGAAGGTGCAGGTGACAAGCAGGAGGAGGAGGAGGAGAAGGAGGATGATGAGGATGAGGAAGCCATCCACGACAGGGCTGTGGGCTTCACCAGGATTGTTGGCTTCCCAAAGGTACAGGGCTGGATTGATTGTACCCACATCGCCTTGCGAGCACCTTTGAAGGATTCCAAGATATATAAGAACAGAAAAGGCTTCCACCCCATTAATGTACAGCTCCTGTGTGACATCATTTATCATATCATGTCATTCGATGCAAGATATCCTGGCAGCACCCATGATGTGTTCATCTTACATGACAGCGTTATATCTGCCATGTTTCAGCAGCAGCAGCCAGAAGGGCAGAGCTTGCTACTGGAAGACAAAGGGTATGGCCTCGCCACCTGGCTCATGATGCCCATACGCGTAAACCGGATGGAAGCTGACCGTGAATATAACATGTTGCACACTGCGACGTGCAGCATCCTTGAGAAGACCATTGGCATATTGAACCAGCATTTAATGTGCAGCTCGTGCAATTGCCTGAGGCCGGAGCACGACGGCGGAGGAGGGCGGGCCATCGTACCCCTTTAACGATTGCTCGAGCCAAGCGCCAGCAGCTCATCTGTGAACGCTTTACTGATGCCTGAGGGCTCAGCGACAACTATTCAACATGGACTATGTTTACTCTTTGGAGCTGTTCTGTAATGTTGTGTTGTGTTAATGGAACATGATTCAGTTTTAATGTAAAATATATTTTATTCAAAAGTTTACAATGTACTTAACTTAACTTTAATAAAATTATTCCTGTATCAAACTTTACTTGAATATCACTCTTTAAGATCACTTAAAAACTTTAAGATCACTTATAAACTTTTAATTTACAAAAAACTTTTAATTTGAGAACAATTACAACAGTAACAATAACAAGAATAACAACAACAACAGCAACAAAGAAAGGCTGCACCCATCTTTCCTCCCCTTTATTCTGCGCTTGGTCTTGGACTCCCCACCACCTCTGCCCGCCTGCGGTGGAGCAGTGTTTCTGGGCTTGGTACCAAGCTTATTCCTTCGAACATCTCGGATACTGCGCACCTCTTGAGGGTGAGGGGCGTCAGCGTCAGTCGGCAAGTTGGAGGGTTCAGGTGGCAAGTTGGAGGGCCGGATTTGAGCTCTTCAGAGGCTGCTGTGGGGATTGGAGTGGGAGTGACAGTTGATTCTGTCAATGGGCGCGGGGTCTGGGCGTGTTCCCTTATTGCAGCAGCTAACTCCAACATGCCGTCCCTCATGCACCCTGACAATGTCTCAACGACCTGCAACAGTCCCTCCCTCATAGTCAGTGACGTGGTTTGCACTACCTCTGACATTCCCTCCCTCATGGCCACTATTCCCTCACTGATAGTCACGGATATCATTCCCATTTCTCTTGTCATTGCCGTTACTTCTCCCGACAGTACCGCTACCTCATCACTCACCCCACTGATGGCGTCCAGGAGTGATCGGGTAAGGTCAATGCTCTCTGCACTCAATGACATTATCTGACGCACATCTGTTAGATCCTGCACCTCAGGAGAGCATGGTCGAGCTCTCCTTCCCCTCCTCCACACGGTATGTGGCTCGAACCCCAACACTGGGACCCGCAGCCTCAGACGGTGGGGCCCTGGATGTGCCTCGCTGCACCCCACCACTGGGACCCGCAACCTTGGAAGGTGGGGCCCTGGGTGTGCCTTGCTGCACCCCACCACAGGGACCCGCAACCCCGTAAGGTAGGAAACCCCACCAGCAGTCAAATCACTAGTCACGGAAGGGGCTGTCACCTCCATGAGCAGCACATCCTTCATAATCAGTACCACAGTGGGAGCTTCAACCAGCTCCAACCCCTCACCCCCATGTTCTTGGTGTGGAGGGTTGAATTGGAAGATGTTCTACTCTTCAGGCTCGTCCGTGTCTGATCTTCTTTTGCATCATCAGGGTTGGCCTCAGAACAGTCAAATGGTTAGCAGCAGAGGAGGGGGCAGGTTGGGTGACATGAGTAATCTCACACATCGCACGCCAGGCAGCAGCCTGATTTGAAATACCATGATCAATTTGCAGGACATATCCTCTCCCGCAAGTGTGGGCCCAGCTTGTGCAGTACTGATTGCTTTTTTTCCAGGTAGGACCCATCAAAGCAGCGACCCTCTCTTCCAAGGATGTCAGTGGGTGCAGATTGGCTAGGCCTCGTCCTGTTCGAGTTCTTTCCCTTTTATTATGTGCCACCTTCCTCTGCAAAGTTGAAAATGCAACTTTTTAGAGATGGTGTCTTTCTGCTGGCTGGGACATACAGATGGTCACATTTACAATTGCAATTGCATTGAATAAATGAAAATATTACTTACACTAACTACTTGACCAAGGTCCTGCCACTTCTTTTTACACTGGCCCCCAAATCTTGTGGTAGTCACCATTGTACAGTAATCTTCTGCAACTTAGATAAAATAGAGTATCTTAGGGAAAATAGAGTATGAGAGTAAGCTTGCAGGGAACATAAAAACTGACTGCAAAAGCTTCTATAGCTATGCAAAGATAAAAAGATTAGTGAAGATAAATATAGGTCCCTTGCAGTCAGAATCAGGTGAATTCATAATGGGGAACAAGGAAATGGCAGACCAATTGAACAAATACTTTGGTTCTGTCTTCATTAAGGAAGGCACAAATAACCTCCCGAAAATACTAGGGGACCGAGGGTCTAGCGAGAAGGGGGAACTGAGGGAAATCCTTATTAGTTAGGAAATGGTGTTCGGGAAATTGATGGGATTGAAGGCCAATAAATCCCCAAGGCCTAATAGTCTGCATCCCAGAGTATTTAAGAAATAGTAGATGCATTGCTGGTCATTTTCCAACATTCCATACACTTTGGATCAGTACCTATGGATTGGAGGATAGCTAATGTAACACCACTTTTTAAAAAAGGAGGGAGAGAGAAAACAAGGGGTTGCCCTTTACCAGCCCGCAGTCCTGTTTGGACGTTGCCAAAACTTCACTGATATGCTGACAAATAGGTCCCCATTGTTCAAGGGCTTCCCAGTCCCTTCTCAAGGGTTGCATACTTCCTATTCTAACATGACTATCGGAATTGTTCTATTCCCCAAAGGTTTTGGTCTTTTGCCCAGTGGTCTTTACCCAGACTATTTTCTTTTCTCGTGGATCAACTAAAGCTCCTAATTGGGCCAAGAGATCTATCCCCAATATCGTGCCTTCGTTATTAGGCATTATATAAAACTGAGCAGGTAATAAGATTCCCGTTACCTCTAATAACATGACTTCACTTAGTTTTGCGTATATAGATGATCCCCCCCACCCCCGTTATTGATAAAGTACGTCGTGCAGTGGGCAGGGGAATGTCCGTAATTGAGACTGATGCTCCCATGTCCACTAACATGTTGCACTGCCGGCCCCCTAACACCGCTGTTACGTGGATAAATGGGTCACTTTCGCTCTGCAAGGGGGCCGCTGACCTTCAATCACGGGCCAGGTCCTTAAGCACCTGGAACAATTGTTGGTCAGTCATTTTGTCCGATCGTGTTGTGGTTCCCCCTTGCATGTATCCCTGTCCTTGGCAGCCGCCGCCGCTGGCCTGACACTGTTCTCGGGTGTGGCTGAGACGATGGCAATTGGTACATTGGACCGGCAGCCTGGTGGGTTGTTTCTGCCTACCCTCCCTTCTTATGTGTCCCACTAAGCCGCAGCCATAACAGACCGGGGGTCCCCGTTTAGTTTGGTCACTGGGGGTGTTAACTACGGGCACTTCTGTTTTGATTTGCTTTGCATTTCTCTCACTGTCTACCTAATATGACCAGGTGATTAAGCCGTTGTACATATCGACAGCTATCACCCCCATTTTTAGGATTTTCTGATGCTCTGCGGACAACCCGTTTTAAACATTTTCCTAAATACCGGGTCATCCTTGTTTGGCTGTAGCTGTCCTGAGTATTCCTGATATGCCGTCCACAGTTTCTCTCCATATTCATTACTGATCTCATTCTTCTTTTATTTAACTAACATTATGAGTCCCCAATTTTGTGTAGGGTTTCCCAAAGCTGTCTGAGCGGCCATGATAAAACCATCTATCGCAGTCTGTCTTATGTCAGGCAGAGCGTTATATACGGGAATCCATCCTCCATTCTGTTGAGCATCTATCAAGTTATTCCACCTATCAGGTGGGCACTTTGCCCTTACGATTTGGCGCACATCTTGTTCATGCATGTTATGTATTTCTGAGGTCTCCTTTAACTGTCTCTAGAAATCTGTATTTCCGTGACGGGCCTTTAAAGGAGGTAAGTCCTTGATAATTCTCTGTTTCTCTAATGGAGTGAAGGCTGTATATGTTGCCTTTATATTTCCCTGATGATTTACCGAGGTTCTGACAGGCAGGCACCAGACTTCTCTATATGGTGGGGGCACATCGGTGTTTTCCTCCCCGTATCCCCCTCCAAATCTTCCCATCCTACGTTCCTCTAACATTTCCTTTAGTTTCTTATTTTCCTCTCTTAACTTTTGAGCTCTTCCAATTTTGGTTTACTTAGTTCTTTGTACTTTAGAAATTGTCGTGCTATAATTATGCCAGCCTTCGTTGCCCTCTTTCGTTTTTCTTTCTGCCACCATTCTCTCTGAACTGGTGGCCCCTGAGACAGATCCCATCTGTCCTTTATCATTTTGTCTACAAGTCCCTGGCGGTCATCAGCGTAAAACTTGGTGAGCGACCCTTCAGGTCCCCACTCTATTTTACCGCTGTCGGTCATCTTCAATGACCGAACTGAGAGACGGATAATATTTGTCTACTTCTTAGGTAGTATTATCCATGTCTGTGACAAGCGGCCTTGAATAGGCCCCAGGTGGACCAGTGTCCCCTGTATTTATATATAGATATATATATCCAATATATATGTCCCCTTCAATGTATGTATTCCTTATTTACTTCCAACTTGCCGACAATTATCGCAACAACAATTTTCTGTACAATTACTTTAACTAAAAATTTATGATGTCTTTCTTTGGCTACGACTCTTTATTCCTTCACAGACTTCTCCATGTTCGGCTTCCCTGGTCGACCGACATGTCCCATCACTGATTACATCGGATTTTTAGAGTGGCAATTTAAAATACTCACTCCGTGATGATCGGTCAACGGTCATCTGTTTGCCTCCCAGGAATATCCTGCCGACTATGCCATTTGACGTGGTATATTAATAAATACATTACAAGAAGTCTGAAAGGTCAAAGAGTCGTTTATTTAATTACCTCGAGGAGAGTGCATCAATTTTCCGAGGTCCTTACCCAGGCGTTCCAGGGCTAACTCTCTGTGAACATAAAAATGGTCAAATCTCCATTGACATATTTCAGTCAGATACCCGCCTCGTGACCCAACCGCAGAGTTTCCATGGCATGTAGATCTCACATTTAAAAGCATTATATTAACAAGTTCGCTTGAATTATGTGGCTTGGACATCTGAACCACAATGTCTGACATTTACTGAGAAGCACACATCTTGCAGCTGGACATCCTGTTCCATTCTATTTCTTAGTACATGCTTCATTTCATGTGTCTGCTGTAACCTATTTTCTACTGCTACCCAGGGTCTATGCTAAGGTGGGATTCTAAAAATCCCTTCTTCAGTAGGCTCCACCCCACTCCAAGGCGACTGGACACACTGCGTGGTACCAAATTCGAATTATACATTGGGGAAAATTTGGCTAAATATTTCTGCCCCATTTCTGGCCGAGAAAAATGGGTGCAACTCTGACAATACGCCAAAGAACAGGCTTGGAGAAAATTGAGCCCATTTACTTTATTTTCTGAAGAAGAAGACATCTGCAATTGCAGCGGATCAGCGGCGCACGGAGAGAAGACCCCCAATGCAATGGAAATTGAGATCTGTATCCTGTCACTGGTCAGGGATAGCAATTTTGTCACGGGGTTGGAGCTGACCCACCCACACAGGATGGTCAGTTCAAGACAATCCCCAGTCTGTGTTACTGTCCTGTTATGTCACGTAATGTAACTGTAACTGTAATGTTGGCCTCATGTAATGTGGCATAAATGTATTGCACTGGAATATTGGGCTCATGTTGGGGGCATGTAATGCAATGCATATATATATGCATATCTGTATTGTCTGTCTACGATATGTAATCCAGTAATGCAGCAGTGGTGGACATTTAAGTAAGACTGCGCTACGTCACTGGACTCATGTACTCATGTAACCCTGACTCCTCCCGTGGTGCCAAGCACTTTTAAATGTTGTTTTGTACTTCCAGACTCGGAGGATTTAGACCAGACCTCCGCAGAGGGACCAGACGACAGACCCACTGCCTCCACCTCTGGCATCACCGAGCCCTCTCATGACTTTACCCCTGCCAGAGATGATGAAGAGGAAGAGGAAGAAAGAGGAAGAGGAAAAAGAAGAGGAAGAGGAAGAGCAGCTGATCCTGGAACCAGTGGAGTTGGAGGTGGATATACCAGTTCCATGTGGGCCAGCTGGAACATCCTCCACCACTGACTTTATATTCAGGGGATTCCCTCAAGCCTCCTCTGATTCTACGGGACCAAGCCGTGTGCAGCAAGGTACCCCCAGTGTTGCAGCGCCTTTGCCGCAGTGACGGAGGTTGGTGCAGGAAAGGTCCGTTGCTGCATGATAGGCGCGTACCAGGACATGGTGCATCTGTCACAGGCCTGCGTTGACATAGGTCGAGAACTGCTCAAGGTCATGGCTATGATAGCTGGAAACATCGGGGCGCTATCAGAATGATAGTCAGAGGATATGTCGCATCTGATCACCGTGATGGAGCGAACAGTCGACTCCACCGATGCTATGCGGCAATCGACGTGATCGGGATATGGCTCTGAATCCTCTGTGCCATAGTAGTCGGGTCCACAGGACCTGAGGTTGGGGAGCTACCAGCAGCTTCCGGCCCTGAAGCCGTGCCTTCCACATCACAAGCTTTTCCTGAGGCCCCATTCATTGCGCCTGCAATGTCTGACCCCCAACGACAGCAACAGCACTCGGGGTGCAGTGCAGCACATCAGCTTGGCAACACCACGGAGAGGTCCGGGCTCAGGGGCAGTGGGAAAGGGAAGGGCAGGAGTAAGAAAGGGGGGAATAGGCCGAAGGGTGGGGGAGTACGTGGTCAAGGTCGAGGACACTAAAGGGTGCTCGTTTATCGTTAATTTAAAATAGTTGAAGTTTGATTTTTTAAAGTTTATTTCAAGTTGTTAAAGGTTTAAAGTTGTTAAAGTTGTTACAGTTGTTCAAAATTATAGTTATAAGTTTTGCAAAAACTTTTACAATTGTTGTATATTTTTTACATTTTTACATAAACGTTTCAATTGACTCTTGTACATTGTCAAACATTTGGGGTATCAGTTATGGTCCCAAAACGCAGCTCTCCACATTCAAACAAAGCGTTCATTTGTGAGCTGCTGACGTAACAATTTTGCAACGGCATAAGCTCCGCATGCCCTCCGCTGTGGTGTTGAGGTCGGGGGGGAGGGTGGTGCCATGGGTTAATCTGGAAGTTCCCCCTCATCCTCCTCCCCCTCATTTTCCTCTTCTTCCTCCTCCGTCTCCTGCACTCTCTCCTCAGGTGGTCCCGCAGTCCCCTGTGGCAATTCCTGTCCCAGCATGATTACTAAATTATGCAACATGCATCACACCACTGTGAACTGAGCAACCTGCTCAGGGTAGTATTGCAGCCTGCCTCCTGAGTGGTGCAAGCATCAAAAGCACTACTTCAGCACTCCAATTGTCCTTTCGATAATATTACGTGTGGCCATTTGGCACATTATATCGTTGTTCGGCTTCTGTCTAAGGGTTCCACAGTGGGGTCAAGAGCCAGGTGGCAAGGCAGTACCCTTTGTTCCCCAGTATCCAGCATTTACCTTGTGGCTCGTACTTCAACAGGTCAGACACAGTGCTCTCACGCAAGATGTGCGCATCAAACATGCTCCCTGGAAAGTAGGCATTCTCTGCCATTATTGCTGCATATGGTCGCATATGAGCTGCAAGTTGAGGGAGTGGAATCCCTTACATAGAACATAAGAACATAAGAATTAGGAACAGGAGTAGGCCATCTCGCCCCTCGAGCCTGCTCTGCCATTCAACAAGATCATGGGCGATCTGGCCGTGGACTCAGCTCCACTTACCCGCCCACTCCCCATGACCCTTAATTCCCTGATTGGTTAAAAATCTATCTATCTGTGATTTGAATACATTCAATGAGCTAGCCTCAACTGCTTCCTTGGGCAGAGAATTCCACAGATTCACAACCTTCTGGAAGAAGAAATTCCTTCTCAACTCGGTTTTAAACTGGCTCCCCCGTATTTTGAGGCTGTGCCCCCTAGTTCTAGTCTCCCCGACCAGTGGAAACAACCTCTCTGCCTCTCTCTTGTCTATCCCTTTCATTATTTTAAATGTTTCTATAAGATCACCCCTCATCCTTCTGAACTCCAATGAGTAAAGACCCAGTCTACTCAGTCTATCATCATAAGGTAACCCCCTCATCTCCGGAATCAACCTAGTGAATCGTCTCTGTACCCCCTCCAAAGCTAGTATATCCTTCTTTAAGTAAGGTGATCAAAACTGCATGCAGTACTCCAGGTGCGGCCTCACCAATACCCTGCACAGTTGCAGCAGGACCTCCCTGCTTTTGTACTCCATCCCTCTCGCAATGAAGGCCAACATTCCATTCGCCTTCCTGATTACCTGCTGCACCTGCAAACTAACTTTTTGCATTTCATGCACAAGGACCCCCAGGTCCCTCTGCACTGCAGCATATTGAAATTTCTCCCCATTCAAATAATATTCCATTTTATTTATTTTTTTTCCAAGGTGGATGACCTCACATTTTCCGACATTGTATTCGATCTGCCAAACCTTAGCCCATTCGCTTAACATATCTAAATCTCTTTGCAGCCTCTCTGTGTCCTCTACACAACCCACTTTCCCACTAATCTTTGTGTCATCTGCAAATTTTGTTACACTACACTCTGTCCCCTCTTCCAGGTCATCTATGTATATTGTAAACAGTTGTGGTCCCAGCACCGATCGCTGTGGCACACCACTAACCACCGATTTCCAACCCGAAAAGGACCCATTTATCCCGACTCTCTGCTTTCTGTTAGCTAGCCAATTCTCTATCCATGCTAATACATTTCCTCTGACTCCGCGTACCTTTATCTTCTGCAGTAACTTTTTGTGTGGCACCTTACGGTTTTTGTACATCTCCGCCTCCTGTAATGGTGCTCGCAGGGCAATATGGGTAAAGTCAACAGCACCCTGGATCTTGGAGAAGCTGGCAACGTGTGCAAAACACAAAGCTCTCTCACTCTGTGCCTCCCTGGTCATTGGGAAGTTTATAAATTCCATCCGGCGTGCATACAGTGCTTTGGTTATCTGTTGAATGCAGTGATGAGTAGCGTGCTCAGAATTATAGTATATGTCCTCAGCTGATGATTGAAAAGAGCAGCATGCATAAAGGGAAATTGCCGCAGTCAGCTTCACCTCGAATGAGAGTGCAGCAATAGAAACAGAGAAACATAGAAAATAGGTGCAGGAGTAGGCCATTCGACCCTTCGAGCCTGCACCGCCATTCAATGAGTTCATGGCTGAACATGCAACTTCAGTACCCCATTCCTGCTTTCTCGCCAAACCCCTTGATCCCCCTAATAGTAAGGACTATATCTAACTCCTTTTTAAATATAGTTAGTGAATTGGCCTCATTAACTTTCTGTGGTAGAGAATTCCACAGCTTCGCCACTCTCTGGATGAAGAAGTTTCTCCTATCTCGGTCCTAAATGGCTAACCCCTTATCCTTAGACTGTGACCCCTGGTTCTGGACTTCCCCAACATTGGGAACATTCTTCCTGCATCTAACCTGTCTAAACCTGTCAGAATTTTAAACGTTTCTATGAGATCCACTCTCATTCTTCTGAACTCCAGTGAATACAAGCCCAGTTGATTCAGTCTTTCTTGATATGTCAGTCCCGCCATCCCGGGAATCAGTCTGGTGAACCTTCGCTGCACTCTGTCAATTGCAAGAATGTCCTTCCTCAAGTTAGGAAACCAAAACTGTACACAATACTCCAGGTGTGGCCCCATCAAGGCCCTGTATAACTGTCGGAACACCTCCCTGCCCCTGTACTCAAATCCCCTCGCTATGAAGGCCAACATGCCATTTGCTTTCTTAACCGCCTGCTGCACCTGCATGCCAACCTTCAATGACTGATGAACCATGACACCCAGGTCTCGTTGCACCTCCCCTTTTCCTATTCTGTCACCATTCAGATTATAGTCTGTCTCTCTGTTTTTACCACCAAAGTGGATAACCTCACAGTTATCCACATTATACTTCATCTGCCATGCATTTGCCCACTCACTTAACCTATCCACGTCACTCTGCAGCCTCATAGCATCCTCCTCGCAGCTCACACTGCCACCCAACATAGTGTCATCTGCAAATTTGGAGATACTACATTTAATCCCCTCGTCTAAATCATTAATGTACAATGTAAACAGCAGGGGCCCCAGCACAGAACCTTGCGGTACCCCACTAGTCACTGCCTGCCATTCTGAAAAGTACCCATTTACTCCTCCTCTTTGCTTCCTGTCTGCCAACCAGTTCTCAATCCATGTCAGCACACTACCCCCAATCCCATGTGCTTTAACTTTGCACTTTAATCTCTTGTGTGGGACCTTGTCGAAAGCCTTCTGAAAGTCCAAATATACCACATCAACTGGTTCTCCCTTGTCCACTCTACTGGAAACATCCTCAAAAAATTCCAGAAGGTTTGTCAAGCATGATTTCCCTTTCACAAATCCATGCTGACTTGGACCTGTCATGTCACCTCTTTCCAAATGCGCTACTATGTCATCTTTAATAATTGATTCCATCATTTTACCCACTATTGATGTCAGACTGACCAGTCTATAATTCCCTGTTTTCTCTCTCCCTCCTTTTTTAAAAAGTGGGGTTACATTGGCTACCCTCCACTCCATAGGAACTGATCCAGAGTCTATGGAATGTTGGAAAATGACTGTCAATGCATCCGCTATTTACAAGGCCACCTCCTTAAGTACTCTGGGATACAGACCATCAGGCCCTGGGGATTTAACGGCCTTCAATCCCATCAATTTCCCCAACACAATTTCCCGACTAATAAGGATTTCCCTCGTGTTGGTGGTACTGGGCTGCAGGTCTGCGTTAATGAGCTGGCAAATCTCATTGATCACCTCTTTTAGAAGCGCAGCCTTCGAACGCACTGTCGATCGGTCAGGTCCAGGTATGAGCGCTTCTCCCTGAAAATCCTTTGGGGGTAAGGCCTTCTCCTCATCAGTCTGCAACCTCCTCCATTACCCTGATAACTCTGCTCAATAAAACTTCTCCCATCTAGATCCTGCATTAGACAACTAGTCAGCAATACAGGCTGAGATAGTACAGGCCCCATTCTTTTTAAATCTCCAGAATCTCCTCAAATATCCTGAGATAAATGCAAATGATTTTTCAATGAAAAAATATTAACTCAAATGCCTTCTATCTTAATAATGTACTCAGTACCAATATAAACACCTTTCCCACTGTAAAGCCCACTCTAAAGTCACTGTTCACCTCAGAAATACTGAGGTGCTGCCTTTGTTGACTGTTCCCGATTTCAAAATGGTGGCACCGAGCCCTACCGCCCATTCCTGGCCAGTTAAGATCGAGTAAAACCACCTTCTCCAGGACGGTATGCAGCTCAGTTGTATGTTGGCGGTATGTCATGAAACTTGCACTTTTTTGGGCAGTATGTGGGCGGTTCTACATGGCGGATGGCATGCATAGCACTTGGCGATATATCAATGATGAATCTTCTGCCGAGCAGTATGTCGGCGGTATGTAACTGTTTTTTGACCATACTTGCATTTTTGGCCAGTAAGCTGGCAGTAAGTGGGCTGTAGTGGGTGCTATGTCAATGAATTTCAGGCCCAAAGTATTCATTAAGAACCATACCCACATCTTCCGCCTCCACATACAGATTACCTTTATGGTCTCTAATAGGCCTTACGCTTTCTATAGGTAACCACTTCCAGATTATCCAGCTACTCAGCCATATTTGCTGTGATTGCTAAATGAATCAAGTTCATTACTGTGATTACTGTTGACCTAAATTTCCTTCACTGTATTTTGGAACTCCCTGGAATGTGTCATTTGATTGATTTTCTTCTCAGTGCTGATCATAGATGTATTCAAGCACTCTGCTGTCAGATACTATTGTCATCACAATCTGTCTAAATCCAGATGGTTTGGAATATTGCCCAATCAGAGTCACTTATATAATCTTTGCTGCATAATGAAAAGTATTGAGAGTGATTGAATGATGATATTTGTGACCTCATAAAATTGGTTTGGCATCTTTGAGATGGAAAATGGGCAGTAGGATCTGGAACATGATTAATTTTTTTGCCCCCCTCTCTTCACTGAGTGTAATCAATCTTCTGTACCCTATTTGCTAATTGACTTTTTCTGAACATCTCATGGTTACAATTTTATCTACGATGCAGCGGTTCTTGTTTCCATTTTCCCTTGACTTTATGTGAAAGTGTTCATTTCAGGATGTGGGTGGTGGTTAATCTGATTATCCATATCCACCTTTCTGAAGCCTTACTTTCCTTGTGTGTATCGGCAGAATGATAACAATCTGTTTATATCCACTATTTGTTATTAAAATCATATAGAGCTAAGCATGCTGACTTTTATCCTTTGTTTCAATTAACAGATTTATCATCACATAGCAAACTGTTTCATTTGTACTTTTTGGTTTGTCATGCATATTTTGTTTGACAGTTCCATGTACATATAAAGCTGATGTTTTCCTCCCGATGTTATCAGTGACAAAAGGCAAAAATCCGCTTTGCTTTGTCACATAACAGTAAAAAAAGGTGTACTCATCCAGAATTCGCAATATTCTACCAATAGAAAGATAGAAACATAGAAAATAGGTGCAGGAGTAGGCCATTCGGCCCTTTGAGCCGGCACCGTCATTCAATATGATCATGGCTGATCATGTAACTTCAGTACCCCTTTCCTGCTTTCTCCCCATACCCCTCGATCCCTTTAGCTATAAGGGCCACATCTAACTCCCTTTTGAATATATCTAACGAACTGGCCTCGACAACTTTCTGTGGTAGAGAATTCCGCAGGTTCACAATTCTCTGAGTGAAGAAGTTTCTCCTCATTTCGGTCTTAAATGGCTTACCCCTTATCCTTAGATTGTGAGCCCTAGTTCTGGACTTCCCCAACATCAGGAACATTCTTCTTGAATCTAATCTGTCCAATCCCGTCAGAATTTTATATGTTTCTATGAGATCCCCTCTCATTCTTTTAAATTCCAGTGAATATAAGCCTAGTCGGTCCAGTCTTTCTTCATATGTCAGTCCTGTCATCCCGGGAATCAGTCTGGTGAACCTTCGCTGCACTCCATCAATAGCGAGAATGTCCTTCCTCAGATTAGGAGAACAAACTGTACATAATATTCAAGGTGTGGCTTCACCAAGGCCCTGTACAACTGCATTAAGACCTCCCTGCTCCTATACACAAATCCTCTCGCTATGAAGGCCAACATGCCATTTGCCTTCCTCAGTGCTTGCTCCACCTGCATGCCAACTTTCAATGACTGATGTACCATGACACCCAGGTCGCGTTGCATCTCCCCTTTTCCTAATCTGTCACCAATCAGATAATATTCTGCCTTCAGGTTTTTGTCACCAAAGTGGATAACCTCACATTTATCCTCATTATACTGCATCTGCCATGCATTTTCCCACTCACCTAACCTGTCCATGTCATCTTGCAGCCTCTTAACATCCTCCTCACAGCTCACACTGCCACCCAGCTTAGTGTTATCTGCAAACTTGGAGATATTACACTCAATTCCTTCATCTAAATCATTCATGTATATTGTAAATAGCTGGAGTCCCAGTAATGAACCATGCGATATTCCTACTCTCTGCTTCCTGTCTGCCAACCAGTTCCCTATCCACGTCAATACATTACCCCCAATACTATGTGCTTTAATTTTGCACACTAATCTCTTGTGTGGGACCTTGACAATAGCCTTTTGAAAGTCCAAATACACTACATCCACTGGTTCTCCCTTGTCCACTCTACAATTACAACCTCAAAAAATTCTAGAAGATTTGTCAAGCATGATTTCCCTTTCATAAATCCATGCTGACTTGGACCGATCCTGTCACTGCTTTCCAAATGCGCTGCTATTACATCTTTAATAATTGATTCAAATATTTTCCCCACTACCGATGTCAGGCTAACCGGTCTATACTTCCCTGTTTTCTCTCTCCCTCCTTTTTTAAAAAGTGGGGTTACTTTAGGTACCCTCCAATCCATAGGAACTGATCCAGAGTCTATAGAATGTTGGAAAATGACCACCAATGCATCCACTATTTCTAGGGCCACTTCCTTAAGTACTGTGGGTTGCAGCCTATCAGGCCCTGGGGATTTATCCGCCTTGAATCCCATCAATTTCTCTAACACAATTTCCTGACTAATAAGGATTTCTTTCAGTTCCTCCTTCTCGCTAGACCCTCGGTCCCCTAGTATTTCCGAAAGGTTATTTGTGTCTTCCTTAGTGAAGACAGATCCAAAGTATTTATTCAATTGGCCTGACATTTCTTTGTTCCCCATTATATATTCACCTGATTCTGACTGCAAGTGACCTACATTTGTCTTCACTAATCTTTTTCTCTTCATATATCTATAGAAGCTTTTGCAGTCAGTTTTCATGTTCCCAGCAAGCTTACTCTCATTCTCTATTTTCCCCCTCATAATTAAACCCTTTGTCCTCCATTGCTGAATTATAAATTTCTCCCAGTCCTCAGGTTTGCTGCTTTTTCTGGCCAATTTTTATGCTTCTTCCTTGGATTTTACACTATCCTTAATTTCTCATGTTAGCCACGGTTGAGCCACCTTCCCCATTTTATTTTTACGCCAGGCAGGGATGTACAATTGTTGAAGTTCATCCATGTGATCTTTAAGATTATTGAATTACTAGATGTGCACCACAGTAATTCATTTATTGTGAATGTTAAATCGTATCCACCATTTAAATGTATTGATAAAGCAAGAAATGCAGCATCAACTAAATATTACAGTAAAGGAAGATTATATTTCTATAACTGATTGATTGTTCTCTCCACTAGTGAATAATGGGTGGATTTCTCACATGATTTGTATGTTGACAGTACTCTTGACTTGACAATGATTTACATTTGCGGCAATTAATGTTGGATTATAGTTTTGAAGTTTGCAGCTTTTATCAAATCCTTTATGGATGGAAAAGCAACCTATTAACTCAATCCAGGAAATGGATTGCAATTTTAAATTCTGAATCCTAATATATGAAATAAATAAAAATCTGATGACTGGATAAGGAAGGATGACACAAGTGAAGTCACTTTTAATATTGTGAATAAAAAACAAAAAAAACTGCTATTCTATTGAACAATGACATAAAACAGTTTGACAATAATAATAAATAATAAACAGTGCAATAATGATTACCATTGTAAAACCCCCCAAAATTGTAAACATTGTGATGAACGTAATTTAGCAATGTACAAACACACTAAAATATGTTATTATCCCTTTCACATTGGTAGTGTTATTGTAATATTGTTATCCTGTTATTCAGTGGACAAAACCAAGAAGGTTCCATTTACTACAGTGTTCCATGCGCACCAAGGGCATTTTATTGGCCCGGATTTTCCAGGGCCTATGACCGCGTATACACAGCGTATACGGTTGTAAGTGCCCCGCAAGTTGCGGGTTTCCGCACACGATGCACATGCGATTTTCATTGGACAGTGAACAGCTGTGAAATGGTAGCTTTTATACCAGTTTTGCAGCTGTCACCTATTCAAAGCAATGGAGAGTCGTTGAAAATATGACATACTTACCTGATGCGATCCCTGAGCGACGGGACCTTGTGACTAAGTTGGAAACATGGTTAAGAGCTGGTAAAATGCTCCTTAAATACCATTAAATTCCCTCTTAAGTATTTGAATTTGCTCACCTACTGCTTAGGTTCGAGTCTGTAAAGCGTAAGCCCTGTGCGGAGGGGAGCGGGCAGGTCGGAAGGCCTCCTTGTAGGACTGCTCCTGGGCATGGCCAAGGGGGCATCAGCCGGTCCAGATAGCAGGCAGTCGAGGGGGTCGTTCAGCCTGACTGCTTGCCTCTCTTCCGCGGTTACATCCGAGCCAGGTTGTCCCTGGAGATGGAGTACGCAGTGTCCACCGGTACGCTCGCGGCCTTCCGCGAGAGGTAAGCGCCAGAGGGACTGGAGTGCATCATCACCCCCGGCAACCAAATTTTGATTTGATCTGTTAGTGTCTAAAGTTTAATTTGTCTATGTTTGTCGGTTTTAGTGCCCCCCTCCCCACTTTTAGCCAGGAGGCACTTGTATAATTTGTGTTTTTGTGCCCTCAAAAAAACCACCAAAAAACAAAAAAAAATAAGGGAGCACTTGAAAAGCTTTTGGAGTGTGCCCCCTCATTTAATCAGGGGGCACTTGATTACTGATACAACACAAAATAGTTGTAAAGCGCAGGCGGACCTAGCACATGGGAAACTTACAAGAAGACGGGTTCACAGCGGGATCCCGCCCTGCTGTCAATATTTTAGATTTTGACAGTGGACCCGTCTCTGAAACCCGCCCTCAGAATGCTGGAAAAATCCAGCCCTATGAGTTTAATTTGGATCATTTTGGTCTTTTTACAGACAGAATGTAGCTATTTGACAAGAACAAGGAAATGATTTAGGGAAGACACAGGACAGGGCCACCCTCAGGAAATTGTGGATCGAAAAGAATCTTTTAACTGTCTCAATGTATTAGGGATGGAGCTTCAATGGGGAGGTCCTGTCAGAGGTGTGCCAAAGTTTGCAACAGATCGTTAGGGGAGCAGACAGGTGTTTCTGTGGCTGCAGACATGACTCCAGGATGGTATGTTCCCTCCTTGGTGCCAGGATCAAGGATGTCACTGAGTGGCTGTAGAACATTCTGAGGGGTGTAAGGATACTAATCTTCAGAAAAATACAGTCCATGAACCAAAAAAATTGATTGATCCAAGCTTTTTGAATTAAGCTGGACAATTAAGAACATTCTGTGATCAAGGACATAAAACTGACTTCATTCATAACAACAATGGAGTTATTACCTGAGGTGTTGAACATGATTGACCAGGGTGGGGAAAATAGCTACTGGAGACATCGAGTCTGTAAAAAGACCTGACAACAAAGGACCCCCATGAAATGCAAATTTTTGGATAACAGCATTCAGAATAAGGAAATATCTTTTGCATTGTCGACAACATGTGCAAATTAGTAGCCATTCAAACTCATCACCACCCAGTTAAACAGATTACCACATCGATAATCGAATTTCGCCCCAGCGGGAAACTTATTCAAAACCTGGATATAAACATACGGACACAGACACACAAGCAGGCTACACAGGGAGAAACAGCAAGCAGGCATGGAAGGAAAGGAACAGGAGCTGCAGAGAATGGACAGAAGATGAACCAACAGGTCACGGAATCAACGACCATGAATTTCTGGTGATTGTATGTCTAAAGACAAATTTCTCTCAGCAGTCTAGTCCTGCAATGTTAGTCGATTTTAGTTGCGTAATAAAACTGACACTGGGTTAAACCTAAAATTTTGTGCCACATTTGTCCTTTCCCATTATAATTTCCAAGGTCTAAAAATCAGCGTAGAGTGAACAAAACAAACACCCTATAGGGGGAAGGGAGAACATAGGTCAAGGTCTATATTAGTACCAATGACATAGGTAGAAAGAGGGATGAGGTCTTGCAGGCACATTTTATGGAGCTAGGAAAGAGATTAAAAAACAGGACCTCAAAGGTAGCAATTTAGGGTTATTCCCGGGGCCACATGCAAGTGAGTATAGAAAAAGGGGCTAGAGCAGATAAATGCGTGGCTGGAGAGATAATGCAGGAGGGAGGGATTCAGATTCCTGGGACATTGGGACTGGTTCTGGGAAAGATGGGACCTGTGCAGGCCGGACAGGTTGCACCTCAACAGGGCCGGAACCAATATCCTCACAGGGAGGTTTACTCGTGATGTTGGGAGGGTTTAAACTAATTTTGCAGGGGGATGGGAACCAGGATGTAACCTTAAAAAGGGGATATAAAGTGCTCAAAGGATTGGGAGAGGCAGAGAGCACAAAAGTAAGAAATAGTAAGGTATTAGGTGGGATCCAACTAAGACAGAATACAGGATGGTCTAAGATAGGTTTACAGTGTATAATATGTGAATACACGAAGCGTAGTAAACAAGATAAGTGGGCTTCAAGCAAAAATAGCCACATGGGAATATGATGTTTTAGCAATAACTGAGACCTGGCTTAAAAAAGGAAAGGAATGGATGTTAAAAATTCCTGGTTATTAGTTATTCATGAAAGATATGGAAGGAAAGATAGGAGGTGGTGTGGCAGTATTGGTTAAGGAGAATGTTATAGTGCTGGAGAGGGAGGATGTCCTGGAGGGGTCGAGGACAGAATCTATATGACTAAAGTTAAGAAATAATAGTGGTGCCATTAAACTACTAGATGTATTCTATAGACTACCAAATAGTGGGAGGAGTAAATTGTAGAGCAATTACAGAGAGAGGCAAGAACTATAGATTAGTAATAATGGAGGACTTCAACTATCGTAATAGAGATTGGGATAGTAATTGTGTAAAGGGCAGAGAAGGGGAAGAATTTTTGAAGTGTGTTCAGGAGAACTTTCTTGATCAGTATGTTTCTGGCCCAATGAGGGAGGAGGCATTGCTGGATCTGGTTTTGCGGAATGAGATAGGTCAAGTGGAGCAAGTGTCAGTAGGTGAACATTTAGGGAACAGTGTCATAGTATCATAAGGTTTAGACTAGCTATGGAAAAGGACGGGGAGCAATCTCGAGTAAAAATGTTTAACAGGGAAATTTCAGTGGGATGAGAACAGATCTTGCCCTGATAAACTGGAATCGATGAGCTCAATTTGCCCCAATGCTGTTTTTTTGCCATATTGCCAGAGTTACGTCCATTTTTCTTGGCCCCAACTACTCCACAAAAATAATTAGCAAGTTTCCCCATTCTATTTTTTGAATTTGGTGCCGTGCAGCCTGTCCTGTAGCTTAGGGGTATGGAGCCTAATGTCTGCACCGAAGAAACAATGCCACCCTTTCTGCGCATGCGCGAGAAAAAAAAGGATGTTGTTGACGTGACTGCTATGGGCACGCATGTGCAGTACAGCTCCCGGTCTGCAATCGGCCATTTTGAAAGAGCTACTTATGTGTGAGAACTTTAATTCTCATTGGACAAATTGGAGATGCAATACAAGATGCAACGCAGGACCAAGTTTTTCTCACAGGATGAAGTGGAGGCACTAGTTACTGTGATTGAGGGCAAATGGCAGGAACTGCACACCAGCTGAGGTCACATAAAAGTTCCACCCAAAGAAATGAAGAAACGCTGGAACCAACTTGCAGAAGATTACTGCGCAATGGTGACTACCCCGAGGTCTGGAGCCCAGTGCAAAAAGCAGTGGCAAGACCTTGGTCAAGTCGTTAATGTAAGCAATATTTTCATTTATTCAATGGAATTGCAATTGTAAATGTGACCAGCTGTATATGTCCCAACAGCAGAAAGACACCCTCTCTAAAAAGTTATGTTTTCATCTTTGCAGTGGAAGGTGGCATCCAACAAATGGGAAAGAACTCAAACAGGAGGAGGCCCTGCAGCCATTGAAACATTTGGAAGAGAGGGTCGCTGCTTTAAGGGTCCTGCCTGGAAAAATGCAACCACCATTGCATAAGCTGGGCTGGGGCCCCAGCTGTTTACATTGTACATTAATGATTTAGATGAGGGGATTAAATGTAGTATCTCCAAATTTGCGGATGACACTAAGTTGGGTGGCAGTGTGAGCTGCGAGGAGGATGCTATGAGGCTGCAGAGTGACTTGGATAGGTTAGGTGAGTGGGCAAATGCATGGCAGATGAAGTATAATGTGGATAACTGTGAGGTTATCAACTTTGGTGGTAAAAACAGAGAGACAGACTAATATCTGAATGGTGACAGATTAGGAAAAGGGGTGGTGCAACGAGACCTGGGTGTCATGGTACATCAAAAAATTGAACGTTGGCATGCAGGTACAGCAGGCGGTTAAGAAAGCAAATGGCATGTTGGCCTTCATAGCGAGGGGATTTGAGTACAGGGGCAGGGAGGTGTTACTGCAGTTGTACAGGGCCTTGGTGAGGCCACACCTGGAGTATTGTGTACAGTTTTTGTCTCCGAACTTGAGGAAAGACATTCTTGCTATTGAGGGAGTGCAGTGAAGGTTCACCAGACTGATTCCTGGGATGACAGGACTGACATATCAAGAAAGACTGGATCAACTGGGCTTGTATTCACTGAAGCTCAGAAGAATGGGAGGGGATCTCATAGAAACGTTTAAAATTCTGACGGGTTTAGGCAGGTTAGATGCAGGAAGAATACTCCCAATGTTGGGGAAGTCCAGAACCAGGGGTCACAGTCTCAGGATAAGGAGTAAGCCATATAGGACCGAGATAGGAGAAACTTCTTCACTCAGAGAGTGGTGAACCTGTGGAATTCTCTGCCACAGAAAGTTGTAGAGGCAAATTCACTAAATATATTCACAAAAGAGTTAGATGTAGTCCTTACTACGAGGGCGATCAAGGGGTATGGCAAGAAAGCAAGAATGGGGTACTGAAGTTGCATGTTCAGCCATGAACTCACTGAATGGCGATGCAGGCTCGAAGGGCCGAATCGACTACTCCTGCACCTATTTTCTATGTTTCTATGTTTCTAAGCTGGGCCCACACTCGAGGGAGAGGGTAAGTTCTGCGAATTCCACCGTCTGGATTTGCTAAATGGTAAGTATTGCGCGGACTAGCCGTGCTTCGGTTCATGGGGATGTCTCCGTCAGCTACGCTTCGGTTGATGCATTGTGCTATCATTCATCGTGGTCCTTCAAACCAGTCTTCTGCCTGCACTCTGTGTGAACCTATTCGTGTCACCATGCCCACTCCTCTGCTGCCAACCTTTGTCTGATCTGTTATGTTTTGCAGAACGTGAGGCCAACCCTGACAATGCAGAAGAAGATTCAGACACGGATGAGCCTGAAGAGGAGAACATCTTCCAATCTCACCTTCCAGACCAAGAGCATGCGGTGAGGGTGAGGGGTAGTGGGAGGTGATGGATGTAGCCCCCACTGTTCTATTCACTTTGGAGGAGGTGCAGGTGCCATGCATTGAAGTGTCAGCCCCTTTCCTGAGTGATACGAGTGTTGCTGGGACATTCCATGGTTTCCCACAATCCGAGGCTGGGGATTCCAGTGGGGTGCAGCGAGGCACACCCAGGGCATCACTGTCTGAGGCTGCGGGTCCCAGTGGGATGCAGCGAGCCTCACCCAGGGTGAGGAGGGGAAGGAGAGCTCGACCGCGCTCTCCTGAGGTGCAGGATCCAACAGATGTGGTTCAGATGATGGCAATGAGTGCGGAGAGCATTGACCTTATACGATCACTCCTGGACACCATCAAAGGGGTGGGTGATGAGGTATCCGGACTGTCGGGAGAAGTAACAACACTCTCACGAGAAATGGGAACACTGTCCGGGAACATGAGGGAGGGAATGTCTCAGGCAGCCGATACAATGTCGGTGCATGTGAGGGAGGGAATGTCGCAGGTAGCTGATGTGCTGTCAGTGAACATGAGGGAGGGAACGTCACAGATAGTTGAAACACTGTCAGTGAACATGAGGGAGGAAATGTTGAAGGTAGTTGACACACTGTCAGGCCACTTGAGGGAGAGAATGTTGGAGTTAGCTGCTGCAATAAGGGAACACATCCAGACCCCGCGCCCATTGAGAGAATCAACTACCACTCCCACTTCAATCCCAGGGCCTGCCTCTGTAGAGGCCCAAGCCGAGCCCTCCAAATTATCGCCTGCCCCCCCACCATCAAGAAGTGTGCATTTCCGAGATGTTCAAAAGAATAAGCTTAGTACCAACCCGAGAAATGCTGTGCCACCGCCTGGGGGCAGAGGTGGAGTCAACAAGACCAAGTGCAGCAGGCGGTCTTAGAATAAGGTGGCGGAGAGATGGGTGCAGCCTTTCTTTGCTGCTGCTGCTATTGCTGTTGTTGTTGTTATTTTTAATTTTTATTGTTGTTACTGTTGTAACTGTTCTCAAATTGAAAGTTTTTTGTAAGTTATGCAAATTTACAAGTTTAAAAGACCTTAACTGTAAATTTTAAAGTTTGATACAAGATTATTTTTTATTAAAGTTAAGTTAAGTACAAACAAATGTTTGTTAAACTTTTGAATAAAATATATTTTACATTATAACTGAATCATTTCTATTATTTGTTCCATTAACACAACACAACATTACGGAATGGGTCCAAACAGCAAACATGGTCCATTTGGAATTGTTGCCACTGAGCCTTCAGGCAGCAAAGCATTCATGGATGAGCTGTTGTTGCTAGGCTTGAGCAATCGTAAAAGGGGCATGACCGCCCGCCGTCCTCCGCCGTCGTGCTCTGGGTTCAGGTAGTTGCATGGTTTCCTCGTCTTTGTCCTCCTCCTCCTCGTCATCTGCATCTTCCTCATCATCATCAGCTACTCTCACCTCAAGTTGGTCTTCTACTACCAATTGCTGCTTCCTCATGATGGCTAAGTTTTGCAGCATGCAGCACGCAACTGAACTGACTGACAATCTCATGGGAGTATTGCAAGTAGCCTGCGGAATGGTCCAGGCATCGGAAATGCTGTTTCAAGATGCCAATGGCCCTCTCTATTATGCTGCGCGTCGCAATGTGCAACATGTTATATATTTAGTCAATTTCCGTCCAGATTATGCGTAGGGGCGTCATGAGCGAGGTGGCGAGGCCGTACCCTTTATCTCCCGGTAGCCAGCTCTGCCCTTCTGGCTGCTGCTGAAACATGGCAGATATAGTGCTCTCGTGTAGGCTGAATGCATCATGGGTGCTCTCAGAGTAACTTGCATCAGCTGACAGGATGCAATGCATGTCATCACACACGAGTTGCACATTAACGGAGTGGAAGCCTTTTCTGTTCCTGTACATCTCGGAATCCTCCAAAGGGGTGTTCGCAAGGCGATGTGGGTACAATCAATGCAGCCCTGTACCATTGGGAAGCCAGCAATCCTGGCGAAGTCCAGAGCCCTTTCATGCATTGCCTGGGCAGTCATTGGGAACTTTATGTTGTCATTCCTCTAGACATATAGTGCAGCAGTCACCTGCCGAATGCAGATATATGTTGCATGTTGAGAAATGGCACACACATCCCTAGTTGTGGTCTGGAATGATCCAGATGCATAGAATGAAAGTACAGCTGTAACCTTTACTTCAACTGACAAAGCAGTCCTCCTGACACTTCTAGGTTGTAGGTCTGCTTTTACTAACTCATGGATCTCAGTTACAACTTCTTTGCGGAAATGCAGCCTTCTGACACAATCTGCATCACTCAGGTGTAGCCACGAATGCCTGTCTCGATATACCCGATGTGGGTAAGGCCTCCTGCCCATCATCCTACATGCACGGAGCTTCCTCATGCAATGATGTCGAATCAATTTTCTCCTTCTCAGCGCCATCATGCAGAAGGCTTGCACAAGATACAGCATTGTCAGTATTGTCCCCATTATTAAATTGTACCTTTGCAAGAAGCTCAAAACAACATGCAGGATAAGCTTCTTTGTTGTCTCTCTCCCCATGGTCTATGCCCTAGTATGAACCACACACCGGTCTGAGCATGCGCAATGATCGGGAAACATCCCCCTCCACTTCCGCCCCCCCGACCCCCCGCCACCACCACCCCCAGGTTTCATTTGATGCATAGTGGCATAGTGTAAGGCATAAGGCTTCTCATGCCTTTACTTCGCCTTCCACACACCCCCAACCACACCTCCTGTGCTTCATTTGATGCATGGTGGCTTGGTGTAAGGCTTCTCATGCCTTCAGTTTACCTTTCACACCCCCCACCTCCCCCGGGCTTCTTTTCAAGCCGAGCCCCTTTGTCCGGACGAGTGACTGATTCTGCCGGCCGACACTCCGACCATCGAGCTCGGTTTGGAGGCGTTCGGTGGTGGCATGGCACTTTAAAAAAAATCAAAGCTTAAAGAATTCCATGAAACTTCCATTTTCTACAGTTTATGTTTGAGAAATGTAGGATTGATGATGCATATTTATGTGTTCTTGATTCCCTCTAAAACTTTGCCTGAAAACAATGGTGTCTGCCTGCGCCGATTTTTTGATGTGCGTTGGTTTTTCTTAATTGCCCAGAAGGTTTTTCGGGACTGGTCACATATGCCATCCGAGGAGAAATATAAGTTGGCCAAACTTGCATAGTTGTGAAAAACTGCTGCAGACATCAGTCCCCTATGATGCAAAACAAACCGAACCGAAAAAAATGGTAACTAACTGAGTTACGCTGGCACACAATCTTTGGGGAAACTTGGATTTTTAAATTTAAGCCAAAAAAAGCGGCGCACACTAGGGAAAATTGAGCGTAATGATTGGAAGGCACAACTGTAGTGGAACAATGGGCTGCCTTTAAAGAAGAAATAGTTTGGGTACAGTCGAGGTACATTTACATGAGGAGGAAAGGCAGGGCAACTAATGTCAGAGCTCGCTGGATGACAAAACAGATAAAGAATATGATGAAGCAGAAAGAGAGCACGTATGACAGATGTCAGGTTGAAAATATATCTGAGAATCAGGTTATATATAGAAAGGTCAGAGGAGAAGTGAAAAAGAAAATAAGAGGGGCAAAGAGAGGATATGAGAATACAATGGCAGCCAACATGAAAGGTAATCCAAAGGTCTTCTATAGGCACATAAATAGTAAAAGGATAGCATAAGAGGAGGGTGGGGCTGATTAGGGACCACAAAGGAGACCTCTGCATGCAGGGTATGGCTGAGCTACTAACTGAGTACTTTGCATCTGTCTTCACCAAGGAAGAGGATGCTGCCATAGACAAAGTAAAGGAGGAGGTAGTGGAGACACTTGATAGGGTAAAAATTGATAGAGAAGAGTTATTAAAAAGGCTGGCTGTACTTAAAGTAGTTAAATCATCAGGAGTGGATGGGATGCATTCTAGATGCTGAGGGAATTGAGGGTGGAAATCACAGAGCTACTGGTCATATATTCCAATCCTCCATAGATATGGAAGCGTGGAGGCCCCGACCTGCGAGAGACCAACAGCGGCAGGTCGGGGCCATAAAACGAGCGGTGAGTGGAGGCCTGGGAGCAGCGTGGAGGCCTAGCTCTGTCAAGCCCGTGTGGTGACTGGTGTGCAACGGCCGCCACACGTTAAAAAAATCCATGCACAGGCATCTTCCACCCTTCAGGATGTAGTTCAGGACCTGGAATTTTAGGTCCTTCATTGGAATACCTGTGAACTTAACCTTTTTTGGCGTGGAAGCAAGTCATCCTCATTTTGAGGGATCACCTATGATGACGATGAGATATAGGGGTGGTGCCAGAGGATTGGCATATTGTAAATGCTACACCATTATTCAAAAAAGGGTGTAAAGCTAAAGCCAACAACTACAAGCCAGTCAGTTTAACCTCAGTGGTGGGAAAACTTTTAGAAACAGTAATCATGGATAAAATTAACAGTCACTTGGATAGTGGTGGATTAATTAAGGAAAAACAGCACAAATTTGTTGAAGGCAAATCGTGTTCAACCAACTTGATTTAGTTTTTTGATGAGTTAACAGAGAGGATTGATTAAGGTAATGCGGTTGATGTAGTGTACATGGATTTCCAAAAGGCATTCAACAAAGTGCTACATAAAATTAAAGCCCATGGAATAAAAGGGACAGTGGCAGCATTGATACTAAATTGGCTAAATCACAGGAAACAGAGTATAGTGGTGAATTGTTATTTTTCGGAAGGTATACAGTGGTGTTCCCCAGGGGTTGGTTCTAGGACCACTGCTTTTCTTGATATATATTAATGACATGGGTGTACAGGACAGAATTTCAAAATTTGCAGATGACACAAAACTTGGACGTAGAGTAAACAGTGAGGAGGAGAGTGTTAGATATCAGGAAGACATAGACAGTGTCATGTATCACACACTACTGTACATAACTGTATCTTACCATGCTATACATGACTGTAACTAGAGATGACCTGTAACCACAAGCTTACCTTACCATCAGGGGTGCACTTGCAGGAGACACTGGATACCTGTCCCAGATAGGTATATAAGGACAGGTCTCAGGCAAGTGTGGCATTCGAGAGCTGTGCAAGGTGCAAGTCCTGAGTGACCTTGACTTCAGCATGTGCCTCGTGTGAGTCTGTACTGCAGGGACAGGACTTTACAGACAGGCTGGTGAAATGGGCAGACATGTGGCAGATGAAATTTAACACAGAAAAGTGTGGTGATGCATTTTGTTAGAAAGAATGAGGACAGGACATATAAACTAAATGATACAATTCTCAAGGGATTACACGAACAGAGAGACCTGGGGTTATATGTGCATAAATCATTGAAGATGGCAGGGCAGATTGAGAAAGCATTAAAAAGGCTTGGGGGATTCTGGGCTTCATTAATAGAGGTACTGGGCTGGATTTTCTGGTCCTTTGTGCCCCGGGTTTTGCCCTGGAGCAGTGAGAAATGGGGCGGCAAGGTCTTCTGTGTTCAGTTGCAATCCTCCGGTTGGGTTTTGCAGCAGCACCTGGAAGCACCGGCAGGAAGAGCTGCACTGGGTGTGCAACGCCTCTCGTTGCGACATCAGCAGAAGTTTCGACATGCACCGACCGGTATGCCCTGAAGCGCGCATCACGCTGACCGCCAGGAAAAACAGAGCGGTCCAGCCATGCGGTGGTGAGATAGATAAATTGCAAAAATGATAAGTTCCAGTGTTTATTCTTTTTTTTGTAGCGATTTGTGTTGTGGTGGTGTGGGCAATGTTTTTGAAATGTTTTTGTAATTTTTTGGGTGCGGTGGTTTTCCCTCTCGGAGCGCTCCCGGCCCCGCACTTTTATTGGCAAAGTTCCCATTTTTGCGCCGTGAAAGTTGTACAATGCCACCCTTCACGCTGCGCCCCTGGTGCAGGACCCAAATGGCAAAAATTTCTCCCCAGAGCGCAGACGTTCCCCGGGCGGTAACTTTCCCGCCCTGCCTCCGTTTACGCCCCGCAAACGGCAAAACCGAAAATCCCACCCTCATAGAGTACAAAAGTGTGGAAATTATGATGAATCTGTATAAATCATTGGTTGGGCACCACAATTTAGGAAGGATCTGAGGGCCTTAGAGAAGGTGCAGAAAAGATTTACGAGAATGATTCCAGGATTGAGGGACTTCAGTTATGTTGATAGACTAGGGAAGCTGGGATTGTTCTCCTTGGAGCAGAGAACATTGAGAGGAGATATGATAACGGTGTTCAAAATCATGAAGTTTCTGGACAGAGTAGAAAGAGAGAAATTGTTCCTATTGGCAGAAGGGTTGAGAACCAGAGGATACAGATTTAAAGTGATTGTCAAAAGAACCAAATGCAATGTATGAAAAACCTTTTTTACACAGTGAGTGGTTGGGATTTGAAATGCTCTGCCTGAAAGGGTGTTGGGTGCAGATTCAAATTATCTTTTAAAAGGAAATTGGATAAGTATCTGAAGGAAAAAAAATGGAGGCAGACTCAATTGTATCTTTCAAAAGGGAATTAGATCCGTTTCTGAAGGAAAAAAAATTGCAGGGCTGCGGGGAAAGGCAGGGTAGTGGAAGTAGCTGAGAGTCGACACAGGCTCGACAGGCTGAATGGCCTTCTTCTATGCTGTAACCATTCTATAATTCTGTGATTCTATAAGATTTAGAGGGTCCTCATTGACTGCATTGCTGTTCCAGTGGTCGTAACGATCATGGCAATCATAAATGCATTTGCTACAGATTCTGACACAAGAGGGTGATGTTCTCATATTGGCAAGAGAGATTAGAGGCTATCTCATTCAACAGCACCTTATTTTAATGGCTCCTTCTTGTCTAGCAACCATACTGAATGCCTATTGTTCAATTATGTACTGCAAGCTCATTGAACAGCAGTAGACCTCTCAGTGGTGCTTTCCATTGGGCTTCATCATTCCCTTTAGTGCCCTCTAAGCGAATAGCTTGGTCATATTTATTGTAATGGATGCCAACTCTTTGATTTGTTAGAGTCCTCCTCCAGTTACCTTTTTTGATTATCAGTTGAATGTAATCCACACATTTGCTATCTTCTTTAAAGCAGTAAAACATTTGCAGAGGCCTTTAACTTATTAGCTATACCACATGGATGCCAATGTTTGTTCTGGTGCATGGAAGGGTGAGAACAAGTAGTGGCTCATCTTGGGGTGGGTTCTCACTCTCCAGAGATTGTAGCTCGCCAATTCAGTTTAAATTAGGTCAGACCACAAAAGTTGCTCAGGTCTCCCGCTGACATAATCAGATGGGCGGAAGGGACGCCTTGTCCATTGACTGCCTAACATATACTGTTTACAAAATTGACTCCACTCTTTTTCCAATCTCTCCCATTGTTTGACTTTTTCCTTGGGAGTTCCTGCCACTGCCTTAGTTATTTGTTTTTCTAGTGCCTTTTATTTATTTTATGCTTTTGGTTTCAATTGCTTAAGTGGGATGATACTTTATATCATTGAAGAATAATTCCACCAATACTTCTTTCTTTGTTTTTTTTATTTCCCTTCCACCTTTCCACCAGTGCTGGGGGCTCAATTATTTACAATCTATATTAATGACTTGAATGAAGGGACCGAGTGTAATGTAGCCAACGTTGCTGATGATACAAAGATGGGTGGGAAAGCAAGTTGTGAGGAGGATACAAAGAATCTGCAAAGGGATATAGACAGGCTAACTGAGCAGGCTAACATTTGGCAGATAGAGTGCAATGTGGGAAAGTGTGAGGTTATCTTATTTTTGGCAGGAAAAATAAAAAAGCAAATTAATATTTAAATGGAGAGAGATTACACAATGCTGCAGTACAGAGGGACCTGGGGGTTCTTGAGCATGAAACACAAAGGGCCCGAACTTGATGGCCGTACCGCCCACTGCCACCGGCTGCCGTCGAGGTTTCTGGGTGGCCTCCCCTTGGTGCCATTTTTGTGGAGGTCTCCCGCCAGTGGGAGGGGAGTACCACCGGGAACCGCCCACTGATGAGCAAGTTGTGTAAGTGACCTCCCGCTTGTCGTGCTGCCATATTGGTGCGGGCGGGAGTCGGCAGCAGCAAGGGGAAAGACCGCTGTGTGAAGACAGGTCTAATCCCAACGGTAAGTAAGAAGACCTGCAAAAAAAGGTTAGTGAACTCATTTAATTTTTTTTTGTTTAAGTGATTTATAAGTCCCTTGAAGGTGTTCCAGTGTTTTTATTTTTTTTTTGTGAACATTTTCATTTTTAAGTGTTCGCCCCTCCCTGGGCCCAACTCAATCCTCAGCGGCACTTTGGCCGAGATTGGGAGCTCCCGCCTGCTGCCGCCCAGATTGATAGCGTAAGTCGTTATTTTACTGTCGGGCGGTACTGCCATATCTTTTAGAGGAATCTTCCTGGCAAAGTACCGCCCAGTCTCTCAGCGGTCCTTTGCGTGGCACTTGGGAGGGCATTGGCTCTCACCAAGTTCAGGCCCCAGAAGTTAGTACGCAGATGCAGCAAGTAATCAGGAAGCAAATGGAATGTTGGCCTTTATTGCAAGGGGCATAGAGCATAAAAGCAGAGAAGTCCTGCTGTAACTGTACAGGGCATTAGTGAGACCACACCTAGAGTACTGCATACAGTTTTGATCTCCTTATTTAAGGATATACTTGCATTGGAGGAAATTCAGAGAAGGTTCACTAGGTTGATTTCTGAGATGAGGGGGTTGACGTATGAAGAAAGATTGAGCAGTTTGGGCCTATACTCATTGAAGTTTAGAAGAATGAGAGGTGATTTTATTGAAACCTATAAGATACTGAGGGGGCTCGACAAGGTAGATGCAGAGAGGGTTTTTCCACTCGTGGGGGAATCTAGAACTAGGGGCATAGTTTAAGAATAAGAGGTCGCCCATTTAGAACTGAGGTGAGGAGGAATTTCTTTGGAATCTTCTTGAATCTTTGGATTTCTGTGCCCCAGAGAGCTGTGGAGACTGCGTTATTGAATATATTTAAGGTGGAGATAGACAGATTTTTGAGCGATAATGGAGTAAAGCGTTATGGGGAGCGGGCAGGGAAGTGGAGCCGAGCCCAAGATCAGATCAGCCATGGCGGAGCAGGTTTGAGGGGCCAAATGACCTACTCCTGCTCCTATTTCTTATGTTCTTATGTTTCCTTTATTCTGATGCTTCTTTATCTTTCATTCTCAGCTCTCTTAAAGAGCCTGGTCTGAAGCTTTAACCCCTCTTTTTTCTGATCCTGACTGACCTGCTGTCTTTTAGCTTTCCTGATTTTTGTTTCATGATTCCAGTATTTGCAGATTTAGTTTTAAAGTCACATTTGTTGTATTTTTAAACGTTTACTTTACTTTAATGACAAACTAAATGGGAGCTTATACTCAAGTTCATATTCTAAAATTAGTTAATGCTGGAAAATATAAGTGCCAGCAATATCTGTAAGAGTTCTCCCAATCTCCGCTGTAACTTCAGCAGATGATCAGCAGAAATCAACTCATGGCTGCCTGTTATTCTGGTGTAAAATCAGCATTAGATCTCCAAATTTTGCATTGCTATCTGCCGTGCCCAAACTACAACAGAATTACTCTGGATACAATATGACACAGGTGACTTTTAATCATTCAAGTCATCCACCTGAAACAGGCTTAGGCTCCAAAAATGTGCAAATTAGCGGTCCTATATCAGTTGTAGGAACCTGTCTGAAGGATTCTGCTACAGAATCCTGATGGTGTTGCACCGAGACCACTGCTGCACCACCAGAAAAGGTGGCCAGGCTTTAAAGGGGCAGAAGAGCTCCAAAGATCAAGAGAGCTGTGGCAGAGATCAAGGTCAGCACAGGTAAGTAAGTGAGGCCCTATATCTGTGGAGAAGAGGCTTCTACTATGCCCTCTCTCTCCATTCCTGGACCTCAGAGCCAATATCACTGCTACCCCGGGCCTACTGTCACTTTCATATATCAGCCCCAGGAACTGAAGATAATTGGGACTGACTGAAGGCAAATGGACTGGGGAGAGGGTGGAAAGAGGGAACTTGACATTGGGGCAGGGAGGCTGCAGTTAGCCCCCAACACCTGATTTGATCTCATTTTCTGCCACTCTCGCACCCCATTGTGGGCAGGAACCCTGAGGAGAATACAGCCCAATGTATTGCAACTTTAAATTTGCATATGAGTAACTGAGATGCAGGCCAATTATAGGAAATAATATGGCACTACATTAATTTGTATAGTTGGAATTGCAGAAGTCAGTTACCACAATGTAACTGAAAGCCATCTTAACCATAATAATTGCTCAGCAGAGCCTCGGTATAAAAGGTCTTTGCTGATCATGTGTGCAATGTCTGTAAGCTTGTAATGTTTGTAGCTCCACACTGTGGATGTGGACATATTGTGTACTGCAAGTGCATAGTTAATCATTAAACTGAACTAGGCAGTTTCCGGAGACTTCCGAGAGAGCTGCCTCCATGTTAGGAGCTGTGTGTGTTTGTGCTCTGTGAATATATCACAGTCGGCGACTGAGATAGGATTTTTCGGATGATTTAAAGCTAAAATTTTGTTGGTGAAGGATTCAGCCAGCCGACAGAGAGACTTTGGAAGTTTCTGTCTTTGGAAAAAAGCTACAAAATCCGAGGTAAAATACAGCACACGGTGTGAACAGCTAGAGATTAAAATGGCAGGTGTATTGCGATATTTGGGGGAATATAGACACGACCGGGATCATTTTAAAGCGCATGTGGATCGGCTAGGAATGTATTTCACTGCAAATAATATCATCGAAGTTCCAGGCAATGCAGTCCAGAACCAGGCTGTGTTGGAACGTAAGAAAGTGATCTTCTTATCGGAGGCAGGTCTGGCATTATACGAAAGCCTTGTAAATCTGCTTGTGCCTGATGAGCCAAAGGACACAATGCTTAAAGAGATTTTAATGAAGCTGGAGCAGCACTATAATGCCAAACCGTTAGAAATTGCTGAAAGCTATTGTCTCGGGATTCGGAATCAAAAGGCTGATGAAAATATCGGTGATTACATCATAGCATTAAAAAAGCTATTGATGCACTGTAATTTTGGAAACTTTCAAAACCGAGCATTATGGGATCGTTTTGTTTGTGGGGTGACAAATGATGCGATCAGAAGGAAGTTATTGACGACGGATGACTTGACTTTTGAGATTGCTTGTCAGACAGCGAGGTCGATGGGTATGGCCGAACAATATTCCTGAGAATTAAGTAATGATTACGGTTGTCAGTTAATCGAGGTAAATCACCTGCAGGTTCAAGGTAAAAGATGGGCAAGGCCAAAAGTCTCAGAAACCGGAAATTCTACCAGAGTGTTGAAGTCGTGCTATCGGTGCCTGGGACAACACATTGCTCAAAGTTGTCCATACGTGAAGGCAGAGTGTTTCTTCTGCAGAAAGACTGGGCATCTGGCGAAGTCATGCCGAATGAAGGGTAAACCAGCTTTTAAAGCTATGAGTCCAGCGTTCAAAGCTGTGAGTAGAAATCCAAAGAGACTACATAGCATGGAAGAACAACAATAGGACGAGGAGATGTTAGAGTTACACGTCATCTGGAGCACGAGGTTTACGGACAGCGATTCGGAAAGCATCAAAATCCACATAGATATTGCGGGATTCAAGATACCAATGGAAATCGACATGGGTGCATCCATGAGTGTAGTATCGGAGTCACTGTACCGCGACAAATTGTGTCATTTCCAACTGGAGAAATCCAAGATAGAGCTGTGAGGCTACTCGGGAGAGAAAATTCCTGTGGTAGGCTGTATCACTGTACCGGTGAAATATAAAGATCAATTTCAGAACTTGCCTCTAATAGTAGTGAAAGGAGACAATTCTGCCTTACGAGGAAGAAATTGGTTGAGCTCACTGAAGCAGGATTGGAGTAAGATTTTCTCTGTGGAAACGAGATTTTCTTCAACGGATGAGGTTATCAAGAAGTATCCGAAGGTGTTCTGCGAAACGGGCAGTCCGATCCAAGGCTTCAAGGCGAGTGTCAGGGTACAGAAGGACGCTAGATCGGTTTACTACAAGCCACGCTCTGTACCATATGCATTCAAGGAGAAAGTTGAGCAAGAACTCAAAAGACTAGAGACTGAGAACATTGTTTGTAAGATAGATCGATGTAATTGGGCTACACTCATTGTTGTTGTACCTAAGTCCGACAGTAAGGTAAGATGTGTGGTGATTATAAAGTAATCATAAACCAGGTTCCAGAGGGTAATGTTCCCAATACATTACCGAATATAGAAGTTTTGTTCACAACACTGACAGGTGGTCAGATCTTCTCAAAACTGGATCTTACAAATGCCTACTTACAGCTTGAATTAGATGAGGAGTCCAATTCATGTTTGACTATAAATACTCATCTAGGCCTATATCAATTTAATAGGCTACCGTTTGGAGTGTCTTCTGCCCCTGCCATATTCCAAGGGGTGATGAACCAGATTTTGCAAGCTTTTTGAAAGGATGGTATGTTATTTGGATGACATACTAATTTCAGCACCAAATAGGCAAATTCATAATAACATTTTGAAACAAGTCCTCAAACGATTACAGAAGCACAGAGTATGAGTGTCTGCTCATAAGTATGAGTTATTTAAAAAATCAGTGGAGTACTTAGGGTACAGAGTAGACAAAGATGGTTTACATCCAACCATGGAAAAATTGGATGCAATTAGAAATGCACCCACTCCCAAGAATGTCACTGAACTTCGTTCATTCTTGGGTCTTTTGAACTATTATGGGAAGTTTCTACCAAATTTGGCTACAGTATTACATCCACTGAATGAACTTTTGAAAAAACAGATCCATTGGAATTGGTCAAAGGAATGCGATACAGCATTCAATGAGTTTAAAAGCAAATTGGTAGATAGCACTATGTTAGTTCACTATAACATATCTAAGGAGATTAAGCTAGCATGTGATGCCTCTCCGTATGGAGTTGGACAGTGATCTCTCATGTATTAAGTAGTGGGGAGGAGAGACCAATTGCTTTTGCTTCACGCACTCTCAGTGCCAGTGAGAGTAATTATGCGCAAATTGAAAGGGAAGTTTTGGCATTAATTTTTGGGGTCAAGAAGTTTCACAAATACTTGTGTGGTCGTAAGTTTACCATCGTTATGGACCATAAGCCCCTATCAGCAATCCTCCATCCAAAGTCCCCAGTTCCAACCTTAGCTGCAACCTGAATGCAGAGATGGGCTTTGATTTTGTCAGCATATACATATGATATTGAATACAGACGATCAGCTGATCACAGCAATGCTGATGTAATGTCTAGATTGCCTTCCCCATCACAAGTTACACCTGATAGGGAAGAAGTGTTTTATTTTTCATACATTGATGAACTGCCAGTCACAGCTGAAGGGATTGGAAAACCAGCAAACGTGAGCCAGTGATGTCAAAGGTGTATGAGTATATTGCAAATGGATGGCCAAACCAGGTAACAGACAAAGATACACATCCATTCTTCATTCATAGGAATGAATTATCAGTCGATAAAGATTGTATCATGTGGGGTGCAAGAGTGGTTATACCAAATAAATTCAGGTCCAAATTATTAGGAGACCTCCATGACCAGCACCTGGGAATGTGCTTGACCAAGAGTTTTACAAGCAGTTATTTATGGTGGCCAGATCTTGATAAAGATAAAGAGTACATCATGAGGCAGTGTACAACATGTCAATCGGTAAGCAAGCAACCGCCACCAGTACCATTACAGCCATGGAAATGGCCTCCCAGGGTGTGGCAAAGGCTACATATTGATTTTGCTGAGTTAGAAAGACAATAATTGTTCATTGTGATTGATAGCCATTCGAAGTGGGTTGAAGTATTTCCAATGTGGAAAATAACAACAAGTAAAACATTGGACATTTTGCGAAAATTATTTTCTGTATTTGGCCTCCCTGAAGAAATTGTTTCAGATAATGGACCACATTTTCGTTCAGAAGAATTTGCACAATTTACAAGCAAAAATGGTGTGAAACATAACAAGGTTCCGCCATACCATCCTGCTTCAAATGGTGCAGCAGAGCGCACTGTACAAATTATAAAACATGCCCTCATAAAACAAATGTTAGATCCTAATCCAAGGAAACGACAGTTGTCATTGGACCACAAATTGGCTAATTTTTTTATTACATATCTAAATACTCCTCATACAACTACTGGTAGAACACCAGCAGAGTTGTTTCTCAAACGACAGCCATGAACCAGATTCTCGTTGTTGAAGCCAAATTTGGCACAGACCGTAGAAAAGACACAATTAAGACAGAAAGAGAATCATGATAAAGGTCGAGTAAAAGAGAGAAGTGTGAAATTAAACCAGAAGGTGAGAGTGAAGAACCATCACCATAAATGGTTAAAGTGGTTACCAGGAAGAGTGGTGAAAATTTGTGGTCTTCGCACATATTTGGTAAAGATGTTTGATAATGGACAGGTTAGGTTTGTTCATATTGATCATATTTTACCGACTGACATGGAAGGAGTTGAAGGTGGGAATGATTCAATTATTTCTAACTCATCAGATAGTTTTGATACACCAGTAGCAAATATTAAATTCAATGTACTGGAAACAAATCCAGGAAAGTATCAGAATGAAAGTTTGAGTCCGATTCAGGAAAACAAAGAGCCTGAAGTTCGAATGAGTTCAAATGAAAATCAAGGAAATTCCTTGGAGGTAAACATTCCTCAGGATGAGCCTCGAATGTGTTTAGATTCGACACCATGTTTGGAAGGTTCTGTTCGAGAGCGACGTTATCCTCTTCGAAACAGAAAACAAGTGGTGAAGTTAAATTTGTAAATATGGAAGAAAAAAGTTATATATCCTGTGTTATGTAGAAGCATGAAAGTTATGTATGATGTTTGTTATGGGCTTCTTCATTAAGGAGGAAGAAGTGTAATGTCTGTAAGCTTGTAATGTTTGTAGCTCCACACTGTGGATGTGGACGTATTGTGTACTGCAAGTGCATAGTTATTCATTCAACAGAACTAGGCAGTTCCGGAGACTTCCGAGAGAGCTGCCTCCATGTTAGGAGCTGTGTGTGTTTGTGCTCTGTGAATATATCACAGTGTGGACAAAGAGATATTTTAGAAAACATGCAGGTAAGTTGAGCTGGAATGATAGATACTTTGTGAAAGGAAAACACATCAGTTCCCATCAAGCCAGTGACTGAGTGCCTTAAACTATTAGGACATCGAGAAGAATAAACGTTTGTAAGACTATATGTAAAAATGTGCAAAAAAAAACCCATAGCTTGTATCTTTCAATTCTCTTTCAGTGATTAAATGATAATGGCTGGGATTTCACAGCTCAGATCGTGGCTGATTGCTTATTTCCTATTTTTGCTGCAACTGCACAAGTAGATGTTTCATAAATTGATTTACTGCTGCTATGGTAAATGGCAATTATAATAAGATAAGAATTTTAACTTGTATTCTATCCTACCTGTGGTACAATTATAGCAGGATAACAAAATTCTTCAATGCCAAGATTTAAAAATCATGAATATGCATATATCTGTATCTTCTATATAATCTAAATGTCCTGGATATGCCATGTAATACTTTTTGTCTTCACCAACTGGCTGGTAATCTGGTAGAGCAGATTGCCCGCCCATTGTCAAATTGTAGAAGCTGATGGATTTTTATTTTTTGGAATCAACAGTGGGCAGATTCTGCAATGCAAGATTGATTCTCTGTGCAAGATTACTGCCCGGGCAGTAATGACAACACTTTACTCCCATGACTCAAATGCTAACTGTGCAGGGTGGCTCATTAAATAGGGTGGCTACCTGTGACAATTGCTTTTGTGTTAGACATTCTTGTAACGTGGCACAAAAACAGGCATGACACATGCAGGCAAGCTAGCCGACAGGCAGCTGACTGAGCCAAGCACTATTCCTGACTTACATTTGGTTCCCCCAATCTGCTGCTGCAATCCTCAGCAGAAATACAATTTGAAAGGCTGCACAGAATTCCCATGCAAACAATAACAACAACAATAAAAACAAATAATCATTTATATACATCTGTAATATAGAAACATGTCCTAAGGCATCTCACAGAGGCAAATGACTCATTTTACACCGGTTTCACAGCAATCACTAGTCCAAACACAACTGCCATGAAAACGAGCTGATCCAGGAAATTCCCTGTAAATACCACTGCAGATCATGGGCGGGCACAATTTGTTTTCCATTGACGTAAAAGCGATACATTTCATCGTGTGGAAATTCAAGGCAAAATCTAAAGACTGTGTAAGTAAAATAAACAATTCAAATTTAGCAGAACATGGTCACTTTGCTCTCGAAACTCTATTGTGCCTTTATCAATGGCAGCATTGCAGTTATTTGCATTCATTGTCATATATCAGCATATATCATGTTGAAACGTTAAATTTCAATAATACACACTAGATTTTGTTTGGGTCTCAGAGAATGGCACAGGGGTTGGATGCTGTTTATTGTTAATTGCCGCATTCCCAGTTGGCTGGTGTTAAGGCTTGAATAAAAAGTCAGACTCGATACTGCAAGCTCAAAGTAAGTGTGACCGGAGTCCTTTATTATAGATCTCAGAGTGCCTTTCCAGCCTGTTAGGCTCCTTATATACAGGTACTCCCAAGGGATTGTGGAATCCCTTGGGACTCCAAGCGATAAGTCCTCTGGTGGTTAGACATGGTAATTACAGGTTTACATACATAGAAACATAGAAACATAGAAAATTGGTGCAGGAGTAGGCCATTCGGCCCTTCGAGCCTGACTGCCATTCAATAAGATCATGGCTGATCATTCCCTCAGTACCCTTTCCTCCTTTCTCTCCATACCCCTTGATCTCTTTAGCCATAAGGACCATATCTAACTCCCTCTTGAATATATCCAATGAACTGGCATCAACAACTCTGCGGCAGAGAATTCCACAGGTTAACAACTCTCTGCGTGAAGAAGTTTCTCCTCATTTCAGTACTAAATGGCCTACCCCTTATCCTAAGACTATGTCCCCTGGTTCTGGACTTCCCCAACATCGGGAACATTCTTCCCGCATCTAACCTGTCCCGTCCCGTCAGAATCTTATATGTTTCTATGAGATCCCCTCTCATTCTTCTAAATTCCAGTGAATAAAGGCCCAGTTGATCCAGTCTCATAGAAAATAGGTGCAGGAGTAGTCCATTCAGCCCTTCGAGCCTGCACCACCATTCAATAAGATCATGGCCGATCATTCACTTAAGTACCCCTTTCCTGCTTTCTCTCCATACACCTTGATCCCTTTAGCCGTAAGGGTCATATCAACTAACTCATGAATATATCCAATGAACTGGCATCAACAACTCTCTGTGACAGTGAATTCCATGTGTTAACAACTCTCTGAGTGAAGAAGTTTCCCCTCATCTCAGTCCTAAATAGCTTACCCCTTATCCTTAGACTGTGTTCTCTGGTTCTGGACTTCCCCAACATCGGGAATATTCTTCCTGCATCTAACCTGTCCAGTCCCATCAGAATTTTATGTGTTTCTATGAGATCCCCTCTCATTCTTCTAAACTCGAGTGAATACAGGCCCAGTCGATCCAATCTCTCCTCATATGTCAGTCCTGCCATCCCGGGAATCAATCTGGTGAACCTTCGCTGCACTCCCTCAATAGCAAGAACGTCCTTCCTCAGATTAGGAGACCAAAACTGAACACAATATTCCAGGTGAGGCCTCACCAAGGCCCTGTACAACTGCAGTAAGACCTCCCTGCTCCTATACTCAAATCCCTGAGCTATGAAGGCCAACATGCCATTTGACTTCTTCACCACCTGCTGCACCTGCATGCCAACTTTCAATGACTGATGAACCATGACACCCAGGTCTCGTTGCACCTCCCCTTTTCCTAATCTGCCGCCATTCAGATAATATTCTACCTTCGTGTTTTTGCCATAAAGTGGATAACCTCACATTTATCCACATTATACTGCATCTGCCATGCATTTGCCCACTCACTTAACCTTTCCAAATCACCTGCAGCCTCTTAGCTTCCTCCTCGCAGCTCACACCGCCACCCAGTTTAGTGTCATCTGCAAACTTGGAGATATTACACTCAATTCCTTCATCCAAATCATTTATATATATTGTGAGGAGCTGGGATCTCAGCACTGATCCCTGCGGCACTCCACTAGTCACTGCCTCCCATTCCAAAAAGGACCTGTTTATCCCGACTCTCTGCTTCCTGTCTGCCAACCAATTCTCTATCCACGCCAGTACATTACGCGCAATACCATGTGCTTTGATTTTGCACACCAATCTCTTATGTGGGACCTTGTCAAAGGCCTTATGACAGTCCAAATACACCACATCCACTGATTCTCCCTTGTCCACTCTACTAGTTACATCCTCAAAAAATTCCAGAAGATTTGTCAAGCATGATTTCCCTTTCATAAATCCATGTTGACTTGGACCAATCCTGCCACTGTTCTGCAAATGCGTTGCTATTTCATCCTTAATAATTGATTCCAACATTTTCCCCACTACTGATGTCAGGCTAACCGGTCTATAATTACCTGTTTTCTCCCTCCCTCCTTTTTGAAAAGTGGTGTTACATTTACTATCTCCAGTCCATAGGAAATGCTCCAGAGTCAATAGACTGTTGAAAAATGATCACCAATGCATCCACTATTTCTAGGGCCACTTCCCTAAGTACTCTGGGATGCAGACAATCAGGCCCCGGGAAATTATCAGCCTTCAATCCCATCAATTTCCCCTACACAATTTCCCACCCAGGAAGGATATTCTTCAGTTCCTCCTTCTCACTAGACCCTCGATCCCCTTGTACCTCCGGAAGGTTATTTGTGTCTTCCTTCATGAAGACAAAACCAAAGTATTTGTTCAATTGATCTGCCATTTCTTTGTTCCCCATTATAATTTCACCTGAGTCCGACTGCAAGGGACCTATTTTTGTCTTCACTAATCTTTTTCTCTTCACATATCTATAGAAGCTTTTGCAGTCGGTTTTTATGTTCCCAGCAAGCTTCCTCTCGTACTCTATTTTCCCCCTCCTAATTAAACCCTTTGTCCTCCTCTGCTGAATTCTAAATTTCTCCCAGTCCTCAGGTTTGCTGCTTTTTCTGGCCCATTTATATGCCTCTTCCTTGGATCTAACACTATCCTTAATTTCCCTTGTTAGCCATGGTTGAGCCAGCTTCCCTGTTTTGTTTTTACGCCAGACAGGGATGTACACTTGTTAAAGTTCATCCATGTGATCTATAAATGTTTGCCATTGCCTATCCACCATCAACCCTTTAAGTATCCTTTGCCAGTCTATTTTAGCCAATTCAAGCCTCATGCCGTCGAAGTTAGCTTTCCTTGAGTTCAGACCTTAGTTTCTGAATTAACTTTGTCACTCTCCATCTTAATAAAGAATTCTACCACATTATGGTCACTCTTCCCCAAGGGGTCTCACACAACAAAATTGCTAATTAGTCCCTTCTCATTACATATCACCCAGTCTAGGATGGCCAGCTCCCTGGTGGGGTTCCTCAACATATTGGTCAAGAAAACCATCCCTAATACACTCCTGGAAATCCTCCTTCACCGCGTTGCTACCAGTTTGGTTAGCCCAATCTATATGTAAATTAATGTCGCCCATGATAACTGCTGTATCTTTATTGCACACATCCCTTATTTCGTGTTTGATGCTGTCCCCAACCTCACTACTACTGTTTGGTGGTCTGCACACAACTCCCACCAGTGTTTTCTGCCCTTTGGTATTCCGTAGCTCCATCCATACCGATTCCACAAGCTAATGTCCTTCCTTACTATTGCATTAATTTCCTCTTTAACCAGCAACGCCACCCTGCCTCCTTTTCCTTTCTGTCTATCTTTCCTAAATGTTGAATACCCCTGGATGTTGAGTTCCCAGCCTTGGTCATCCTGGAGCCATGTCTCTGTGATGTCAACCACATCATATCCATTAACTGCTATCTGCGCAGTTAATTCATCCACATTATTCCGAACATAACAACACTAGCCCCGCCAATGTCAAAAGTGTAACTATTTACAATGTGAGTCGATCTGGGGCCTTCCTCTCCCTGGTTGATCGTCTCGATGCAAATGCTGGTGTTGGTGAGTTGTTTGTTGGGTCTTTGCTGGGCTGCTATGCAGCTGGCTTTGCTGGACTGCTGGGGGTGATGGGTTCTGCTTCATGGTCAACCGCTGGGTCGGTTGCCAGTTGTGTGTGTGATGGAGGGTCGAAAAAGGTAGAGTCTATTGTGGGTTGTTCTAGATAGTCAGTAATTCTGAGTTTGGTTTGGTCCAAGTGTTTTCTGCAGGTGAGTCCATTTGCGAGTTTGACCACAAACATCCTACTCCCATCTTTGGCCAAAACAGTGGCAGCATTCCTTGTCCACATTTCAACACAAATACAGAATCATTTACTTCAATTTCTCGTGACATATTTGCGCGATTATGAAATGTATTCTGTTGAAGCCGCCTGCTCTCTACCTGTTCATGTAGATCAGGGTGGACGAAGGAGAGACTTGGCTTAAGTGCCCTTTTCATGAGCAGTTCAGCGCGAGGGACCCCGGTGAGCGAGTGGAGTCTTGCGCGGTAAGTAAGCAGGACTCGTGTAAGCGAGTCTGCAGTGAGCCTTCAGTTACCCTTTTCAAGCTCTGCTTGATTATTTGAACTGCTCATTCTGCCTGACCATTGGACGCTGGCTTAAACGGGACAGACGTGACATGTTTGACCCCATTGTGGGTCATGAATTCCTTGAACTCGGCACTGGTAAAGCATGGCCCATTGTCACTTACAAGAACATCAGGCAGGCCGTGCATGGCAAACATGGCCCGTAGGCTTTCAATGGTGGCAGTGGACGTGCTTGCCGACATTATCACATATTCAATCCACTTGGAGTATGCATATACAACCACTAAAAACATTTTTCCCAAGAATGGGCCTGCATAGTCAACATGGACCCTGCACCCCAGTTTGGAGGGCCAAGACCATAAACTTAGTGGTGCCTCCCTGGATGCATTGCTTAACTGGGAACATGTATTACATTTGTGCACACAGGACTCTAAGTCTACATCGATACCGACCCACCATACGTGGATCTGGTTATTGCTTTCATCATTACAATGCCTGGGTGGGTACTATGGACATTACTGATGAAAGTGTCTCTGCCCTTTTTTGGCACAACTTCCCATTTACCCCATAGGAGGCAATCTGCCTGTACAGAGATTTCATCTTTGCGCTGCTGGTCCGGCTTTATTTCTTCCTGCATCTCTAACGGGACATTTGAGCAACTCCCGTGGAGCACACAGTTTTTTACAAAGGACAGTAAGCGGTCTTGGCTCATCCAGATTCTAATCGGTCGGGCGGTAACAGGTGATTACTCACTCTCGAATGCTTCCATTACCATAACTAGATCTGCAGGCTGTGCCATCTCCACCCCGGTGGTGGGCAATGATAGCCTACTGAGAGCATCGGCACAGTTTTCTGTGCCTGGCCTGTGGTGGATGGCATAGTTGTATGCAGACAATGTGAGCGTCCATCTCTGGATGCGGGCCGATGCATTTGTATTTATCCCCTTACTTTCAGAAAAGAGGAATATAAGCGGTTTATGGTCAGTTTCTAATTCAAAGTTTGTGCCCGAACAGATATTGATGCATTTTCTTTACCCCATAAACACACGCTAACGCTTCTTTTTTAATCACACTTCTGGATGCATTAGCAACCGGTTGCAATTTCCCAAATTCATTAGCTTGTTGCAATACACACCCGACCCCGTATGACGACGCATCATATGCTAAAGCAAACGTTTACATGGATCGTACAACACAAGCAATTTGTTTGAACATAACAGCTTCCCAGCTTTCTCAAAGGCATTTTCTTAGCTTTTACCCCATACCCATTCATCTCCTTTATGCAGTAAAGAGTACAGTGGTTCTAACAATGTGCTAAGACCCGGTGAGAAATTACCAAAGTAGTTCAGGAGTCCTAGAAATGACCGCAGCTCTGTCACGTTCTGTGGTCTTGGTGCATTTTTGATTGCCTCCATCTTTGAATCAGTGGCCCTGATGCCATCCGCCGTGATTCTTCTCCCCAGGAACTCCACTTCAGGTGCCAGGAAAATGTACTTCGAGCGTTTTAGCCTGAGCCCCACACGATCAAGCCGACTAAGAACTTCCTCCAGGTTCTGCAGGTGCTCGACGGTGTCCTGACCTGTAACCAAGATGTCGTCCTGGAAGACCATGGTGCACGGGACCGACTTCAGCAACCTTTCCATGTTACTCTGGAATATCGTCATGGCCGATCGAAACCCAAACGGGCATCTGTTGTAAACGAAAATACCTTTGTGCATGTTGATGCAGGTGAGGCCTTTCGAAGATTCCTCCAGCTCCTGCGTCATGTAAGCCGAGGTCAAGTCCAGTTTTGTGAACGTTTTCCCTCCCACCAGCGTCGCAAGTAGGTCGTCTGCCTTTGGTAGCGGGTATTGATCCTGCAGTGAGAAACGATTGATAGTTACTTTGTAATCACCACAGATTCTGATGGTGCCATCTCCCTTAAGGACTGGAACAATCGGACTGGCCCACTCATTGAATTGATCGGCGAAATGATGCCCTCTTGTTGCAGCCTGTCCAGCTGGATCTCCACCCTCTCTCTCATCATGTAAGGTACCGTTCTCGCCTTGCGATGGATGGGTCGCGCCCCCGGAATTAAATGGATCTGCCATTTAGCTCCTTGGAACTTCCCGATGCCTGGTTCGAACAGCTCGGGGAACTTGCTTAGGACTTGGGCACATGAGGTGTCATCGACAGACAGAAGTGCTCGGACGTTGTCCCAGTTCCAGCGTATCTTTCCCAGCCACCTCCTGCCGAACAGCGTGGGGCCATCACCTGGTGCCACTCAGAGTGGTAAATTGTACACTGCTCCATCCTAGGAGACCTTTACGGTAGCACTGCCAATTATGGGAATCAGTTCCTTTTTGTACGTTCTAAGTTTGGTACGAATGGGAGTCAGGACTGGCCTTGAAGCCTTGTTGCACCACAACTTATCGTGTTTTTACTCATTATGGACTGGCTTGCGCCCGTGTCCAGCTCCATGAAAACCAGGAGTTCATTTAATTCAACCTGCAGCATTATCGGGGGACACTTTGTGGTAAATGTGTGCACCCCATACACCTCTGCTTTCTCGGTCTGAGGCTCTGGTTTGTCTTGATCCACCGTGGATCTGTCCTCCTCTGCAACATGGTGGTTTGCAGGATTAGCAGAGTTTGCAGCTTGCCTGCACAGACATTGGAGTTGTCCCATTGTTCCACAGCCCTTGGAAATGTATCCTTTGAAGCGGCATGAATGGAATTGATGATCACCGCCGCAGCGCAAACAATTGCCTTGTATTCACCACCCTTGATGCCGGACTTTGAGTCATCTGCGGATGTGCAGCTACAGGTGTGTAAGTCCTGCCACGTGCATTTCGATTCGAGAACAACATTACTTTGTTCACAGTACTTGCAACAGCACTAGTGTGCTGGAAAGTTTGTTTGAAATTGTCAGTGGCGGAGATAAACACTTAGGCTATCGCTATGGCTTTACTCAAGGTTGGGGTCTCTACAGTCAAAAGTTTGGCAAGTATTACTGCATGACCAATGCCAAGTGCAAAGAAGTCCCTGAGCATATGCTCCACGTGTCCTTCAAATTTGCAATGTCCTGCAAGGTGCCTTAGCTCGGCGACGTAGCTCGCCACTTCCTGGCCTTCAGACCTCTTGTACTTGTAGAATCGACACCTCGCCATGAGAACACTTTCCTTCAGATTTAGATGCTCCTGGACCAGTGTGCACAAATCATCATACGACTTGTCTGTGTGTTTTGCTGGAGCGAGCAGGTTTTTCATGAGGCCATACGTTGGTGCTCCACAAACAGTGAGGAGGATCGCCCTTCATTTGGCAGCGTTCCCTTCTCCTTTCAGCTCGTTGGCCATGAAGTATTGGTCAAGTCGCTCCACGGAGGTTTCCCAATCATCTCCCTCCAAAAATGTCTCCAGGATGCCCACAGTTCTCTGCATTGTTGCATTGGGGTTCGTCATCTGCAACTCGTCGCCAGTTGTTAAGTCTTGACTAAAGAGTTAGACTAGATACCGCAAGCTCAATGTAAGTGTGACCATAGTCCTTTATTACAGATCTCAGAATACCTTTCCAGCCTGTGAGGCCTCCTTATATACAGGTGTTCCCAAGGGATTATGGGATCCCTTGGGACTCCAGGGAATGAGCCCTCTGATGGTTAGATATGGTAATTACAGGTTTACATACATAACAGCTGGTAAGTGAAGGTAAAACTGCGTCATAAGCGGTAGCACAGAATGGGCGGTATTGAATCGGCAATGCACATTATACCCCTCCCGATAGTCAGTTCCATTGACTTCAATAGAGCTGAATATTGAGCGAGGCGGACATCAGGAGGCGAGAGTACCCATTTTGTGCTACCACGCGAGACAATCTGTATCCCAATCTGTCTAAAGGGCTTTCATTCCTGCAGCTCAAATTTGGGAAAATTCAAACTAGTAACAATGTTGAATTAGTACACAGTTCATTGGGCTCGAAAGTAAGTTTTTACAGTGAACCCAAATATTCAAAGACCTAGTCAAATTTTAAACTAACTTCTATTTACTTTTCCAACAAAGACTCTTCAATAGGACTACTAAAGAGCTCCTGCTAATATACCATATCTAAACTCAGATCTTGTTATCTAGAATTCCCTGTCTTACTTAAAGTTCTTCTAGGATCTCTCTCCTTTAAATTGACCTTTTCTCTGCTGTCCTTGCTTTTGTGTTCTCGCTCGGACACACACAGCTACTGTTAAATAAATGTGATTCAATTGACCAGCCACTCAGAATATGATACAAAATAAACAAGCAATGCAACATTTCACATGTAAAGTTTCACTTTTCAGACTATTTATAGGATATAATAAATGAGAAATTATTACTTTTGCTAGTTCATTTTTTTCAGAGTTCACTGGTAGAAGTAGTGGAGAAAGATCTTTCACCATTGCATTTAGTGAAAGCCTCTGGGTTTGTGAATGATAAAACTTTTGACTGGAAATTTATTTAAGCGATACATTTGTCCCATGGGAAAAGTTATGCACTCATCATGAGGCCAATTTTCACTCTCGGCGGTCGCAGAAACCTGCCGATAGTGGAGCAGACACCCGTTATACACGCTGCCAAAGTTTCCTTCAAATGAGTTTGGCAACGGGATAAGTTAATGAATTGAGGAATTACAAGCTGCTAAGATAGGGAAGTGTTGAGTTTATGTATGATATTTTCATACATCCCTGTAGCTCTTATGTGATATTGTGATACATCTATGCTTAGAGAAAATGTTTTTTTTTAATGTTTTAATTGTTGTGGTCTTTCATTCTTTTTAATTACACTTATGTCACAGAAGTGGATTAATACCCGAGAAAGTTATCAATGAATTGGTCAGGTGGGCAGAACAGTGGCTAATGGAATTCAATCCGGAGAAGTGTGAGGTAATGCATTTGGGGAGGGCTAACAAGGCAAGGAATGCATGTCCACAGATCCCTGAAGATAGCAGGACAGGTAGATAAGGTGGTTAAGAAGGCATACGGAATACTTGCCTTTATTAGCCAAGGCAGAGAATACAAGAGCAGGGAGGTTATGCTTGAACTGTATAAAACACTAGTTAGGCCACAGTAGAGTACTGCGTGCAGTTCTGGTCACCGCATTACAGGAACGATGTGATTGCACAAGAGAGGGAACAGAAGAGATTTACAAGGATGTTGCCTGGATTGGAGAATTTTAGCTATGAGGAAAGATTGAATAGGCTGGATTTGTTTTCTTTGGAACAGAGGAGGCTGAGTGGAGACCTTATTGAGGTGTATAACATTATGAGGGGCCTAGATAGAGTGGATAGGAAAGAGCTATTTCCCTGAGCAGAGAGGTCAACAACCAGGGGGCACAGATTTAAAGTAAATGGTCGGAGGTTTAGAGGGGTTTTGAGGGGAAACATTTTTACCCAGAGGGTGGTAGGGGTCTGGAACTCACTGCCTGAAAGCGTGGTAGAGTCAGAAACCCTCATCACATTTAAAAAGTACTTGGACATGAACTTGGAGTGCCGTAAGCTACAAGACTACAGACCATGTGCTGCAAAGTGGAATTAGGCTGGATAGCTCTTGATCGGCTGGCATGGATATGATGGGCCAAATAGCCTCCTCTTTGCTGTAAATTTCTATGATTCTATGAATTCCTCTGCAGTGCTTTGAGAATGGGCAAGCAGCTGGCCATCTGAAAAACGTTTTTTAATGCCGATGCCGGAAATAACGCCCATTATTGGGCGATAAGCTCAAAAGTAGAGGTTCTAGCCCCTAGTTTCCATTTTTGAAAATGGGCGTGTGTGGCTGTGGTGTGTGCTTGTCTGGCTGTTGTGTGAGGCACGATGCAGATTCACCAGTTGCAAAAAGCCTACTAAGCACCAAGAACATAGTTGGCACTGAGTTTTTGTCCAACAAATAAGATATAACACGAAAGAGACGGTGCAGTCCCTGGAGCTGGTAGCCAGGAACACTGATGGCAGAGGGCTCTCAGTGGTCCCGGAGCACAGCACTGCACCCCAAGGTGCCACATCACCATTGCCAACCACACATGAGAGCCAGCTCCTCGGCCAGATGGCTTGGACTCAGGAGGGGAAGGGGAAGGGATAGAGGTGGGGAGGAGAAGTGGAGGTGGGGGGAGGTGAGGGAAGCATTGGTTTGTACAGAAATACTGATGATTTCAGACTAATGTTCAGGTTAAATGTTTTTTATTTAACAAAACCTTGGAGCGCATTGGCTCAGATAGCTGCACCGTTACACGCTGGTGATTCCTTAACATCAAAGGGTATAATCACACTTAACTTCAAACAACTTAAACTTTAACTGTCACCAAGGTGATGCCCACCATTGATGTATGACCTGCACACCCAGCAATGTGTCAGCCTTGTAAATAACACCAACGTTCTTTCAGGCAAAGCAATCATTGATGAGCTCATGACATAAGGCTCTTGCAGCTATCATGCCACCATGAGCCCTTTCATGCGGTCTACAGGGGAGCGGGGGCGTGGCTTCAGCGTAAGCCTGATTGTCTGGGCCGATGTCAGCGTCCGCCTCCTCGTCCTCCTCTTCGTCTCTCTGGTGAGGTGGACTGTCAGACTCATTAGGCAATTCTTGTCTCCTCCTGATAGCCAAGTTGTGTAGCATGGAGCACACCACCACAAATTGAGCTATCTGCTTAGGGTGGTATTGGAGCTCGCCTCCTGAGTGATCCAGGCATCGAAAGTGCTTCTTCAGCACTCTAATGGTTTTCTCCACAATATTGCGAGTTGCTCTGTGGCACCCATTGTATCGCCCCTCAGCTTCATGTGGGTGTCATGCAGGGGGTGATCAAACAGGTGGCGAGGCCATATCCTTTGTCACCAAGCATCCAGCATTGACCTTGTGGCTGATTGTTCATCAAGTCAGATACAGTGCTCTCACACAGGATGTGAGCATCATGGATGCTGCCTGGAAATTGAGCATTCACTGCCAGTATAATTTGCTAGTGGTCGACAATGAGTTGGACATTCAGAGAATGGAATCCCTTGCAGTTCCTGAAAACCCCTGCATCCTGAAAAGGTGCCCGCATCGCGATGTGCATACAGTCTATTGCTCCCTGCACCTTGGGGAAGTTTGCAATTCTGGAGAATCCTACAGCCCTCTCACTCTATGCCTCCCTGGTCATAGGGAAGCTGATCAAGTCCCTCCTGCATGCATAAAGGCTTCAATGACCTGTCTAATGCAGTGATGTGTGGTTGCTGAGAAATTCTGCAAATGTCTCCAGCTGTGGCCTGAAAAGAACCCGAGGCATAGAATGACAGTGCCATGATGGTGCTGGCAGGCTGCAGATCTGCTCTTATCAGCTGGCATACCTCATTGATAACGTCTTTGTGGAAATGCAGTCTCCGAAGACAGGTGGTATCAGGCAAATCGAGGCAAGCATGCTTCTCCTTGTACTTGCGGGGGGTGTAACATCTGGTCCTCCTCATCTGTCTGTCACGTCTTATATTGGGCATATAATGCATTGGAGTGTTCCTTCGGCAATGTCGAGTCTGCTGCATGTAATTGGTCACCAAGTGAGGGTGAGATAGAACAGGCCCGAGTGCAGTAGCTCTCTGTTTTCCACTGATTGGTTACAAACGATGAATGACCCGAAGAAAACACTTCTTCAATTCCAATCAGTCACAGTGTGGTCAAGATATTTTTACAGATGTTCACATCAACTCCAGCGACCTGCAGAGTATATCCGAACTCCATTGAGTTGAAGCACAGCAGCCTTTTAAAGGACGCGACATGTGATCGAGAAGATGGCGTCCATAATGCTGTGATTCATTCCGGTTAGTTCCACTTTTGGGCGTTTTTTTGGGCGAGCGATATTGTGGGCGATATGTGTGTGAGGTGGTGAAATTGACGCAGGGTGATCACATGGCCGATAGTTTCAGTAAATATGCTCTTTACGACAAAAAAAAGTGAGCGGGCGTTAATATTGTATCTCGCCATTAAATCCATGCGGAAAGGGACGCTGGGCGATATTATGGATGTTGAATTCACCCATTCTGCAGATTCCGCCCCCAAAAAGTGGGCAGGCGGTAATATTTTTTACCGCCGTTAAGCACATGGGGAAAGTAACGCTCAGTGATAAGTTTTCGAAAAATGCCTGCCAGTTTCCATATTGTGGCTAAATGGGCGATATCTGGGCATTATACATCACTTAAGCGGTAAAATGGGCATTAAGTGGGCATTAAGCATACAAAAAAAGTGGAGGTTCTAGCCCATAGATTCTATTGTGCTGAAATTCATCAACTCACTGCCCGCTGCCTCCGACATTGCTCTTGCAGATTCACCCAGTGCCACTTTCGAGGTGGCCTGGAGCGGGCAGGAGGGGAGAGTTGCCAGGAACCCCCCGCTGACGTCAGCAGACGGCCGAGTGGTATACCTGACCTCCCGCCCGCCAAGCTCCCATAATGATGTGGGTGGGACCTGGCGGCAGAACGGGGGTGGACCACTGCGAGGAGTCTGGTCTGTCCCTGACGATAAGTATGAAGAACCTGAAAAAAAGTTTAGCAAACATTTTTTTTTTAAATTCCACAGCAACTTATCTAGAAGGGGACCCCTGAAGGTCTTCCGATAGTCTTTTTATTTTTTATTGATGATTTTTCTTTCAGGTCTTCAACCCTCCGTGGGCCGGATTCCATCCACGGCAGCACTTGGGCAGCAAGCGCCTCTGCCGCCGCGAATGAGAACTCCCGCCTGCTGCCGCCCAGCTTGACGGCGTACGTTGTCCATTTGCCGCCCGCCAACCTTCGAGGGACCTCAGCGATGAATATCCCGCCCAAAGTGCCATCCGGTACCTCGCCGGCCATTGGCGGCACTTTAGGCAGCACTCATGCGGGCGGAGGCCTCGATGAAAATCGGCCGATTCGATGAAAGGATATTGATGCAGTCAGAAAAATGTTGCAATTGTCAGCTATTGCTCAATGTGGATTTGTAACACATATCACACTTGTAGAAGAAATATTTTATGGTGTGAAGTAATACTATGGGGGAAGATATCCTCTGTGTTCCGTACAGATCTGCAGCTAAGGATCGTTTATTTATCATCGTATTCTTGGAATACATTTTTAAAGCTACAAGCTTGGTATAAAGTACATGCAGATTGATTGTTTAGCCAGCTGAGATACAATTTATACTGTAGCTTCTGTCCACACACAACAAAGTAACCAGTTCGAAATTTTAAACTTCCAGATGCGACAGTGGAAAATCTTTGAGGACTTTGCTTTGTTCAGTCTGTAGAATCAATGGTCATATTGCCGATTTCAGTACTTCGGAACTCCTGACCTCCCTCAGTCATTCTTTTCTTTTCTAAACAACAAGTTTTTAAAACCCAAGCTTGGTGCCAGGTAATCAGTGCTAATTGATTTGCCTTGTCTCCTTCTACTCTTTTCAGCCTTGGCGATGACCTGCAATATGGATCTTGGCTTATCACCTATTAAGTTAAAAATACCAGAGAGCTTTTCATAATAATGTGTTCTTTATGAAAGAATGTCTCAACTAATTTCACAGGTTAAACAGGTTACTAAAAGCAACACAAGAAATCATCAAAGCATCCCAAATTTTGCAAAGCCTGTTTCAAAGATTTAAGCAAATATTTCACCAACAATTATTTTAAAAGTAAGTCCAAGGAAAGATTATCCATACTGTAGTTTTAAAATTTAAAAAAGGTTTTTTTCTTAAGTATTTACCTCCCCATCTTTAGGTTTCAATGATAACACGCAAGTATTTTCTGACTGGGAGTAAAAGGTTCCCAGGCAATCAACTCCAGGGACTTCAACAGTGCTATTCTTCAATTGCCCACTAGAAGGTGCATGAGGCAGACAATATTGACCCTTTCTTTGAGCTTATGTTTTGGGTAGTGAACAGATGTGTGAATATTTACCAAGTTTTTTCTTCCCAAGGTTGGAGACGCTGAAGATAATTCTAGCCCCTAATCACCACTCTGACTCAACATGAACCAATGATTGAATCTGGGACTCTTATGGACTGCATGTGTATCTTCCTCTCAGATTCTATGGTAAAGAATAACACATTTTATTTGTTTCTGTGCAAATGATAAAGTATTTTAATTTCATTGTACAACTGAAAGTACAATTGTTATATCTATTCACCCTTTATTATTTTACTTTAGAGGTAAAATTGAATGATTGTAAAGTGATGTAACCCATTTCACTGATGGTAAATTAATGCACACCATATAGCTGTGATTGTAAAACCATGTACATCATATAGCTATTGTAAATGAACAAATTCATACTGGCTCAATGCAAATAATAATGGATAATCTTTCTTTGGACTTACTTTTAAAATAATTGTTGGTTAAATCTTTGCTTAAATCTTTGAAACAGGTAAGTTAGGTAAAAACAATCATCTGCCTTATTGTATCAATCCAAGATGAACATGAATTTAGTATCATATAAACCAAACATCCAATGCAATACTTAAAACATGAAGGAATAATTTTATTTTGTCTTCAGTGTTCCTGGTGCAGAGGTTTGCATGTCTGATGTGTAAATCTGGAATCCAGATGCATGAGCCCCAAAGTTTTATATCTGTATCTCTGTGCTAAAGATGAAAAATCCCCTCTAGATGCTGAAGACTGTGTAGTGCAGTGAGTTACAAAATCATTGAATTCTACAGCACTGAAGGAATGTATTTGGCCCATCATATCTCTGAAAGAGCTATCCACTTAGACTCATTTCCTTGCCATAAACCTTACCCTTTATTTTGTTTTGTTTTCACATATTTATCCACTTTCCTTTTAAAAGCTATTATGGATTCTGGTTCCTTATATGGTTTCTGGTAGGGCACTCCATGACTCAACAACCCTCTATGAAAACAAAATCTCTTAGTATCTTCTTTAGTACATTACAACAGTGACTACACTCCAAAAGTACTTCAGTGGCTATAAAGTGCTTTAAGATGTCTGGTGATCGTGAAAGGTGCTACATAAATCCAAGTCTTTCAAACCTTTCTTTTCCTTCATTGTTTTGGCGATCATCATAAATATATGATGCGATCCTAATTCCCAACTCACTGACCTGTGGAAATAATTTTTCCCCATTTACTTTATCAAAACATCTTATAATTTTCAACATCTCTATGCAGTTTCTTCTTAACCTAGTGAAAGTCACCCATTATTATGGAGATTTTTTTGATTTTTCTCTCATTTGTCGACTTATCTCATTCTCTATCAGCTTTAACTTCCATCAGTGGATGAAAAATCACAAGCTGTGCATCTGTAATTTCCCAAGTTGCACTTCTTGCAAGCGCCAGATTGAAGCCCGTTCATACAGGTGTATGTAAGCCCTCTCTGATGAATGTGAAGTGTGTTTGGAAAGTCTCAATCTGATTTCCAGTGAGTGTGAGCCCACAACACAAATGCAACTATGGCTTTGCACAATTTGGCATTAAAAGAGCAACCCCATTCAGATAGGCCATGAGGACAGATGATAGGGGAAATACAAAACTCTCATTGGTGTAATATAAACGCTCTTCAGAGATACAATATAGTGGCAGTCAAAGGGAAGTTGTCCAACACATTTAATTTATTTTATGTACCCTGTGAGTGTTTGTTGCCACATTTGGAACCATAAAGAAAAAATGCTTCAAATCACAGAACTCCCATTCAACAACTATATAACTATTTAAATTAAATTTGTAATGGTCATTCATAATTTTGGGTTTATTTACTCCAGATTATAACAATGCCTAAGTTTTTCACATAAGCCTACTCAGAGATTTGCATTTTGGAAGCATGGCAGGGGTTGGAACCAAGAATCTCAGAATACTAGATCTGGTTAAATAGTTAGACCGTGAAACTCACCCCCGTAGCACCAGTAGTTCAGGCCATTTTTTAAAAAATGGCATCTGCCTAGCTTGCACCCACTTCTGGCACAGCCCGACCTGTTCACCATCTTGGTGAGAGTGAGAGCGCGGGTGGTACGTGTGTGAGGTGGCAGTATGCAGAGCAGGCAGATCGTGACATCAGTCAGCGTGCAATGCTGATTTGACACACGACCTGTCATTTTCGACGTCACCGCTTCATTCAATGCCCTCTTCTAAACATGCACAGCTGAATATGTGTTCAGCTGCATGAGGGATCCCCTTCAGCAGGGAACGGTAGCATAATGGTTAAGTTACTGAGCTAGTAATCCGGAGGCCTGAACTAATGATCTGGAGATATGAATTCAAATCCTACCACAACAGCGGGGTAATTTAGATTTGGTCAATTAAATAAATCTGGAATTTAAATAAAACTTAGTACCATTAATGGTGACGATGTAACTACTGGATTGTCAAAAAAACTCACCTGGTTCACAAATGTCATTAAGGGAAGGAAATCTGCCATCCTCACCTGGTCTGGCCTATATGTGACTCCAGACCCACAGCAATGTGGTTGACTCTTAACTGCCGTCTGAAGTGGCCTAGCAAGCATCTCAGTTGTGCCAAAGCGCTACAACAAAGTCAGCACTGTGGGAGTATCTTCACCACATGGACTCAGCAACACAGCGGTTCAAGAAGGCGGCTCACCACCACCTTTGCCAGTGACGCCCACATCCCGTGAATGAATTTTTAAAAACAGATAATTTGCTTGCAGATAATTGGTTTGTTGCTTTTGTATTGGCTCTTACAGAGTTTATAGGAGTACTGGGTTGCCTTGCTTCTGCAGAAGAGATTTCAAAAGTTTTTAGTGTGCAGGGAGTGCTACAGGAAGGCATCTGAGTACATCAATTGCTCCCAGGCTTGGATGCTCTAGTTGCAGCCCCACTCATGCTGCAGCATGACAAGGATATGGATATAAGAATAAAAGTGCTTCGGAATGATTTGTCAATCATGCTTGACAAATCGTCTAGAGTTTTTTGAGGATGTAACTAGTTGAGTGGATAAGGGAGAACCAGTGGATGTGGTGTATTTTGACTTTCAAAAGGCTTTTGACAAGGTCCCACACAAGAGATTAGTGTGCAAAATTATGGCACGTGGATTTGGGGCTAATGTATTGACGTGGATAGAGAAATGATTGGCAGGCAGGAATCAAAGAGTGGGAATAAACCAGTCCTTTTCAGAACAGCAGGCAGTGACTAGTGGGGTGCCGCAGGGTTCAGTGCTGGGACCCCAGCTATTTACAATATACATTAATGATTTAGATGAAGGAATTGAATGTAATATCGCCAAGTTTGCAGATGACACTAAGCTGCGTGGCAGTGTGAGCTGCGAGGAGGACTGACATATGAGGAGAGACTGGATCAACTGGGCTTGTATCCACTGGAGTTTAGAAGAATGAGAGGGATCTCATAGAAACATATAAAATTCTGACGGGATTGGACAGGTTCGAGGCAGGAAGAATGTTCCCATTGCTGGAAAGTTCCAGAACCAGAGGTCACAGTCTAAGAATAAGGGGTAAGCCATTGAGGACCGAGATGAGGAGAAACCTCTTCACTCAGAGAGTGGTTAATGTGTGGAATTGTCTACCGCAGAAAGTTGTTGAGGCCAGTTCATTAGATATATCAAAGGAAAGTTAGATATGGCCCTTACGGCCAAAGGGATCAAGGAGTATGGAGAGAAATCAGGAAAGGGGTACTGAGATTGAATGATCAGCCATGATCTTATTGAATGGCGGTGCGGGCTCGAAAGGCCGAATGGCCTGCGCCTGCACCTAATTTCTATGTTTCTATGTTTCTATGTAAGAGGCTACAGGGGGACTTGGACAGGTTAGATGAATGGGCAAATGCATGGCAGATGCAGTATAATGTGGATAAATGTGAGGTTATCCACTTTGGTGTCAAAAACATGAAGGCCGATTATTATCTGAATGTTGACAGATTAGTAAAAGGGGAGGCGCAATGAGACCTGGGTGTCATGGTACATCAGTCATTGAAGGTAGGCCTGCAGGTACAGCAGGCAGTAAAGAAAGCAAATGGCATGTTGGCCTTCATAGCGAGGGGATTTGAGTATAGGAGCAGGGAGGTCTTGCTGCAGTTGTACAGGGCCTTGATGAGACCAAACCTTGAGTATTGTGTGCCATTTTGGTCACCTAATCTGAGGAAGGAGGTGCTTGCTATTGAGGGAGTGCAGTGAAGGTTCACCAGACTGATTCTCGGGATGGCAGGACTGACATATTTGGAAAGATTGGATCTGCTAGGCTTATACTCACTGGAATTTAGAAGAATGAAAGGGGATCTCATAGAAATATATAAAATTCTGACGGAACTGGACAGGTTAGATGCAGGAAGAATGTTTCCGATGTTGGGGAAGTCCAGGACTGGAGACACAGTCTAAGGATAGGGGATAAGCCATATAGGACCGAGATGAGGAGAAACTTTTTCACCCAGAGAGTTGTGAACCTGTGGAATTCTCTGCCACAGAAAGTAGTTGAGTCCAGTTTGTTGGACATATTCAAATGGGAGTTAGATGTGGCCCTTACAGTTAAAGGGATCAGGGGGTATGGAGAGAAGGTTGGGGTGGGGTACTGAGGTTGAATGATCAGCCATGATCATATTGAATGGTGGTGCAGGCTTGAAGGGTCGAATGGCCTGCTCCTGCACCTATTTTCTATGTTTCTATGTTTCTATGACAAAATTGATTCTGTATGTATATATAAATGTTAAAAGTGTAGATTATACGGAAAGTCTGCAGTGTTGAAACAAAATGGATGACTTCCCCAACTTCATATCTCCATGGCTTTGAAATTCACCAAACTAGAGAAGGTGTTAACTGGAAAGCCATTGACCTAATCAAGGAATGGCACTGGCCCTTCAGACAGACACATGTATGAGGAGAAGTCAATCAGAAATGGCCCTGGAATCAAGAGCCAATCCTGGGGCTTGCTGAAAACAATAGTCTTAAGGGGTATAATAAGTCAAGCTAAAGATTGCTGGCTCTCTTCTTTTCTCAAGCACACGGCAAAAGCAGGATCTTCCTCTACAGACCAAGAAGCAGGCCATGTGCTTTGCCAGAGGGAAGTGACGTATATCTTTTTATACCTTTTTATAAATCATTATTGTAATATTGTATCTATTGTAACTAAGTCAATCTGTCAGATAGTTGACGACTGCTGATAGATGTGCATTTGTGCGTGTTTAATAAACTATTCCAAATTGTTTTAAAAGAATCAGTTGTGCTGTCAATTTAATGCCAGAGATTTAGAAATCTTCCAAATTGGGGGCTCGTCCGGGATCTGGCGAGACAGCTTTTGATTATGCTTTTGAACAATTGGAAATTTCGGGAGTTGCGATTCTAACCTGTGTTGCGAAGTATAAACTATAAACGGTTAAACGGATTGGGAGAAGTTGCGTCTTAAAGAGCAGTCTTCTAGATAGTTGGACCTGTTTAAGTGGGGACCCACCAGTTGTTAAATTCAAAAGACACAGGATGAAGGGATTGGTCATGAACAGAAAGCCAATAAAAAACAATGTTGAGATAGTTTATCAGGAGAAGGTGTCCAAAAAGGCACCCATAAAGAACATAAAAGAGTTGCACGTACTACCATAAGGGCCAACATGTGTCCTTTGGGGAGCTCGTGGCATTTATCCAGGGGAAAGTAGATCAAAGAGAGCTAAGGCCAAAATGGGAAAACGGTCTCTTGGCATTTAGCACATTTTATTGTGCCCGGAGAGATGAGGCAGAAGGCCAAAGTGATACAAGATTTAAAAGAACTACAAGTAAAAGAGATTCAACTAAAAGAAAATGAGATTCAAGGTATAAAACAACAAAAGGAAGAAGGCCTCCAACTTGTGAAGCAGTTAAAAGAGGGAGAAATGCAGCATTTAAGACAAGAAATTGGTCAATTAAACCACAGTATTAGGCAATTAGAAAGAGGGGCCGAACAAGCAGCTTCGTTGCTACAACAACAAATCCTCTCAAATTTAAATGCCACAGCAGCCGTCGTTGAAGGAAATGAAAACAAATTAGCGTTAAAAAAATATAAATTGGAAATCTTTGGGCTCCAGCAAGAAGATGCTAGGAGGGCATTAAGGGAAGTAATTAAGAAGCCACATAGGGAGGCAGACCACTGCCAGTGCCAACTAGAAATAGCAAGGCTAAAAAGTAAGTTTGGGGAGCATCAGGCCCTGGTATCCGCAGTAACACGGGGAGCCATAACAGAGACAGCAGAAGGGGACAAGGGAGAGACAGATTGGGAAGAGGAAGGCAGTCAGTATAATCTCCAAGGGTGGTGTAGGATGGGATACCTTGGCGACACAAGAGCCAATTGTAGGCATAGTGACCACTTCTTTACGACGTAATACGCATGGTCACATCGCCAGTAACCATACTGACTCACGGCCCATATCTGGTGCTGATGCCACGGCATGCATCCACGAGTTGGGGCCAATTAATGATGTGGATGACCCACTGGAAGTTAATAGGAGGTGGGCAAATTTCAGGAGGGGTCACCCCGAGTTGGAAGAGAGAGACTTAACACGAGTCCTCTTCTTGGCCTGTTCCATTTCCCTAAAAGATAATCTGCCAGATGCAGTCCTCCAGCCTGCCACAGCGGCCGATGCACTCATGACCGAGATCCTAAACCATTTAGGGATCCAAAACTTGAACTTAGTGGCTCTGCTTTATCAGACCAAGTAGCGCCCAGAAGAGACCCCGAGAACCTTCAGTGATCACCTGTACAATATCTATCGACACACCCAAAGCCAGGCACCTGCAAATGCTACAGTAGGAAAGAATCAGGAACAATTTAAATCGATGTTCCTGACCCAACTCCACTCTTTAGTTAAAACTGGGCATAGCCATGAGGCCCACAGATGGACAGATATAGAGACCAACGCTCAAATAGCCTGGGAGATGGTAAAAGACCAGTTATAGGTGAAGTCACCACCCACTGCAAATAAACCAGTGTCAACGGTGGAGGGATCTCGAAACTACCCCTTTAAGGGACAGTGCTTTAATTGTAAGAAGGTAGGCCACCTTGCAAAAGAACTGCAGCAGACCCAGACCGGCACCAAACCATGATGCAACACATAGATATCTCCCGAGGGATGAACCCAAACCCTCTGAGATGGAACAACAATTGGCTCAGTTAGTAACCCTTCTAAAGAAGGATGAATCCAAGCCCTGTGGGACAGATCAACGATTGGACCAGTTGATAACCCTCATACAAACCCAAATTGCCACAGAGAGGATGCAAAATCATTTACCTGTGCAGGCAATCGCCGATGTATACTCATTCGAGGGACCCATTCAAGGATCGACCCTATGACAGGTTTCGACCCCCAAAGATTAGTCGGAAGTGGGGTTCCGACCTGATGGTAGCGGAAGACCAGTAGTCATTGTTGTCTTAAAAGAGGGCAGACAGCAGTTTATGCTTATCGATACTGGCTCAGCCATTACCATCATCCACACCCCAAACCCTGAACGCCACGCAGCAGCAGACAAGGGTTGTATGACCCTTAAAGGGTTTAATGGTGATACAACCACCGTGTATACAGGGAAGGCCATTGAACTTCAGTTAGGAGGCCACACCTGTAAGGTCTCAGCGCCGATGCTGATGACCACCCTCGACCGAAGGGGCATTTTAGGGACTGATGTGTTGGATCAGTATGGCGCAGTGATAGATTATAATCAGGACTGTGTTTGCATGGGATTGAGAGATAAGGCAGGAGTGATAGAAATTTCAGATGCTCACTCAGTTTTTGCTATTAAAAAGCCATCTGAGTATGACCCTCCGGGGAACGATAATGAAGCTGTGAAAAAACTAATTCAGGTGTCTGCCACATGCAAGCATGACTGTGGAAAAATGGCAGATGAAGAATCTATTGAAGGACCCCGCCACTCATTCAATAAACAGTACCCCATCCCAAGGGTGAGTCACCTTTATATCCGAGACACCATAAAATCCCTAGTCGAGCAGGGTGCTGTTAGGACTGGCATTTTTATGACCAATTCACCCGCATGGCCGGTTTAAAAGCCTGCAAGCAGCTGGCGACTGACTATTGATTACAGAAAGTTAAATTCTGTAACACCAGCCTGCTCAGCGGTAGTAAGAGAAACTCCCACCATATTATCTCAAATTCCTGCTGGTTCCAAGTACTTCTCGACCCTCAACATCACTAATGGATTCTGGAGTATCCCTGTTAAGAGGGAAGACCAGTACAAATTTGCGTTCACATTTGAGGACCAAAGCTACACCTGGACATGCCTGCCTCAGCGGTTCCACAATATTCCACAAAAGAATAGTTGCAATTTAAAAGAATTTTCCTGCCCTACCTGCTTGCTGCAGTACGTTGATGACCTACTGCTGGCAACCGACAGCATGGAGGAGCATCTGTCCCTTTTGCATGAACTTTTGACATTGTTGGCTCAGGTGGGATTAAATGTGAATCTCCGTAAGGCTCAATTAGTAAAGGAACGGGTTACCTTTCTGGGAGTGTCCATTTCTCCAGAGGGATCATCCCCCGACTCTCACAAGGTGGAGATAATACAGCGACTGCCATTACCCAGTTCCAAAACAGCCCTACGATCATTCTTGGGTTTGGTGGGTTAACAAAGGAACTTTATCCCAGGCTTTGCAGAGTGTGCAAAGCCCCTGTATGATTTAATAAAACTGCAGGGTGATGACATACGCCCAGCATGGACTGATGCTCACACCCAGTCCGTAGCTAAGTTAAAAACTGCAGTGATACAGGCCGCATGTCTGATCCCTCCTAATCCCACGCAGCCCTTCCATTTGGAGGTCTGGGCCACAGAACAAAGCCTCACTGCATTTCTGTGCCAAACACGAGCTGATCGACTACAGCCCATTGCATATACATCTCGAATCCTGCAAATGGACGTTGGAATTTATGGAAAGAGACATTGATACCATTTCCAAACCCACCACCTTGCTGCCACAATTTCTGATCTATGAAGGGGACCCGCATGATTGTCCGTTACCCCTGATTAACTTTGAGACCCATCCTGTGCAGAAAGAGCCCATACAGGGTGCCCCAGATGTCTATATCGATGGGTCCTCATATCACACTGAGGGATCCTCTCACACCGGATATGCTGTGGTAGTGCCAGAAAGAACCATCCAGCGAAGATGCAACAGACAGTCTTCACAATATGCAGAAATCGCTGCACTTCATTGGCTGTGAAGGAAACCTCAGATAGACCCATGAATATTTGGTCTGATAGTGCCTACGTATAAACGCCATGCTCTCCCTGCCCCTATACCACAAAAATGACTATTGTACGATAGACGGTCAGGCCCTGGTTCATGGGCCCTGGTTACACCTGCTCTGGTCATATCTTAAACAGCGATCTCAGCCCTGCTTCATAGGAAAGGTAGCAGCCCATAGAAAAGGGGGACCACATAGTGAGGGAAATTCCAGAGCAGACAGAGCAGCCAAGGATGCTGCGATTGATGGGGAGATAGAGGATATAGTTGTTGAGCGCTGCAATGTTGTTAGCAAGGCCTCCCCAACAGATCACCTAGATTTAAAATCCCTGCAGCAGCAATTCTGGTCATATGCTGTTGTAAGCCCCTGGCACGAGGAAGACAGACCCCCTCCTCAACCAACAGCCTGGGCTCCCAATACCATACTAGCCACTGCCCCTGACTCAGATGGGCAGTTGCTGATGTTCAAAAGAAAGCTAAACGCCTGCCCGGTGGTGCGTGTTCCACCAGAGATGGGTCAGGAACTGCTCTCCCTCTTTCACTCCCACCCCACAGCAGGGCACTATTCGGCCCTGGTAACCTTCTACAAGGTAGCATCCACAGCTTGGTGCCCTTCCATGAGGGAAACAATCAACCAATACATGGCATGATGCCTACCGTGCCTGCAACACAATCTTCCCACCTGCACTAAACAAGCTTTGCTTCAAAGCGCACCCTCACCTCAAGGGCCATGGACTTAGCTCTAGATAGACTTAATTGGGGCACTTCCACAGGCGCAAGGCAATTATCAGCATGCCCAAGTGGTGGTGGATCAATTCACTAAATGGATCGAAGCATTCCCCTGCCGCTCCAATACCGCAATCACAGCAGCCAAAACACTATTGAATCATGTGTTTTGTAGGTGGGGAGTACCAGTACAAGTGGACAGTGATCAAGGTTCACATTTTACCGGTAAAATTTTTACCCACCTGCAGGAAATGTTGGAGATAAAACACAAATTACATATTGCTCACCACCCCCAGTCATCCGGAGGGGCCGAAAGAGGGAACACGACCCGCAATGCTAAAGTTAAAAAAATTGTGCGAGGACCACCCCATTCAGTGGGCTAACATGATGCCAATGTACTTAATGGGAATGAGGTCCACACCTCATAGAACAACAGGGGTCTCCCCATATCAGGCCATGACGGGGAGGCTCATGAGAACACCAGGCCAGCTAACACTAACAGGGATGTGTCCCCTGACAATGAAAACATGTAGTTCCAAATGGCTGGAACAAGTGGTAGATCACACCGATCAGATCAATCGATTTGTGGCCACCAAATTGGGGAAGTCAAAAAGACAAATTAAAAGGTACTTTGACAAGAAAGTACGTCCCTTTGATTATAAGGCGGGAGACTCAGTAATTAATCCAAATTATTGGAAGAAGAAGCTGCCTTTGAGCCCAGGTGGTGGGGACCGCATATGATTATAGACTGATTGTATCCCAAGGTTTAATTGATTCAGTTACCAGGGAAAAAGGGCGTTAAGTACAAGAAGTGGTTTCACATTAATGTTAAAAACTGCCAAAGAGTAAATACTGCACTGATCTTGTTTCCCACAGACCATGTTGCGGATCCTCATGATTGTCGGGACGACACTGGCCAAGACCGAAGCCGAGGGAAGATGGAGAAGTGGGAGCTGCAGCATGACTCACGAACATCATCAATCATCAATGTGCTTTGAGATGCGACGGTGCACTGAAGATACGGGAAGGGGAGGGTCTCTGCTGGAGATGTTATTGTACTATAGTAAATCCTCTGCATGTGGCATATACCTTACGAGGTGGGGACCGAGTCAGGCCATCCACATTTCTCTCTCTCTAAGTTTAAAACTCATTAAACAGTGGTCATTCACCTCACAGAAACATAAACAGCAGAGCTATCAGAACCCCCCCATGTTGATAATATGTGAGTCCTGAGGAGATAAACCAAATGAGGAGTCAATAAGGATATTTCCCCCTCAAGGCGGGGAGTTTGTAAGAATAAAAGTGTTTAGTAATGACAAAATTGATTCTGTATATATATAAATGTTAAAAGTGTAGATTATATGGAAAGGCTGCGGTGTTGAAACAAAATGGCTTTGAAATTCACCAAACTAGAAAAGGTGATAATTGGAAAGCCATTAACCTAATCAAGGAATGGCACCGGCCCTCCAGACAGACACATGTATGAGGAGAAGCCAATCAGAAATGGCCCTAGAATCAAGAACAAACCCTGGGGCTTGCTGAGAAACAATGGCCTTAAGGGGTATAATAAGTCACGCCAAAGATTGCTGGCTCTCTTCTTCTCTTTTCTTAAGCACATGACAAAAACAGGACCTTCCTCTGCAGACCAAGAAGCAGGCCATGTGCTTTGCCAGAGGGAAGTGACGCATATCTTTTTATTGCAACATTGTATCTGTTGTAACTAAGTCGATCCGTAGGATAGCCGATGACTGTTGATAGATGTGCATGTTTGTGTATTTAATAAACTATTCCAAATTGTTTTAAAAGAATCAGTCTTGCTGTCAATTTAATGCCAGATATTTAGAAATCTTACACGGAGCAGAGGCAGCAAAGAAGACAAAATGCTCATGGAGAGAGGAGGGGGAGGAGGACTCGCAGCAGGAGGCCTTACCCAACTCGGGTTTTCAGGGTGCACTTCCCCTACCTGCACCTTAGCCAGTTCGGCCCTTTGCTTCACCAAGGAGATCCTCTCAATGGTGAGGAACTCTGCCATCTCTTGGAACCAGATCTGCAGCCTCAGATCAGGGCACCCTCAATTCTTTTCGCCAGAGGATCTTTCCAGGCTGAAACACACAACGTAGCAAATATCTCGCAGTTCACCATCTATCGGTGCATCCGGGTGTTACGCTCGCAGAGGGGAGTGCATTGCCTTCTCTCTGAACAGAAAGGCAAGAGCAGTCGCATGTTGCTTTGACAGGATATCAGGTTTCCCCACGGTGCATCCTCATCATAGGCAGTCCCTCGGAATCGAGAAAGACTTGCTTCCACTCTTAGCATGAGTTCTTAGGTGGCTGTACAGTTCAATATGAGAACTACAGTCTCTGTCACGAGTGGGACAGACAGTGGTTGAAGGAAATGTTGGGCGGGGAGTCTGGTTTGCCATACGTTCCTTCCACTGCCTGCGCTTGATTTCTGCATGCTCTTGGCGATGAGACGAGCTCAGCGCCCTCCTGGATGCACTTCCTCCACTTAGGGCAGTCTTTGACCAGGGACTCCCAGGTGTCGGTGGGGATGTCGCATTTATCAGGGAGGCTTTGAGGGTGTCCTTGTAATGTTTCCGTTGCCCACCTTTGGCTCGTTTGCCGTGGATGAGTTCTGAGTAGAGCGCTTGCTTTGGGAGTCTCGTTTCTGGCATGCGAACTATGTGGCCTGCTCAATGGAGCTGATCGAGTGTGGTCAGTGCTTCAATGCTGAGGATGTTGGCCTGGACGAGGACGCTAACGTTGTTGCGTCTGTCCTCCCAGGGGATTTTGTAGGATCTTGCGGAGACTTTGTTGGTGATATTTTTCCAACGACTTGAGGTGTCTACTGTACATGGTCTACGTCTCTGTGCCATATAGGTATTACCCTGTAGATCATGCCCCCCACGGTGCAGGTTGCCATTGACTGCACACACATGGCTTTGCAGATGCCGCATCTCAATGGTGAGCTGTAACGTAACCACAAAGGGTTCCACTCACTTTAGGTGCCGAATTTGTGGTGGTCTGCTGCATCCTTCATCACTTGGCCATCATGTGGGCACTGCCCTTGCAACATGGGTTCAATGACCAACTCAGGAGGAGGAGGTGGAGGGGAGGAAACAGCCTGCCCATCTACGTTCTAGATGGGCTGTCCTTGAGCGCATCATTCAACTCCGGTTCCCCTGACTGAAACCGCAGATCCCCATTGCTCAACACTTCCTCACTTTACCATCCCTCTATCATGGAACATCACAGCAACCTCTGAAATGAAAACAACCACAATGCAAATATTCCAAACCACATTTATATATCAATCAATCCAATACTATAGAAAAACATCAACGAATCACCCTTGTGCATTCCCTTAGTGCCTGTCGTCCATGTGCCTTTGCCTGTCCCAGTGCTCCTAAGAAGTGCGACCCCAGTGGCTGCAACATGGCTGTGGTAGGCTGCTGACTCTCAGTGGGTGAGACTGCAGAAGATCTTGCAGGATGACCTCAAGTAGCTCTGAGACTAGAAGGCCCGGTTTTAGACTGCACCACCACGTCATGGGTGGCAGCAATCTAGGCTGGCTGGATGACAGACAACAGCAAGAGCATTGGTGGAGTGGCAGTGGTGGTTGTATGAATGCTGTCATCCTGAGAAAAGGGAGCAGATTCGTGCTCCAGAGAGCCACTGCCACCCACCCGGGGTGACGTCTCAGCAATCTGACGAATCTGTAGGAGGACTGATTGCTGAACTGCTAAGACACCTTGCAAGACCCTTTCAACCACTGGTAAACGCAGCCACAATGACAGCAGTATTTGCATGGGTGGCCATAAGCTGTACCTGTATGAGAGCAGTCTGAACTTGCATTGCAGCGCTCAAATGTTGGGTTGCTTCCGCATGTGCTGCAATGGAAGCTGAGACATTGGCCATCAGAACCTTCATCATGGCTGTGTCCATAAGTATGCTAATAGAGTTATCCATCAATTCCATCATGGGAATCATGGGCTCCAAAATTTGCACAAAGCCCTGTGCAAATTTGAAGACGGACTCCACCATGCTCCATGACAGTGACAACCGACTTTCTGGCAGGCTTGTCAATGCACCAAATTTTTCTGCGTGCATGCCTATCACCCTTTTTCTGTAGGCCGCCCCATCGATGTCCTCATCTGACTCCTCTGCAGCAGAAGTAATGTGCAACTACGCCCGCCAGGGAGCTGACACCTGTACTACCCTTTCCCCCTGCCCTTGTTACAGGCCAGTCATGTCCAGTTGCTCACCACGTGCAAATCCCGTCACTATATTACCCTCTAAAGTATGTACAGTGCCAACTTCTGAGCTGGGACCTGCAAGTGTGAGATCAAGTGATGATGTCCATTCTTCTCCATTGCTCTCCTCTTGCTTTTCTTGCACAGGCCAGTCAGGTTATAGTTCTCGGGTATCTGAAAGGAGAAAGGGGCAAGGGTAGGGTTGTGGTGAGGGGAGGGAGAGAAAACAAGAGGTGCATGCCTACACCATCAGGAACAGAGAAACATAGAAGCATAGAAAATAGGTGCAGGAGTAGGCCATTCGGCCCCTCGAGCCTGCACCACCATTCAATAAGATCATGGCTGATCATTCCCTCAGTACCCCTTTCCTGCTTTCTCTCCATACCCCTTGATCACTTTAGCCGTAAGGGCCATATCTAACTCCCTCTTGAATATATCCAATGAACTGACAATAACAACTCTCTGCGGTAGGGAATTTCGCAGGTTAACAACTCTCTGAGTGAAGAAGTTTCTCCTCATCTCAGTCCTAAATGGCCCACCCCTTATCCGAAGACTATGTCCCATGGTTCTGGACTTCCCCATCATCAGGAACATTCTTCCTGCATCAAACCTGTCCAGTCCCGTTTGAATCTTATAAGTTTCATGAGATCCCCTCTCATCCTTCTAAACTCCAATCTATAAAGGCCCAGTCGATCCAGCCTCTCCCCATATATCAGTCCCGCCTCCCGGGAATCAGTCTGGTGTACCTTCGCTCCACTCCCTCAATAGCAGGTACATCCATCCTCAGATTAGGAGAACAAAACGGAACACAATATTCCAGGTGAGGCCTCACCAAGGCCCTGTACAACTGCAGTAAGACCTCTCTGCTCCTATACTCAAATCCCCAAGCTATGAAGGCCAACATACCATTTGCCTCCTTCACCACCTGCTGTATCTGCATGCCAACTTTCAATGACTGATGAATCATGACACCCAGGTCTCGTTGCACCTCCCCCTTTCCTAATCTGCCGCCATTCAGATAATATTCTGCTTTTGTGTTTTTTGCCCCCAAAGTGAATAACCTTACATTTATCCACATTATACTGCATCTGCCATGCATTTGCCCACTCAGCTAACCTGTCCAAGTCACCCTGCAGCCTTTTAGCATCCTTCTCACAGCTCACACTAACACCCAGTTTAGTGTCATCTGCAAACTTGGAGATATTACATTCAATTCCTTCATCTAAATCATTAATATATATTGAAAAGAGCTGGGGTCCCTGCACTGAGCCCTGCAGCACCCCAAATAGTCACTGCCTAGCGTTCTGAAAAGGAATCGTTTATCCCGACTCTCTGCTTCCTGTCTGCCAACCAGTTCTCAATCCACATCAGTATATTACGCGCAATATCATGTGCTTTGATTTTGCACACCAATCTCTTGTGTGGGACCTTGTCAAAAGCCTTTTGAAAGTCCAAATACAGCACATACACTGGTTCTCCCTTGTCCACTCGACTAGTTACATCCTCAAAAAATTCCAGAAGATTTGTCAAGCATGATTTCCCTTTCATAAATCCATGCTGACTTGGACCGATCCTGTCACTGCTTTCCAAATGCGCTGCTATTTCATCTTTAGCAATTGACTCCAACATTTTCCCCACTACTGATGTCAGGCTAACTGGTCTATAATTACCTGTTTATGCTCTCTCTCACCTTTTTTAAACAGTGGTGTTACATTAGCTACACTCCAGTCCATAGGAACTGATCCAGAGTCGATAGACTGTTGGAAAATGATCACCAATGCATCCACTATTTCTATGGCCACTTCCTTAAGTACTCTGGGATGCAGACTATCAGGCCCCGGGGATTAAACGGGCTTCAATCCCATCATTTCCCAAACACAATTTCCCGCTTTATAAGGATATCCTTCAGTTCCTCCTTCTCACTAGACCCTTGGTCCCCTAGTATTTCCAGAATGTTGTTTGTGTCTTCCTTCGTGAAAACAGAACCAAAGTATTTGTTTAACTGGTCCGCCATTTCTTTGTTCCCCATTATGAATTCACCTGAATCTGACTGCAAGGGTCCTCTGTTTATTGTCACTAATCTTTTTCTCTTTACATATCAATAGGAGCTATTGCAGTCAGTTTTTTTGTTCCCAGCAAGCTTCCTCTCATACTCTATTTCCCCCCTCCTAATTATTCTCTTTGTCCTCCTCTGCTGTATTAAAAAATTCTCCTCAGGTTTGCTGCTTTTTCTGGCCAATTTATATGTCTCTTCCTTGGATTTAACAATTTCCTTAATTTCCCTTGTTAGCCACTGTTGAGCCACCTTCCCTGTTTTATTTTTAATCATACAGGGATGTACAATTGTTGAAGTTCATCCATGTGATCTTTAAATGTTTGCCATTGCCTATCCACCGTCAACCCTTTAAGTATCACTCGCCAGTCTATTCTAGCCAATTCACTTCTCATACCATCGAAGTTACCTTTCCCCAAGTTCAGGACCCTAGTCTCTGAATTTACTGTGTCACTCTCCATCTTAATAAATAATTCTACCTTATTATGGTCACTCTTCCCCAAGGGGCCTCGCACAACAAGATTGTTAATTAGTCCTTTCTTATTACACATTACCCAGTCTAGGATGGCCAGCCCTCTAGTTGGTTCCTCGACATATTGGTCTCGAAAACCATCCCTAATACACTCCAGAAAATCCTCCTCCACCGCATTGCTACCAGTTTGGTTATACCAGTCAATATGTCGATTGAAATCGCCCATGAAAACTGCTGTACCGTTATTGCACGCATCTCTAATTTCTTGTTTGATGCCATCCACATCCTCATTACTACTGTTTGATGGTCTGTACACGACTCACATTTGCGTTTTCTGCCCTTTGGTATTCCGTAGCTCCATCCATACAGATTCCACCTCATAGAAGCTAATGTCCTTCCTTACTATTTATTAATTACTTCTTTAACCAGCAACACCACCCCACCTCCTTTTGCTTTCTGTCTATCCTTCCTAAATGTTGAATACATCTGGATGTTGAGTTCCCAGCCTTGGTCATCCTGAAGCCATGTCTCCGTGATGCCAATTACATCATACCCATTAACTGCTATCTGCGCAGTTAATTCATTGACCTTATTCCGAATACTCCTCGCATTGAGGCACATAGCCTTCAGGCTTGTTGCTTGTCTTTTTAATACACTTTGCCCCTTTAGGATTTTGCTGTAATGTGGCCCTTTTTGCTTTTTGCCTTGGGTTTCTCTGCCCTCCACTTTTACTTTTCTTCTTTCTATCTTTTGCTTCTGCCCCCATTCTACTTCCCTCTGCCTCCCTACATAGGTTCCCATCTCCCTGCCGTATTAGTTTAAAGCCTCTCCAACAGCACTACCAAACACTCCCCCAAGGACATTGGTTCTAGTCGTGCCCAGGTGCAGACCGTCCGGTTTGTACCACTCCCACCTCCCCCAGCTCCGGTTCCAATGTCCCAGGAATTTGAATCCCTCCCTTCTGCATACTCCTCAAGCCACGTATTCATCTGAGCTATCCTGCGATTCTACTCTGACGAGCACGTGGCACTGGTAGCAATCCTGAGATTACTACTTTTGAGGTCCTACTTTTTAATTTAGCTCCAAGCTCCCTAGGAGCTAAATTGTAGGACGTCATCCTGGTTTTTTACCTATATCATTGGTACCTATATGCACCACGACAACTGGATGTTTACCCTCCCCCTTCAGAATGTCCTGCACCCGCTCTGAGACATCCTTGACCCTTGCACTAGGGAGGCAACATACCATCCTGAAATCTCAGTTGCGGCCGCAGAAATGTCTATCTATTCCCCTTACATAAATAAGAACATAAGAACATAAGAATTAGTAATAGGAGTAGGCCATCTAGCCCCTCGAGCCTGCTCCGCCATTCAACAAGATCATGGCTGCTCTGGCCGTGGACTCAGTTCCACTTACCCGCCCACTCCCCATAACCCTTAATTCCATTATTGGTTAAAAATCTATCTATCTGTGATTTGAATACATTCAATGAGCTCACCTCAACTGCTTCCTTGGGCAGAGAATTCCACAGATTCACAACCCTCTGGGAGAAGAAATTCCTTCTCAACTCAGTTTTAAATTGGCTCCCCCGTATTTTGAGGCTGTGCCCCCTAGTTCTAGTCTCCCCGACCAATGGAAACAACCTCTCTGCCTCTACCTTGTCTATCCCTTTCACTATTTTAAATGTTTCTATAAGATCACCCCTCATCCTTCTGAACTCCAACGAGTAAAGGCCCAGTCTACACAATCTATCATCATAAGGTAACCACCTCATCTCTGGAATCAGCCTAGTGAATCATCTCTGTACCCCCGCCAAAGCTAGTATATCCTTCCTTAAGTAAGGTGACCAAAACTGCACGCAGTACTCCAGGTGCGGCCTCACCAATACCCTGTATAGTTGCAGCAGGACCTCCCTGCTTTTGTATTCCATCCCTCTCGCAATGAAGGCCAACATTCCATTTGCCTTCCTGATTACCTGCTGCACTGCAAACTAACTTTTTGGAATTCATGCACAAGGACCCCCAGGTCCCTCTGCACTGCAGCATGTTGTAATTTCTCCCCATTCAAATAATATTACCTTTTACTGTTTTTTTTTCCAAGGTGGATGACCTCACATTTTCCGACATTGTATTCCATCTGCCAAACCTTAGCCCATTCGCTTAACCTATCTAAATCTCTTTGCAGCCTCTCTGTGTCCTCTACACAACCCGCTTTCCCACTAATCTTTGTGTCATCTGCAAATTTTGTTACACTACACTCTGTCCCCTCTTCCAGGTCATCTATGTATATTGTAAACAGTTGTGGTCCCAGCACCGATCCCTGTGGCACACCACTAACCACCGATTTCCAACCCAAAAAGGACCCATTTATCCCGACTCTCTGCTTTCTGTTAGTCAGCCAATTCTCTATCCATGCTAATACATTTCCTCTGACTCCGCGTACCTTTATCTTCTGCAGTAACCTTTTGTGTGGCACCTTATCGAATGCCTTTTGGAAATCTAAATACACCACATCCATCGGTTCACCTCTATCCACCATGCTCGTTATATCCTCAAAGAATTCCAGTAAATTAGTTAAACATGATTTCCCCTTCATGAATCCATGTTGTGTCTGCTTAATTGCACTATTCCTATCTAGATGTCCCACTATTTCTTCCTTAATGATAGCTTCCAGCATTTTCCACACTGCAGATGTTAAACTAACCGGCCTATAGTTACCTGCATTTTGTCTGCCTCCTTTTTTAAACAGAGGCGTTACATTAGCTGCTTTCCAATCCACTGGTACCTCCCCAGAGTCCAAAGAATTTTGGTAGATTATAACGAATGCATATGCTATAATTTCCGTCATCTCTTTTAAATCCCTGGGATGCATTTCATCAGGACCAGGGGACTTGTCGACCTTGAGTCCCATTAGCCTGTCCAGCACTACCTCCCTAGTGATAGTGATTATCTCAAGGTCCTCCCTTCCCACATTCCCGTGACCAGCAATTTTTGGCATGGTTTTTGTGTCTTCCACTGTGAAGACCGAAGCAAAATAATTGTTTAAGGTCTCAGCCATTTCCACATTTCCCATTATTAAATCCCCCTTCTCATCTTCCGTCACTCTTTTCCGTTTTATATATCGGTAAAAGCTTTTACAATAAAATCCCCTATCACTATAGCTCTCCCACTCTTTTTCCTGCCCTCCTGTGCAGCAGAGCCACTCACGGTGCCATGGACTTGGCTGCTGCTGCCTCCCCTGATGAGTCATCCCCCTTAACAGTACCCATAGCGTTGAATCTGTTTTGCAGGGGGATGACCGCAGGGGACCCCTGCACTACCTTCCTTCCACTTTTCTTTCTGTTGGTCACACATCCCCTATCTGGCTGAGTAACCTTTTCCTGCGGTAAGACCAACTCACTAAAGGTGCTATTCACGACATCCTCAGCATTGTGCATGCTCCAGAGTGAATCCACCCGCAGCTCCAATGCTGCAATGTGGTCTGTCAGGAGCTGCAGCCGGATACACCTCCCGCATATGTAGTCGTAAGGGACACGGGAAACGTCCCTGACTTCCCACATAGTACAGGAGGAGCATAGCAGGTGTCCGAGTTCTCCTGCCATGACTTAACCCCTAGATTAACTTAATTTGGCAACAATAATGCTTAAAGTTACTTACTGATAAGAAAAGAAATAGAAAAAACTACTCACCAATCACCAGCCAATCACTTACCTCCTTGGTTGTGATGTCACCTTTCGATTTCTTTCCACTTCCTTTTTGCCTTCTCTCCCTGCTGCAGCTACAACAGCTGGCCTTTATAGGCTGCTCCGACATCATCGAACCTCTTGCTGTGATGTCACACTTCATTTTCTTTTCTTCCCAGGTCGGGGAGTCAGCACTGGTGGGGAAAACAAGACAAAGCAACATCTCCCGCTCCCACTTGCCCGAACTCTCCCACTTACCAAACTCTTACCTGTCATGTATGTAACCATCTTGCAATGGTAATCTTCATGTAACTGTAACCTTCATGCAACTCCTGTACACTGTACTTATACCCTAGAAATGCACACCCTGACCACAGGGTGTGAACTTGTGGGAAACACTCCTCACCTGGATTTCCAGGTATAAAAGGGGAGGTCCCACTCAGGGTCAGCACTCCTTTGTCCTGGGAATAAAGGTTAAGGTCACAGAATGATCATGTCTGCTATACATGCCTTGTGTGAATCTGTAGTAAGGTGCTGGGACACTACATTTGGCGACGAGAAACGGGAATCACTGAACCATGAGGATGGCCAGAGGAACGTTACTGGTGGGTGAGGACTGGGACGACTTCATAGAAAGACTCCAGCAGAGCTTTGTCATGAAGGACTGGTTGGGAGTGACAGCGGCTGACAAGCGGAGGGCGCATCTACTGACTAGCTGCCGACCACAGATGTATGCGCTGATGAAAGACCTGCTCGCACCCCAAAAGCCAGCGGACAATTCCTTTGAAGAGCTCAGCCAGCTGATCAGTGAGCATCTCAAGCCGGTGAGTAGCCTACACATGGCCCAGCACTGGTTCTACATACACCGGCGTCGGGAGGGACAAAACTTCTCGGACTTCGTTGCGGACCTGTGGCGCTTGGCCAGTCTCTGTAAGTTCACAGACACCTGCAGCGGGGAGATGTTAAGGGATTTTTTCATCGAGGGCATTAATCATGCCTGGATTTTCAGGAAGCTCATAAAGACCAAGGACTTTACTTTAGAAGGGGTGGCATTGATAGCTCAGACCTTCAAGGCAGGGGAAGAGGAGACCAAGCTAATTTACGCACGCAGCCCTGGTTCCAACGTGGAGATGGACCAGGGAGTTAACATGGTGAATGCAGCTCAGGACTCTGCAGGCAGGCAAGAGCATTTCAAAACTGCCCAGGCAGCAACAGGCTCCAGGGTGGGCCCACAACAGGAACAATGGAAAGAGGATCGGCAATTCACGCCATCATGAGGAACAATGCATCCCGCGATGGGACCATTAACACCCACCATCAGAGTGCTTAGAAACAACCAAATGGGCAATCAGAGAGGAATGCCTGGTAATAGTCCCTTTGTTAACAAAAATCTCAGCTCATGCTGGAGGTACGGGGGTAGACACACTGCAAAAAACTGCAGGTTCCAGCAATATACCTGTAGGATTTGTAACGTCAGTGGACACTTGGCCAGGATGTGCAAAAAGGTGTTAGCGAGGCTAATCTGTGAGACAGAGGAGCCAGGTGAGGGGTCTGCAATGCAGGATGAGGCCAGGGGAAAAGCCATGGATGCTGAAGTTCAGCGGGTTCATATGGCTGACGTCCACAGCTCATACACTAAAACTCCACCCATGATGATGAAAGTCTTATTGAATGGCATCCCGGTGCACATGGAGCTGGATACGGGAGCTAACCAGTCACTTATGAGCACCCAACAATTTGAGAGACTATGGTCACACAGAGCTAGCAGGCCCAAACTGGAACGCATTGAGACGCAGTTACGGACGTACACCAAAGAGATCATCCCAGTGCTGGGCAGTGCAAACTTGGTGGTAACACATAATGGATCACAGAACCGGCTGTCAGTCTGGATTGTCCCGGGAAATGGCCCGGCGCTCTTGGGGAGGAGTTGGCTAGCTGAGATGAATTGGAAATGGGGGGATGTGCACACCATTTCATCTGTGGAGCGAAGTTCATGCTCACAGGTCCTACAAAAATTCGGGTCACTGTTTCAACCCGGTGTCGGAACATTCAAGGGCACTAAAGTATGATACGCATCACCCCGGATGCCAGACTAGTGCACCACAAAGCCAGAGTGCTGCCGTATGTGATGCATGAGAAAATTGAAAGTGAATTGGACAGGCTGCTCAGAGAGGGCATAATTTCGGCCGTTGATTTCAGTGACTGGGCAAGTCCCATCGTTCCTGTCCTTAAAGCAGATGGCTCAGTCTGGATTTGTGTCGACTACAAAGCCACCATCAACCGAGTGTCACTGTAAGACCAATACCCACTCCCGAGAGCGGAGGACCTTTTTGCCACGCTGGCAGGTGGCAAGCTGTTCATGAAGCTGGACCTCACTTCAGCCTACATGACTCAGGAACTGGCTGAAGAATCCAAGCTTCTGACCACCATAATGATGCACAAGGGATTATTTATCTACAACTGGTGTCCGTTTGGCATTCGTTCAGTGGCAGCTATCTTTCAGAGAGACATGGAAAGCTTGCTCAAATCCATTCCTGGAACAATCATATTCCAAGACGACATTCTTATAACGCGTCGAGACACCGAGGAACACCTCCACAACCTGGAGGAGGTGCTATGCCGATTGGACCGGGTAGGCTTGCGGCTGAAAAAGGCCAAGTGTGTGTTTTTGGCCCCAGAGATCAAGTTTTTGGGCAGGAGGGTTGCCGCAGACCGGATCCGGCCCACTGAATCAAAAACGGAGGTGATTCGCCGAGCACCCAGGCCCAGCAACACATCGGAGTTGCGATCATTCCTGGGACTTTTGAACTATTTCGGAAACTTTCTGCCGAACTTAAACACATTGTTGGAGCCGTTACACATGCTCTTGCGTAAAGGTTGTGAATGGCTTTGGGGGGTCTGTCAAGAACGGGCTTTCAATAAGGCGAGGATCCTGCTGTGTTCTAACAAACCGTTGACTTTGTATGACCCCTGTAAAAAACTGGTTTTAACATGCGATGCATCATCCTACGGGGTTGGGTGTGTGTTGCAGCAGGGTAATGATGATGACCGACTCCAACCGGTGGCTTACGCCTCCAGGTCACTCTCCCAGGCAGAGCGTTGATATGGCATGGTTGAAAAGGAAGCACTCGCTTGTGTTTATGGTGTGAAAAACATGCACCAGTACCTTTTCGGTAGACGGTTCGAGCTAGAGATGGACCACAAGCCGTTAACATCCTTGTTGTCCGACAGCAAGGCAGTCAATGCCAATGCGTCAGCTTGCATAGAGCGATGGGCTCTCACGCTGGCTGCGTATGACTACACCATACGTCATTGGCCAGGCATTCAGCAGGCTCCCACTGGCCACCACCTAGGGAGCGTCGGAGCAGAGCGCTGAGATGGTCATGGCCGTTGAGGCTTTTGACACCGCAGGCTCCTCCATCACAGCCCGTCAGATCAAACTCTGGACCAACAGAGACCCCCTCCTATCCCTGATAAAGAAATGTGTCCTGACTGGGGATTGGGCGCCCGCACACAGGGCATGCCCCAAGGAGGTCAGACCGTTTCAGACACGGGTGGATAAGCCCTCCATCCAAGCCGACTGCCTGCCATGGTGCAGTCGGGTGGTCATGCCCTACAAAGGAAGGGAAGCATTCATCAGCGAACTCCACAGCGAGCCTGGCATCATATTAATGAAGGCCATTGCCTGGCCACATGTATGGTGGCTGGGGATTGACTCAGACCTGGAACACTGGGTTTGCAGGTGCACGATGTGTGCCCAGCTGGGCAATCCCCCAGGGGGGCTCCACTCAACCCGTGGTCCTGGCCATGGTCACGTATTCACGTAGACTATGCGGGCCCGTTCATGGGAAAAATGTTCCTGATCTTTGTCGATGCATACTTGAAATAGATTGAGTGCATCATATTAAACTCGTGCACGACATCCATCACTGTGGATCGTCTGCGTACGGTTTTCGCGACCCATGGCTTGCCGGACATCCTGGTCAGCGACAATGGCCCGTGTCTCACCAGCCATGAATTCCAGGAATTTATGTCGGACAATGGTATCAAACACGTCCGGACAGCGCCGCTCAAGCCGGCTTCCAATGGCCAGTCATAAAACAGGGCATGCTACGCATCCAAGGACCCTCCCTTCAGTACCGCCTATCGCGCCTCCTGCTGGCCTACAGGTCCCGCCCGCACTCGCTCACGGAAGTCCCGCCAACGGAACTCCTCATCAAACGCACGCTTAAGACGCGGCTGTCCCTCATTTTCCCAGCCCTGGCAGACATTATTGAGGGCAAGCGCCAGTCCCAAACCGAGTTCCATTTTCGAAACTCAAGGGGAAGGTGTATAGAAATGGTCATAGTGGTCAGATTAAACAATAGGCAGATATGCCGCAAACACTTGGACCAAGTAAAGAAAAGGTTCAGCATAGACACGGAGGAACCTGAAGAAGAGCATGAGATGTCACCCACACCACTGCCAGCGTACGAGCAACAAAGACAGCCCTCAGCATGCACAATCCCTGCGGCCAGCCCGGACAGGCCAGAATCACCTCAGGTGACAGAGACACATGCCAAGGCTCAGCCACCAGAGCCACAACTGCGGTGCTCCACGAGAAAACGTCGACCACCTGAAAGACTTAACCTTTGAGACAAAAAGACTTAAGGGGGGAGGTGATGTCATGTATGTAACCATCTTGCAATGGTAATCTTCATGTAACTGTAACCTTCATGCAACTCCTGTACACTGTACTTATACCCTAGAAATGCACACCGTGACCACAGGGGGTGAACTTGCAGGAGACACTCCTCACCTGGGTTTCCAGGTATAAAAGGGGAGGTCCCACCCTGGGTCAGTCCTCCTTGGTCCTGGGAATAAAGGTTAAGGTCACAGAGTGACCGTGTCTGCTATACATGCCTCGTGTGAATTTGTGGTAAGGTGCTGAGACACTACATTACCTTTGCACTCTGACCTGCCGCTGCACTCTGAGCAAATATGCACTAAGCCCCCTCTTTTTATACAGTTCCTGGCTGACCCATTGGCCTGTTTAGGGAACCAGTTTTTACTAGCTGTCCAATTAACTAAGCTAGCTTGCTTGTTTGTCTCAGTTTATACCTACAAGAATCCTATCTGTTTAATGTTGCAGTTTTACTTAAACTTGTAATCTTATTTTACCTTTAGAAGCTACGAGAAATTGTCACTAGTAATTTACACCAACCTTGAAATGGTTTAAAAAGGATTGACCCTTAAAGTTCTCCCACTTACCAAACTCTTACCTTTGCACTCTGACCTGCCGCTGCACTCCCGGTAGCTTGTAAGCGAGATGAGGGGGAAGTGAGTTGTGAAAAGGAGGATTAGGTATGACAATACTGTCATCTTCAATTGTCTTAGCTCAACGATGACCACTCCAATAATCGCGAACCATCTCCTCCATGGGGATTAGATCAACCTCACCGATCGCCATGACCTCAGTGATGACCCTTCCAATAATGTCGAGCACAGTCTCCCAGAGCTGGGTAAGGATATGGAGGCTTCCCTGCCTCCTGCCTGTTATCTGCTACTGCCTACGGTCATGTACCAACTTGCCCTGCAAGAGAGAGGAAAGTGTGTCAGTGAATATAGTGCAATGTGTTTGGGTGATGTACCTGTCATAGTTGAATCGCTGACAATGTGTGCAAGGTGTGAGATTTTGGTGTGAGGCTTGCAGCAGTGGTAAGTGTGTGAGACTGAGTGAAGCTATGGAATGTCAGCTATGAGTCATGATTGGTAGAGATTGTTGGTAGGTGCGTGATGGGGCATGGATCATTACGCAGTGTGTGAGGCTCATGGTGCAGTTGGTGGGAGACGGCTTTTGAAAATGTATTCATTGACCTTGACCATTCGTGTGAGATCATTGAACCTGTTACAGCACTGGATCCAGGTCCTCAGGGCATGACCGCTGGCAGTGACTTCTGCAGCGACCTGCTCCCACTCCCTTCTTACTGTGTGTCATATGGGCCTCCTGGCCCCCTGCGGGTAGAGGACCTGTCTACTTCTTTCTTCCCCCTGCATAAGGATTCTAGTGCTGCATCTAAGAACCTTGGTGCCCTTTCTCCACCCTGCTGAGCCATTACTCACTCACAGTTGCCTTCATAAGCTGTTGAAGCAGCTAATGAATGCAGATCGCATCTTGTCTTTAAGAGGTGCAGACTGCCTTTAAAAGTGGAGACGAGCTTTAAATAGAGCTAGCCATGCATGAACTTCAGCCCCCTGCTGAAGGTTCAGCCACTCAGCAGGCCGGTCAGCGCTGGGCTGAATGCAGCAAACATGGTCATTAGCAGGCAGCACGAAGGTCGCATGCTGCATGCATTGCTTTCAATGGGCATGGGCTAATCGCATATTGCGGACCCAATCACAGAGCGTGATTCCTGCACCCGTTTTCATGCCTAACTGAAGAAATACTGGAAACAACTTGCAGAAGATTACTGTGCAATGGTGACCACCCGAGGTTTGGAGACCAGTGCAAAAAGCAGCAGCAGGACTTTGGTCAAGTAGTTAGTGTAATATTTTCATTTATTCAATGGAATTGCAATTGTAAATGTGACCAGCTGTATATGTCCCACTCAGCAGAAAGACACCCTCTCCAAAACATTTCATTTTCATCTTTGCAGAGGAAATTGGCACACAACAAACGAGAAAGAACACGAACAGGAGGAGGCCCAGCAAATCTGCACCCGCTGACACCCTTGGAAGAGAGGGTTGCTGCTTTGATGGGTCCTGCCTGGAGAAAAGCAACCACCACTGCACAAGCTTGGCCCACACTCGAAGGAGAGGGTAAGTCTTGCAAATTCCACAGTCTGGCTTTGCTAAAGGTTAAGTACTGCACGGGCTAGCCATGCTTCAGTTATGGGGATGTATCCGTCAGCTACGCTTCGATTGATGCAATATGCTATCATTCATTGTGGTCCTTCAAATCAGCCTGCTCCCTGTGCTGTGAGAGCCCACTCATGCCACCCACCCTGCCCCCTCCTCTGCTGCTAACCATTTGTCTGTTCTGTTATATTTTGCAGAACCTGAGGACAACCCTGATGATGCAGAAGAAGATTCAGATGAGGACAAACCTGAAGAGGAGAACATCTTTCAATCCGACCTTTCAGACCAAGAGCATGGGAGTGAGGGGGAGGGGGAGGGGTTGGATGAAGTCCCCACTGTTGTACTCACTTTGGAGGAGATGCAGAGGCTGCCCATTGAGGTGCTAGCCCCTTCCTTGAGTAGTGGTTTGAGTGTTAGTGGGTCACTCCATCGTTTCCCACCGTCCGAGGCTGGGGATCCCAGTGGGGTGCAGCGAGGCACACCAAGGGCACCACCATCTGAGGCTGCTGGTCCCACTGGGGTGCAGCGAGGCACACCCAGGGCACCACCATCCCAGGCTGCGGGTTCCAGTGGGATGCAGCGAGGCACACCCAGGGCCCCACCGTCTGAAGCTGCAGGTCCCACTGGGATGCTGTGAGGCACACCCAGGGTGAGGAGGGGAAGGAGAGCTCGACCTCGCTCTCCTGAGGTACAGGATTGAACAGATCTGGTTCAGATGATGGCAATGAGTGCAGAGAGCATTGACCTTACCCGATCACTCCTGGACACCATCAGTGGGGTGGGTGATGAGGTATCGGGACTGTCGGGAAAAATAACAACACTCTCACAAGAAATGGGAACACTGTCCGGGAACATGAACGAGGGAATACCTCAGTCAGCAGAAGCAATGTTGGGGAACATGAAGGAGGGAATGTCGCATGTATTTGACACACTTTTGCTCAACATGAGGGAGGGAATGTCACAGGTAGGTGAGACACTGTTGGCGAACATGAGGAAGGGAATGTTGGAGGCAGTTGAGACACTGTCAGGTCACATGAGGGAGGGAATGTTGGAGTTAGCTGCTGCAATAAAGGAACACGTCAATACCCAGCGGCCATTGACACAATCAACTGCCACTCCCATTCCAATCTCCAGACCAGCCTCTGAAGAGGCCCAAGTCATGCCTTCCACATTACTGTCTGTCCATGCCCCCATGAAGAAGTGCGTATTACCTGATATGTTCGAAAGAATAAGCTTGGTACCAACCCGAGAAACGCTGCGCCACCGCCTGCGGGCATGATGGAGTCAACAAGACCAAGCGCAGCGGGCGGTCTTAGAATAAGGTGGAGGAGAGATGGGTGCAGCCTTTCTTTGTTGCTGCTGTTGCCGTTGTTATTATTGTTGTTGCTGTTGTAACTGTTCTCAAATTTAAAGTTTTTTGTAAGTTCTGTAAATTTATGTTTAAAAGTTAGTAAGTGATCTTAAAGTTTGTAAGTGATCTTAAATGAAAACTTAAAATTTTGATACAAGAATATATTTATTAAAGTTAAGTTAATTCCAACTTTTGAATAAAACATATTTTAAATTATAACTGAATCGTTTCCATTATTTGTTTGATTATTCACACAACATTTTGAAGTAAACAAGAATCATTTCCATCATTTGTTCCATTAACACAACACATTACGGAACAGGTCCAAACAGTAAACATGGTCCATGTGGAATAGTTGCCGCTGAGCCTTCAGGCAGCAAAATATTCACGGATGAGCTGCTGGCGCAAGGCTCGAGCAATTATTAAAGGGGCACGATGGCCCGCCCTCCTCCACCGTCGTGCTCCGGGTTCAGGTAGTCGCATGGCTTCCTCATCCTCGTCCCCTTCCTCCTCCTCGTCATCTGCATCTTCCTCATCATTGTCATCAGCCACTTTCACCTCAGGTGGGAATTCTACAACCAGTTGCTGCTGCCTCGTGATGGCTAAGTTATGCAGCATGCAGCACACATCAGTGAACTGACCGGCAATCTCATGGAAGTATTGCAAGTAGCCGCCAGAATGATCCAGGCTGTTTCAAGATGTCACTGATCCTTTCTATTAGGCTGCGCATCTCAATGTGTGACATGTTGTATTCCCGGTCAGCTTCTGTTTGGGTTATGCGTAGGGGCGTCATGAGCCAGGTGGCGAGGCCGTACCCTTTTCCCTTCTGAATGCTGCTGAAACATGGCAGATATAAAGCTCTCATGTAGGATGAATGCATCGTGGGTGCTCGCAGGGTATCATGCATCAACTGACATGATGCGATGTATGCCGTCACACATGAGCTAGCCATTAATAGAGTGGAATCCTTTTCTGTTTCTGTACATCTCAGAATCCTCCAAAGGGGCTCGCAAGGTGATGTGAATACAATCAATGCAGCCCTGTACATAAGAACATAAGAAATAGAAGCAGGAGTAGGCCATACGGCCCCTCGAGGCTGCTCCTCCATTTAATACGATCATGGCTGATCCGATCATGGACTCAGCTCCACTTCCCTGCCTTCTCCCCATAACCCCTTATTTCCTTATCATTTAAGAAACTATCTAGTTCTGTCTTAAATTTATTCAATGTCCCAGCTTCCACAGCAAATTCCACAAATTCACAACCCTCTGAGAGAAGAAACTTCTCCTCATCTCAGTTTTAAATGGGCAGCCCCTTATTCTAAGATCATGCCCTCTCGTTCTAGTCTCCCCTGTCAGTGGAAACATATTCTCTGCATCCACCTTGTCAAACCTCCTCATAATCTTATAGGTTTTGATAAGATCACCTCTCATTCTTCTGAATTCCAATGAGTAGAGGCCCAACCTACTCAACCTTTCCTCATAATTCAACCCCCTCATCTCCGGAATCAACCTAGTGAAACTTCTTTGAACTGCCTCCAAAGCAAGTATATCCTTTCGTAAATATGGAAACCAAAACTGCATGCAGTATTCCAGGTATGGCCTCACCAATACCCTGTATAACTGAAGTAAGACTTCCCTGCTTTTATACTCCATCCCCTTTGCAATAAAGGCCAAGATTCCATTGGCCTTCCTGATCACTTGCTGTACCTGCATACTATCCTTTTGTGTTTCATGCACAAGTTCTCCCAGATCCCGCTGTACTGCAGCACTTTGCAATCTTTCTCCATTTAAATAACAACTTGCTCTTTGATTTTTTTCTGCCAAAGTGCATGACCTCACACTTTCCGACATTATACTCCATCTGCCATATTTTTGCCCACTCACTTAGCCTGTCTATGTCCTTTTATAGATTTTTTGTGTCCTCACACATTGCTTTTCCTCCCATCTTTGCATCGTCAGCAAACTTGGCTACATTACACTCGGTCCGTTTTCCAAGACGTTAATATCGATAATAAAGAAAAGGATAATGTGCAGGAGTTATTTGAGGATGTAACAAACAGGGTGGATAAAGGAGAACTAGTGGATGTGGTGTATTTGAACTTCCAGAAGTCATTTGACAAAGTGCCACATAAACGGTTACTACACAAGATAAAAATTTACGAGGTTGCGGGTAATATATTAGCATGGATAGAGGTTTGGCTAACTAACAAAGAACAAAGAGTTGGGATAAATGGTTCATTCTCTGGTTGGCAACCAGTAACTAGTGGGGTGCTGCAGGTATCAGTGCTGGGACCCCAACAGTTTACAATCTATATTAACGATTTGGAAGTAGGTACTGAGTGTAACGTAGTCAAGTTTGTTGACGATACAAAGATGGGAGGAAAAGCAATGTGTGAGGAGGACACAAAAAATCTGTAAAAGGACAAAGACAGGCTAAGTAAGTCGGCAAAAATGTTGCTGATGGAGTATAATGTTGGAAAGTGTGAGGTCATGCACTTTGACAGAAAAAAAATTAAAGAGCAAGTTGTTATTTAAATGGAGAAAGATTGCAAAGTGCCGCAGTACAGCGGGACCTGGGGGTACTTGTGTATGAAACACAAAAGGATAATATGCTGGTACAGCAAGTGATCAGGAAGGCCAATGGTATCTTGGCCTTTATTGCAAAGGGGATGGAGTATAAAAGCAGGGAAGTCTTGCTACAGCTATATAAGGTATTGGTGAGGTCACACCTGGAATACTGCGTGCAGTTTTGGTTTCCATATTTACGAAAGGATATACTTGCTTTGGAGGCAGTTCAGAGAAGATTCACTAGGTTGATTCTGGGGATGAGGGGATTGACTTATGAAGAAACGTTGAGTAGGTTGGGCCTCTAATCATTGGAATTCAGAAGAATGAGAGGTGATCTTATCGAAATGTATAAGATTATGAGGGGCTTGACAAGGTGGATGCAGAGAGGATGCTTCCACTGATGGGGAAGACTAGAACTAGAGGGCATGATCTTAGAATAAGGGGCTGCCCATTTAAAACTGAGATGAGGAGAAATTTCTTCTTTCAGAGAGTTGTAAATCTGTGGAATTCGCTGCCTCAGAGAGCTGTGGAAGCTGGGACATTGAATGAATTTAAGACAGAAATAGACAGTTTCTTAAACGATAAGCAGATAAGGGATAATGGGGAGCAGACAGGGAAGTGGAGCTGAGTTCTTGATCAGATCAGCCATGATCTTGTTGAATGGCGGAGCAGGCTTGAGGGGCCATATGGCCTACTCCTGCTCCTATTTCTTATGTTCTTATTGTAAATAGTTGGGGTCCCAGCACTGATCCCTGCGGCACCCCACTAGTTACTGATTGCCAACCCAAAAATGAACCATTTATCCCGAATCTCTTTTTTTTGTTAGTTAGCCAATCCTCTATCCATGCTAGTATATTACCCCTAACCCTGTGAACTTTTATCTTGTGCAGTAACCTTTTATGTGGCACCTTCTCAAAGGCCTTCTGGAAGTCCAAATACACCACATCCACTGGCACCCCTTTATCCACCCTATTCGTTATATCCTCAAAGAAATCCAGAAAATTTGTCAAGCATGACTTCCCCTTCATAAATCCACGCTGACTCTGCCTGACTGAATTTTGCTGGTCGAGGGCAATGTAGAAGGGCATCTGTAGCTTCTGCACCTGAAACACAGCAGCCTTCCCAGAGCCATGATGCAGCCACAGGGGAGACATTGCGACGTAGTTCCAGAATAGATATGCGTAAGAGGGGTTATAAGGAAATGCACAAAGGTGAGAATTAATAATTTGTATGATTTGTTGCACCATTATTTGTTGTGTGATAAATATTCATTTTGGGTTTGAATATCTGTGTAGGTCTCTCATTTCACTGTGGGGAATGATGTGTGAATAGGCTCATTGGTTTGGCCACAGAGGCGCACAAATGAAGGCTAAAGTGCGCATGAACTCAGCAGAAATGAGCATCAATGAGACAGTGTAGGACGTCGCTTGCAGTGTCCGGATGGTGACACCGCCTCCTGCATGGCCGATGACCGCATCCTGCTCCTCCTCCTGTGTCTCCCACTCCTCCTCCTCTCCTTCCTGAGGTTGTTCCAGGGGCACCTCTCTGGGTTCAGCTCTGTCGCTATCTCCATGGCCTTCTGCATCTTCCTCATCCATCTGAGCTGTGTCCCTTGCCCGCTGCCTCTCCAACGGATAGAGCCAGTGCCACCTTCTCCCGCGTGCCTCCCTGCCTCACGCAATGTGCAGAAGGCGTTCAGCTGCCAGCACTGACCCCAGTTAGTATTCCTCTTCCAGCCCAGCCTCCTCAATCAGCGCTCTCTGCTGCAGAGTATGAAGAGACTGACCCACTATTCCTCAATTCCGGTGTCAAGAAGGCAACTCTCAATGTTTTAAACTGCCCAAAATAATCTGGCCGACAAGAATGGTGGGAGTCGCACTGCTCCTTTAAATGCCACTGGCGGGCTTCAGCAAAAAGTGGCACCGACAGGCAGCTAGAAGACAATTTAAGGAGAATTTAGCTTCCGGGGTGGGTCCGAGACGGTGTGCAACCTGGTGACGCCGTTACCAATGCATATGTAGGAGCGGGATGGAAGTGGGGTGAGCGGGGCGAATGCATACACCGCCGGAAATATCTATCAGGGCAATGCCGCAACTCGCCGGCCATTACGCTCCAACTCGTGGACTTATAGAAAGGGATAAGTTTGGCCCCTAAAAGTATATCCAGACTCTCTGGGGCAATTTTTTCCTGTTCACAGCCCATTTTGCAGTAACGGGTCTAAAATTGGAAAACACTGATTTTGCACCCAAGACCGACCCAATGCGATTTGTGAGCAGGCCTTGAAATAGGCGGCCGGCATTCCCACCCGACATAGGCAAAAGGAAAATGAACGTGCTGTTAAATCAGCTTCACAAGTTGCAGCTGGTCTTGTCTCACTGATGTTTTATTCAGTCCACCTTTCAGAGAATTGGAGAAGCGTACGTGTGAGTTTCTGGTATCTGGTTTATGTAGCAAAAAGGATATAATTGTTTCACTCACCTGGGCCACATGACCATTTGACTAGATACAGGGCTGTAAAGGTAAATTCCTGGTTATATTGAACACTAATCTATTTGGGAGAACACACTGATTCTGTACCGGAGAGACTGTTTAACGCAGACATGAAATTTGTTTCATAAACCAACAATGAAAGTGTGAGAGGTAGCAGGGACTGGCAGCATAGTGGTTATGTTACTGGATGAGTAATCCAGAGACGTGAGTTCAAATCCCACCACGGCAGCTGGGGAATTTAAATACAGTTAGTTAAATAAATCTGGAATAAAAAGCTCATATCATTAATGGTGGTAAGGACATAATAGTGAACATGACCTGGTTCACTAATGTCCTTAAAGGAAGGAAATCTGGTCTGGCCTATATGTGGCTCCAGATCCACAGCAATGTTGTTGAAAAGCCCTCTGAACTAGCCACTCAGTTGTAACAAGCTGCTACAGAAAACCAAAGTAAGAATGAAACTGGACAGATCACCCACTTCGAGATCGACATCGACTTCAGATGCGTAATCGACCCTGCAAAGTCCTCTTCACTAACATCTGGGGTCTTGTGTCAAAATTAGGGAGCTGTCACGCAGACTCGTCAAGCAACAGCCTGACATAATCATATGCACAGAATCATACCAATCAGCCAATGTCCCAGATTCCTCCATCACCATTTCTGGCTATGTCCTGTCCCACTGGCAGGACATTGAAGGCATAAAGGAGACAAAAAAAAAACATTTGTAAATGGGCTGAAGGAAACCGCGGGGATTGGACAAGCAATTGGAATTCAAACAGCAAGAGGCATGTTGAAGGACTTCAGAATTGGCAATAAACAAAAGGGATAAGTTACCTCTAGCCAAACTGAACTGGACACGAGCATACTATGAGGTGCCAGTTTGATGTGGAGTATAAAAGAAGCAGGGCAAAGGATTGCTCGATCTCTTGAGCCGAATACATCAAAGGAAGCTGCTGTGAGCCAGCCAGCCAAACACTTGAAGTTATAATTCCGGTCGGACTGGTCACCCGCAGGATAATACACAAGCCAGATTATATATAAATTAGAAGGATTGTGCATAACCAGTTGACTTAGAGGCATAGATACTGCGAAGGAATGAATTGTTTTAATAATAGGCTAAGTTAGAGGCCTAGGGGCCGAAATTCAGAGTCACGATAAGGCCCGTTACCACTGCAATGTGGTGGCCAGGCGGCGGAATCCAATGGCTGCCGCTTTGCAGTTGACTGGCCGCCACGACCCATATTTAGCATGGGAGTTTTTGGGGCAGTGTCCACTTGCATCCCGATCCCGTGGCGGTGTGGGGCTTGCGACCGTCATGACGTAATCAGAGTGCACACCGCTGTCCATCCGCCCCTGCACCTATCTTCATTACAAGGATGTTTTGTGACAGTGCCCCCGTCAGCTTTTTGAGTCGGTGCACTTTGCCGGGCTGCTCGAGACCACCAGAGGAGGAGAAAGGGAGGTGTGCTGGGATCGGGTTTTTTGTGTTGAAAATTTAGCGGAATTCTTTGCAGGGATTTGCACAAATGGCTGCGGACTTCGGAGAACTTTTGGAGAGTTGGGAAAAGTTTTTCACTCTCAGTGATTAGTCATGGCCTGTGGCCCTCAATCTCTGCTCCAAAGAGGCCTCTTAGTGAGGGTCCAGCCTGCAGATGTAATGGGCTCAGTGTTGGCAGGGGAACGCCTTGTCAACATTGTGAGAGGCAGGGAGGCAGCAGGAGAAGGTGGCGCCATCAGCAACGGGTCCAAAGGCAGTTGGCAAGGCAAGCAGCAGCTGGCCGCAGATCTCAACGTTGAGAGGCTAGCCAGGAGGGAGCTGGCGTGAGGAGGAGGGTCCCCCCGCACCAGATAGTGGGCGAGGAGTCTTGCCAGCAGCAGCCTGCAGAGGCTCAGGAACATCAGAAGAGGGAGAAGGCATTCAGCCAGCTGCCATCGGAGGGGCCCAGCACAAACCTGTGGCAAGGAGGCCCGACCGTGCAAGGGTCTACCGCCATCAGTTTTCCATCCTGGAGCCCAGTAGTGAGCAATGTGTGTGAAGGCTTTGGTTTAGGAAGGACATCCCGAGGGAGCTGGGCAATATCCTGCGGCCAGATCTGGAGCCTCACACAAGGCTGAGGGCAGCTCTCAGCGTTGAGACAAAAGTGACCATAGCTCTCAACTTCTACACTACTAAACATAGAAACATAGAAAATAGGTGCAGGAGTAGGCCATTCGGCCCTTCGAGCCTGCACCACCATTCAATAAGATCATGGCTGATCATTACCTCAGTACCCCTTCCCTGCTTTCTCTCCATACCCCTGGATCCTTTTAGGCGTAGGGCCATATCTAACTCCCTCTTGAATCTATCCAATAACTGGCATCAACAACTCTCTGTGGCAGAGAATTCCACAGGTTAACAACTCTCTGAGTGAAGAAGTTTCTCCTCATCTCGGTCCTAAATGGCTAACCTCTTATCCTTAGACTGTGACCCCTGGTACTGGACTTCCCCAACATCAGGAACATTCTTCCTGCACCTAACCTGTCCAGTCCCGTCAGTATTTTATATGTTTCTATGAGATCCCCTCTCATTCATCTAAACTCCAGTGAACACAGGCCCAGTCAATCAAGTCTCTCCTCATGTCAGTCCTGCCATCCTGGGAATCAATCTGGTGAAATTTCGCTGCACTCCCTCAATAGCAAGAATGCCCTTCCTCAAATTAGGAGACCAAAACTGAAACCAATATTCCAGGTGAGGCCTCCCCAAGGCCCTGTACAACTTCAGTAAGATCTCCCTGCTCCTATACTCAAATCCCCGAGCTATGAAGACCAACATGCCATTTGCCTTCTTCACCACCTGCTGTACCTGCATGCCAACTTTCAACGACTGATATACCATGACACCCAGGTCTCGTTGCACCTCCCCTTTTACGAATCAGTCCCACACAAGAGATTGGTGTGCAAAATTAAAGCACATGGTATTGGGGGTAATGTTTTGACGTGGATAGAGAACTGGTTGGCAGACAGGAACCAGAGAGTCAGGATAAACGGGTCCTTTTCAGAATGGCAGGCAGTGATTAGTGGGATGCCGCAGGGCTCAGTGCTGGGACCCCAGCTATTTACAATATACATCAATGATTTAGATGAAGGAATTGAATGTCATATCTCCAAGTTTGCAGATGACATTAAGCTGGGTAGCAGTGTGAGCTTTGAGGAGGATGCTAAGAGGCTGCAGGGTAACTTGGATAGGTTAGGAGAGTGGGGAAATACATGGCAGATGCGGTATAATGTAGATAAATGTGAGGTTATCCATTTTGGTGATTAAAAACAGGAAGGCAGATTATTATCTGAATGGTGACAGATTAATAAAAAGGGAGGTGCAAAGAGACCTGGGTGTCATAGTACATCAGTCATTGAAAGTTGGCATGCAGGTACAGCAGGCAGTGACGAAGGCAAATGGCATGTTGGCCTTCATAGTGAGAGGATTTGAGTATAGGAGCAGGGAAGTCTTACTGCAGTTGTACAGGGCCTTGGTGAGGCCACACCTTGAATATTGTGTACAGTTTTGGTCTCCTAATCTGAGGAAGGACATTCTTGCTTTTGAGGGAGCGCAGCAAAGGTTCACCAGACTGATTCCCAATATGACAGGACTGACATATGAAGAAAGACTGGATTGACTAGGCTTATATTCAAAGGAATTTAGGAGAATGAGATGGGATCTCATAGAAACATATAAAATTCTGATGGGATTGGACAGGTTAGATGCAGGAAGAATTTTCCCGATGTTGGAGAAGTCCAGAACCAGGGGTCACAGTCTAAGGATAAGGGATAAGCCATTTAGGACCGAGATGAGGAGAAACTTCTTCACTCAGAGAGTTGTGAGCATTGGAATTTTCTACCACAGAAAGTTGTTGAGGCCAGTTCGTTAGATATATTCAAAGGGGAGTTAGATGTGGTCCTTGCAGTTAAAGTGATCGAGGGGTATGGAGAGAAAGCAGGAATGGGGTACTGAAGTTGCATGATCAGCCATGATCATATTGTGTGGTGGTGCAGGATCGAAGGGCCGAATGGCATAATCTTGCACCTATTTTCTATATTTCTATGTTTCTATGTCCTGCCAAGAATGGTGGTAGACCATTAAGCAACTAACGGAAGGAGAAGGCTCCATGAATATTCCCATCTTCAATAATGGTGAAGCACAGAACTCAAATGTAAATGTCAAGGCTGAAGTGTTTACAACCATCTTCAGCCTGAACTGTCAAGTGGTTGATCCTTATCGGCCTCCTTCTGAGGTCCCCACTGTCACAGAAGAAGCCAGTCTTCAGCCAATTCAATTTACTCCATGTAATAACAAGAAATGGCTGAGTGCACTGGTTACAGCAAAGGCTATGGGCCTTGATAACATCCCGGCTGTTGTGCTGAAGACTTTTTCTCCACAACTAGCCGCACCTCTAGCCAAGATGTTCCAGTACAGCTAAAACATTGCCATATAACCGACAATGTGGAAAACTGCCGAGGTCCACATTGCAGCAAAATTCTAAAGGGGCAAAGTGTATTAAAAAGACAAGCCTGAAGGCTCTTTGCCTCAATGCGAGGAGTATTCGGAATAAGGTGGATGAATTAACTGCACAGACTGCAGCTAACGGATATGATGTAATTGGCATCACTCAGACATGGATCCAGGGTGACCAAGGCTGGGAACTTAACATCCAGAGGTATTCACCATTTAGGAAGGATAGGCAGAGAGGAAAAGGAGGCGGTGTGGCGTTGCTGGTTAAAGAGGAAATTAATGCAATAGTAAGTAGGGACATTAGCCTGGATGATGTGGAATCGGTATGGGTGGAGTTGCGGAATACTAAAGGGCAGAAAACGCTAGTGGGAGTTGTGTACAGACCACCAAACAGCAGTAGTGAGGTTGGGGACAGCACCAAACAGAAAAAAGTGATGTGTGCAATAAAGGTACAGCAGTTATCATGGGCGACTTTAATCTACATATTGATTGGACGAACCAAACTGGTAGCAATGTGCTGGAGGAGGATTTCCTGGAGTGTATTAGGGATGGTTTTCTAGACCAATATGTCGAGGAACCAACTAGAGAGCTGGCCATCCTAGACTGGGTGATGTGTAATGAGAAGGGACTAATTAGCAGTCTTATTGTGCGAGGTCCCTTGGGGAAGAGTGACCATAATATGGTAGAATTCTTCATTAAGATGGAGAGTGACACAGTTAATTCGAAAACTAGGATCCTGAACTTAAGGAAAGGTAACTTCAACGGTATGAGGGGTGAAATGGCTAGAATAGACTGGCAAATGATACTTAAAGGGTTGACGGTGGATAAGCAATGGCAAACATTTAAAGATCACATGGATGAACTTCAGCAATTGTACAAACCTGTCTGTAGTAAAAATAAAACAGAGAAGGTGGCTCAACCGTGGCTAATAAGGGAAATTAAGGATAGTGTTAAAAAGAAGGAAGAGGCATATCAATTGGCTAGAAAAAGCAACAAACCTGAGAACTGGGAGAAATTTAGAATTCAACAGAGGAGGACGAAGGATTTAATTAAGAGGGGGAAAATAGAGTATCAGAGGAAGCTTGAAGGGAACACAAAAACTGACTGCAAAAGCTTCTATAAATATGTGAAGAGAAAAAGATTAGTGAAGACAAACATAGGTCCCTTGCATTCAGATTCACGTGAATTTATAATGGGGAACAAAGAAATGGCAGACCAATTGAACAAATACATTGGTTCTGTCTTTATGAAGGAATACACAAATAACTTTCCAAATGTACAAGGGGACAGTGGGTCGAGTGAGAAGGAGGAACTGAAGGAAATCATTATTAGTGAGCAAATTGTGTTAGGGAAATTGATGGGATTAAAGGTCAATAAATCCCCGGGGCCTGATAGTCTGCATCCCAGAGTGCTTAAGGAAGTGGCCCTAGAAATAGTGGATGCATTGGTGATCATTTTCCAACAGTCTATCGACTCTGGATCAGTTCCTATAGACTGGATGGTAGCTAAGGTAAAACCACTTTTTAAAAAAGAAGCGAGAGAGAAAACGGGTAATTATAGACCGGTTAGCCTGACATCAGTAGTGGGGAAAATGTTGGAATCAATCAGTAAGGATGAAATAGCAGCGCATTTGGAAAGCAGTGAGAGGATCAGCCCAAGTCAGCATGGATTTATGAAAGGGAAATCATGCTTGACGAATCTTCTGGAATTTTTTGAGGATGTAATTAGCAGAGTGGACAAGGGAGAATGAGTGGATGTGGTGTATTTGTACTTTTAAAAGGCTTTTGATAAGGTCCCGCACAAGAGATTGTTGTGCAAAATCAAAGTGCATGGTATTGGGGGTAATGTACTGACGTGGAAAGAGAACTGGTTGGCAGACAGGAAGCAGAGAGTCGGGATAAACGGGTCCTTTTCAGAATGGCAGGCAGTGGCTAGTGGAGTGCTGCAGGGCTCAGTGCTGGGACCCCAGCTCTTTACAATATACATTAACGATTTAGATGAAGGAATTGAGTGTAATATCTCCAAGTTTGCAAACAACACTAAACTGGGTGGCGGTGTGAGCTGCGAGGAGGATGCTAAGAGGCTGCAGGGTGACTTGGACGGGTTAGGTGAGTGGGCAAATGCATGGCAGATGCAGTATAATGTGGATAAATGTAAGGTTATCCATTTTGGGGGGCAAAAACACGAAGGCAGAATATTATCTGAATGGCGGCAGATTAGGAAAAGGGGAGGTGCAACGAGACCTGGGTGTCATGGTTCATCAGTCATTGAAAGTTGGCATGCAGGTTCAGCAGGTGATGAAGAAGGCAAATGGTATGTTGGCCTTCATAACTAGGGGTTTTGAGTATAGGAGCAGGGAAGTCTTACTGCAGTTGTACAGGGCCTTAGTGAGGCCTCACCTGGAATATTATGTTCAGTTTTGGTCTCCTAATCTGAGGAAAGATGTTCTTGCTATTGAGGGAGTGCAGCGAAGGTTCACCAGACTGATTCCAGGGATGGCTGGACTGTCATATGAGTAGAGATTGGATCAACTGGGCCTTTATTCACTGGAGTTTAGAAGGATGAGAGGGGATCTCACAGCAACATATAAGATTCTGACGGGACTGGACAGTTTAGATGCGGGAAGAATGTTCCCGATGTTGGGGAAGTCCAGAACCAGGGGACATAGTCTTAGGATAAGGGGTAGGCTTTTAAGGACTGAGTTGAGGAGAAACTTGTTCACTCAGAGAATTGTTAACCTGTGGAATTCCCTACCTCAGAGAGTTGTTGATGCCAGTTCATTGGATATATTCAAGAGGGAGTTAGATGTGGCCCTTACGGCTAAGGGGATCAAGGGGTATGGAGAGAAAGCAGGACAGGGGTACTGAGGAAATAATCAGCCATGATCTTATTGAATGGCGGTGCAGGCTCGAAGGGCCAAATGGCCTACTCCTGCACCTATTTTCTATGTTTCTATGTTTCTATGTCCTGCCCACAAAAAGCTGCACAACTCAAATCCGGCCGATTACCGTTGCATTAGTCTACTCTCAATCATCAGCAAAGTGATGGAAGGTGTCATTGACACTGCTATCAAGCGGCTCTTACTCACCAATAACCTGCTTACTGATGCGAAGTTTGTGCCACCAGGACTACACAGCTCTAGAACTCATTACAGCCTTGGTCAAAACATGGACAAATTCCAGAGGTGAGGTGAGAGTGACTGCCCTTGACAACTACACAGCATTTGACCGAGTGTGTCATCAAGGAGCCCGAGTAAAATTGAAGTCAATGAGATCAGTGGGAAAACTCTCCACTGGATGGAGTCATACCGAGCACAAAGGAAGATGATCGTGGTTGTTGGAGGTCAATCATCCCAGTCCCAGGACATCACTGCTGGTGTTCCTTAGGGCAGTGTCCTATGCCCCAATATCATCAGTTGCTTCATCAATGACCTTCCCTCCATCATAAGGTCAGAAGTGGGAATCTTTGCTGATGATTGCACAGTGTTCAGTTCCATTCGCAACTCCCCAGATAAGGAAGTAGTCCATGCCCATATGGAGCAAGACCTGGACAACATTCAGGCCTGGGCTGATAAGTAGCAAGTAACATTTGCACCACACAAGTGTCAGGCAATGACAATCTCCAACAAGAGAGTGTCTAACCACTGCTCCTTAACATCCAAAGGCTTTACCATTGCGGAATTCCCCACCATCAAAATCCTGGAGGTCACCATCGACCAGAAACTTATCTGGATCAGCCACATAAATACGGTAGCAATAACAGTAGCTTGATTGACACCCCATCCACCACCTTAAACATTCGCTCCCTCCACCACCTGCGCACTGTGGCTGCAGTGTGTGCCATCTACAAGATGCACTGCAGCAACTTGCCAAGGCTTCTTTGGCAGCACCTCCCAAACCCTGCGACTTTTACCACCTAGAAGGACAAGGGCAGCAGGCACATTAGAACAACATCAACTGCAAGTTCCCCTTCAAGTTGTACACCATCCTGGTAATAAAATTCCGTTCTTTCAATGTCACTGGGTCAAAATCCTGAAACCCCCGCCCTAACAGCACTGTAGGAGTACCTTCACCACAAGGACAGCAGCGGAATCAGAAGACGGCTCAGCACCACCTTGTCAAGGGCAATTAGGGATGGGCAATAAGTGCTTGCCTTGCCAATGATGTCCACATCACTGAACAAATAAAAAAGATGAGATTAGGACCATAAGAACAGTCCATACAGCCCTTCGAGCTACTTTGAAATTCAAATAGATCATGGCTGATGTGTACCTCAAATCCGTTTGCTCGCCTTAACTTAATATCCGTTGATAACCTTATCTAACAATAATCTACCTATCTTAGTGTTGAAAGTTCCAATTGTCCCAGCATCCAGCAGAAAATTCCAGATTTCTACTATGCATGTGTGAAAAACTGCTTCCTGATTTTCCTTGTGAATGGCTCGCTCTCATTTTTAGATTATATCCCCTCGATCTTGATTCCCCTATCGTGTCAGCTGTGGCTCAGTGGGTAGCACTCTCAGCCTGCGTTTGAAGGTTGTGGGTTCATATCCCACTCCAGAGACTTGAACACAAATAAAAATCTAGGCTGATGCTCCAGTGCAGTACTGAGGGAGTGCTGCACTGTCAGAGGTGCTGTCATTCAGATGAGATGTTATACTGAGGCCTGTTTGCTCTCTCAGATGGATATGAAAGATGCCATGGCACTGTTCAAAAAAACAGCAGAGTTATTCCCACTATCCTGGCCAATATTTATCAAATTCAATCAACATCTCTGAAAAACAAATTTTCTGGTCAATATTACATTGTTGCTTGCAGGCATTTGCTGTGCACAAATTGGCTGTCGCGTTTCCTACATTACAACAGTGACTGCACTTCAAAAGTAATTCACTGGCTATAAAGCACTTTGTGATGTCCTGATGTCATGAAAGATGCGATATAAAGGCAGGTTTTTCTTTCTATCAGATGAAGTAGTTTCACTCTATCTTCTCCAATGAATGCTTTTAATATTTTAAACACCTCAATCAGATCACCCCACAATCTTCTATACTTCTGGAGTCCAAAGGTAACTGGTCGCAAAATGGCTCGTCACTAAAATATCAGCTGCAAGTGTTAACATGTGGCTGTAACCCCAAAATTGCTGTTGTTAGCTTTGTACGTCGTCCCCAATATAACAATCAGTGCATTGGGCAGCAGTACAGAATGACTCAGGAAATATTCCCAACCACAATTTGAAGCAGGTGCAAAGCCATGTATTCATAATATAAATCACAGTGCCTGGAGATCCGCATTCTTCACACAAAGGCATTGTTCTATAATGGCCGCATTAAAAAAGTTTTGGCCATGATCTTTAACAGAACGTCACGGCAGGTGTGTATAGGCCATGTGGAGGGTCACTATCCCGAACATTTCAACAACGTATTCTCACTGCGCGTTTAACTCAATTGCATCAATTGAAACAGTCATGCGGGTTTCCAGGCCCAATTAAATGGAGCGGGTCTGCTGACGCCACCAATGACTCATGTTCAGTGAGGATATTTAAAGCAGCCTTGCACACATCTTAGTTGAAGGTTGTTGTAGAAAAAAGATGTTTGTGAGAGCTACAAACTGCTGCATATCACTGATATTTGTGTGGATCATGGAGACACACAGAAAGCTGCACCAAGATTCCCTGATGCCTCTCTGGAAATGCTGGTCCAGGGAATCCGAGCATGCAGGGAGGTCCTCTTCCCTGTGGATGGCCAAAAGACCAGTGAGAGACACAAAGAGGGCATGGCTAGAGATCGCAAAGGAGGTCAGAAGCAGGGATGTTATGAGGCGAACGTGAAACAAGCTAGAAATTTCTGGAGTGGCAGAGCTGCTGGCGGTTCGAGACAGGGACCGCCCAGCAATCTGGTGACAGAATTAAATCGCATACAGCCACATGGCATACAATAGTCACTCATGGTGACTGATGTCAGCAGCCAGTGAAATGTGCATATTGGTAACATTACACATTTTTATCATAAGACTCATCTCTTTACTTTTCCATAAGTCCATCAAGGCCCCCACCACTGTCCAGCTGGACGAGGAAGACGACTCCTCAGAGGAAGGTCCACTCTCCACTTGTGTCAGTTGTGGTTCAGTGGGTAGCACACACGCCTCTGAATCAGAAGTTTGTGGGTTTAAGTTCCACTCCAGGGATTTGAGCACATAAATCTAGGCTGACAGTCCAGTGCAGTACTGAATGAGTGCTGCACTGTCGGACGTGACGAATTTTGGATGCGACGTTAAACCAAGGTCCTGTCTGCTCTCTCATGTGGACATAAAAGATCCCATGGCACTATTCCAAAGAACAGGGGAGTTATCCTGGTGTCTTGGTCAATATTTATCCCTCAATCAACATTACAAAAACAGATTATCTGGTCATTATCACATTGCTGTTTGTGGGAGCTTGCTGTTTGCAAATTGGCTGCCGCCTTTGCCACATTACAACAGTAATTACATGCCAAAAAGTACTTCATTAGCTGTAAAGTGCTTTGAGCTATCCAGTGGTCGTGAAAGGCGGTTTATAAACGCAAGTCAGTCTTTCTTTCTTTCTTTCTTTCTTTCTTTCTTTCTTTCTTTCTTTCTTTCTTTCTTTCTCATCCACAGAACTATGTGCACTCAGCACAGATATGCACACCTCAGTGGGGCCTGTGAAAGACTGGGGAGATCAACCATAGATTGGGTGACCACTTTGCTGAACCCACATCCGTTCAGTCCGTAAGTGTGGCCCTGAGCTTCCGGTCGCCTGTCACTTTAATTCTCCACTCCACTCCCATTCTGATATCTCCGTCCTCGGACTCCTCCACTGTTCCAATGAAATTCAACGCAAGCTCAAGGAACAGCACCTCATCTTTTGTTTAGGCACTTTACAGCCTTCTGGAACAACATCGAGTTCAACAATTTCAGACCATAACCTCTGGCCAGCTTTCACTTTCTTTCCTCCGTTCCAGCCCCCCTTCCTCCCCATCTTATGTTTTTGTTCTTCTTTCTTCTCTTTTTTTTCTCTTTTTCTATAATGGCAGCTGATCATTACTCTGCCATTCACACCCTATCCAGATGAACCTTTTCGAACTTTCTGTCATTACCATTTCAATTTGGTCCATCATCCCTTTTGTCTCTCTAATCTCTCCTGCCTTCCACCCTATCACAGTCCTTCCCTTTTGTTCTTTCTTCCCCTCCTCCTTTCAGTGCTTAAGAATGTGCTCTTTTCGAACATTCAGCAATTCTGATGAAGGGCTGTCGAAGTGAAATGTTAACTCTGTTTTCTCTCCACGATGATGCCTGATCCGCTGAGATTTCCAGCATTCTCTGTTTTTATATATTATATTAACCACTTGTTTTCTGTTTCAAAGAGGATAACTTCACTCTCAAACAGAACCTTCCAAACATAGTGTCGAACTTAGACTCATTCTAGGCTGATCCTGAGGAAAGTTTTCCTCCAAGGGATGTCCTTGATCTATATTTGAACTCTCTACAACTTAAGACTGTTTGTTTGCCTGACTCGGATGCAGAATTAAATTCTGACTTCCTTTTGGACTTGTTTCTACTACATCTGATATAGGATTTGCTACTAGTCCTGTACTTATAATAAGACTATATAATGAGTCAGAAATAATCGAATCATTCCAACTTTCAACTCCTTCCACCTCTGTAGGTAAAATATGATCAATGTGAACAAACCTAACCTGTCCATGATCAAACATCTTGACCAAATATGTGTGAGGACCACATATCTTCACCATTCTTTCTGGTAACCACTTTAACCATTCATGGTGATGGTCCTTCACTCTCACCTTCTGATTTAATTCCACACTTCTCTCTCTTATTGTATCTCTGTCATGATTTTCTTTCTGTCTTAATTGTTTCACTTCTATTGACTGTGACAAGTTTGGCTTTAACAACGAGAACCTGGCATGGCTGGCCCATGAATGCTGCATCGCATTTTTCTGACCACTTCCAATGGAGCTGTTTTTTCAACAATTCATTCAGTGGATGTAACACTGTAGCCAAATTTTGTAGGAACTTCCCATAATAGTTCAAAGGACCCAAAACTGATTGAAGTTCAATGACATTCTTGGGAATGGGTGCATTTCTAATTACATCCAGCTTTCCCTTGGTTGGATGTAAACCATCTTTGTCTACTCTGTGCCCTAAGTACTCCACTGAGCTTTGAAATAACTCACACTTACGAGCACTCACTCATACTTTGTGCTTCTCTAGCCATTTGAGTACTTCATTCAATATGTTATTATGGATTTACCTGTTTGGTGCTGAAACTAATATGTCATCTGAATAACATACTACCCCTTCAATACCTTGCAAAATCTGGTTCATCATCCCTTGGTATATGGCAGGTGTGGAAGGCACTCCAAATGGTAGCCTATTAAATTAATGTAGGCCGAGATGAGTACTTGTAGTCAAGCATGACTTGGACTCGTCATCTAGCTCCAGTTGTAAGTAGGCATTTGTGAGATCTAACTTTGAGAAGATCTAGCCACCTGTCAGGGTTGTGATTAAATCTTCTACATTTGGCAATGTATTGGGGAGACTACCCTCTAGAACTTGGTTTACGGTTACATTATAACAACCACACAAACTTACCTTACCATCTGACTTAGGTACAACAACAATGGGTGTAGCCCAATTACATAGATCTATCTTAGAGATAATGTTCTTAGTCTCTAGTCTTTTGAGTTCTTGGTCAACTCTCTCCTTGAGTGCATATGGTAAGGGATGTGGCTTGCAGTAAACTGCTCTAGCGTCCTCTGTACCCTGACACTCACCTTGAAGCCTTGGATCGGACAGTTGTTTTGCAAAATACCTTCGGCCACTGCTTGATGACATCATCCTTCAATGTAAATCTCATTTCAACACAAAAAATCTCATTCCAATCCAGCTTCAGTGATCCCAACCAATTTCTACCTAATAAGGTAGGCTTGTCTCCTGCCACTACTAAGAGAGGCAAACTCCGAAATTGATCCTTGCATTTCATCGGTACAGTGATATGTCCTACTACAGGAATGTTCTCTCCTGAGTAGCCTCGCAGCTTTATCTTCGACTTTTCCAGTGGAACATCACTCAATTTGTTGACATATAGCGATTCAGGTACTAAGCTCACAGATGCAGCAGTGTCGATTTCCATGGGTATCCTCGTTCCTGCAACATCTATTTGGATGACAATACTTTTCAAATCACTGTTAGATACCCTCATGCTCCTGATGATGTCTATCTCTTCAGTCAGTTGCTTTTCATCCATGCTATGTAGTCTGGGGATTTCTACTTATAGCCTTGAAAGTTGGTTTACTCTTCATGCGTTCACAAGATGCCAGTTTTCCTGCAGAACAAACACTCTGCCTTCACATATGGACAGCTTTGAGCAATGTGTTGTCTCAGGCACCAATTGCATGACTTCAGTGTACTGTTCCTTTGGCCAGTTGCTGTGGCCTTGGGGCCCAACTGACTTTTTCTTTTTACCTGCAGGTGATTCACTTTGCTTGTCTGATGACTGGAAATGGTACGAAATTCTCGGGAATATTGATCGGCCATATTCATTGACATAGCTGTCTGACAAGCTAAATGAAAAGTCAAGTTAGGAGTTGTCAACAACTTTTTTCTGATCGCTTCATTCTTCATTCCAAAACAAAGCGGTCACGTAATACTCGGTCCTGAAAGTTTCCAAAATGACAGTGAATAAATAGCTTTTTTAATGCTACAATGTACTCACTGATACTCTCTTTGGGTAATTGATTTTGTATTTCAAAACGATACCTTTCAGCAATTTCCTGGAGCAAATGCAACTTCCTACTCCAAAGTTAGACTGTAGTGCTGTTCTAACTTGCTTCGAATCTCCGTAAGTGGCGTGGCCTTTGGCTTGTTGGGAACAATTCAATATTTCAGTGTTTCATATACCTCAGGACCTGCTTCAGTTATGAAAATAGCCCATTTCCTTTCTAAAACCACCCGGTTATGGTTTTCATCATCGGGGACGTCAATGATACTATTTGCGGTAAAAAACATTTCTAGCCACTCCACAGATGCTTCAAAATCTCACGTTCGCGTTGAAACGCACTCAAGCATTCTATTATTCCCACAGGTGCGACCATCTGGACTCTGGCAGTTCAGCCAAGTGTACTTGTAATTTACCTTGGATTTTCAGCTGTTCTGCAAACAAAGGACCTCTCTAGGGCTAGACTTTCCACTTTTCTGGCTATCGCCCAAAAAATGGCAATGTTCCAGCCTTGGCGATGTGTCAGCCTTCATGATCGCTGGCACATTGCCCATTTTTTGGATTGCAATTTTTGCCTCGGCGATAGCCCAGTGAAGTGAAATGGGTGAAGCGATAGGTGAGCGATGTGATGTGGGCCCAGCGATAGGCCAGCGATGTGGAAGGCAAAAGCTTCCCTAGCAACGGCCTTCTGCGCTTGCAATTTTTTTTTTTGGTGGACAGTTTTTCCTGCGTTACGGGAGGTCAGGGGTCATCCACACATGTGCAGAAGGTCATTGTGGAGGGGGAGAGAGAGAGAGAGGAGAGAGAAAGGAGAGGCGGAAAGCAGAGTTCAAGAGAAGAGATATAGTGCGAGATTCGATTTAAAAGAAATAAGAAAAAAGAGAAAAAGGAGATAATAGACCAAACAAAAGGCAAGAGATAGAGTGAGAGATCTGATTTAAAAGAGATAAAGAAAAGAGAGGAAAAAGAGGTAAAAGACCAAACAAGAGGCAAGGGATAAAGAAAAGAGATTTAAAAAGAGAAGAGAAGAGATTATAAAAAATTATAAAATGTCATCATCAGACAGTGCGGAGAGGGGTAGGAAGAGGGAAAAGCCCTTTTCTGACGAGGCCAACCAGGCCCTCATCCAGGAGGTGCACTCCAGGTGGGAAACCTGCACCCAGGGCTTACCAGAAAATTTGGGGCCAGATTGCGGATGTCGTCTCCTCAGCATCCCACGAGGAGAGGAGGCCCGACCAGTGCCGGAAGTGCTGGAGCAGCCTTGTGGCATCAGCAAGAGTAAGTACAGATTTTATATTGTATTGATGAACATTGTAATTATAATTATAATAGTAAATCTCTTGGATTGAATTCAATTTTGTAAATTCTTACATACATCCCTGCTAAGGTCTGGACAGGGCTATAAACCTGTGCCCTTTTAAAGTCTCTCTGGCTGCGGTAGATAGAGAGATGTATGTATCAAGCTTTGGCTCCTAAACGACAACCGTGCATCAATTGTTGATCCTATTTGCATGAAACTGTTGTTTCCATGATACAACATATCATCATCATATGCAGTCCCTCGGAATCGAGGAAGACTTGCTTCCACTCTTATCATGAGTTCTTAGGTGGCTGTATAATCCAAAACGAGAACCACAGTCTCTGTCACAGGTGGGACAGATAGTTGTTGAGGGAAGGGGTGGGTGGGACTGGTTGGCCACACGCCCTTTCCACTGCCTGCGCTTGTTTTCTGCATGCTCTCAGCGACGAGACTCAAGGTGCTCGGCGCCCTCCCGGATGTACTTCCTCCACTTAGGGTGGTCTTTGGCCAGTGACTCCCAGATGTCAGTGGGGATATTGCACTTTATCAGGGAGGCTTTGAGGGTGTCCTTGTAATGTTTCTACTGCCCATCTTTGGCTTGTTTGCTGTGAAGGAGTACCGAGTAGAGCGCTTGCTTTGGGAGTCTCGTGTCTGGCATGCAAACTATGTGGCCTGCCCAGCGGAGTTGATCAAGTGTGGTCAGTGCTTCAATGCTGGGGATGTTGGCCTGGACGAGGACGCTAAAGTTGGTGTGTCTGTCCTCCCAGGGGATTTGTAGGATTTTACGGAGACATCGTTGGTGATATTTCTCCAGCGACTTAATTTTTCTACTGTACATGGTCCATGTCTCTGAGCCATACAGGAGGGCAGTTATTATGGCAGCCTGTAGACCATGAGCTTGGTGACAGTTTTGAGGGCCTGGTCTTCAAACGCTCTTTTCCTCAGGTGGCAGAAGGCTGTACTGGCGCACCGGAGGCAGCGTTGGATCTCGTTGATAGCAGTCTCCCGAGATAAGGGAAGTTGTCCACATTGTCCAGAGCCATGCCGTGGATCTTGATGACATAGTCAATTAGCTTAAATCACACTATTTTCACGTTTGCATAAGAAGATATCTAACAATCGCTCTGAGCAGAGGTGCCGTAGAGGAGGCGCTGCTCAGGTGCAGCCGCTGACTGACCTGGAGGAGCATGCAGCAGCACTGGTTGGGACACACAGTCGCTCGGCCACCACCCGTAGTATTGTGTCAAATAGTTTTAAAGTAATGTAATGTCCTGTAATCATAATGCAATATACGAATGATGTCATGTCACTTCATGCATGCAGCCTTTGTGCTACTCTCAGGTTGACAACATAAAAAGCAATAAGAGCCATCTGGCCATCTGTCCCCTTCTCTGTTCACTCCCCATAAACCCTCTCGCCCTTATTCTGTCCATCTGCAACTGCTGCAACTGCGACAGCTTTCTGGGGCAGTGAAATCCACATGCATTAATATGTAACGTCTCTCAGTAATGTGTACCCTTATGTTCTAATAAGCTCAATAAGCTCAAATGTGCTTTGAAGGTCAACCAGAGACACTAATGGAGGTCGCACCTGCAACTGCACTGGCACCTATGGGTGGTGAGAAACAGGAGGAGGAGGAGGACTACATGACCACTGAACCAGAGGAGGAGGAGGAGGAACAACTTATGGATCCCACAGAGGGGGATGAACCTGCGGCCAACTTGGAGGTCTCTATTGAGACAGAAGAGGCACCGGGACCAAGTGGTGTGCAGCCAGCAAGGCCAAGGTGCATTATAGTGCGCGTACCGACCCCACAGAGGTCGGGTCAGCGAGTTCAGGACTCGCCTCCTTGAGACAATCGGTTGGAGGGTTTGATCTCCCTGTGCGAGGAGACAGTCGCGATAAGTAGCGAGCATCTCCAGGCTTTTAACCAGTTCACGCGGGACTTTGTACAGGTGTCTGCTGAGCATATGGAGGTAGCGAGGCAGACACTTGCAGAGTTGCGTCCACAGACCACCGCCACCAAAGCCTTGTGGCATGTGCTGTTGGCTGCGCAATGTGTCGTGCTCGGTCCAAGTACCAGTCCAAGCACTCAAGCAAGTCGGGAGGAAGAACTTCCTTCTTACTCGGAAGACAATCCCCCCGTTTCGTCTTCCCCTCCAACACCCCCTCAACAACCGATCGTGCCACCATCACCCCCACCACGGCAGGAAGTCTTTCCGTTGCCCACTGCATGCCAGCGTCATCCTGGTCTTCAGGGACTAAAATAGGCAGGTGGGCCTAAGATATAGGGGGGGAACGGATCTGGAGGGAAACGTGGCCGCAAGTAGGGGGGGTGTGTTATTGTTGTTATTTTTATTGTTGTTATTACTGTTTTTGTTATTATTGTGTTCTTTTTATCTTATTGTTAATGTCGCTTTATAGTTGGGGGTTGGGGGGGAATGCTAAAAATGAAACAGTGTTGTGTTACATTAATAAAATTTTTTATACAATTTAACAAATGTTGTGCATTGTCTTATAATACCATAAATTAAGTTAAGCAAAACATTAATGGAACTGTTGTGCAACAATGGCCAGGCCAGGCCAGAGCAGGCACGGCTAAATCGTAACTCAATGCAAAGGCAACTGTTGTCTAACTGTGACTGTGACTGCCCCCAATGTAAGTTCATGCAAAGTGTTCATTTATGAGCTGCTGGCGCAACAGCTTTGCAGCCGCGTAACTCCCACGGGGTTTCTCCAGTCTTTTGCGGTGGGGGGGGGGGGGGAAATGGTGGGACCATGGATTCATCACCAGGCTGTTTGTCCTCCCCGAGATCCTCACCAACCTCCTTCTCCTCCTCCTCCTTGTCGTCTGTCTCTTCCACCTTCACTCCTTCTGGAGGTGGACCAGCAGCCTCATCTGGCTTTTGCTGTCTTCTCCTTATAGCTAGGTTATGCAACATGCAACATACAATAAACTCAGAGACCTGGTCAAGGTGGTACTATAGGCTGCCACCAAAGTGTCCAGGCATCTGAAGCACTGCTTGAGCACTCCAATTGTCTTTTCGACGATGTTGTGTGTAGCTATGTGGCTTTCGTTGTAACACTTCTCGGCTTCCATCAGGGGATTACACAGTGGGGTCATCAGCCAGCAGGCAAGGCCATATTCTTTACCCCCCAGCATCCAACCATGACCTTCTGGCTGATTGACAAGCAGGTCAGGGATAGCACTCCCACGCAGGATGTGCGCATCATGGATGCGGCCAGGAAATTTAGCATTTACTGCCATGGTAATTTGTTTGTGGTCGACAATGAGCTGCACATTCAGGGAGTGGAATCCCTTTCACTTATGAAACATCTCCGGGTTCTGTAAAGGGGGTTTCAGGGCGATGTGCATGCAATCTATTGCTCCCTGCACCTTGGGGAAGTTTTCTATTCTCGAGAAACCCAAAGCCCTCCCGGTTTGTTGCTCCCTTGTCATAGAGAAGCTTATAAAGTCATCCTGTGAGCATAAAGGGCTTTAGTCACCTGTTGAATGGAGCAGTGTGTAGCGTGCTGAGAGATACCACAGATGTCGCCAGCTGAAGCCTGAAAGGATCCATATGCATAGAAGGATAGCGCCGCAGTAACCTTTACCACAATGGGAAGTGTGGTCCTGATGGTGCTGGTAGGCTGCAGATCCCCCTTGATGAGCTGGCAAATCTCATCGATGACCTACTTCTGGAAGCGCAGCCTCCTAAGACCCGTGTTTTCAGACAAGTTGAGTTAAGATTGCTTTTCCCTATATATTTTCGTCGGCTGTATGTTTGCCTCCTCTGCCTCCGCATTACTCTGCCAGCTGTTGGATTGACCCTTTCAGACGCCAGCGTGTGAGCAGTTACAAGTAATGACAAAGAAGCTATAGGCCCCATCACTATCACTAATATTATATCACTTGAAATAAATGCCCTTTCTACTAATAAAATGCCAAATCTACTAAAATAAAAGATAATATTATTCTAATTATTAAATATAAGTATAAATGTGAGTGGATCTATCTGCAAAAAACCTTAAATAAATCACAAATGGAGCCCTCTTGTTTTAGCAGTCTCCTCCCTTCCTCCAACGTTCAAAATGGTGTCCGTAGTGCCGAGCTCTGTGAGGAAGGCCCGGGAAAAGCAACTATTCTCCAGCGATGTTCTCGGCGAGCGATCAGGCTGGCGATGTGCCGAAAGCTGTACCTGGCGATGTGCCGACGATCACCTCAGTGATCACCTCGGCAATATGAGACGAAAGTTGGAGGGAACAATTTTTCAGTGATGTTCCAGCCTCACTTTCCACTTTTCAGTCAAAGTGGGTGATAGAAGACCGTTTTGGGTGATATATGGGCACTAGGCCAGCGATGTGAAGTGAAAAGTCTGGCCCTCTGTCATTTGGCTGGAATTATCCACAAAAAAAATTTCAGCAAATGTATCCAGAAATCCTATCCTCATCGCCAATGTGGTATATTCTTTACGACATCACAACACACACTTTTACAAAATGGCTCTGAACACAGGAACTTGTCAGGTGCCCTGTCAACTGATATCTTTACTGTATTTATAGCAATGACTGCATTACCACTGTAATAATAATAACAACTTTTATTTATATATTGCCTTTAACATAGTAAAGCATCATCAATAGTCCACTAGGTGGAGCAGTAGTCCACTAGATGGAACTATATATTACATGGCAGGTAACGTAGAGTACAAAGGCACAATCCTTGTGGCTTCAGAGGTTGCAGAAATGACCTGCCCACTCCTAAGAATTAAATCTCTGCACAAAATGGTGTCAGCCAGAGCCTTTTCCTAAGTGAATGAGGTAGGTGAAAGGTGTGAGTATTTATGTGTTTTTTCCAGCTGTCACTTAATGGATCGTACAATGGCACTGAGCTTCCACCTCCCTTTCACAGGCGAGGTTCGCGAGGTGCGTGAGTCCCACTCGCTAAAAGTTAAAGCCCAAACCTGAGGTTAAAAAGGCAGCTAAGAGTCTGTAAACGAGTAGTTAAGTCCCTCATTGAGATCACCATCCTCTTTCTCGAGCGTTCCGTGGCACACCTCGAAACGCGCCCGAGTAAAATTTGGAAGTCGGCGGGATGAAGGCGGGTTCCCGATGTCATTTGTCCTTCATTTTAGCATGTGAGATGCCAGTAGGAGTTAATTTGGGTCAGTCAGGGGATTTGTCCCAGGGAATTTTGTACTTTTTTCCCCATTCTGTACCTCAGCAATGAGATACAATTCTCCCCCACAAACTGCCGTGTGCCCATAGCAAGAAAACTGTCAAAGCTGTCATGTGTATCACGCGAAGGGAGGTGGCACTGGCACTGAATGCTAACTCTCACCCACAAGACTGCAGGCCAGAAGAAATTCAATGACCTGCCCAGACCAGGCAAGGTAACACACTGGCCACTTTCCCTTTTCTTCCCGAGCACAGTCTTCATCCTCTACAAGTAACAGCTGTGCATTTAACCCTAGTAAAGAGCACTAACACAGAATCTTACAATATGGCTACTCCTAAAAGTAATTACTTACCACCACTTTGGCAGATATTACTGAGCTCACATGTGGATACTTGAAATGAATGGGTGCAATAAAAGTAGAGGGCCTTGATTACCTTCATAGCAACAGAGAGTGCAGTGTGAGCAGATGAGCATGGTTGGCGGTCCTCATGCAGTAGAAGACAGTGCTTCCCCTTTTTGTCTTTGGTTAAAGGCACTCTTATCTAGTTGGCTTAGTTATGTGAGTTCAATCAATTATGGCAAGACAATAGACTCACAAGCAAAGTTCATTTATTCAAAGCTCTGATTTTTAAATAAGGTTAAGTATTTACAACCAAGTGTCTTTTGAATTACAATTCTTGAGCTCAATCTTTCCAGGTCGAATCCAAATTCTTGTTACAATACATTGGTTTTAGTACCTTTATTTCTTACTAGTTTCCTATCAAAATGCTCTTATATGACAAATCCAGCATGACAGCATAACCGAATCATGCCTGGTTCACATGCAACTTGACATTTCTGAGCTACAGTGTAGATAATACGATGATCAAATTGATATGGTTGAAGCTGACTCAACCTTCGATTATCAGCCCTCCTAAAAACTAAAGTAAGCAAACTTTTCATCTTTCTTTCCCCTAGCTCTGCAGATATTCTTTAAGTCTTAGTATTAGTCAGTATCATATATGGGCATTTTCAAGGCCCACAGAAAGCAGGTGGAATCTATCTTTTCAGGATGTTGATTAGGCAGAGAATTTGTGAGCCTTTGTGAGAAATTGTGTGAATTTGGAATTAGCATTCTAAAGTTTTACCTTCTTTCACCCATATTGACTCACAGTTCCTCTTTTGTTGACTTCAATGCAATTAAGGTGAACAATTCATCATCATTTCATTAGCATCATGTAATTATCTCGATCTATTCTGCTGCCCAGATCTCTACCCATTTGCATTACACAGCATATCATCATCATTATCATAGGCAGTCCCTCGAAATTGAGGAAGACTTGCTTCCACTCTAAAAGTGAGTTCTCAGGTGACTGTATAGACAAATACCAGAATTACAGTCTCTGTCACAGGTGGGACAGACAGTCGTTGAAGGAAAGGGTGGGTGGGGAGACTGGTTTGCCGCACGCTCCTTCCACTGCCTGCGCTTGATTTCTGCATCCTTTCGCCGATGAGACTCGAGGTGCTCAACGCCCTCCCGGATGCTCTTCTTCCACTTAGGGCGGTCTTTGGCCTGGGACTCCCAGGTGTCGGTGGGGATGTTGCACTTTATCAAGGAGGCTTCGAGGGTGTCCTTGAAATGTTTCCTCTGCCCACCTGGGGCTCCCTTGCCGTGTCGGAGTTCCGAGTAGAGCGCTTGCTTCAGGAGTCTTGTGTTGGGAATGCAGACAATGTGGCCCAGCCATTGGAGCTGGTTGAGTGTGGTCAGTGCTTCGTGCTGTCGATATTGGCCTGATCGAGAACACTGACGTTGGTGCGTCTATCCTCTCAGGGGATTTGCAGGATCTTGCGGAGTCATCATTGGTGGTATTTCTCCAGCACTTTAAGATGTCTGCTGTACATGGTGCATGTCTCTGAGTGGGTATCACTACAGCCCTATAGACTATAAGCTTGGTGCCAGATTTGAGGGCCTGATCCTCGAGCACTCTCTTCCTCAGGTGACCGAAGGCTGCGCTGGTGCACTGAAGGCGGTGTTGGACCTTGTCGGCGATGTCTGCCCTTGCTGATAGTAGGCTCCCGAGAATGTCCATGTTGTCCAAGGCCACACCATGGATTTTGATGATCGGAGGGCAGTGCTTTGTGGCAGGGTCAGGTTGGTGGAGGACCTTTGTCTTACGGATGTTTAGTGTAAGGACCGTGCTTTCGTACACCTCGGTGAAGATGTTGACGATGACTTGGAGTTCAGCCTCTGTGCGCAGACGCAAGCATCGTCCGCTTACTGTAATTTGATGACAGAGGATGGGACGGTCTTGGATCTAGTCTGGAGGTGAACAGGTTCCCACTGGTTCTATAGTTTAGTTCCACTCCAGCGGGGAGCTTGTTGAGTGTGAGGTGGAGCATTGCAGTGGGAAGATCAAGAAGAAGGTTGGGACAATGACGCAGCCTTGCTTGACCCCGGTCCAGATGTGGATTGGGTCTGTGGTGGATCCGTTGGTCAGGATCACAGCTTGCATGTTATCATGGAGCAGGTGGAGGATGGCGACAAACTTTTGGGGGCAGCCAAAATGGAGGAGGTCACTCCATAATCCCTCATGGTTAACAGTGTCAAAGGCCTTTGTGAGGTCAAAGAAGGCCATGTACAAGGGTTGGTGCTGTACCCTGCATTTCTCTTGCAGTTGTCGCGCCATGAAGATCATGTCCGTTATACCCTGTAGCCGACAGAATCCGTACTGTGACTCCGGGAGAAGCTCTTCAGCCACAGGGAGAAGAAGGTTGAGGAGGATTCTAGTGATGACTTTCCAAGTGGCCAACAACAGGGAGATTCCTCTGTAGTTGTCGCAGTCGGTCTTGTCCCTTTTTTAAAGATGGTTACGATTACGGCATCTCTGATTTCTCCCGGCATGCACTCCTCCTTCCAGATGAGAGAGATGAGGTCATGCATTCAAGCCAATAGTGTCTCTCTGCCATATTTTAGTGCCTCAGTAGGGATTCCATCTGCTCTTGATGCCTTGTTGTTCTTGAGCTGACGGATGGCCTTTTCTACCTCGTGCAGAGCTAGGGTTTTGCTGAGATGGTGGCGGGTAGCATGCTGCTGGATGGAGTCGAGGACACTCGTGTCAAAGGCAGATTCTCGATTAAGGAGATCTTCGATGTGGTCCTTCCAGTGGGCCCTGACTGCCTCAGTGTCCTTGATGAGTGTTTCCCTGTTCTTGGCCAGGAGTGTGGTGGGGCCTTGGTTGCTTGGGACGTAGGTGGACTTGACTGCGATGAAGAATCCGCGCGCATCATGGCTTTCGGCCAGCTGCTGTATCGCCTGTGCTTTCTCCATCCACTACCTGTTCTTTAGTTCGACCATTATGAATATCATTACACATTTTATAGCTTTAAAGCCTATTTCTCCCCTGATACTTCCAAATATCACAAAGTCAGCACTGGGACGTAAAAGATCTCCAGCGCTCTTTATTGCTATCCATCTTATGGATGACTTTGATTCAGTGTTCTTTCCACCTAGCCGTCAAGTGTCTCAACTTCAGTGTTAACTCGGGGAATGACTGTTGAATTTAGGGATCTCCAATTCTATATCAATTCTTCCCTGAGTATGTTGCACGTGTATAAGCAGGAAACTCGGAGCTACAACACCAATGAATTTTATTATGGTTTATGTAAATTATCTGATTTGAGTCTCAGTAGGCAAATTGCAGGCTGGACCAAAAAGTTCACAAGAATTCTGGGGTATTGATTTTGGGACCAAAAACTGCTAGACTCACCTTTTGTCCTATTTTGATGGCAAAAGAAAATACTTAATCTGAAATTATGCCAAAAACATTGAGAAATTGCAAAGACATTCACAAATGTTTCTTGATTACCTTTTAACTATGACTTAAAATGATTCCCGTGATTCCCGGGATGGCAGGACTGACATATCAAGAAAGACTGGATCAACTGGGCTTGTATTCACTGGAGTTCAGAAGAATGAGAGGGGATCCCATAGAAACGTTTAAAATTCTGACGGGGTTAGACAGGTTAGATGTAGGAAGAATGTTCCCAATGTTGGGGAAGTCCAGAACCAGGGGTCACAATCTAAGGATAAGGGGTAAGCCTTATTTAGGACCGAGATGAGGAGAAACTTCTTCACCCAGAGAGTGGTGAACCTGTGGAATTCTCTACCACAGAAAGTTGTTGAGGCCAATTCACTAAATATATTCAAAAAGGAGTTAGATGTAGTCCTTACTACTAGGGGGATCAAGGGGTATGGCGAGAAAGCAGGAATGGGGTACTGAAGTTACTTGTTCAGCCATGAACTCATTGAATGGCAGTGCAGGCTCGAAGGGCCGAATGGCTTATTCCTGCACCTATTTTCTATATTTCGATGTTTCCATGTTGTCTGTCAAACATCTAGAAGGCACAAAGGTTTTAGTGATGGATTACATCAGGAGCATAATCCAACAATAAAGAAGGAACCCCACAAAGGAATCTATCTCCATGGCTTTTTGTTGAATATATATTTTATCTGTAAGAATACGTATTTCTACTTTAGGAGTCATGACCCACTACACTTGCAGTGACTGATTATCCCTGGTACAACTTGATCCTTTACACATTTTTGACATTTACTATGTTTCACCTACTTTCCAAGGTTTTAAAAAAACAAGGGAACAAGACAAACCATACTCTGTATTTTTCTCCGAAATGAATGCCTTTTGGATATTTTAACTTCCTGGAGACATGACCTCTCTTGTTCCGATAAACATTCGATATGTTTCATAAACCAGAACAATTGTAAATCATTGTACTAGGAGGGCTATAGTTGACGTTAATGTTCTTGGCAGGTCAAGAATAGGAGATTGACAGGAGAGGGTGGAAAAAGGATGGTTGGTCTAATATTTTTTGCTTCATTGGGCCTCTCACTTTATTGTGATTGGTGGTCTTACTTTTTGTGTGTATGTGAGGTCTTGCTTTTTTGTGTATGATGATGTTACATTTTGGGTTCTTTTTTTACTCCAGATATTTTTGGCTTTTTGTTTCAGATTTCGCTCCAAGACGAGCCCCAGTTCACTATATTGTTAAGCATTTTTCTCTTTGCCCTAGCTAAAATATCTTAGTGTGCCTGGGATGATAAACATGGAGGGGGCAAAATTCAATAGCACCCTATTTGGGCAGTAACTTTTCGTTTTTAGAAAATTTAGCACCCGGCGAGATGCCTTGCTAAATTGAGTGAAATTCAATGTTTTTGCCCCACCAGTGAAGGAGGGTGGTAAATGAGGCAGTAATGACCTCAACTGAGTGCTGCACGGATGCTTTCACAGCCACTTACCCAATTTTAGCTGAGTTCCATTCAACAATTAGCCTTCAATCCTTGACTCCAGCTCAATCTGGCTCTTAAAGGAGAGGTCATTTGAATCTGCTGCTGCTCATTTTCAGCATGGCTGAACTTCAGCCAGTGATCTGTAGACCTCAGGAACATTCTGACATGGCTACTGCGAATCCCCCTTCAAGGGAGAGGACCACATGTTTTAATGATAGGGCACTGGAGACAAGGAAGGAGTCGCTATTCCCTGCATCGGGAAGGAGGCCATCTCTGCAGGTTTTCTGGGCCATGTGGCAAGGGGTGGTGTCGGCCAGCACAGTGGTGTGGAGAAACCCAGTGCAGGAAAAAATTCAACGACCTCTGCTGACTAATGAAGGTGAGTGCATATTTCCACTCCTCCATATCAGCCTTTCAACCTCTGTCTAGGAACACTGTGCAAACAATCAGTTCGACACCACTCAACCACTAAGGATCTGCAGATATTCACACTCACATCCTCATCTCATGCCTTGCCTACATTCAAAGCTATTCAACCATGGCAGGCATATCTTCCACATACATAGCTGGACTCTTACTCAGATGACTTCCTTTCTTTTGCAGGCCAAGATGGCACATAACAGAAGGGAGCAGCTGTGGACTGGAGGAAGGGAACCTACACTGCGGCCACTGAGTGAACTTGAGGATTGAGTGCTGCAGTTCATTGGCCTGCATGTGGTGAGCGCCGTGGCCAGCAGATATGTCAGAGGGGGAAAAAATGTTTGGGCTAGACTTTCCACTACACATCGCCCATCTATGGCCCATCTATCGCCCAAAATGGACCTCGATCGCCCATTTTGAGCAAAAAGTGGAAACTAGGCCAGAAATATCGCCGGAAAAACAGGAGTCTAAGTTTCCACTTTGAACGCCGAGATGATCGCCCACAAGTCTCATCCCAAGTTTCGGCACCTAGCATGCAATTCGCTGGGCCGATGCAAGGCCCAAAAGGTCACGGGAATGTGGGAAGGGAGGACCTTGAGATAATCACTATCACTAGGGAGGTAGTGCTGGACAGGCTAATGGGACTCAAGGTAGACAAGTCCCCTGGTCCTGATGAAATGCATCCCAGGGTATTAAAAGAGATGGTGTAAGTTATAGCAGATGCATTCGTTATAATCTACCAAAATTCTCTGGACTCTGGGGAGGTACCATCAGATTGGAAAGCAGCATATGTAACCCCTCTGTTTAAAAAAGGGGGCAGACAAAAGGCAGGTAACTATAGGCCGGTTAGTTTAACATCTGTAGTGGGGAAAATGCTTGGAGCTATCATTAAGGAAGAAATAGCGGGACATCTAGATAGGAATAGTGCAATCAAGCAGACGCAACATGGATTCATGAAGGGGAAATCATGTTCAACTAATTTACTGGAATTCTTTGAGGATATAACGAGCATGGTGGATAGAGGTGTACCGATGGATGTGGTGTATTTAGATTTCCAAAAGGCATTCGATAAGGTGCCACACAAAAGGTTACTGCAGAAGATAAAGGTACGTGGAGTCAGAGGAAATGTATTAGCATGGATAGAGAATTGGCTGGCGAACAGAAAGCAGAGAGTCGGGATAAATGGGTCCTTTTCGGGTTGGGAATCGGTGGTTAGTGGTGTGCCACAGGGATCGGTACTGGGACCACAACTGTTTACAATATACATAGATGACCTGGAAGAGTGGACAGAGTGTAGTGTAACAAAATTTGCAGATGACACAAAGATTAGTGGGAAAGCGGGTTGTGCAGAGGACACAGAGAGGCTGCAAAGAGATTTAGATAGGTTAAGCGAATGGGTTAAGGTTTGGCAGATGGAATACAATGTCGGAAAATGTGAGGTCATCCACCTTGGGAAAAAAAACAGTAAAAGGGAATATTATTTGAATGGGGAGAAATTACAACATGCTGCAGTGCAGAGGGACCTGGGGGTCCTTGTGCATGAATCCCAAAAAGTTAGTTTGCAGGTGCAGCAGGTAATCAGGAAGGCAAATGGAATGTTGGCCTTCATTGCGAGAGGGATGGAGTACAAAAGCAGGGAGGTCCTTCTGTAACTGTACAGGGTATTGGTAAGGCCGCACCTGGAGTACTGCGTGCAGTTATGGTCACCTTACTTAAGGAAGGATATACTAGCTTTGGAGGGGGTACAAAGACGATTCACTAGGCTGATTCCGGAGATGAGGGGGTTACCTTATGATGATAGATTGAGTAGACTGGGTCTTTACTCGTTGGAGTTCAGAAGGATGAGGGGTGATCTTATAGAAATATTTAAAATAATGAAAAGGATAGACAAGATAGAGACAGAGTGATTGTTTCCATTGGTCGGGAGACTCAAACTAGGGGGCACAGCCTCAAAATACGGGGGAGCCAATTTAAAACCGAGTTGAAAAGGAATTTCTTCTCCCAGAGGGTTGTGAATCTGTGGAATTCTCTGCCAAAGGAAGAAGTTGAAGCTAGTTCATTGAATGTATTCAAATCACAGATAGATAGATTTTTAACCAATAAGGGAATTAAGGGTTAAATGGGAGTGGGAGGGTAACTGGAGCTGAGTCCACAGCCAGATCAGCCATGATCTTGTTGAATGGCGGAGCAGGCTCGAGGGGCTAGATGGCCTACTCCTGTTCCTAATTCTTATGTTCTTATGTTCTAAGAGTGCTGAGAAATAGTTGCTTTTACTGGGCTTAAGAGAAGGAAATGGGCACTACGGACGCAATTTTGAAGTTCGGAGGAAGGGTGGAGGCTTAGTTGTGAGTTATTTAGAGAGTTAATTTAAAGATAATTGTACTCAGACTATTGGAACAGGGAATATAAAGACGTATTATCAAGTTATTTTTGGGTAACTAGATTTTATATATTGAAATTATTTTGTAAATAGCTTTTACATAGTTAAATTATTTACTGATATTGTTGGGGCCTATCTAACTGACTGATAAACAGCATAGAGAGTACTGAGAGTGCAGAGTACAGTGATTAGAGAGTATAGAATAGAGAGATTATTTAAATTAGTGAAAGTAATTATTGATAGTGATATTGGGCCGAGGCTTTCCCTGCCTTTAATTGTAACTGCTCACACACTGGTTATTGAAAGGATCAATTAAAGAGGTGACACAGTAATGTGTAGACAGAGATGAAGACAGAGGAGGAGACTGCACAGCCAAAGAAGGTACTTGGAAAAGCAATCTTACCTGAACATGTCTGAAAATGCTTGTCTTGGGAGGCTGCGATTCCGGAAGGAGGTCATCGATGAGATATGTCAACTCGTCAAGGGTGATCTGCAGCCTTCCAGCACCATCAGAACTGCACTGTCCATTGAGATGACGGTTACTGCTGCCCTAGCCTTCTACGCATCGGGATCTTTTCAGGCTTCAGCTAGCAACATCTGCCATATCTCTCAGCACGCTACACACTGCTGCATTTGACAGGTGACTGAAGCCCTTTAAGCTCGCAGGTTGGACTTCATAAGCTTCCCAATGACCAGGGAGGCAAAGGCTGAGAGGGCTTTGGGTTTCTCGAGAATAGCAGAATTCCCCAAGGTGCAGGGAGCAATAGACTACACGCACATTGCCCTGAAAGCACCGTAAAAGAACGCGGAGGTCTTTCACAACAGAAAGGGGTTCCACTCCCTAAATGTGCAGCTTGTTGTCAATCACAATCAATCAATTATAACAGTGAATGCTACATTTCCTGGCAACATCCATGATGCACAGATCTTATGTAAAAATGCTATCTCTGACCTGTTTGTCAATCAGCCAGAAGGTCACGGTTGGATGCTGGGGGATAACGGGTATGGCCTTGCCAGTTGGCTGATGACCCCTCTACGTAATCCTATCACTGAAGCACAGAAACGGTATCATGAAAGTCACATAACGACTCGCAACATCGTTGAAAAGACAATTGGAGTCCTAAAGCAGCACTTTAGATGCTTGGATCATTCTGGAGGCAGCCTACAGTACCACCCTGACCAGGTCGCAGAGTTTATTGTGGTGTGTTGCATGCTGCATAACCTAGCTATAAAGAGAGGACAACTAATGCCAGATCGGGCTGTTGGCCACCTCCAGAAGGAGGGGAGACGGAAGAGCCAGCCGTCGAGGATGAAGAGGAGGAAGAGACAGGCGAGGACATAGGGGAGCTTAATCAGCCTGGCTATCTAGCACCGGTACCACCACCCCCCTCCAGTAGCCAGTGACATTTACACGGCCGCTAAGCTGTTGCGTCAGCAGTTCATTAATGAGCGCTTTGCAGGAACTATCATTGTGGATATTCAAATATTCATTTACAGTTAGGGTTAATCAAAGGTTTCATTTGGGGTTTCCTTGTTGTCTGGCCTACATTGGCCTATCATCGGAATTAATGCTTACTTTAAGTAAAGTTTAAGTAAAGTGCTGCTATAATAAAAGAATAAGCAAATAAGGATGAACAACTGTAAATTTGTTAACTAATGTAACTAAGAGAGAAGGCACAAAATTTGTTGAATTAAAGATTTGTTTTTATTCACAAAGAAAACAAACACATTTTTAATAAACTATTTAACAACACTCTCCCGCCACCCCCGCCCGCCCCAACCCACCCTTCCCTCAAATTCCAAAAACGTTAACAATTTAAAAAAAAAGAAAAAACAGTTCAACAATGAAAAACACTCCTCCCTCCCTCCCTGCGGCCATGTTTCCCTCCAGGTCCTGTTCTTATCCCACCTGCCCGTTTTGGTCTACGCAGACTGACACAAACGCGTAGTGCAGAGTGGGACAGCAAGACTTCCTGCCATGGTGGAGGTGATGGAGTGGAAGCAGAAGCCTGAAGCTCCTCTTCTGAGTCAGGAGGAACTGTGACCTCCGTAATCGCTTGGCTGCTCGGGGTCTCGCTGCGAGCTGACACGACACCTTGGGATGCATCGCCGTGTACAGCCAGCAACGCATGCCGAAGGGCATTGGTTGCAGCGGTCTGCTGACGAATGGCCTCCAACGTCTCCAGTGCTGTCTGTGCTTGCACAGAAGACCAGTTGGAGAAGTTCATGCTGAACTCGCTCCAGGTTGCGGAAACTGGCTCCAGTTCGCGGAGAACTGGCTCCAGTTTGCGGAGAAACCCGCGAAACCCTGGATAAGGTTATGACAGATCGCGACCGTCTCCCTGCACAGGGATATCAAGCTCTCCGTCTGGCCCTCCATGGTAGGCGATTGCTCACCCCACTGACCGGACCTCCGTGTGGTCGGCGTTTGCAATGTTACGTGGCTTGGCGTCACCACCTGCACACCGCTTGGTCCCAGTGCATTATCCATCTCAAAACAGATGGCCGCAGGTTGTTCCCCACCCCCCCCCAACAAGAACAATTTTGTCCTCTTCCTCCTCCTCCTCCTCCTGCTCTTGCTCAACATTTGTCAGCAGTTCCTCCTCTTCCTCCTGCGAGGTATTTGAAGGCTCAGGAGTCGTGGATGTCTTCATTGACTCTAAGGACACTTGACCTTAAAAAGACGAATGAAATTTCTAAACAACTTATATCAATACATATCAATATTTCAATAACCCAAAACATTGAAATATTTTTCAATACCCCATATGCACAAGGGTTCACCAGGGCTAACATGACCTCATTCGTAAATCAAGAGTACATCAAAATTATATATCATATTGCATTGTAATTGCATAACATTGCATGCGTAACTAAGATATTTTTAGTATGTATTTAGTTATGTTTGACACATTGCACAGTGCACAGTTCCCATTACTCACGAGACTCAAGCGTTGATTCGGCCACGCCACACCACAGGTCGTGACCGAACAGTTACAGGCCCCACCAAAGCGACCGCAAGCTCCTCGTATTTGTTTAGAATCTGCACCGAAGCAGAGCCGCCGCCCGTTCTCCTTTGCGCGGAGCGGTTGATAGATACCTTCTTCTGTAAATGATAAGATAACATTGCATGGCATAAGCTAATGGACTTGGTAATAAACATTTAAGACTGTCAGATTTAAATGTCCGATTAAAAATTAGCATTGCATTGCATATGAATAATATTTCAGAATATAAGATTCAACTTAGGGTGCATAAATTAATTCATAATTTAATTAATTTATACTATAACGAAATGACATTGAAGATTCTAATTAAAATTTCCATACATCATTTAAATATTACATATGTATAATTTTAAATATAAAATGGAACTTACTCTGGCTGCTACCAGCAGGCTGTTCCATCCTTTACGGCACTGGTCTGGTGTGCGCACTTCATTGGATGCCGATGTGACCACATCGGCAATCACGGCCCAGATTCTCCTATATGCACCAGGTAGAGGTTTCCCATGTCCAGCCCGTGTCAAGCCCTCCCACCTTCCATTGACAATATTGATGAGGGCCTCGTTGGCCTCCTTGCTAAAGGATTTAGCCCTTTTCCTCTCACTTTCTCCCTCCATTTTGATTTTAGGTATATATTGCAATATTTCAATATTTCAATATTATAACAACAAAAATATATTTCAATATTGTTACAACAAATATAATAATTATTTGCAATTCAAAAAAATAAGCCTAAGATATTATAGATTACTTATTTTTAGATTCAAATTCACAATTCACTGTCACCAACCACAAAAGCCTCCTTCCTCTCTCTCTCTATCTCTGACCCTCCCTGTGCTTCTGATCATGTGTGATGACCCCTGACCTCTCAAAACATGGCAAAGAAAATCAACCACAAAAAAACCCATCCCACTCATGTGCAGAATAGCGTTGCTAGGGAAGCTTTGTTTTCTTCTTTGACTTCCATTTTTGGTGGCCGATTGTGAGATCGCCGAAAAATCACATCGCCCATTTGACATCACCAGGGTAAGGCCGAGTAGAAAATCGCAAAAAAAAAAAATGGGCCTTGTGCTCGCGATCAGCAAGGCCGAGATGTCCCACATCGCTGGAACATGGCCCATTTTTGGGGGCCTTAGCCACCTAGTGGAAAGTCTAGCCTGGTATCTTTATCCCCTCTCCTTTTCTCATCCCACTTCCCCACGCTCCCCCCCACACCAGAAGGCTTTATCACTTTTCAGCTCCTGATACAATCTGCATTCCTTGCTCCATTCCTGCCCCACTGCCCTCATCTTAATGCAAGTCTTGTGCCATTTGTGCTTTCAGATAACCAGCCAGCAGCTGTGGAGCCATCCAGGCCAAGAGCTGGTCAAGGACTTCCTGCAAGGCCATCTGTAGTCTCTGGCCCTGACACATAGCAGCTTTCCACAAGCCGTACTGCAGACACAGGGAACTGTGGAGGAGCACTAGAATATTTAAAGCAAAGAGGGGATATAAGGAAATGCACAAGAGTGATTATTAAATACATTATGAAACCAGTTATTGATATTATATAAATTTTGATTGGACTGTTTCATCTTTGATCTTGTCTCTTATTTCAATTTTGGAGCTTTGGTATCGAAGGGAAAATTGATATGGTGATGGGGATGTTCAGAGGAACTGGGAAGTGGGATGGAATTCACTGAACCGAACTCTGATGAGACAGTCACGAACCGTCCTTGCAGAATTGCGATTGACTCGCTGCCTCCTCCTCCTTGTCCTCCTCCTCTTCCTGAGGTGTGCAGTTATGCCTGGTGGCAATGGCTGTGCTCTCATGATGGCAAGGTTGTGCAGCATGCAGCAGATGATGACAAATAGGGACACCTGCTCTGGCTAGTACTGGATGTCTCCTCCCGAGCAGTTAAGGCAGCGGAACCATTGCTTGAGTACTCTGATGGTCGGCTCAATGATGTTCCTGTTGGTGGAATGGCTCTCATTGTATGTGCTAGATAAGGTTGTTGGGGTTGTGGAGGGGATCATGAGCCAGCTGGAGAGCGGATAGCCCTTGTCTCCAAGCAGCCAGCCATGAAATTGATATGGTGACTGGAAGAGAGTTGGCACACCTGTCTGGTGCAGAATGAAGGCATCGTGGCTGCTAACAGTTTAATGGGCATTGACGGTGAGGATTCTGCATGTATGGTCATGTACCAGTTGCACATTCAGTGATCGGTAGCCTTTGTGGCTATGGAATACCTCAGGATTGTGATGCGGTGCCTGCAAAATGACATGGGTGCAGTCAATGGCACCCTGGACCACAGGGAAGCCAGTTATCCTGACAAAGCCACATGCACGCTCATGCTGCTTCTCTCTGCTCAAGAGGAAGGAAATATAGTCCCTCCTCCTTCTGTACAGAGCATCTGTGATCTCGCGGATGGAGCAATGGACGGCAAACTGTGAAATGTTGGAGATTTCTCATGTCGTTCCTTGGAAGGATCCATTGGCATTGAAATTGAGCGCAATGGTGAGCTTGACTGCCACTGAGAGAGCCGTCCTCACCCTCTCTGAGGCGCGAGGTCTGGTTGCAGACCTCTGCGACGATATTCTTGCTGAAGTGCAGCCTTCGAACAAACTGTTCCTCAGTGAAATTGATGTTGGAGAACTGCTGCCGTAATTCCTTGGGAGGGTAAGGTCACCTGTTGGGCCTTCTCCCTCTGGTCACATTTTGCTGCCTTGCTCCCTGTCCTGCTCCCTGCCTTTCTATCTGCATTTGTCTCCGCCTTTGTCTCCACCGAAGGAGTGACATCGAGGGTGACATCGGAGCAAGAGTTCGAGTGCCAACATAGCCCACATGAAACAAGATAAATGTTGTAGTTCCAAATCTTCCCCCACTGATATAAGGGAACAGTTAGGAGGCAGAACAGTATTTGAAGTGAAAATTGCTGAAATCTGTCCACCAGCCACTCTGCCTATGTGTTCGCAGCTGAAGAGTAATGGCCGACATAAATTGTTCGTAAAGATGGCGTCTTTAAATAGCGCTGCTCCATCAAACTCCCGACTGTAACTCGACAGTTGAAGCTGTCGTTGTCACCATCACGCTTTATTGAGGGGGCGCGACCCATTTCTCTTCCGGGGCATCACTGCGCATGGCAATTACACTGCTGGAAGGAGCGAGGCATGACCTGTTAGCGGCTCTGGAAAACCCCTACACAATTTGGGGTGCTGTTCTCGCCACGCCTGGGCGAGAAAACATTTTCGCCTGTTAGCGCCTCTCGGAGATGCTAACAGTAGCCGCACTGGAGACCAATATCGGCCCCAGAATTTTGGGGGGTTATTTCAGCTACTGGGTCTATCTTGTGTCTTCATTGGATCCTCCTTGCCTTCAAAAGTAGTTGGGTAAAACTATATTAGATCTTGTTTGGGCTTTAATCGCCAAATAAATTAACCAATAAAACAAGTGAATAGCAGCAGTAACAATGCATATATTCTATAGAACTTGTTAAATTTTGCTGATACCTTTTTATATAGTAGAAAATAATAAATATTTCACAAATCTGTGCTAAACTATGGGGGCATTTTTCCTGAGATACTTTAAGTGCCAAAGAGCTTCTGAGGTGGCCAAGATGGGGACTTAAACTGCAATGCTGGTTTAGCCCAGATTTAGCGCAAGATACCATCTTTGTAAAGAAGTTGAAGCCAGCACTAGAAACAGCTGCCTGGAGGGTCATTAAGGGGCTAATTGACAATTAAACTGCGTGCTAGTGGTCATGAAAGAGGCTGCACAACATTTTGGTGGGTAGCGCTTCATTTAATGATTTCTCCTAACCAACAAGCTGAACAGGAGTAAACAAATCGTTGCTGAGTATTTTTCCTGGTAATTCTCTCTCAACTTCACTTAAAAAGAGCGACGCTGTGCTGGTCTACCTTATTAGACACCTTATAAGAATCACCAGGAGAAGGAGAATGCTTGGTCATGGGGATTTTGCTCAGTGTCCACCTTGCTCTGAATAAGGAATTCGAGGAGGAGATGAGGCCAGTCAGAGCAGCACTAGCTGCTGCAGGAGTGAGGGACAGCAGGCCGAGGGGGGCTCTCAGCAGGAGGCCAAAATAACCCTGTTCGTATTAGTGTTTTATCAGAAGAATCACTCAACACTCAGAGCCGGTTCCAACGCCAATACGGCCTTTATTAATGCCAGCGGGGAGGAAGCCTCAGGACTGGATCCAGGCACTTCACTCCGCAGAACAAAGGGTTTCATGCATCTTTATATGTTTTACAACAGTTTACTACAGTTACATCATATAGATTATAAATTCAATTAGACCAATAGATAGAGTTAGTTTCTAAACATAAAGTGGCTCATGTGTTGCTAAGAGATGTGTTGCTAAGAGATGTGTTGCTAAGAGATGTGTTGCTAAGGGGTGTGTTGCTAGGAACGACTCATGTTCCAGGCCCCCCTTATCTTACTGTCCTTGGATGCTGTCTTTGGTAGCCTCCTTATCTTAATCCTGTTACAGAGTTGTATTGTCCTTACTTCCACCAGAACATTTAGTCCTGAGGCCTGGCTGATTAAAGACACCTGCAGAATTTGCTTGTTATTCCTGTGTGTGGGAAACAACAATTATCAGTTTCCAGGAATGCGGTCTAATTCAGCTAACAGAAATCCCTTGAGGCTTCACTGGTAGCCATTTTCTGATACAAGTTACATATAGTTCTAACCTTATACTACAGGTGCCGTTGCCCTAGGGTGCCTAATGCCCACAACAACCCCCTATGTTTTGATTATTCTTCAATGGTCCAGAATTTCCTCAGAGCTGCTCCTGCTCCTCTGCTGTAATTTTGCTGGAATTGTGGCGGAAATCTCGCTTATGCTACTAAATGGGATTTCTGTCACTCTTTCAGGGAAGTAAGTTGGCAGAGCAGAATCCGCACTGAGGAAATTCCATGCCATGTCTTTTATAATTCTTTCTTCATCATTCACAGTATTTGCTTGGCCTATCTAATTTTTTTCTGAGATTGCAGTCAGACAACTTTTCTTTGAAGGCTCCAGATCAAACTCAGTGATCTGGAAAAGACAGGATGATAAGTTCTCTGAAATAATAACTGGAGTCATGCAGATTTTGAATAATTATCAAAATGCTACCTCCTGCTATAAGTAATTATCTACCAAGAAGTTTAATTTCCTCTGTTATGTTTGGCATGTATTTTAATGCACAATAAGAATAACCTGCAAAGAAATTAAGTCCTTAAAATTGAATAGCTAACAGTAACAAATCACTTACAGATTTTTTGGTTTTATAAAGTGTGGATTCTAGGCCCCGAACTTGCCCTGATTGGGGGTGGTAACGTTCCAGGGCAGGGACTTCCTACACCTTGCCTGGGAGTCCCGCCCCCGACGTGGAATTGGGCAGTATGTGCCTCAAAGGAAGGGGAGGGCTGCTGCGCACTCTGCAGGCCCTATGGTGGCTGCCATTGGGCCACTAGGGAGGCGATTGACTGGACCAGCAGCTTAGCACCCAAAATGGAGTACCGCTCTGCAAGAGTCGGCCAACAAATAGGGCATTAAAGGACTTACCTTTTGACGCATCGCGACCCGTGAAGCTGGTGTTGACATCTGCCCACGGCAACCTCACAGCCCGTGAGGATAAGGGTCGCAGGTCGGTAAGGTTTCTGCGTGCACGGTGATGATATCATCGGCAGTTGCGCGTTGGCCCGTACAGCTAATCATGTGGTGCTGCTGGGACAGCGCCCCCCAACCTATGGGGCAATTTCCCCCGAGGCGTGCCCTCCTCCCCCAGGCTAAAATGCAATTGTGACCCGTTAGCACCCCCGGAGGCTCTAACGGGGCTGTAAAAGCAGGAAATTTCAACTCCTAAATAATACTGGTGAGAATATATATATTATTTCTGATAGTATTTAATTGGCCATTGTAGAAATGACCAGTAGTAATTTATAGTCAATTGCTGCAATGATGGAAAGTGACTCTGCTGAAAGCTCAACAGTTGCTCGAAGCATGAGACTGACAGAAAACATCCCATTTCTGGCTGCATAGGTTTGTATCTAACATTCAAAACTTGTTTAAAAACAACTCAGTGAAATTGCAAGATATTCTTTTCCAATGTATGATTTATATTTTGGTAATTATGGACAAGTATGTTCACTATCTTCCCAGATTGAGGATCGGCTGCTTAATTGAACATGATGACTTCAATATTATAGCAGTCCTTATTCTGTTGTGATATGAGGAATATCTCTGGTGTGCTGGTCTTTAAAAATCAATAACAGCAATGGGCAGTAGAATTAGAAAATAAACATCATGTGCTATTAATCAGTAACAAATGCTATTCAGCCACACTTTAAATATTTTCCCTTTTAATATCCGAACCTTGTAATCACTGTGAGCTGTTTCTATTCAAATTCCTCACTCTGCTATTCTTATGAAAGTGTTAATCTAATTGTTCATGCCTTCACAGTAACTTGCAGGCTCAACACTTTATTTTCAAAGTTTGTTAACTTGGTTACCAGAGACTAGACTGAGTCATCTTTCCACCCACTGTAACATCATGACAATGCTACATCATCTTTCAATTTAACTGCTCTGGGATGAAGAAATACAATAAATATGTTAATGTTCATCCTCAATCAACTGACTAATTCTGCTTGCAACTCTTACATTCTTGGACTGACAGGAGATCATTTTTCATCTATAATTATATTAAATAAAAGTTAATTGTTTAAAATACAAATATATGTTAGTATTTTAAGATTGATGCGTATGTTGTAAGATTTTGTTTCAAAATGCACTAAAACACCTTTGTCAAGCTCGGTCTATGGCAAAATTCATTTTAAAAGTGTTAACATTTTGCAACAGTACCTGCTATTCCTGCAGGTGCTGCTGCTTTAGGTGATTTCAATGTTAATCTGTCCGATAAATTGGGTCAGCATCAAATTACCACTATGGCCATCAGATGGCTTTCCATTAATATGTTCGGTTGTAACCCAATCAAAGTCACAAATAACATCCTCTGTAACTGTGGCCATGCTGCACTCTCCCTCCTTGTACCTCTCAACCTCACTGTAGCCTTTAACATGGTTGATCACACCACCCTCCTCTAACGCCTCTCCTCTGTCACACTGGATTACATTGGATATATGGCATAGAAACAGGCCATTCGACCCAACCAGTCCATGCAGTGAGTTCCACATTCTCACCACTCTTTGGGTAAATAAATTTCTTCTGAATTCCATGTTGGATTTTCTTGGTGACTATCTTATATTGATGGCTTCTAGTTATGCGCTTCCCCACAGAGGGAATGCTTTGATTTGGACCTTTCCAATCATAGCCAGAACAATCTTGGCTATTTGACCCCGTGGTAAGCTTCTGCCTCCATATTTTCTTCATCACAAAGATCTTTTATCTAGGTAACATCATTCAGCTCCACTCCTGCCTCTGCCCATTTGATGCTGAAATCCTAATCCACGCTTTTCTCACTTCCAGACTTGATTATTCCAATGCTTTCCTGACTGGCCTCCCATCCTCCAGTCACCATGTACTTCATTTTATCCAAACCTTTATTGCCCATAACTGGTCTTGCACCAGGTCCCACACATCGGAAGAAGGTGAGAAGGAAGGGGCGACCTACAGCAGTATGGCCATGCATGATAAACATTCAAAAACCGATAACATTGTCCAGTTATTTTGCATGTGTAGCACAAAATATGTCACAGGTTGCGATAAATAATTTTGTTGCATGCATACTTGGGCCATGTACTTACTACAGAGAATGGCTGGGCAGCCTCATTTTGGCAATTCTCTTCAGGATTGTTGTTTATTTTGTATTTAGAAACATAGAAACATAGAAAATAGGTGCAGGAGTAGGCCATTCGGCTCTTCTAGCCTGCACCGCCATTCAATGTGTTCATGGCTGAACATGCAACTTCAGTACCCCATTCCTGCTTTCTCGCCATACCCTTTGATTCCCCTAGTAGTAAGGACTTCATCTAACTCCTTTTTGAATATATTTAGTGAATTGGCCTCAACAACTTTCTGTGGTAGAGAATTCCACAGGTTCACCACTCTCTGGGTGAAGAAATTTCTCCTCATCTCGGTCCTAAATGGCTTCCCCCTTATCCTTAGACTGTATCCCCTGGTTCTGGACTTCCCCAACATTGGGAACATTCTTCCTGCATCTAACCTGTCTAACCCCGTCAGAATTTTAAACGTTTCTATGAGGTCCCCTCTCATTCTTCTGAACTCCAGTGAATACAAGCCCAGTTGATCCAGTCTTTCTTGATAGGTCAGTCCCACCATCCCGGGAATCAGTCTGGTGAACCTTCGCTGCACTCCCTCAATAGCAAGAATGTCCTTCCTCAGGTTAGGAGACCAAAACTGTACACAATACTCCAGGTGTGGCCTCACCAAGGCCCTGTACAATTGTAGTAACACCTCCCTGCCCCTGTACTCAAATCCCCTCGCTATGAAGGCCAACATGCCATTTTCTTTCTTAACCGCCTGCTGTACCTGCATGCCAACCTTCAATGACTGATGTACCATGACACCCAGGTCTCTTTGCACCTCCCCTTTTCCTAATCTGTCACCATTCAGATAATAGTCTGTCTCTCTGTTTTTACCACCAAAGTGGATAACCTCACATTTATCCACATTATACTTCATCTGCCATGCATTTGCCCACTCACCTAACCTATCCAAGTCGCTCTGCAGCCTCATAGCATCCTCCTTGCAGCTCACACTGCCACCCAACTTAGTGTCATCCGCAAATTTGGAGATACTACATTTAATCCCCTCGTCTAAATCATTAATGTACAGTGTAAACAGCTGGGGCCCCAGCACAGAATCTTGCGGTACTCCACTAGTCACTGCCTGCCATTCTGAAAAGTCCCCATTTACTCCTACTCTTTGCTTCCTGTCTGACAACCAGTTCTCAATCCATGTCAGCACACTACCCCCAATCCCATGTGCTTTAACTTTGCACATTAATCTCTTGTGTGGGACCTTGTCGAAAGCCTTCTGAAAGTCCAAATATACCACATCAACTGGTTCTCCCTTGTCCACTCTACTGGAAACATCCTCAAAAAATTCCAGAAGATTTGTCAAGCATGATTTCCCTTTCACAAATCCATGCTGACTTGGACCTATCATCTTACCTCTTTCCAAATGCACTGCTATGACATCCTTAATAATTGATTCCATCATTTTACCCACTACCGATGTCAGGCTGACCGGTCTATAATTCCCTGTTTTCTCTCTCCCTCCTTTTTTAAAAAGTGGGGTTACATTGGCTACCCTCCACTCCATAGGAACTGATCCAGAGTCAATGGAATGTTGGAAAATGACTGTCAATGCATCCACTATTTCCAAGGCCACCTCCTTAAGTACTCTGGGATGCAGTCCATCAGACCCTGGGGATTTATCGGCCTTCAATCCCATCAATTTCCCCAACACAATTTCCTGACTAATAAGGATTTCCCTCAGTTCCTCCTCCTTACTAGACCCTCCGACCCCTTTTATATCCAGAAGGTTGTTTGTCTCCTCCTTAGTGAATACCGAACCAAAGTACTTGTTCAATTGGTCTGCCATTTCTTTGTTCCCCGTTATGACTTCCCCTGATTCTGACTGCAGGGAATCTACGTTTGTCTTTACTAACCTTTTTCTCTTTACATACCTACAGAAACTTTTGCAATCCGTCTTAATGTTCCCTGCAAGCTTCTTCTCGTACTCCATTTTCCCTGCCCTAATCAAACCCTTTGTCCTCCTCTGCTGAGTTCTAAATTTCTCCCAGTCCCCGGGTTCGCTGCTATTTCTGGCCAATTTGTATGCCACTTCCTTGGCTTTAATGCTATCCCTGATTTCCCTTGATAGCCACGGTTGAGCCACCTTCCCTTTTTTATTTTTACGCCAGACAGGAATGTACAATTGTTGTAGTTCATCCATGCGGTCTCTAAATGTCTGCCATTGCCCATCCACAGTCAACCCCTTCAGTATCATTCGCCAATCTATCCTAGCCAATTCACGCCTCATACCTTCAAAGTTACCCTTCTTTAAGTTCTGGACCATGGTCTCTGAATTAACTGTTTAATTCTCCATCCTAATGCAGAATTCCACCATATTATGGTCACTCTTCCCCAAGGGGCCTCGCACAACGAGATTGCTAATTAATCCTCTCTCATTACACAACACCCAGTCTAAGATGGCCTCCCCCCTAGTTGGTTCCTCGACATATTGGTCTAAAAAACCATCCCTTATGCACTCCAGGAAATCCTCCTCCACCGTATTGCTTCCAGTTTGGTTAACCCAATCTATGTGCATATTAAAGTCACCCATTATAACTGCTGCACCTTTATTGCACGCACCCCTAATTTCATGTTTGATGCCCTCCCCAACATCACTACTACTGTTTGGAGGTCTGTACACAACTCCCACTAACGTTTTTTGCCCTTTGGTATTCTGCAGCTCTACCCATTTGTTTCAATGTTCCCTGGGAATTGAACCCGGCATTTAAATAATGCTTCGATAGTCCAGTCAGGGGTCACCACTGTTTTGGTGGAAGCTCACTGTGCATAATAATTGATGCGAGCTTAGAATTTCAAGTAGAAACGGCCTGCACAATACACTGCACATGGTTCCAGACAACTATTCCACTCGATTCGAATTTCTATTACGAAAACTCGACTTCCTCTAAAGATTTTGCTTTAAAACAATATCACTATCAAAATGATTGAATCTATTGTTGTGCCAAGAAGAAAAAGAAAGCAGTCCCAATATTCTGTTCTCAGAATATTTGCAGGAGAAGTATACCTTTTCTTCCCAGTTTGATTGATCGGTGATTTTAAAAGGCAGTATAATATTCCTCATTTCTTCAAATGCTCATTGTTTACTTTAAATTCTGCACTCATTTTTAGTCTGGCACACTTAGAACCAAGCCCAGACAATATGACTGACATGGAGCAGACTACGTAAGTGTTGCTTTACATGTGACGAACTTCACTTGGAGGAAGAACTAGATGGTTGCTGGTGTCTCTATAACAGTATCTTTAACATGAGTCACCATCCACCGCAAGGATCATGCCTAAGCTGCGAAGGTATATTAGCCTTTCTCTCATAAATGTCGTTAATAGATTCCGTCTCGGGCTCAAAGAAATTTCAAGTAAGATTCCTAAAAATCTGATGGGTTGTTGTTAGGACAATTGGAACAGCAGCTCACATTCCATTGATAGTCTTCAAATAGTCCCTTCTCTATCCTTTGTCACACATTCATATTCACCGTTTAAATATATTTTAAATATTCATGACCTCTGTCATGGGTTTGAGAAGTAATCTAACATAGTTTTCATGTCCTGACAGAACATTGAAATATTAGAGCTATTTCTTCATACGTAGCCATTATGCATATATTAACTTGCTACATTTTATTTTCACAGAGAGCCAAAGGGCTATAAGTTCGGTTTTTACCGATTTCGCCCATTTTTGGGTGATAATCGTGGGGAATTTTTTTTTTTAGCGCTGGGGTACCGTTACCACCAGAGCTCTCAAAATTCAGCAAAAGATGAAGAGCAATAGCGATAAATCCGGAGTTGCAGAACTGAATTTGTGCGGCGGAGCCGAAATTTGCGACCGAAAAAAAAAATCGGACCTTCTGCGCATGCGCGATTTTTAATTTTTTAATTTTTATTTTTGCCATTTTTTTTCTTCTTCCCACATTTCTGGTCAGCTTTCAGGGAATGCCCACGCATGCGCAGTACACCCAGGGCTGAATGAGCCATTTTTAGATTGCATTCACGATGGAAGGAGATGGGAGTAGGCAGCGAGCCAAAAAGTTTAGTAATGAGGCCAACGAGGCTCTTGTCACTGCTGTGGAAAGGAGATGGGCAGAATTAAACAGGAGGGGTGCAAGTAAACCCCTCCACCCCCAGCAGTTTTTTGTCACATTTGGACCAGCATCGTTGAGGAGGTGTCTTATATCGACAACATCCGAAGGACCCACACTCAGTGCCGCAAAAGGTTCAATGACCATTGCATGGTCATTAAAGTAAGTCATATTTTGATTGATGCACTCCTCCATTATTTAAATTATAAATCTGACTCATGTTGGTAAAGGTAGGCTTAGTGTTGCACCTTATTTGCCATGAATGATCTTTACACATTATTATGACTGCTTTCTGAGATCTTAAAAGATGTTTCTGCACTTCGATGCCTTCCTCATGAACCACAAGAAACTTCCAGAGCCATTAAACAAAGACTGTATTAAATGCATACAGTATGGTATAAGTGCTTTACTGGCTATCTGTGTGTGCCACAAGAGCAGATGGGCCCTCTGTTAACCATTCCCATTGTCATCTTTGCAGGGAAAGACGTCCCACATCTGCCGAGAGCAGTGACGGACAGGCGACGGTCCACCCAGAATGATGCCTCTGACAGACCTCGAGGAAAGAGTGGCAGGTCTGATTGGTGCCTCAGGGAGGGCAACTACCCGTGGGGGTGCTGAGCCCCCGTTCAAATGTGAGGGTAAGTCCTGCAAAATCTCCGGGCTGGGTTGGTGCAATATGATAGTGTCTGTGGACTAGGGTTGGAGCAATGTGATGCAGTGTCTCTGGACTACATATAATGGAGTAGCGGCGGTCCCTCAAATGAGCCTGTGTTATGTAACCTTACTCATGACACCCTGCCCCTCCCCTGCTGCTAATCACTTGTCTGTTGTTTTCTATTTCCAGATGAGGAGTCGCATGCACCACATCCTCCAATGGAAGCCTCCACCTCAGGCTATCAGGAGGAGGGGGACGAGGGTGAGGAACTTCAAGGAGAGGAGCAGACCGAGCAGCCTATTCTGAGGCGGGTGGGGGGTGCTGAAGCACTCAACACCTTTTTTTCGCCGGAGAGCACCTCGTCCAAGGAGGCCCCGAGTACAAGTGGCGTGCAGTAACGTATTACTGGGGTTGAATCCCATATGCCGTCTCTCCATAGGGTGAGTTGGCAAAGCCAGTCTGCTGAAAGACAGGCAAATGCACACCTGGACATGGTGGGACTGTCCAGGGAGAGCGTCCAGCTCACCAGACAGCTCCTAGAGATATTGGGTAGGATTCCCACAAGCATTGTGGCACTATCTGCGAACATGATTCACTAACTATATTCAAAAAGGAGTTAGATGAAGTCCTTACTACTAGGGGGATCAAGGGGTATGGCGAGAAAGCAGGAATGGGGTACTGAAGTTGCATGTTCAGCCATGAACTCATTGAATGGCGGTGCAGGCTAGAAGGGCCGAATGGCCTACACCTGCACCTATTTTCTATGTTTCTATGTTTCTATGATGGAGGTCAGGTCACAGATTGTCCGTGCGAGCTGCAAAACTACCGAGGCTGTCAATGCCCATGCACAATTGATGGCCTCCATCTTTGAGAGTCAGGCCCCAGTGACACACCCAGACCGACATCACCTGTGAGTGGCCAGGCTGAGCAAAAGGCTCACCACTCACAAACCGAGACTTCCATACACCGCGCTTCTTCAGTGGATCCACACATGGCATCTTCATTATCTCTCCCCCTAATACAGCAGAACTCTGGCCACCTTGCTGCATGACATCTTGGAGCCACCTTGGGTAGGGTCATGAGGGAAGGAATTTGGTGGGGGGTGAGAGGAGTGACCGGAGGTAAAAGACATTCGGTGCAAGGGTTGTTGTTTCCTTGTTGTTTCCTTGGTTCTTGTTATTTTGCTGCTGTTTTGGTGTTGTTGACATTTTATAAAAGTTTTAAAAGTTTATCAATTCTGTTAAGTTATAAAAGTTCACAATAATGTTTCACACATTTTATTCCAGTTTCCAAATTAAGTTTACAATGGTTAACAAATGTTATTCAAGTTACAATGTTTGATAAATTATTGTGTTCACTTTAACCATTCCTGTGTTCTGTCTCATTTGCAGAATAAGAGCGGGAATAGTTAACATGTTGGGATAGAGTGGCCAGGCAATGGTCAAACGTGCCTTTCACTCTTCAAGCAAAGTGTTGAATTATGAGCTGCTGACATATGGCATGTGCAGCGTCAAAGGCTCCACGAGGCCTCCCCTGTATTAGTGGTGTTGGTGGTCGTGGCATGGGTTCCTCGCCGGGTTCCTCGCCAGGCTCCTCATCCTTGTCCTTGTCCTCGTCCTTGTCCTCATCGTCCTCCCCTCTCTCCTGAGGTGGTCCTGCAGTCCCCAGTGGAAAATCCTGGCCCCTCATGATGGCTAAGTTGTGTAGCATGCAGCACACCAGCATCATCATCATAGGCAGTCCCTCGAAGCGAGGATGATTTGCTTCCATGCCAAAAAGGGATGAGTTCACAGGTGTTTCAATGAAGGACCTAATATTCCAGATCCCAAGCTGAGGGGAATATTGTAGGCAGCCTCCAGAGTGGTCCAGGCATCAGAAGCGCTGCTTGATCACTCCAATTGTCTGTAAGATTATGTTGCATGTGGCTATATGGCTTGCATTATAGTGATGCTCGGCTTCTGTCTGAGGGTTCCGGAGCGGGGTCATGAGCCAGGTGGTGAGGCCATAATCTTTGTCCCCCAGCATCCAGCTCTGGCCTTGTAGTTGATGCTCGAACAAGCACGAGACACTGCTCTCACGTAAGAGGAAAGCATCATGGAAGCTCCCTGGATATTGGGCATTTACTGCCATATAGTCGCAGACGATCTGTACGTTCATGGAGTAAAATCTCTTTCGGTTTAGTAAACATCTGGATTGTGTAAGGTGCTCACAGGGCGATGTGCATACACTTAATGGCACCCTGAACCTTGGGGAAGCCAGCTATTCATCCAAAACCTACAGCCCTCTCATTCTGTGCCTCCTTGGTCATTGGGATGTTTATGAAGTCTATCCTGCATGCGTACGGTGCTGTAGTCACCTGTGAATGCAGCAATGTGTAGCATACTGCGAGATGGAGCATATTTCCCCTGCTGACGCCTGAAAGGATCCGGAGGCATAGAAGGCAAGTGCTGCAGTCACATTCATCTCGACAGGCAGTGCAGTCCTGCTGCCTCTGGTAGGCTGTAGGTCTGCCTTTATGAGCTGGCATATTTCTGTGACCACCTCTTTTTAGAAACACAGCCTTCTAATGCACTGTGCCTCAGAGAGCTGCAGGTATGAGCGCTGTTCCCTGCAAAATTGTGGGAGGTAAGGCCTCCTCCCCATACGTCTACAACCTCTTCGATTAAGCTCAAAATGCTCATTAATAAGCCTTCTTCCAGCTCGATGCTGCATAGAAAAAGTAGCCAGGAATAATGGCTGACATAGTATAGCCCCCATTTTTAAAAATGTCCTTAAATATCCTTTAAATCTAATTATAAACTCACATAAAACTTAATTGAGGAAAACGCAGCCTCCCTTCTCCAAATTCTTTTCCGCACTGAACGTCTGCTCCTTTTTCAAGATGGCCTCGTTAGTGCTGGGTGCGCCCTGGGTCCGACCTGGGTTTGACTGATTTTTTTTGGGCGGGTTTCTGGGCGGACGGTAAATCGGGCGGTATCGGCAAATTTTCTGCCCGGGGCGATAGCGCAGCGTTGAACGCCGATTTACGTCATCAAACGGTGAAAACATCGAGCGGGCGCTAAGTTTTAGCACTGCCGCAAAACCATCGCCGAAATCTCTGCTCGGGCGCAAAATGTTGTGCGACTCATTTTGCGCCAAAAAAATTAGTTTTTGCACTTCGCCCAGGTGGAAAACCGATCGTAAATCTGTCGAAAATCTAGCCAATAATATATTTCTACAATACAACGAACTTTTATATGAAGTTAACTTCAGTCACACATCTGTGTTTAAAAAGAATGTTTCTTGCCTTCCTCCAGCCAATGCTGTTTGCATGGTGTGCATTTTTAACCCTTTAATATTTTAATTCAGAAAGCTTGAGCTTTTCCTTTAAGTCTCCATATATAAGACACTACAATGGATGCAGAAGGGTAGTGTCTCTGTTAGGGGTCTAGTGATCCAGAGACTTGCTTTAAAAATCCTGAGTTCACAGCTGGAATTTTGCCTACCTCGGCAGGTGTGGTGCGGTCAGAATCCGTGGGGGGGGTCACGACCCCACTGCTGGCTCCATCCCACTGTTGAAAATGAACTTACCTTTATGGGGCCTATTAAGCCCACCTAGCATGTTAGATGGAGCGGGTCTGGTGATGTCATTCATGATGCTTTTTCAGCCGGGATATTTAAAGGGACCAAGTTCACATTAGATTTGAAATTTCATCTAACATCGTGCTGTCAGTGCACTACAGCATTGGAGCACTGCAAATACTAACAATCACTGCACAGAGGCAGAGAGCTGCACCCAGGATCTCTGATGACTCCATCCATATGCTGATGGAGGGAGTCAGAGCATGTAGGGAGATCCTCTTCCTTTTCCATTGGCAGAAGAAACCTCCCCAGGAGACCAAAACCACCTGGGGGGTTGCACATTACAGAGTGAGTCACAAGCAGGGATGTGTTCAGGAGGACTTGTGTGCAGTGCCGTAAACATTTCAATTATCTCATTAGATCAGGAAACGTTAGTACAAAGCCATACTCAACTTGATCCTGCTGTGCCTCTCATCACATCCCCATCACTCTGCCTTCCCTACCCTACTCATTCACATCCTTACTCACTCCAACATACTTTGCACCTTCACCCATTTCTCTTTCTCTATCTACATTATCACGTCCCCATCTCACTAGCCACCCCTCACACTCACCCTCATCCCAGTGCAATCATACCAACTAACAACATACAGGGGTAGCCATGTGGATGTTTTATCCAATATTTATGTAAAGTTTCTGCTAATGTGGTGTCAAACATAAAAATCTTTATTTTCAACTCTGTCCGGTTTTGGACAGATTTGTGTGCACCTTTATAAGTATCTTAATGAGTTCCAGTGAATATAACAGTACATAACGATATCCCCTACAATGATGATGAGCATGAAAGAAATGGTTTGGTCATTGTCGGGATGCTTTATGGTGTTGGTGTGGGGTGGTGCCAACCTGTCACATCATGTGGCAGCTATATGATTGTACAGTAAAATTAAGTAAATCTGGCCATGATGAGCCCATCCCCGGCCTGCTGGGCAGCAATGTGGTCGAGTGCTGATGTCCTCTGTCCTGTACAGCATCAGGTGATTGTGGAGAAGGTTGGTGTTGTTGTTGGTGCTGCTGATGTGCCTGGTGCTGCTGGTGTTGGGGCTGATCGTGGATTCTGAGGACCAAGGTGAGAGAGTAGAAATGGCAGGTTGATGGAGCAGATAGTAGGTGAAGTACAGATAACAGAGCAATCTGTCAATGGTGAGATAGTTCTACCAATGAGGTGAGACTGGTTGGAGACTTTGCTGGAAACACTTCCAGTCTGCAGAATCTGTGCTGGGAATGGACTGAACAACAGATTCTGCCTGAGGAAAGAGCTTATCTGTCAGGTGGGAGCTTTTACTTTACATTTGATGCTGTCAAGTAATCAGTTGGAGCAATGGCCTGGGAACTCAGGTTGACAGACATGGTTGCCGAGCTGCATGAATCCCATGACCATGCAGGGAAATTAAAAAGTAAGTGGAGAAAGGCCCTTAAGTACTTGTAAACTACTTGATAATGATTTCAATTGGGTTGCCCGCCGCTGCCAGTTGGGTCGGCTCCACTATGACAGACCACCTGGGGGAAAAGCATGTGGTGGTGGGATAACACTGGGTTTCCGACCCGCTGTAAAAATAACAACTTTCCCACCTGGCCCAGGAATTAAATTCTCACCATGGCAGTTTAAGAATTTGAATTCAATTAACAAAATCTAGAATTAAAAAGCTGGTATAAGTAAAAGTAACCATGAACCTGTTGGATTGGTTTCAACAATGATGCTTCTGACAGTGGATACAGATATTATTATGGTTGTCGAGTCGTTATGGTAACTGGCCAGCAATGCAGGGGTTATGAGTTCAAATTGATTTCAATAAATCAGATGCCAATATAAAAATGACCATGAAAGCTGCCAGATTCCCTTCAAAACTCAACTGGTTCACAACTGTCCTTCAGGGAAGGGAACCTGCTCACCTTACCCAGTCCAACATAAACATGACTCCCACCTCACACTATGTGGTTGACTCTCAATGAAGTGACCCAGCAAGCCACTCAGTTGTAAATCACTTTGATACACCGCCATGTTCTCAAAGCTACTCATGATAGGCAATAAATGCAGCTTTCCCGGAATTGCCCGTATCCTGAGAACAAATATAAAAACATTCATTAAAGGATGCTGACCTTCATCAAAATGGAAACAGCAAATTTTAGATTCAATAAACTTCTTGCACAGAAGTGTGCCAATGCTAAATTTGTAACTGGGGCTATCAAAGACAATTTTACTGACCTTTGTCTCCAAGGAACATCCATTTTCCCAGGCACATGGGTTGGGCTAACGGGACAGAGGACAATTTTTCTGGGTCTTCGCCCCTTTACGTTGCCTTGCAATGACTGGGACGTTCCTGTGGTGGAGGAGGTAGAAGAGTGGAGCTTGGCCTGTGCCTGCAAAGCTAGACAACCAGTATCGGACATTCATTGAAACCAGGCACAACGGCCTGTTTTCAATCCACCATCAATCAGAGGGTCTTCAAGGTCTCAAGGGCAGGCCGAAGACAGGAAATTAAGATGAAACTTTAATTTTCTTTTACCACCCACCCCAGGATACTTAGAGACATAATGGCTACTTGATATCAGGAGCCAGAAGGTACTGCTAGCTGCACTCAAATTTCCTTCTCCTTCTGCTAGCTCTTGGCACAGTTTGGGATGGGGATGTTCTAAGCTGGCGCATAGTCACTGCGAGGACATGTTAATGAACCAGGATAGGAACTACTGATACTTCAGTCCATTGTGGGGCAGGGGAGGTCCAGGAAAATTGGTCTATCTACTCTAATCCATTTGCTCTGCTCTTTCCACATATATTTTTATATTCTTCGTTTCCAAATACATATCTAATTTATTTTTAATGGAAAGTACACCTATTTAAAAAATGGAAGGATGACACCAGCTAGTATGTGAGAATTTTATGCTACTTTCTTCTAATTTGTAGAACTGCTAACGTGAATGTGCCAATGTTCTCACAAAGGGAACATCAGTTTCCCACAACATTACCTTTAAAGGCAATTGTAAATTGGCAAAGTGTGATCATAAATGTAACTCAGCATTTTTGACTAATAATTTTGCAGCTGGAAGCAGAGCAGCACCATAGACCAGAACTGCCAGCATCACTACTTGTACTAAATGTTAGTCCACGTACTAAAATATTGGATGTAGAGTAGCAGCAGGAAGAACTGCATTTGGAAAATATAGTGATAAGGAAGGGCTGGAGGAGGTGAAGGGTATTCAGGGACCAATAAGTACAAAACAGGGAGCCATAGTACTGGCACACTTAATCTTCCTGTATTTCAAAAGTGGCTGATTGATTAGACTATGTGGAGAAGTCCCTTGACTCCATTGCTCAAATAGTGGGAAGGATAGATGGATTGTTGTCTGGTGTGTTGTTTAATATTGAGGCACCAGCACCATTTATGTCTGCAGTAGCTACTGCAGAAGCCCTCAACTTGGAATCTATCAGTGAAGAGTTACTAACGTACTTCAGGAAGGAAATCAGGAGTTTCTAGGATACACACTCTACTGTTCTTTCCTGAACAAAGAACTGCCAGCAGCAAACTGTGAGCATAGGAGCAGTCCAGCAACTGATGTGTCACTATGTAGCTGGGGGACTGATATGTCAGAATTACTTCTCTGCTGATGCCAGGCCTGGCACACCCCTGTGGCTGAAGTACAGGAACCTCCTGGAACTGATGAAGAGGCACCAGGGATACTTACCACTCCAATCAGTGGGAACTCACATTTTCAGAAACAGCAGTGTTCCCCTGACTTCTGGCCTCTCGTATAGCGAAGCAGACAGATCAGGAAAAGCAGCTCCATACCTTTGATTTGTATAAGTGCATGAACCAGAGTTGGTGGTAAATGCACAATAAATAAGTAGCACATCAGCACTTAGGGTACAAAATAGATTATAAATATTTTAATACATAGAAACAAAAATCAATAAGAAAATCCTTTCTTCCTACATTCTGTAATTCCATTACAAAGAAAAAGTAGCCAAAAACATATTATCATAAAAATCACAAAACAAACTACTCCAAGTACAATCAATTATGTGTTCACAAGAAATTAAAGATTTCTCCCAGGAGAGTCCACCACCTGCTCCACTCCTTGCATTCCTATTGTATGGGAATTTTGCTTTTACACATAAGAGCAATGTTGATTAATACAAGATGATTTGGTTCATACAAATGCCTTCCTACAGCAGATTGCTTTTCATTAGGGCATGTTGCCTGCTAATTATACTTGTATTAATTTCCATCAAACACTCTTTGTAACATGTCTCTGTGTGACTGAAGCTTTTCCCCATATACCTGCAATAGCAGACGCTTCTCTGGTGATGCTATTTTATTCCAGTTTTACTTTACTGCCCTTTTTGAGAAAATGAAATTCACGGTAGTCAAGCCTGAGTTTCCATGATTAACATAGAATTTACAGCACAGAAACAGGTAATTCAGCTCAACTGGTCTATGCTGCACATGAGCCCCCTCCCACCTTACTTCATCTCACCCTATCAACCTATCCTTCTATTCCTTTCTCCCTCATGTTTTTATCTAGCTTCTCATTAAATATATCTATGCTGTTTACCTCAATCATTCCACGGGGTAGTGAATTCCATATTGTCATCACTCTCTGAGTAAAGAAGTTTCTCGAGAATTCCTTATTGGATTTGTTGTAACTATCTTATATTTATGGCCCCTAGTTTTGGACTACCCCACAAGTGGAAACATCTTCTTTACGTCTACCCTATCGAACCCCTTCATAATCTTAAAATCTTCTATCAGGTCACCCCCCTCAGCCTTCTCTTTTCTAGAGATAAGACCCCACCCCTTTTAGTCTTTCCTGACAGATCTTTGATGTATTACTATGTTTTTTTGTCAATGGGGCTTGCTTCTGGTCTGCCTGCACTACTCAAAAATACCATCCTGTTTGTCTAGGATAGATTCAAGTAGGATGCATGTGGCCTGGTCACAAAAACTATAAATTGGACAATGCACTTTATTGAAATTTTTCTACACTGTACAGGTAAATTAATTACATTTTCATCATTTATGCCAGTTAAGCGGCATGTTACCTGCTTCAGACATGTGAAGAAGCAGAATTACAGGTGTATCATGATTGGCTGCTTTTCTGTCATTCCCGCTAATTAAATCATGTTGCACAAAATCGCTCACAAGGAAAATGTTCTCACCCACCATTTTGATTGGTGGTCATAAAAATCTGCAAAAAAGGGGTTGGGAAAAATTTATCATAATGTACCGAAAATGATGATTCAAAATATATCTGTCAAACCTCCTGGGACCAAATAACATTTTATCATTTATCAATATATGGAACAGTCTTTCATCATGTACCTGAAACCAGAAAAATACCAGTAATAAAAAAGGCATCAATAACAAGCAGCCAGCACTTTGTGACAATGTTAAGATAAAGGAACACTGAGGAGTACAAATGAATTATGCACTATGGTGCAAACATTGATGAAAATAATATAACAACTGATGGAGGTTTCAAATACCTATAATATTTAGTTACTTATTGCCAACCATTTATACAATCTTCTTTCCTGATAGAAACTCGTTTTACAGTAGACTGAAATATTTTCACAGAGACAGGAAAAGTGTGTTTTCTATTATTCTTTTCTTTGTCAGTCTCACCATGTGTCATGCTACTTTTCACCTTGATGTTGATGCAGTTTTCAGCATCGGTGCCCATGAGGAAATGCTCAAGACATCAACTTCTTCACAAAAACTACAAAAGTTCTATTAAAAGTGCTGAGTTAATTATCTTTGTTTAATTGCAAAAAGCTCACGCTTCACAGGGCTGACACAAGTCACGGATCAAGTTGATTACTTAGCAAAATTTATGAACTCCCCACAAAAGACCCCTGAAAAGATGCCGTAGGCTCATTTCAGCTGAATGAATTCATGTTTGAATTGTCATCAGCAAATGACAACTTCAGCCAAGTACAGCAGTCAACAGAGGTAAGGTTCATTGCTCTTTCTTTTTCTCCTTCTCGGCTGAGAATGACAAATAAGAGTGTCATTAGTGTTAGGCTTGTTTTTCCGAGAATCACATTCCGGTTTGATTGGCTCCAACCAGTTGGTTTACTATGGAGTCATCTGAAAAGGTGAATCCAGTTCTGGGGACTGGTTGATGCTGGAAACGTGTCTGAGCAGATGATTCTCTTTTTCAAATTTCCCCCTCTATTACAATTTATGAGTTCTTTTCAGTTCAGCCAGCTGGGTTTCTCTGTATTCAGAATGTAATGTATTTAACCCTGTGTAATCTGCATGACACCTGACCACCAGAGGGCCGACCTGTTGGAGTCCCAAAAAAAAAAAAACAAAACAAAAAAGAGGGCAGTTAAAAGTGTCTGGGGTGTCCCCCAGATTGGGGGGCACTCGATCTAATGTTTATTTTGTCTCCCCCAAAAAGAGTTGTTGGAGTCCCAAGGGATCCCAGCATCCCTTGGGAGCACAGTATATAAGCAGGCCACCCATGAGGTATCTGCACTCTGAAGTCTTATTAAAGGAGCTAAGGTCACACTTGCTCATTGTACACAGTACTCAGTTTCATCCTTTATTATGAGTGTACCAATCGGCGACGAGGTAACGAACAACTGCGCAAAAATACAAAGAACAGTCGGTATCCTGGAGAAGTTCTCAGAAGGGGATGATTGTGAGGCCTTCATGGAGAGACTCGACCAATACTTCATGGCCAACGAGCTGGAAGGGGACGAGAATGTTACCAAACAACGAGCAATCCTCCTAACTGTCTGTGGGGCAACAACCTATGGCCTCATGAAGAATCTCCTGGCCCTGGCAAAATCAACAGAGAAATCCTACGAAGAATTGTGTACGCTGGTCCGGGAGCTCCTAAATCCTAATGAAAGCGTTTTGATGGCGAGGTATCTGTTCTACATGTATCAACGATCGGAGGGCCAGGAAGTCGCGAGCTATGTCGCCGACCTAAGGCGTCTCGCCTCGCCTTAGTTTCCTAAAACAAATACTCAGAGACTTTTTAATACTGAGCACTGGACATGAGACATTCCTTTGCAAACTGTTGACTGTAGAAACTCTGAATCTAAATAAAGCCATAATGATAGCCCAGGCATTTATGTCCACCAGCGACAACACCAAACAGATTTTGCAGAGTAAAGAAGTTTCGGCCAGTAGTGTGCATCAAGTAACGTCGGTCTCGAGCAGAGATGAACATTAGAGAATGTACATGCCGGCTGCTGTGACCCGATCTCAATTGACCCAGAGTTCGCCATCAATCGTTAATGTGAGGCAGTTAACACCTTGTTGGCGCTGCGGAGGTGATCATCGGCCCCATCAATGCCGCTTTAAGCACTATGCGTGCAATGGTTGCAGAACAATGGGACACCTCCAACGAATGTGCAGGCGAGCTACAAATCCTGCAAACCACCACATTGCAGAGGAAGATCGATCCACAGTGGATCAGGCAGAATTGGAGACTAGTACGGAGGAAGCAGAAGTGTACGGGGTACACATATTCACTACGGAATGTCCACCAATAATGTTGAAAGTTGAACTGAACGGTTTACCAGCATCTATGGAACTGGACATGGGGGCAAGTCAGTCCATAATGAGTAAAAAGGCCTTCGACAGGCTGTGGGGCAAAAAGGCACACAGGCCCAAGCTCAGCCACATTCACACCAAACTAAGGACTTATACCAAGGACCTAATCCCTGTAATTGGCAGTGCTGAAGTCAAAGTCTCCTATGATGGAGCAGTACACAAACTCCCGCTGTGGATTGTGCCAGGGGATGGCCCCACGTTGTTTGGCAGAAGCTGGCTGGGAAAAATCCACTGGAACTGGGATGACATCCGAGCGCTTTCGTCCATCGACGACGCCTCATGTACCCAGGATCTGAGCAAGTTCCCATCGTTGTTTGAGCCATGCATTGGAAGCTTCCAGGGGGGGAAAGTGCAGACCTATTTGGTTCCCGGTATGCGACCCATCCAGCACAAGGCACGGGCGGTACCGTGCATGATGTGTGAGAAAGTGCAAATTGAGCTGGACAGGCTGCAACATGAAGGCATCATCGCGCCGGTGGAATTCAACGACTGGGCCAGTCCGATTGTCCCAGTACTTAAGGAGGACGGCACGGTTAGAATTTGTGGGGACTATAAAGTAACGATTAACCGTTTTTCGCTGCAGGACCAGTAACCTCTACCCAAGGCAGATGACCTATTTGCGACCCTGGCTGGAGGGAAGACGTTCACCAAGCTGGACCTGACCTCGGCCTACATGACGCAGGAGCTGGAGGAGTCTCCGAAAGGCCTCACCTGCATCAACACGCACAAAGGTCTGTTTATCTACAACTGGTGCCTGTTTGGGAATCGGTCGGCCGCGGCAGTCTTCCAGCGGAACATGGAGAGCCTGCTAAAGTTGGTTCCTTGTACGGGGTTTTCCAGAACGATATATTGGTTACAGGTTGGGACACCATGGAGCACTTGAAGAATCTGGAAGAGGTTTTTAGTCGGTTGGATCGTGTGGGACTCAGGTTGAAAGTGTGTTTTCCTGGCACAGGCTGTCGAGTTCTTGGGAAGAAGAATTGCAGCGGACGGCATCAGACCCACCGACGCCAAGACGGAGGCCATCAAGAACGCACCGTGACCACAGAACATGACGGAACTGCGGTCGTTCCTGGGACTCTGTAACTATTTCGGTAATATCCTACCTGGGTTAAGCACCTTGCTTGAACCTCTACATGCGCTACTGCGCAAGGGAGACGACTGGGTATGGGGGAATTCACAAGCGGCTGCCTTTAAGAAAGCCAGAAATCTGTTGTGTTCAAACAAACTGCTTGTCCTGTATAACCCTTGTAAATGATTAGAGCTAGCTTGCGATGCGTCGTCATACGGGGTCGGGTGTGTGTTACAAGAGGCTAATGAATTGGGGATTTTGCAACCGGTCGCTTATACGTCCAGGAATTTTTCCAAGGCCGAAAGTGCCGACAGCATGATTGAAAAAGAGGCTCTGGCGTGTGTCTATGGGGTGAAAAAAATGCACCAGTACTTATTTGGCCTCAAGTTTGAGCTTGAAACTGACCACAAGCCGCTCATGTCGTTGTTCTCTGAGAGCAAAGGGATTAACACCAATGCCTCTGCCCGCATCCAAAGATGGGTGCTCACGCTGTCGGCATACAACTATGTAATCTGCCACAGACCGGGCACAGAGAACTGCGCAGATGCTCTCCGTCCGCTGCCATTGCCCACCACCAGGGTGGAAATGGCACAGCCAGCGGACTTGCTCATGGTCATGGAGGCATTCCAGAACGAGAAGTCCCCCGTTACAGCCTGACAGATCAGGACCTGGACCAGCCAGGATTCTTTACTGTCTTTGGTAAAAAACTGTGTCCTCCATGGGAGCTGGTCCGGTGTCCCAGTGGAGATGCAGGAGGCGATTAATCCGTTCCACAGACGCAAAGACGAATTGTCCCTGCAGGCGGACTGTCTATTGTGGGGCAATCGCGTGGTCTTGCCCAAGAAAGGCAGAGATACATTCATATGTGAACTGCACAGCACCCACCCAGGCATTGTAATGATGAAAGCCATAGTCAGATCCCATGTGTGGTGGCCCGGCATCGACTCAGATTTAGAGTCATGCATGCGCCAGTGCAACACTTGCTCTCAGCTGAGCAATGCACCCAGAGAGGCACCGCCTCCAAACCCTGGTCGAGGATCCACCTAGACTATGCGGGCCCATTTCTAGGAAAAATGTATTTGGTTGTTGAGGACACTGAATCAAAATGGATTGAATGTGCAATAATGTCAGTAAACACGTCCACGGCCACCATTGAAAGCCTACGAATAGCTTGCCTGATGTCCTAGTCAGTGCCAATGGGCCATGCTTCACCAGTGCTGAATTCAAGGAATTCATGACCTACAACAGGATCAAAAAACATGGCACATCTGCTCCGTTCAAGCCCGCATCCAACAGCCAGGCAGAATGGGCAGTTCAGACTATCAAGCAAAGCTTGAAACGCGTGTCAGAAGGCTCCCTGCAGACCCAATTGTCCATTGTGCTGCTCAACTACCGCACCAGACCCCGCTCACACACCGGAGCTCCCCCAGCCAAGCTGCTCATGAAAACGGCACTCAAAACAAGGCTCTCTCTTGTCCATTCTGATCTTCATGATCATGTGGAGAGCAAGCGGCATCAACAAAGTGTGTACCATGACTGCACAAATTTGTCACGCGATATTGAGATCAATGATCCCGTGTTGTGCTCAATTATGGACATGGTCCCAAATGGCTTGCTGCCACGGTCACAGCCAAAGAGGGGAGTAGGGTGTTTCAAGTCAAATTGGCCAATGGACAAACGCACAGAAAACATTTGGACCAAATCAAATTGCGGTTCACCAACAGCTACGAACAACCCGAAAGGACACCACCAACTTTGACCCTCCAACACACAAGTTGCAACTGACATCATGGTTGACCACGAAGCCAAACTCATCATCCCCAGCAGCCTGGCAAGGCCGGCTGCACAACAGCCCAGTGAAGAACTGACCAACCCACCCACACCCGCATTTGTACCGAGACGATCGACAAGGGAGCGAAAAGCCCCAGATCGTCTCACCTTGTAAATAAGTTCACTGTTCACGGGGGAGTGATACAATGTATTTAACCCTGTGTAACCTGCATGACACCTGACCACCAGAGGGCCCACCTATTGGAGTCCCAGCATCCCTTGGGAGCACAGTATATAAACAGGCCATCCACGAGGTACCTGCAGTCTGGAGTCTTATTAAAGGAGCAAAGGTCACACTTGCTGATTGTACACAGTACTCAGTTTCATCTTTTATTATGAATGTGCCACAGATGAAATGAGCCAAAGCTCTGTCAAGAGTACGCGACCAAGAGGCGGGCGGCCAGAGTGGGGCGTCTGGAGAAGGAGGAGCTCACCCTGCAATCCCATCTCAGCCAAGTCGTCGAGGACCCGGCCCTGTGGATTGTGTATAAAGTGAAGAAGGCTGTGCTGAAGGACTTGCAGCTTGTCGGGTCCCGAGGCGCGTTCGTGAGATCGCGGATCCGGTTCATTCAGGACCTGGACTGCGGCTCCCCCTTCTTCTACTCGCTGGAAAAAAGATGGGGAGTCCGTAAGATGCTGGCCGACAATGGATCCCAAGTCTCGGATTCGGAGGGCATCAGTAACAGGGCCCGAGACTATTACGGGGCTCTGTTCTCTCCGAATCCATCCAGCGAGTAAGCGCATAGAGTTTTGTGGGAGGACCTGCCGAAGGTTGGCCCAGAGAGCGCCGAAAATCTGGACGCTCCACTAAGCCTGACGGAGCTGACCGGTGCCCTCGACCAGCTCTCGAGGGGAAAAGCCCCGGGGCTGGACGGGCTGACCGTGGAGTTCCACAGGGCATTCTGGGATGTCTTTGGGGGCGACCAAGTATGGATCCTAGGGGAAAGTCTGGCAACTGGGGAGATGCCCTTCTCTTGGCGCAGGGCGGTCATCGTCCTGCTGCCTAAGAAGGGTAATCTCCACCTACTTAAGAACTGGCGCCCCGTCTCCTTCCTCAGCACGGATTACAACATTTTTGCCAGGGTGATGTCTGCTCGTCTTGGCGCCGTGCTGGACCACATGATCCACCCCGACCAGTCCTACATGGTCCTGGGCCAGACAATCCACGATAACATCCATCTGGTCCGGTACCTGGTCCACCATTCCCAGGAGGCTGGTCTGTTGGTCGCCTTCCTTTCCCTTGACCAGGAGAAGGCGTTCGACAGAATGGATCACGAGTATGTGTTCAGAACTCTCTGCGCTTTCGGGTTCGGGACGCATTTCGTCGCCCGGATCCGACTTTTGTACACTGCCGCAAAGTGTCTGATTAAGGTTAACGGGTCTTTGACAGCGTCCCTTCGCTTTGGGAGAGGGGGACACCAGGGATTCCCCATGTCCGGCCAGTTATATGCCATCTGCGTGGAGCCTTTCCTGCGCCTCTTGCGGAAGAGTTTGACGGGACTGGCTCTGTAAGGGCCAGGTGTGGAGGTCGTCCTCTCGGCTTACGTCGATGACGTGCTCCTCACGGTAGAGGATCCCGTTGACCTGCAGAGGATGCATGAGTGCCAGGAAATTTACTCGGCCGCATCCTCCGCCAGGATCAACTGGGAGAAATGTTCCAGACTCCTGGTGGATCAGTGGCGGGTGGACTCCCTGCCGGAGGAGCTCAGGCCTTTTGCCTGGAGCACGACCCATCTCCTCTATCTGGGAGTCTACCTTAGCCCAGACAAAGAAGCCTGGCCAGCGAACTGGCAAGAGCTGGAGGCCAAAGTCCTACAGGGGTCGAGCGCTCGTCATAAACCAGCTGGTGGCCACTATGCTGTGGTACCGGCTGGTCATTTTGACCCCTCCCCATGCGTTTGTCGCCAAGATACAGAAGAAACTGGTGGACTTCTTCTGGAACAACAGGAAGCACTGGGTCTCTGCTGCGGTTTTGAGTCTCCCGCTTAGAGAGGGCGGTCAGGCGTTGGTGTGTGTCAGCACCCAGCATGCGACTTTCCGTCTTCAGACCCGGCAGAGATACCTTTACATCGAGCACCCTCCTAGGTGCATATGCAGGCGGTGTATTTCTTCCGCCAGCAGTACAGCCTCAATTATGACATGCAGCTCCTGTTTGTGAGCCTGGGGGCATCAGGACCACCACGCAGGGGCTGCCTGTCTTTTACCAGGAACTCATCAGGATCTGGAACAGAGTCACCACAAAGCGCAGCTCTCCCCTGTCTGGAGTGACGGCTGTCCTGCAGGAGCCGCTGCTCAGGAATCCGTACCTCCGCGACCAAGATTTTAGGTGGCAGGCAGATGAGAGGGCTGTGGCTGGCGAGGTGACCAGGGTCAGGGACCTGCTCGATGGCGGAGGAGCGGGCTGGATGGCGCCAGACTTGCTGGCATGGCGCCTAAACTGGGCCGATGTCCGGTGCGCGGCTAATGCTATCGAGTCGTTAAAAACAGCTCTGGGCCCTGACTCCGTTCGGTGTGTTGAGGAGGCTCAAGCACGTGGGGAGATCCCGTCCGAACTGACCCCGTCCGGACGGAATTCCTCATCGGCGCCAAACCCCAGAACCTCCCTCGGGAGCTAGCGCCTCACAACTTGAGCCTCCTCAGGGAAATCCCCTTCGTGCCTTTCAGTTCTGTGTGGAGGGGTTTCCTGTACAGGCTGCTCCTGCACACTCTCAACCTTGCCATTCTCGTCTGCCATCCGGACACGCCATGGCGTACCATCTTGCCGTCCGGAGGAGGCGGGGGTCCCCGATGGAGTGCGAGAATGGATTCTATGCGGGAGTCCTCCTCTATCTATTGGGGACTTGGCCTGGAGGGTATTGCACGGAGCAGTCCCGTGCAATATGTTTTTAAGTCGGTTCACAGACTCCCAGGCCGCCTGTAATTTCTGCGGTCTGGAAGAGTCCGTGTTCCATGTTTTTATGGAGTATGCGAGGTTGCAGCCACACTTCCATGATTTAAAGGGGCTACTCCTCAAATTCTGGTTGCACTTCAGTCCCACACTCCTGATCTTTGGGCTCCCTGTGCAGAGGGGAGCGGGTAGGTCCGAGGGCCTTCTCGTAGGACTGCTCCTGGACATGGCCAAGGGGGCCATCGGCCGGTCCAGGCAGCGGGCGGTCGAGGGGGCCGTTCAGCCCGACTGCCTGCCTCTCTAACGCGGTTACATCCGAGCCAGGGTCCCTGGAGATGGAGCATGCGGTGTCCACCAGTATGCTCGCAGCCTTCCGTGAGAGGTGGGCGCCAGAGGGACTGGAGTGCATCATCACCCCCGGCAACCAAATTTTAATTTGATAATTTAAGTTTAAAGATTAATTTGTTTAATTTGCCGGTTTTAGTGCCACCCCGCCCCGCTTTTAGCCAGGGGGCACTTGTATAATTTCTGTTCTCAGTGCCCGAAACCCCCCACCACCCCCCCAAAAAAAAGGGGCACTGAAAAAAAAAAATGTATTTTGGAGTGTGACCCCCCCCTTGCAGGGGGCATTTGTTTAAAATGCACAACTAAAATCATTGAAATTTGCCAAAGGCATCTTTTCAGGGATCTTTTATGGGAAGTTCATTAATTTTGCTAATTTCTGACAAAACATCATTGACCTGAAATGTTAATTCAGTATATCTCTCCACAGATGCTGCCTGCGCTGTTGAATATTTCCAGAATTTTCTGTTTCTATTTCAGATTTTCAGCATCTGCAATATTTCACTATTCTTTCTCTGTATTCCTACATGATTTTATCACAACACCTCTCGTCTCCAGAATTAAGTCCCTGCTTCTTCTGATCGGTAGAGTCTGATTTATCTGAATCATCATGTTCACAGATGCCCCTCAGTTCCTACTCCCAGATTCTCTACAGCAGAATATTTTCCATTGCTCCCACTGGCTATACTCATTATTCAGAATTGACAGGTCCAATTTTGAATGCACATGGGAAGCTTTACAAACGAACAATCTTTTGCTTAAACAGATTAACATCTGCTTTATAGTAACACTTGCCAGAATTTGGATTACCAATCAAAGAATTATCCATTATGTTGCCTGAAAATGTAACCAGGAGCTCAAACTGATAGAAAAACTTAACAGTTGTCCAGCAACACCTTCATTATTGTCTGCCTTTGAGGGCTAACATGAAGTGCATGGATGTCAAGAAAAAAGGTTTGACCCCTATATCACTTACCTTACAATTTGAGCTGCACCAAATATGCAGGAGCTGTTCAGAGGCCACTGCATCTCCCAGCAGCAATGAATGATACATCAGATAAGGTATCATCTTTGGGTCATGATTATGTACCTGTCAGGAACCGGCCAAAGGGAATATTGGCAATGGTATATAAAGAGCCCATTTAAACCCCATCCAGCCTTTGGGTGTCAGGTTAGAGGCTTGGTGGGAAGTAAAACAGGGAAAAAATAAGAGTATCTGCACATCATTAGATGATAAATACCCTCATTGAAAATGTATGTGTATTTCAAATATGTTCCATATTCAAATACCAAGAAATCTTTATTCAAGTAGCCCTTTTAAAATCACATACCTAGCTCCTGTCTTCAATATTTCTGAATTGCAGTTCATGTGGAACTTCAACATCTGTCATTGCTGTTACCTACTTAGCAACAGGGATTGCATTTCAAAAGCAATCCTTTCGTTCTAAGCCTTTCTTATTCCACGCTTCCATATGTGGATCTTTATTGATTGCTGTTTTACTTGGTGCAATCTGCTTATTTATTATTTTTATATATGGGCAATTTGAGTCCCAAATTCTGATTTTACCAGAGAATATTTTGCCAGAGAATATTTAGATTGAGAAATAATTCCCAAATGAAATGTAATGCAATGAAATTATCAAATCCATGTGAGTATCCATTTGCTCCTATTAATTTTTGTAGCTATTTCATTTTGGACTTCCTTCATTTTTTCACTGATGATATTGCATATAAATAATAGATAACATTCCACTTAACATCCAACTTTCCTAATCATTTAGATTTTAATTAAAGATCTGTATTGTCTCCTATCCTCTATTAGGCTGCATCAGAAATCTGTCCATTTCTTCATTGAATAATCCAATTGCACCAATAGTCACAGCATTAGGTAAGGTATTCAATTAAGTCAATAGAGGGTGCTGAGCACCTCGAGTCTCATCGCTGAGAGCATGCAGAAATCAAGCGCAGACAGCGGAAAGAGCGTGCGGCAAACCAGTCCCACCTATCCCTTCCCTCAACGGCGATCTGTCCCACCTGTGACAGAGTCTGTGGCTCTCGTATTGGACTGTTCAGCCACCAAAGTACTCACTTCAGGAGTGGAAGCAAGTCTTCCTCGATCCCGAGGGACTGCCTATGATGATGATGAATATAAGGGGTTAGATTCCTGCCATCTTGCATACGTGCCTTTAATGGAAGAAATATTTGTGTAAGTTGTTGAATGTGTGAATATGTAGGAACACAACAGTTTCCTGTCAGCAGTACTGTATTACACACCATGTGGAAATGTAAACCACCAATCCAAATTCATTGATTGAACCTGCTGAAATAATCACTTTAGTAGTGACCCTCATAGGAAAATAAACACTTTATAAGAATTCAAGTCCTCCCATTTTATGATACATTTTACTGATCACTATTTTCTTCATGAAATAGCAATGTACTCGTGACAAATTTGTTTTCAGTCACTATGTGTTCTTACTTAATGATTTTGTGATAAATTTCTTTGTGTGTTATTTTAATATATTTATTAAATGGATTAATGACTCTTAAAATAATGCACAAAATAATTTTATGGAAATGCCATAAGAAATGAGCCATCAGAGTTTGTTAATTGGCTATTTATTCATATATTTTACTGCTTTTTCCTCTGGTAATTTTAGGCATTGAAAATGTTTCTAGGAGTTTCTCTGAAAGATGGATATGCATATATACCAGGTATACAGAGGCTGGAATTTTCACTACCAGATGCATTGGCAGCAGGGAGCCCTGGATCGCGTGGGGAACCTGGAAATGTTGCTACAACTGTACAAGGCATTATTGAGACCACACCTAGAGTATTACGTATAGTTTTGGCCACCTTATTTAAGGAAGGACATACTTGCATTGGAGGCAGTTCAGAGAAGGTTCACTAGGTTGAGTCCTGAAATGAAGGAGTTGTCTTATGAGGAAAGGTTGAACAGGTTGAGCCTATACTCATTGGAGTTTAGAAGAATGAGAGGTGGTCATATTGAAACATATGGGCAGGATTTCTGGCTCCCTTGCTACCTCTGGTAGCACCTGGAGGGGCATTACAGAGTGTTTTTAGGCATAACGTCAGTCGGCAAATTCGCTCAGGATTTGCAGTGGTGCAAAAACTTACCGCCCCGCCCTCTAGTTTCAGTGAGATCAATCGTCGTGCAATGCTCCGCTAGCACTTCAGATACAAAATTAGGCCCTAACCCCCTATTATATACCTGCCCCCAGGAAACGCCTGAATAAACAGGCGTTCCCATGGTCCAGTAGGTGGCATTTGCTGCATATGTAATTTGAGAGAGGAGACTCCTACATCGCAGGCCAGATTGACTTTAACATTTGCGCACAGCACGCTGCCTGAAGCTCTGACTTGAAAGCGGTACTTCTTTCTGCCATTACAGTGCCCTTACATCTTCACTGAAAGAATTTAATGGGGGCATTAATAGTTTGCCAGCGTATCATCTTGCATGTTATTGTTAGGCGGCGTCAGGGTACAACAAGGGCTCCTGGCCACGTCAGTCCATGGATGAGGAGAGGCCAAAGACATCTGGGGAGAAAGGCTTAACCCCAAGGGTTTACATGCACCAATGCTCAAATGCTCAGCTCTCTGAGGAGCAATGTGTGAGAATGCTGTGCTTCTGAAAGGAAGTGCTGACAGAGATATGCCATCTCTTACAGGCAGAGCAATGCCTGGACCGCTCTGGAGACAGCCTTCAATACTCCCCTCAACAGGTTTCCGAAATCATTGTGGTGTGCTGCATTTTGCACAACTTGGCCATCATGAGGGATCAGGCATTGCCAGTGGGGATTACAGGCCCACCTCGGCAGGAGGTGGACAATGAAGAGGAGCCTGGTAAGGCCTCCATTGGATAGCCACCCCATCCACGGGGAAAGAGTCGCACGTCACCAGCTTATAATGGACTGGTTCTCCTAAATGGAGGAAACAGAGTAATGGAGCTAATACTGGACATGCTTTGTGCCCCCATAAAGGCAAATCTCCGGTGAACGTTGGAATGATACGCAAGATACCAATGGCAAAGGATTAAACAGACATTGTACCGCAACAAACTAACAAAAACTCCCCCCACCAAAAAAAAACCATACAATAGACAACGTTATGTTGCAGGGCATTGAAGAACAATGAAGTGCATTAATTCAAAGAAACTATTTACAAGCATAATCAACAAAAATTAGGGTGTCTGCACAACCTTGTCCTGCACATTATTCTGCCTTATTTAACACTGCAATTTTTGCCTGGGGCGCAAAAACTTCCTTGTGTAATGCCTGATTTTGTGCCCCCGATCATCGAACCTAATTTTTTGCTGAATTTTGCAGATGAGGATGCAAACATTTTCCAGGTGGTATCAGGATCGCCCCACCGCCATTATCGCCCTGAAATCTCAAAAGCTGAAAATCTAGCCCATAGGGCTCTGAGGGGATGTTTTCCCTCGTGGGGGAATCTAGAACTAGGGGGCATAGTTTCAGAATAAGGGGCCACCCATTTAAAAAGGAGATGAGAAGGAATTTCTTCTCTCAGAGGGTTGTGAATTGTTGGCATTCTCTACCATAGAGAGCTGTGGAGGCTGTGTCATTGAATATATTCAAGGCTGAGATAGATTTTTGAACTATAGAGGAGTCAAGGGTTATGGGGAACAGGCAGGAAATTGGAGTTGATGCCAAGATCAGATCAGCCATAATTTTATTGAATGGCGGAGGAGGCTCGAGGGGCCGTACGGCCAACTCCTGCTCCTATTTCTTATGTTCTTGTGTTTCAGCGGCGCATTTGTCATAGCGTGTTAACAAAGCCACTGCATTTGCATCTGTCGCCTGGGTTTCACAACCAATTAATGCTTGTGGACATGATGATATCACGCATAGGTCCAATTCAGTTGAGGTATTTAAAGGAGCATTGCACAGGTGACCCGTCATGGTTTGTAGAGATGGCAGACAGATTGCTTGGAGAGGAAAATGGTGTTGTAATGTACAAAAACTGCCCCTCGCTTCAATAATGCCTCCATGGATCACCTGCTGCAAGGTGTAAGGTGTCATTCCCTGCTGACCGAGAGGAAAATGCCAGTCGCAATGACAAAGAAGGCATGCAGGAGATTGCGGCAGAGGTGAGCAGCAGGAGTGTGGTGGCACAATCATGGATACAATGCAGGATGATATTTAATGAGGTCAGGAAAGGTGAGTAAACTGCCACATTCAACTACATCCTGATGTGCTTGTCACTCCAAACCCTTCACTCCTCCTTCCCAAGCCTACTCCTGCACATCACTCATCACACCAAGCTATCTTGCAGGTGCACCCATCCCTCTCTGTCTATGCACTTCCTCACATACCCATCTGACCACCCACCACAGACATTCACCCTCATCTTAATGCCTCTCCCTCATTGTCACCCACTAGGGATGTTGCCCATCCATGCGTTCCACTCATTCTATGACCCTCACTCAAAGGTCTCTTGTTTTCCTCCTTGCAGGAGAAGAGAGCACAGAACACCAGGGAGAGACAGAGAAGCAGAGGTGGCCTTCCAGTCATAGCCACGCTCACGGCTGCAGAGGAGGAGGCACTCAATATAAGTGGAGTGTCAACATTCATGGTGGTGGGAGACGGAGAGACAGGGACCACCCAGCTACCTGGTGACAGATTAAATAGCACACAGCCACATGGCATACAACAGTCACTCATGTTGACTTGATGTCAGCAGCCATAATTATCACTTACGATGACAGTTCTAATTCATGTCTTTGTCACAATGTAGTGAGAATCACCTCCAAAGTTAAAGAAATTACTTGCAAAGTACTGAAACCACATGCAAAATACTGAAAGCAAACTCTCAGAACAAGTACTACGAACAATAGCCTTTCACTTAAGCAAGGAATCAGGTGTGATGTCTCAGTATTTTTTGCCTTCCATTTGTTTAGCCCCTTCACTTGCCACTCGACTCTCACCTTGCTTTCACTGGCGAAGTCCATGATACCCGGGCATCCTGTCGACACCCAGTTAAACTTCAAAACCCATATAAAAAACACTCTTAATAGCCTCTTAACTACCTATTAATAGGTTTAAATTGATAGCCCAACTCTCCCGAGGGGGTTTATCGCTCAGCCAAATATATTTTCGAGTGAAATGCGGAAGGCAGTGGATTGAAGCCAGCTTCCCGACCCATTGTCAAGTTTAGCGCATTTAACCACCCACCCACTCCCAATCCCATTCACTCGTTCCTGTTAAAACTCCAGCCAGAAAGCTTCTTTTAATTGTTTGTAAAACTTTTGTCTTAAATTTATGAGGTTTAGTTATCGAAACAGTACAAATGAGAATCAGAATATCCAATACTGGAAAGTGCTGCAAAATATTTCATTTTATTGCAAAACAAATTCCTTTCAGTTCAGTTTATAGGCAAGTTAAAGTAATGACAGGTAGTCAGCTGTGTTGACATTGTACATTGTTGCTGCCTGTATCATGAGATATGAGGATATGTGGTGGAAAAAAACAATAAAAATCTACAATTCCAGTGACAGCTCTTTCAATGGCACTGCACAACACGTCAAGAATAATATTTCTTCACTGAATGAACCTGCACTGTTGAACAGTCACTTTTGCAAAAAGCTATGAATATGGAAAGCCTACTTTTGTGTGTTACCACGGTGTTGATGATGATGGCAGGCAATGGTTTTACGCAAAGTGAAAATAGTTCTCTCAATAGTTTTAAAAGTTGCACGTCAAAGCAGGATGACAATCTTCAATCCCAGTTACAAGGAAAGGAATAAACCATGTTCACGTTACCTCAGAATAATGACCCTGAGTTCATAGTCCGTATGACGGTTTACTCTCAGAGTACGCCGTCATACAGCCTTTAAAATCCCAAACTTGAGATCTGTCAAGTTCGGACAGCAGGTAGACTTCTCTGCATCTTTTACCTCCTCATACAAATGAATGTGCTGGCAAAACGTTGGGCTAACTTGCAACCTACTACAAAGTAATTATGCTGAAAATGTGTAAGTCTGTTGCAAACAGCTGCAGGAAGCCTGTTGCACAGCATAAGGGGACTGGGTGAAAATTTTGTTTGACAAAACGATCTGTAAGAAGACAATGTTCTAATGTTTTAAGAGGTTATCATAATGAAGTGTTTGTAAGCACATTGAATAAAGCACTGAATGAGTTTGTAACCTCTTTTTTAATGAGACGTTGTAATCAGTGTGTAAAGTAATGAAACTTGTACTGCCAGTATGTGTTACAAGTGGTTTGTAACAACTGATGTTTGTGAATTTTGAATAAACATACTTTGTTCTAATGTGAGATTTACAATGACAGATTGTTACCATGAGAAGATTGCTGTTACAGAATTTATTATAAAGGCAACTTTTAGTGTTAGGATTATACTTGGGCATCACGTATGGCTGTATAAAGGAGAGACGAAGAAAGGTTGCTGGTATTCCCATTGGGTTTACCCAGAATTTCACTTTGGGCGTATTAAGTAAATCAACTATCTGTCAGGTTCCCAGCACAAATATAAATGCTTTGATTTACACAACTTTAAAGATTGTCAAGATGTTAAAATAAATATTGCACCATTATTTGGTGTTTTGAAAGTTTCAGTTGCGACCAAGCTTATGCTGTTCACTGCAGCTGATACTGTCAATGTAAATGTGATGCATTCCTGTCGGTTCAGATTGTACCTCCATGAAGCTTATGTCCGTGCTTTTTAATAAATGTTTGATAATGTCTTGTCTTCTATAAATCATACAAATCAGCAATCTCCTCTGTTTCCTGATTGGCTAAGAGTCAGGAAGTGAAAGGGGCACCACCCCGATGATCCCAGGTTCACATACAAACAATGGTGCGCTCCTGGGCTCTGTGGAGCACTACGCTGCGTACAGCTCTGCAGCGTTTGAAAGCAAGTTCTTGAACAAGGTAAGTACGCATTTCCTCTGGATGTCGACGACGTACCCCTTAGCTATGCCCCTGATCACGATTTCAGGCCCTATATAATTATATATATTACTTCCTTTTTTGCAGTCACAGTTTGGTTTTATAAAAATCTGAATATTAGACCCAGTGTTCCTCATAGCTTCAATTCACTCATGTCCAGTTATGAAATAAGACTTAACTTGCCTTAATTTATAATTTTAAATTTAATTTGTGTTTTCAAGTTCATGATGTGACTTCAGGCATGAAGCTTTCTTTATGCTGTAAAAATCCACAAACAGCCACAAGATAAGTGATTGATTAATTTGTTCTGGTGGTGCTTGAGGAATGTTGTTAAGATAATAATAGTGTCAGATGGCCTTTAACATCCCTCAGAACAGGCAGATTGTTGTGTATGGAGAAAGAGTCAGACTGAACACTGTGAGCTCAAAGTAAAGTGTGACCTTAGTCTTTTATTGCAGGTCTCCAGAGTGCCTCTCCAACCTGGGAAGCCTCCTTAAATATTTGTGCTCCCAAGGGATTATGAGATCCCTTGGGACTCCAGGGGATGAGCCCTCTGGTGGCTGTACAGAATAAATACAAGTTTACATATAGAGCAACATTCCCCGCCCCCCCCCAAAGTCAATAGTGTAACTATTTACAATGTGAGTCGACCTGGGGCCCTTCTTGCCCTGGCTGATCGTCTCGGTGTGAAAGCTGGTGTTGTTGAATCATTTGTTGGGCCCTCGCTGGGCTGCTTTGCAGCTGGCCTTGCAGGGATGCATGGTGTGTTGGGCCCTGCTGGGCTGTTGTAGATGATTGGTTCTGCTTTGTGGTCAACTGTGGTGCCGGTTGCCACTGGTGTGTATGTTGGGGGATCAAAAAAGATAGGGTCCAAGGTGGGATGCTCAGGATAGTCCATGAATCTGAGTTTGATTTGGTCCAAGTGTTTCCAGTGAATGAGTCCATTTGAAAGTTTGACCCGAAACACCCTGCTCCCCTCTTTGGCCATGACAGTGCTGGGAAGCCACTTGGGACCTTGTCCATAATTTAATACAAATACAGGATCATTGATTTCAATCTCATGTGACACATTTGCGCTATGTTGATATGCACTTTGTTGAAGCCGCCTGCTCTCTACCTGTTCATGTAGATCAGGGTGAACTAACGAGAGCCTTGTCTTAAGTGCTCTTTTCATGAGCAGTTCAGCAGGTGGGAGCCCAGTGAGTGAGTGGGGTCTCGTGCGGTAGCTAGGCAGGACTCGGGATAGGCGAGTCTGCAGTGAGCCTTCAGTTACCCTCTTCAAGCCTTGCTTGATGGTTTGCACTGTTCTCTCTGCCTGACCATTGGACGCTGGTTTAAACGGGGCAGATGTGAAATGTTTGATCCCGTTATGGGTCATGAATTCTTTGAACTCAGCACTGGTAAAACATGGCCCATTGTCGCTCACCAGGACATTGGGTAGGCTGTGTGTGGCAAACATGGCCCGCAGGTTTTCAGTACTAGCAGCGGACGTGCTAACCGACATTATCTCACATTCGATCCACTTGGAGTACGCGTCTACAACCACAAGGAATATTTTACCCAAGAACGGGCCTGCATAGTCGACGTGTACCCTCGACCACGGTTTGGAGGGCCAAGACCATAAACTTAGCGATGCCTCCCTGTGCACATTGCTTAACTGCGAGCATGTATTACATCTGTGAACGCAGGAATCTAAGTCCGCATCGATACCAAGCCACCACACGTGGAATCTGACTATCACTTTCATCATTACGGTGCCTGGGTGGGTACTGTGGAGGTCATTGATGAAGGTACCTCTGCCCTTCTTGGGGACCACAACTCGATTGCCCCATAGAAGGCAGTCTACCTGTATAGACATTTCATCTTTGCGCCGCTGGAATGTCTTTATCTCTTCCTGCATTTCCACTGGGACACTGGACCAGCTCCCGTGAAGCACACAGCTTTTGACGAGAGATAATAAGTGGTCCTGGCTTGTCCAGGTTTTGATCTGCCGGGCAGCGATGGGTGATTGCTCACTCTCAAATGCTTCCATAACCATGGCTCGATCTACAAGCTGCGCCATTTCTACCCCCTTGGTGGGTAATGGCAGACTACTGAGAGCAGCAGCGCAGTTTTCTGTGCCTGGCCTGTGGCGGATGGCGTATTTGTATGTGGACAACGTGAGTGTCCATCTCTGGATGTGGACCAATGCATTGGTATTTATCCCTTTACTCTCGAGAACAGGGACATAAGTGTCTTATGGTCAGTTTCCAATTCGAATTTTACCCAAACAGATATTGATGCATTTTCTTTACCCCATAGACACACGCTAATGCTTCTTTCTCAATCGTGCTGTAGGCTCTCTCAGCCTTAGACAGACTCCTGGGTGCATAGGTAACCGGTTGCAGTTTCCCAAAATCATTAGCTTGTTGCAATACACACCCAATGCCATATGACGAAGCATCACATGCTAGTACCAAATGCTTACATGGATCATACATCACAAGCAATTTGTTTGAGCATAACAATTTTCTCGCTTTTACAAAGGCATTTTCTTGGCTTTTCTCCCAAACCCATTCATCCGCTTTTCATAGTAAGACATGCAGTGGTTCTAACATTGTGCTGAGACCTGGTAAGAAGTTACCAAAGTAGTTCAGGAATCCCAGAAACGACCGCAGCTCTGTCATGTTCTGTGGCCTCGCTGCCTCGATTGTCTTCGTCTTTGTGTTGGTGGGCCTGATGCCATCCGCTGCAATCCTCCTTCCCAGGAACTCCATTTCAGGCGCTAGGAAAACACACTTCGAGCATTTTAACCTGAGCCCGACGCGGTTGAGTGGACTAAGAACCTCCTCCAGGTTCTGCAGATGCTCGACTGTGTTCCGACCTATGTCCAAGATGTCGTCCTGGAAGACCACAGTGTGCGGGACCGACTTCAGTAAGCTTTCCATGTTTCTCTAGATTACCACCGCCACCGATTGGATTCCAAACGGGCATCTGTTCCCAATAAAAAGACCTTTGTGCGTGTTGATGCAGGTGAGGGCCTTCGATGATTCCTCCAGTTCCTGCGTCATGTAGGCTGAAGTCAGATTCAGCTTCGTGGATATCTTTCCTCCCGCCAACATTGCAAAGACGTCATCGGCCTTTGGTAGTGAGTATTCGTGCTGCAGGGAGAAACTTTGTAATCGCCACAGATTCTGACGGTGCTGTCTCCCTTGAGGACTGGAACGATAGGACTGGCCCACTCATTAAACTCAATAGGAGAAATGATTCCCTCTCTTTACAGGCGTTCTTGCTCGATCTCTACTCTTTCTCTCATCATGTACGGTACTGCTCTCTCCTTGTGATGGATGGGTCACGCCCCCGGAATTAGGTGGATCTGCACTTTTGCTCCTTGGAATTTTCTGATGCCAGGTTCGAACAACGAAGGAAATTTGTTTAAGACCTGGGCACACGAAGTTTCGTCAGCGGGCGATAGCGCTCGGACGTCATTCTAGTTCCAGCGTATCTTTCCCAGCCAGCTCCTTCCAAGCAGCGTGGGACCATCGCCCGGTACCACCCAGAGTGGTAGCTTGTGCACCGCTCCATCGTAGGAGACCTTTACGGTAGCACTGCCAATTACAGGAATCAGTTATTTCGTGTAAGTTCTTAGTTTCGTGCGAACTGGAGTTAAGACTGGCCTTGTTGCACCGCAACTTTTCGAAAGTCTTTTTGCCCATGATGGACTGTGCCTGTGTCCAGCCCCATTGAAACCGGGAGTCCATTTAGTTTAACATTCAGCATTATCGGGGGACAATTCATGGTGAATGTGTGCACCCCATGTACCTCTGCCTCCTCGACCTGAGGCTCTGGTTTGTCGTGATCCTCCATGGATCTGTCCTCCTCTGCAACATGGTGGTTTGTAAGTTTAACAAGCTTTTCAGCTCGCCTGCACACTCGTTGGAGGTGTCCCATTGTTCCACAGCCCTTGCAAACGTACTCTTTGAATCGGCATGACTGGAAACGAAGATCACCACCGCAGCGCCAACAAGGTGTTAATGGACTTGCATTCATCACCCTTGATGGTGGACTCTGAGACATCTGCGAACATGTAGCTGCAGGTATGTGTGATCTGCCTTGTACGTTATGATTCGAAAACAACATCACTTTGTTCACAGTACTTGTAGCAGCACTTGTGAGCTGAAAGATTTGCTTCGTATTGTCACTGGTGGCAATGAATACCTGGGCTATCGCTCTGGCCTTACTCAAGGTTGGGGTCTCAACTCTGCAGTCAAAAGTTTGTGAAGTATAGTTTCGTGGCCAATGGCAAGTACGAAAAAATCTCTGAGCACGTGCTCCAAATGTCCTTCAAATTTGCAATGTCCTGCATGGCATCTTAGCTTGGCTATATAACTCACCACTTCCTGGCCCTCAGACCGTTTGTAGGTGTGGAACTGATACCTCACCATCAGAACGCTTTCCTTCGGGTTCAAATGATCTCGGACCAGTGTACACAGACGATGAGGAGGATCACCCTTCATTTGGCAATGCTCTCTTCCCCATCTAGCTCATTAACCATGAAGTATTGCTCGAGTTGCTCCACAAAAGTTTCCCAATCATCTTCCTCCGAGAATTTCTCCAGGATGCCCACTGTTCTCTGCCTCTTTGGGTTCGCTATCTGTATCTTGTCGCCAGTTGTTGCATGGAGAAAGAGTCAAACTGAACACTGTGAGTTCAAAGTAAAGTGTGACCTTAGTCTTTTATTGCAGGTCTCCAGAGTGCCTCTCCAACCTGTGAAGCCTCCTTAAATACCTGTGCTCCATAATCCCTTGGGACTCTAGGGATGAGCCCTCTGGTGGCTGTACAGAGTAAATACAACTATACATATACAGCACAGATTAAACCTTTTTTTAACATCTCACCTTACAGATGGGAGGATGAAGGATTAGGAAGTATCTTCTAGTCTGAAAGGGATGTGCTGATATGCCAATTTTTCCGCAAGCTAATAGGGAAAGACCTATATAGCGAGGAAGGAGCACTGTCAGGGAAGGAACATGAAGACTTGTGCTGGGATTCTTGTATCCAATGCTGCTAAATTACCTTAGTATAGACATATCAAAATTATAACCTTGTAAAGTGGTGTCATCTATGCTTAGAATCTTATTTTAATCAGTTAGTGAGTAATGGGGACACAAGTTGAAGTGTAGGAAGTTAAAAATAAGAAAGGGAATTGGTAGGACGTTATTTGCATGAAGATTAATAGAGTTGTGGCATAAGTTAGCAGATAAGTCCCTTGAAATAGACAGCATAAATAGGTTCAGGAGGCAACTAGATATGCTTCTGGAGAGACTGAGGAATATGCAGGAGGCAAGAATTGCTCTGGTCACTATGTGTAGCAATGGAATGCAAGAGTAAAAAAAATAAATGGCCAGAGTTTTAACTTGGAGGTAGGTAATGAGTGATGGGGATGGTGGAGGGTGGGGGGTGTGCTGGAATGCAGTCGGGAAAGCCGGGAGATCAGGTTAACATTTTGCTTCTCTGTTTCCCGCCTGCAGCCAGCCAGATGGAGAGGCTGGCTGCCTGTTGGGCGTATAGGCCTGTTGCACCAAGCCATTGGGAGGTGGGATCAGAAGTCCAGGATTGCGGGGGCGGCGGAGGGGGTTGTTGAAAGGCCAGGGATCGTCGGAGGACTCCGAATAATGGAGGTCGGAGGGGTTGGAAGGCTGAGTTTGGAGGCGGGTGCCGGGGATCGGAGGCCGGGTGCGGAGGGGGGGGCGTGAGGTGGTGTGGTCGGAAGGTCAGAGGGAGGAAATGGGAGGCCAGAGGAGGGATCAGGGGCCGGGGGCCTGGGATCAAAAGGCCAGAGAAGGGATCGGAAATCAGAGGCCTAATGGGGGCTGGGCGGGGTGGGGGGGGGCAGCATGTGGGGGAGGGAGTGGGGTGTTGGAGGTCTCGGGAGAGATTATGGGGGGATTGGAAATATTGGGGCATGTCTGATCATGGGGGCTGAGTTAGGCAGGAACACTGGATCCAGCAGGTAAGTGGAAATTCACTTATCTCCTAGATCCAGCAGTCTTCACCTGCCTTTACCTGGCGGGTTCCCCGAGGCCCAGGAAACCCAGTCACCCAGAGTTAAATTTAAAATGGAGTTTCAAAATGAGGCATGGAGCACCCATCCCGCCTCCATTAAAACCGGAAGTGGGCGGGTTGGAGTCCGTATTCATATATTTAACACGAACCTCTCACCTGACCCCAACACACCCATTTTTGGGGGTTTAAATTTCCCACAATGTGTCTATGAGGTTGGTAAATACAGAGACCTGAGCAATTTTTTCCAATATGATGAATCTGTGGATCGATGAGATTAGACGAATCAAAAGTGAATGGACGAGTTGGACACAGGGCCCAAAATTTTGATTTGGCTCTGACTGCTTCACTGGTGGGACTGCCATGTAAAGACCACAGAGACATTCCCATGGTTGGCGGGGTTGGGGGTGGGGCGGGGGGGGGGGCAAGAAAGAAAATCGCCCATCTGTTCCCCTCCATGTCAAGGGACATGTTTGAAGGAATTCCCACCTACCCCAGGAATTCAAGTCAGTACACGCTTAGAAGGACACAGCAGAACTCTTGCTCGAAAGCTTATAGTTGTTGAGAGTCCCACTGAGGGCTTTTCTCAGGCCCCAAGACTGCACCAGGGAGAGGTAATCAATCCTAGAAAGAATTGATTGCATTCATCTAGAAATCTGTTTGCTCCAAGAGGGCCAAACTAAACAAGATAGTCCTTTCCATGCCCTATTTTCATGCTCAGAATGACACCATGTCACTCCAAGTTTCCTCCTGGCATATTGTGGCAAGTGCAGCACATCCCCCGCCCCTGAGTATGTGAATGAAAAATCAGCTGTAATTTGGGAATGGATCTGGACATCCTCACTTGATCATCAACATAGGCAGTCCCTCGAGTCGAGGATGACTTGCTTCCATGCCAAAAAGTTCACAGGTGTTTCAATGAAGAACCTAATATTCCAGGTCCCGAACTAAATCTTGATAGGTGGAAGATGCCTGTGCGTGGATTTTTTTAACATGTGGCGGCCGTTGCAAAGAGCTGGGTCTTGGTCCAGTGGCAAGGGTTAACCAGGATGACTGGAGACCTGCTCTGCTGCACAGACCTAGTGCGCACAAATATCGCAGTGTGGACTGGCCCGTCCTGCCCCTGGGCCCTCGCATCTTCTGGGCTCCAAACTTACGCCTCTCCTGGGCCCCGATCACATCGCTCTGCAATCTCTCGCCACTCCTTCGCCCTGACCTCGCTGCTCCTGCTTTACCTGCCCACGCTCCAATCATCGACATCTTCACTTTAGTAGAAATAGAGTCAGCTACATTGCTGTTCCATTAGTGGAGTAACTCGATTTGAATTACAAAATTTATTTGATGTTTATCTATGAGGAAAGTTCTTATGGCTATTGATCTATAAATCATGTTAATTGTTTTCAATAACTTAAAAGTGCAGAATTTTTCATGTTGAATACCAATTTATGGGCTAGATTTTCCACTTTTTTTGCACGCTTAACGCCCACTTAATGTCCATTTTACCGTTGAAATGACGTATAACTCCCATATATCGCCCATTTAGCCACAAAATAGAAACTGACGGGCATTTTTTGGCCACTTATTGCTGAGCGTTACTTTCCCCATGTGTGTAACGCTGGGAAAAAATAATACCGCCCGCCCACTTTTTTTGGGCGGTATCATCAGAATGGGCGAAATCAATGTCGATAATATTGCCCAGCGGTAGTTTCCACACGGAATTAACGCCGAGATTCAATAATACCGCCTGCTCACTTTTTTTTGTCGTAAAGTTCACATTTGCCGAAACTAACGTCCAGGAGATCGGGCAGCATCACTTTCACCACCGCACGCACATATCGCCCACAATATCGCTTGCCCAAAAAACTGCCTGGAAAAAGTGGAACTGTTCTGAACTAAACCCAGCGGTGTGGGTGCTATTTTTAAAATCGCAGGTCGCTTCATTCAAATGGCTGCTTCAACTTCGGGGGAGTTTGGATTGACTCTGCAGTTCTTCTCAGGCGAAGTGACCATCTCAACAGATGTTTTTTCAGACTCTGGACTATTGGGGATTTATTGTAAGTGTATTTTAGTGAGGAAATTATTGCTTATGATCAATCGCTATTGTACTTTCATTGCAATGGGGCCAGCCATTTCTCAGCCTGCATTGATTAATACGCAGATGCTGCAGGGTGCAAATGGACCAATGTGTGATCCACATCATTATGTCCCCAATTTAAGACGTGCAAGAATGAAGAGGAGGGCCAGACCATACACGCCGCGCACGTACAGGGAAAAGAGGTCTTACCGCAACGTTTCTGAGCACACCTGCCTTCGGAGACTGCGCTTCCACAAAGTGGTGATCAATGAAATCTCATCTCAATGTGGGCTTATCAGGCCACATATGCAGCCTACCATCAGGACATCAATGTCGGTCGAGGTCATGGTCACTGCAGCACTGTCTTTCTACGTGTCAGATTTGCCCTCTGTCTCACCATGCCACCCATCGCTGCATTAGACAGGTCACGGAGGCCCTGTATGCACAAAGGATGGACTTTATCAGCTTCCCCATGACCACGGAGGCTCAGACTGAAAGGGCTGGAGCATTCTACCGCATTGCTAAGTTCCCCAAGGTGCAGGGAGCAATACAGTGCACTCGCATCGCCATGCGGGCACCTTCTCAGGACCCAGAGCTTTTTCGTAACAGAAAAAAATTTCACTCCCTGAAGGTCCAACTAGTTGTCGACCACAACCTGATCATAATGGCAGTGAATGCCAAATGTCCGGGCAACTTCGATGAGGCTCACATCCTGCGTGAGAGCGCGGTCTCTGACATGTTTAAGAGTCAGCCACAAGGACAATGCTGGATGCTTGGTGATAACCAATATGGCCTAGTCACCTGGCTGATGACCCCTCTGCGTGACACCAACACCGAGGCCAAGAAGCGATACAACCAGAGCCACAGAGACACACGCAATGTGGTCCAGAAAATAATAACTGTGCTAAAGAAGTGCTTCAGATGTCTGGGCCACTCAGGCAGGGAGCTACAATACAACCCTGAGAAAGTAGGTAAATTCGTGATCGTCTGCCTCATGCTGCACAACCTGGCTATCAGGAGGGGACAAAAGTTACCAGAAGGGGCTGATGCTCCACCTCAGGAGAGAGAGAGGAAGAGGATGACGAGGGGCTGGACGCTGACCTCGGGCCAGACAATCAGGCTGGCTATGCAACCATGCCCACGACCCCCTCCAGACCACAGGAAAGGGACCATGGTGGCTACATAGTGAGGAGCTGATATCTGAAAAATTTGCCTGAAAGAACGTTACTGTGAGTGACAACGCTGATACACTGCTGTGTGTGTGCAACTCAGACATCAATGGTGCCCATCAACTTGGTGGCAGTTAAAGTTTACGTTGTTGGAATGTTAAGTTTCATTTAACCCTTTCATGTTAAGGAATCACCAGTGTGTAATGGTCCAGCTATCTGAGACAATGCGCAACAAGGTTATGTTCAATAAAAAAAAATGTAAACCAACATTGGTCTGAAATCATAAGTATCACAGCCAATAACACCCAACCCCTGCCCACACCCCACTTTTTCCACCAATGACAGCAATCAAATGTTCAACATGTCCAGCAACACAGAATACAAAGGTAAAGCAGGAAGGTGGTCCCCTCCCCCCACCATATATTACAACAAATTGCATACACACAGATGGAGATATAACACAGCCATCACCTGCGGACATGCACCTCACTTTCCTTCCCCCTCCCCTTCTTCTCTCCACCTCTACCCCTTCCCCTCCTTGTACACGCCGCCTGGCTAAAGAACTCCTCAGGCGGTGCCTCATTGGGCAGGGATGAAGGCAGAGGCGGTGGTTGCATGGGTACAGGAGCGGGGATTGCCGAGGGGGGAACAGTCTCTGATCCAGAAGCAGGATCTTGATCCTGCCTTTCATCTGTCATTCGCAGTGGTGGTGCTGAACCTACGGGAGGAGTGCCGCGCTCGGGGACCACTGGGAGGCCAGCAGTGTACCTGGCTATCGCCTCCAGGGCCTCCACTATCCGCGGAATGTACTCAGTCATGGTGCCAGAGATGCTGGCCCGCTGTTGGGATATGCCCTCCAATTTCGAAGAGCTGGTCACCAATGTCTACAGCCCTCCTGGACAACTGTACCATCTCTCCGCTCTCACGTCGCGCTCATGGACCAGACCTGCTGCATCCACGAAACCTCCAGGTCCTTTTTAATGGGCAGGCCTCATTAACATTTCCCTTGCCAACTGCCTTCTTCAAATGGGCATCCAGAGGAAGTGGGCTGGCTTTGGGTCTGTGTAGTTCAGGTAACCTGGAGGCTGCTAAAGTAGCAGTCAGTTAAATCACTGGGAAGTTTTTGAAGTGTTTTGTAGGTCCGAAGTGGGGTAGAGAGCGGGGGGGACTCCTGTTTCTCCTACCTCAAAAAGATAATTTTTAAACACATGACAGGACCTCTGCGGGGTGTCTGCCAGGTTTTACTGAGCGGAGCATCCTCTGCGAGCACTCCATTTAGTGTGCAGTTGAAATTGACATCCTAGGATCCAGATTTATATTTATTCATGAAACTCCCTGAGTCAGTCAACCTCCCAAAAAAACAGTGGTTTTGAAGTGGCTGTGGGGCGATCAGAAGTGTTAGGTCCACCGCTGGGATTTTAACTCCCATTCCATCCGGTTTATGCTGGGTGAAGGGAGTTAAAATTCCCCATTTTTACTGTGTGTTTTGAGGCAATGTACTCAAAAACGTTTTAAGATATTTGTATCAATATATTGTATTACAAACTACTTTTATTGCCACAAACACCACGCCATATTTATCCAAAATGTAAGTGTCACGTTTGAATAGTGTTTTGGTGGTAAACCTATGTTTGTTGCCATTATACTGTGCCTTATATTTGCTTGTGTCATTCTTACTGGTATGTTATTGTGTGTTACCGCTTGATGTGCATATATAGATGACCTGAAATATGACATTTTGCAGCTTCCAATTTGTACTTGCATCTACATTGGTGATAAGAGAGGAGGAATACAAAATACATTTTGGTTTAATATCCTGAACATTAGAACATAAGAACATAAGAAATAGGAGCAGGAGTAGGCCACCTGGCCCCTCGAGCCTGCTCCTCCATTTAATAAGATCATGGCTGATCTGATCATGGACTCAGCTTCACTTCCCTGCCCGCTCCCCAGAACTCTTTATTCCCTTATCACTCAAAAATCTGTCTATCTCCACCTTAAAGATATTCAATGACCCAGCCTCCACAGCTATCTGGGGCAGAGAATTCCATAGAATAACAACCATCTGAGAGAAGAAATTCCTCCTCATCTCAGTTTTAAATGGGTGGACCCTTATTCTGAAACTTTGGGCTAGACTTTCCACTTTTTTTGCATCGATACCGCCCACTTAACATCCATGTTAATGCTGAGATGAGGTATAACGCCCAGATATTGCCCATTTAGGCACAAAATGGAAGCTAATGCCCATGTATCGATCACTTATCGCCCAGCATAACTTTCGGCATGTACCTAACATCGAGAAATAATAATATAGCCCGCCCACTTTTTTTTGGCGTAAAGTTCAGAATGGGCAAAACTAATGCCCAAAATATCGGCGAGCGTTATTTTTGGCATGTACTTAACGCCGGGAAATAATAATAACGGCCGCTCACTTTTTTTGTCGTGAAGATCAGATTTGCCGAAACTAATGCCCAAAATATATCATGAGCGTTACTTTCGGCACCTTGCACACATATTGCCGAAAATAATTTTCGACCAAAAAAATTCTGTGAAAAAGTTGCTCTCACCTGAACTAATCACAGCGGTATGGACGCCATTTTCTAAATCGCAGGTCGCTTCATTTAAAAGGCTGCTTCAACTTCTGGGGAGTTTTGAGGTACTGTGGAGTTCTTTTAAGGTGATTTGAACATCTGAACAAACATCTTATCATACTGTGGACGATTGGAATTTAGTTTAGGTGTCTTAGTGGGAAAAAGTATTGTTTGTGAACAATAGGTATAATGCTGATAGTTATTGGAATGGGGCCTGTCATTTCTCAGCTTGTCTTGATGACCACGCACATGCTGCAGACTAGAGATGGAAGAAGGTATATTCAACAGCATTATGTGCCCAGTCTAAGATGTGCCAGACTGCTGAGGAGGACGATAACTTACACTCCACGCACTTACAGGGAGAAGCGTCCTCCCTGAACTTGTCCGATAACATGTGCGTTAGGAGGTTATCAGTGAGATATGCCAGCTCATCAGGGGAGAGCTGCAGCCTGCCAGCACCATCAGGACCGCACTGTCCGTTGAGGTCAAGGTCACCGCGGCACTTTCGTTCTACGCATCGGGTTCCTTTCAGGCCTCAGTTGGTGACATTTGCATGGCACAAATTGCTGCATTCAACAGGTCACTGAAGCCTTTTACGCATGAGGATGGACTTTATCAGCTTCCCTATGACCAGGGAGGCACAGACCAAATTGCTAACTTCCCCAAGGTGCAGGGAGTAATAGACTATATGCTAATTGCCATGCAGGCACCTTTACAGAATGCAGAGGTTTTTCGGAATCGAAAGGGATTCTACTCCCTGAATGTGCAACTCGTTATCGACCACCAGCAAATTATAATGGTAATGAATGCAAAATTTCCGGGCAGCCCCCATGATGCACACATCCTATGTGAGAGTCCTGTATCTGACATGTTTACCAGTCAGCCACAAGGTCAATGCTGGATGCTTGGTGACAAAGGATATGACCTCGTCACCTGGCTGATGACCCCCCTGCATAACACCCAGACAGAAGCTGAGAAGCGATATAATCAGAGCCATAGAGCAATATCATCGAGAAAACCAGTGGAGTGCTTAAGCAGTGCTTTAGATACCTGGATCACTCAGGAGGCAAGTTACAATATCACCTTGTGCAGGTAGCTCAATTCGTGGTGGTGTGCTCCATGCTGTGCAACTTGGCTATCAGGAGGGGACAAGAATTGCAAGAAGGGACTGCCAGTCCACCTCAGGAGAGAGAGGAAGAGGAGGATGAGGAGGTGGATGCTGACCTCGGGCCAGACTATCAGGCTGACGCTGAAACCATGCCCCCGTCCCCCTCTAGACTGCAGGAAAGGGCCCATGGTGGCTACATAGCTGCAAGACTCTTACGTCAGCAGCTTATAAATGAGAGCTTTGCTCGAAATAACTTTGCTGGTATTTACAAAGCTGCATCACTGCTGTGTCTGCAGCTCATACATCAATGGTGGTCATCACCTTGGTGACAGTTAAAGTTTAAGTTGATTCATGTTAAGTTTAATTATCCCCTTTCATGTTAAGGAATCACCAGTGTGTAACGGTGTAGCTATCTGAGACAATGCTCGTCAAGGTTATGTTAAATAAAAAACATTTAATAAGAAGATTTGTATGAAATCATAATTATAACTATAAAAAACACCCCATCCTCAACAAATTTATAACATTTAGATCAATCAAATGGTCAACATTTCCAACAACACAGAACACAAATGCAAACCAACAAGGTAGCCCCCTGCCCCCTTCCCCCAAACCTCCCAACAAAATAGCATGAACAACATAAAAATATGCCCAAGATAACACCTGTGGCCATGCACCTCACTTTCCTTTCCCCCGCGCTTTTCCTCCTCAGCTCTACCCCTTCCCCTTCCCCTCTTGACTCCAAGCCACCTGGCCGAGGAGCTCCTCAGGCGCTGCTTCATTGGGGGGGGGATGACGGCAGAACAGCTGGTTGGATAAATACAGGAGAGGACGGTCCCAAGGTGGGAACGTGCTCCGAGCCAGAAGCAAGATCTTCCTCCTGGCTGTCATGTGTCATTAGCAATGGGGGTGCAGCATCTTGGGTTGCAGTGGCATGCTCCAGGACTACTGGGAGGTCTCTGCCACCAGTGTTCCTGGCTATCACCTCCAGGACCTCCACCACGTGCTCTGTCATGGTGGCGGACAGGCTGGACAACTGGTGGGATATGCCCCCCATAGTCTGGAGGACCTGCTGACCTATGTCAACACTCCTCCTAGACAAGCGTACCATGTCCCCGCTCAGATCTGCTGCTTGTGGAGCAGACCTGCCGCATCGAACTACCTCCGTTTGGTCGGCACCAACCTGGAGACACCTGGGGTGCCCTGTGGCAAGGTGCTTGGGCCTGGTACCTCCGCGGTGGTGGTGAGAATGGCCGCAGGAGCACTAGATATCATTGGTGTCAAATGGATTATGGAGCTTGGCGATGCAGGCACCTTAAAGTCGGCACTTTCATCCATGGAGAAGGCACCCAGCTGATCCATGGGCGAGAATTGGGGCTCCTTAGCATCAGATGGAGGATTATCCGGCGACTCTGTCCCCACGCCCCCACCTTCTGGGCTCGGTGGTATTGCATGGGGCCACGCTGCTGGCTGAGCTGCAAAACATAAATTAGGTTATTAGAGGAGAAGAGGATGCTATGGGCACAAGATGATTCCAACGCTATACACAGCATATGCACAACAAAAGCACCACCGCTATCAAAATCATCACAGACATCACATTTCATGACCATCACCAAATTCTGCATTGCAATGATTCTCTTGAGGCCATCATTATTTAGAGAACACTTTTATCTTTCATCAATTATATATTATTGGTCGGATATGAGTGGGTGTGTCATCTATTGAATTTACATCAAGCAATGGTGTATTATTTACTCACGTGGCATCACATCAGGTTCTGCTGCTGCTTGCGTGGCCGACCGGGGGTGGCCCCCCACTAGTGCCAGGACCCGCTCCTCAATGTCGGTGAGGTCGCCAATGACTGGTGACCCGCCATCCGTCCGACTCTGCTCGGCCCTATTCTTTGAAAGCTTCTTCTGTAAAAGGTAACACAAGCACGACATGGCATGAGATCATTGCGTGAGATCATTGCTAGGTACTGTCACAGAGACTGATACAACACATAACCGACAGATGTAATCATGATTATTATGATAATTATCATTCTTTACCTAAAGACATACACCCTGAATGCAGGCTTTGAGTAAAACATTCCCGGTATAAGTGCAAAACATTACATCTGATTTTAATCACTCATTACACTTATAATTCAAATTATCTGTATAAAAAATATATAAGTAAATGTAAATAAATGTAATACTTACTCTAGCAGATCCGACAAGGTCGTTCCATCACTTGCGGCATTGGTTGCCCTCACGCACCTCGTTGGTCGCCGACGAGACCACCTTGGCTATCTCAGCCCAAATCCTCTGGTAGACCTTTGGGGTGGGCTTCCCATGCCCACCCTGTTTCAATTGACCCCAGCGTGACTCTACCTCTTGCAGGAGGGGGGGCATTTACCTCGTCCGAGAATCTCCTCGCTCTATTTTGTCCTCCCAATTGTTCCTCTCCCACCTCACTGCTTTTGCCAGCGTCAGTCTCCACAGCATGCTGTGTCGCCTCCACCATTCCTTCCATTGTAACAATACATTTTCCGCAAAATACTCGGTGGGAACAACGTTATTTGTCCTCGGAATTTTTTTGGTACTGGAAAATCTCCCCCCTACCTCCCAAAGCAGCCAAACAAGCACACACCACTCCCACACATACTTTCAGTTCCTCGTTGCTCCCTCTAGCTCTCTTTCCTCTTCTGCACATGTAATGATGACCCCTGACCTCCTGAAACGCGGAAATGATGTTGCTGTGGACGCCGACACTTTACGGCAGAAGGTCAAAAAAATTTAATGCCAGCACCCATTTCAGATCGCTCGCGGTAACACCCATTTTATAAAATGGAAAGTTGAGGTTTTGAAAATGGGCGATAATCCAAAGATCTCAAAAGCATTTACTGTTCCAACAAAGACTCTTCAATTGAACTACTAAGGAGCTCCTGCTAATATACCATATCTAAACTCAAATCTTGTTATCTAGAATTCCCCGTCTTACTTAAATGATGGTAAAGTTCTTCTAGTATCTCCCTCCTTTAAATTGACCTTTTCTCTGCTGTTCTTGCTTTTGTGTTCGCGCTCGGACACACACAGCTACTGTTAAATAAATGTGATTCAATTGACCAGCCACTCAGAATATGATACAAAATAAACAAGCAATGCAACATTTCACATGTAAAGTTTCACTTTTCAGACTATTTATAGGATATAAGAAGTGAGAAACTATTACTTTTGCTAGTTCATTTTTTCAGTGTTCACTGGTAGAAGTAGTGGAGAAAGATCTTTCACCATTGCATTTAGTGAAAGCCTCTGGGTTTGTGAATGATAAAACATTTGACTGGAAATTAATTTAAGTGATACATTTGTTCCATGGGAAAAGTTATGCACTCATCATGAGGTCAATTTTCACTCTCGGCGGTCGCAGAAACCTGCCGATAGTGGAGCAGACACCCGTTATACATGCTGCCAAAGTTTCCTTCCAATGAGTTTGGCAACGGGATAAGTTAATGAATTGAGGAATTACAAGCTGCTAAGATAGGGAAGTGTTGAGTTTATATAGGATATTTTCATACATCCCTGTAGCTCTTATGTGATATTGTGATACATCTATGCTTAGAGAAAATGTTTTTTTTTAATGTTTTAATTGTTGTGGTCTTTCATTCTTTTTAATTACACTTATGTCACAGAAGTGGATTAATACCCGAGAAAGTTATCAATGAATTGGTCAGGTGGGCAGAACAGTGGCAAATGGAATTCAATCCGGAGAAGCGTGAGGTAATGCATTTGGGGAGGGCTAACGAGGCAAGGAATGCATGTCCACAGATCCCTGAAGATAGCAAGACAGGTAGATAAGGTGGTTAAGAAGGCATACGGAATACTTGCCTTTATTAACGAGGCAGAGAATACAAGAGCAGGGAGGTTATGCTTGAACGGTATAAAACACTAGTTAGGCCACAGTAGAGTACTGCGTGCAGTTCTGATCACCACTTTACAGGAAAGATGTGATTGCGCAAGAGAGGGTACAGAGGAAATTTACAAGGATGTTGCCTGGATTGGAGAACTTTAGCTATGAGGAAAGATTGGGTAGGCTGGATTTGTTTTCTTTGGAACAGAGGAGGCTGAGGGGAGACCTTATTGAGGTGTATAAAATTATGAGGGGCCTAAATAGAGTGGATAGGAAGGAGCTATTTCCCTGAGCAGAGAGGTCAACAACCAGGGGGGCACAGAGTTAAAGTAAGTGGCAGGAGGTTTAGAGGAGATTTGAGGGGAAACATTTTTACCCAGAGGGTGGTGGGGGTCAGGAACTCACTGTTTGAAAGGGTGGTAGAGTCAGAAAACCTCATCACATTTAAAAAGTACTTGGCTATGCACTTGAAGTGCCGTAAGCTACAAGACTACAGACCATGTGCTGGAAAGTGGGATTAGGTTGGATAGCTCTTGGTCGGCTGGCACGGATATGATGGGCTGAATATCCTCCTCCATGCTGTAAATTTCTATGATTCTATGAACTCCTCTGCAGTGCTTTGAAAATAGGCAAGAAGCTGGCCATCTGAAAACTGTTTTTTAATGCCGATGCCGGAAATCACGCCCATTTTTGGGCGATCAGCTCAAAAGTAGAGGTTCTAGCCCCGAGTTTCCTTTTTGAAAATGGCCGTTACCACGAGAGATATCAAATGGGAGGCAGCATTACATTTTTTTGACCTTCTGCCATAAAGTGTGGCCGTCCTTAGCAATGGCATGGCAACGCTCGATTCCCGCGATTCAGGAGGTCAAGGATCATCATGACTTGCACAGAAGAGGAGACAGAGAGAGAGGGAGCTCAGAGGCACTGAAAGCATGTGTGGCTGTGGTGTGTGCTTGGCTGGCTGTTGTGGGAGGCACGATGGAGATTCACCAGTAGCAAAAAAACCTACTAAGGACCAAGAACATAGTTGGGACCCAGTTTTTGTCTCACAAATATCATATAAAATGGAAGGGATGGAGGAGGCCCTGCAGCTGGTAGCCAGGAATACTGGTGGCAGAGGGCTCCCACTGGTCCCGGAGCACGACACTGCACCCCAAGGTGCTGCATCCCCATTGCCAACCACACATGAGAGCCAGCAGCAACATCTTGCTTCTGGCTCAGAGCACGTTCCCACCTCGGGACCGTCCTCTCCCGTATCCGTCCAAACAGCGCTTCGGCCGTCACCACCCCACCCCACCCCTCCACAATGAAGCATCGTCTGAGGAGATCCTCGGCCAGGTGCCTTGGACTCAGGAAGGGAAGGGGAAGGGGTAGAGGTGGGGAGGAGAAGTGGGGGAGCAGGGGGGGAAGCATTGGTTTGTACAGAAATACTGATGATTTCAGACTAATGTTCGGTTTAAATGTTCTTTATTTAACAAAACCTTGTAGCGCATTGGCTCAGATAGCTGCACCATTACATGTTGGTGATTCCTTAACATCAAAGGGTATAATCACACTTAACTTCAATCAACTTAAACTTTAACTGTCACCAAGGTGATGCCCACCATTGATGTATGACCTGCTCACCCAGCAGTGTGCTAGCCTTGTAAATAACACCAACGTTCTTTCAGGCAAAGCGATCATTGATGAGCTCCCGCATAAAGCTCTTGCAGCTATCATGCCACCATGGGCCCTTTCATGCGCTCTATAGGGTGGCGGGGGCATGGCATCAGTGTCAGCCTGATTGTCTGGGCCGATGTCAGCTTCCACCTCCTCGTCCTCCTCTTCCTCTCTCTGGTGAGGTGGACTTTCAGATTCATCAGGCAATTCTTGTCCCCTCCTGATAGCCAAGTTGTGTAGCATGGAGCACACCACCACGAATTGAGCTACCTGCTCAGGGTGGTATTGGAGCTCGCCTCCTGAGTGATCCAGGCATCTAAAGCACTTCTTCAGCTTTTCCTGGTTTTCTCCACGATCTTGCGAGTTGCTGTGTGGCTCTCATTGTATCGCTTCTCAGCCTCGGTGTGGGTGTCATGCAGGGGGGTCATCAGACAGGTGGCAAAGCCACATCCTTTGTCACCAAGCATCCAGCATTAACCTTGTGGCTCATTGTTAAACAAGTCAGATACAGTGCTCTCCCGCAGGATGTGAGCATCATGGATGCTACCCGGAAATTGAGCATTCACTGCCAATATAATTTGCTGGTGGTCGACAACCAGTTGGACATTCAGGGAGTGGAATTCCTTGCGGTTCCTGAAAACCTCTGCATCCTGAAAAGTTGCATGCATCGCAATGTGCGTACAGTCTATTGCTCCCTGCACCTTGGGGAAGTTTGCAATTCTGTAGAATCCTAGAGCCCTCTCACTCTGTGCCGCCCTAGTCATAGGAAAGCTGATCAAGTCCCTCCTGTGTGCATATGGAGCTTCTGTGACCTGTCTAATGCAGCGATATGTGGCAGGCTGAGAAATTCGGCAAATGTCTCCAGCTGAGGCCTCAAAAGAACCCGAGGCATAGAACGACAGTGCTGTGGTGACATTGACCTCTATGGACAATGCAGTACTGATGGTGCTGGCAGGCTGCAGATCTCCCCTTATGAACTGACATACCTCAGTGATAACCTCTTTGTGAAAGCGCAGTCTCTGAAGGCTGGTGGTGTTGGGCAAGTCAAGGTAAGAATGCTTGTACTTTCGCGGGGTGTAATGCTTGGTCCTCCTCATCTGTCTGTCACGTTTTACATTGGACATATAATGCATTGGAGTGTTCCTTCGTCGATGTCGAGTCTGCTGCATATAATTGGTCACCAAGAGAGGGTGAGAAAAGACAGGCCCCATTGCAGTAGCTCTCTGTTTTCCACCAATTGGTCACAAACAAGGAATTCCCTGACGAAGATACGCCTTCAATTCCAATCGGTCACAGTATGGTCAAGATGTTTTTACAGATGTTCACATCAACTCCAACGACCTGAGGGTACATTCGAACTCCACCGAGGTTGAAGCACAGCAGCCTTTTAAAAGATGCAACATGTGATCTAGAAGATGGCATCCATAATGCTGTGATTCGTTCTGGTTAGTTCCAATTTTTCTGGGCTGTACTTTGGGCGAGCGATATTGTGGGCGATATGTGTGCGAGGTGGTGAAATTGACGCAGGATGATCTCATGGCCGCTAGTTTTGCTAAATATGCTCTTTGCTCAAAAAAAAGTGAGCGGGAGTTAATATTGAATCTCACCGTTAAATCCGTGAGGAAAGTAATGCTGGGCGGTATTATTTGTGTTGAATTCACCCATTCTGCTGATTCCGCCCAAAAAAAGTGTGCAGGCGGTAAAAGTTTTTCCCAGCGTTAACATAGAAACATAGAAACATAGAAAATAGGTGCAGGAGTAGGCCATTCGGCTCTTCGAGCCTGCACCGCCATTCAATAAGATCATGGCTGATCATTCCTTCAGTACCCCTTTCCTGCTTTCTCTCCATACCCCTTGATCCCCTTAACCGTAAGGGCCATATCTAACTCCCTCTTGAATATAGCCAGTGAACTGTATTCAACAACTCTCTGCGGCAGGGAATTCCACAGGTTAACAACTCCCTGAGTGAAGAAGATTCTCCTCATCTCAGTCCTAAATGGCCTACCCCTTATCCTAAGACTATGTCCCCTGGTTCTGGACTTCCCCAAAATTGGGAACATTCATCCCGCATCTACCCTGTCCAGTCCCATCAGAATCTTATATGTTTCTATGAGATCTCCTCTCATCCTTCTAAACTCCAGTGAATAAAGGCCCAGTTGATCCAGTCTCTCCTCATCTGACAGTTCAGCCATCCCTGGAATCAATCTGCTGAACCTTCGCTGCACTCCCTCAATAGCAAGAACGTCCTTCCTCAGATTAGGAAACCAAAACTGAACACAATATTCCAGGTGAGGCCTCACTAACGGCCTGTACAGCTGCATTAAGACTTCCCTGCTTCTATATTCAAATCCCCTAGCTATGAAGGCCAACATACCATTTGCCTTCTTGACCGCCTGCTGTACCTGCATGCCCACTTTCAGTGACTGATGAACCATGACACCCAGATCTCGTTGCACCTCCCCTTTTCCTAGTCTGCCGCCATTCAGATAATATTTTGCCTGCGTGTTTTTGCCCCAAAATGGATAACGTCACATTTATCCACATTATACTGCATCTGCCATGTATTTGCCCACTCACCTAACCTGTCTAAGACACCCTGCAGCCTCTTAGCGTCCTCCTCACAGCTCACACCGCCACCCAGTTTAGTGTCATCCGCAAACTTGGAGATATTACACTCAATTCCTTCATCTAAATTGTTAATATACATTGTAAAGAGCTAGGGTCCCAGCACTGAGCCCTGCGGCACTCCACTCGTCACATAGAAACATAGAAACATAGAAAATAGGTGCAGGAGTAGGCCATTCGGCCCTTCGAGCCTGCACCGCCATTCAATGAGTTCATCGCTGAACATGCAACTTCAGTACCCCATTCCTGCTTTCTCGCCATACCCCTTCATCCCCCTAGTAGTAAGGACTACATCTAACTCCTTTTTGAATATATTATGTGAATTGGCCTCAACAACTTTCTGTGGTAGAGAATTCCACAGGTTCACCACTCTCTGGGTGAAGAAGTTTCTCCTCATCTCGGTCCTAAATGGCATACCCCTTATCCTTAGACTGTGACCCCTGGTTCTGGACTTCCCCAACATTAATAAGAACATAAGAACATAAGAACATAAGAATTAGGAACAGGAGTAGGCCCTCTAGCCCCTCGAGCCTGCTCCGCCTTTCAACAAGATCATGGCTGATCTGGCCGTGGACTCAGCTCCACTTACCCGCCCGCTCCTCATAACCCTTAATTCCCTTATTGGTTAAAAATCTATCTATCTGTGATTTGAATATATTCAATGAGCTAGCCTCAACTGCTTCCTTGGGCAGAGAATTCCACAGATTCACAACCCTCTGGGAGAAGAAATTCCTTCTCAAGTGGGTTTTAAATTGGCTCCCCCGTATTTTGAGGCTGTGCCCCCTAGTTCTAGTCTCCCCGACCAGTGGGAACAACCTCTCTGCCTCTATCCTGTCTATCCCTTTCATTATTTTAAATGTTTCTATAAGATCACCCCTCATCCTTCTGAACTCCGACAAGTAAAGGCCCAGTCTACTTAATCTGTCATCATCTCTGCCTGCCATTCTGAAAAGGACCCGTTTATCCTGACTCGCTACTTCCTGTCTGCCAACTAGTTCCCTATCCACGTCAGTATATTACCCCCAATATCATGTGCTTTGATTTTGATTTTGCACACCAATCTCTTGTATGGGACCTTGTCAAAAGCCTTTTGAAAGTCCAAATACACCACATTCACTGGTTCTCACGTGTCCATTCTGCTAGTTATATCCTCAAAAAATTCCAGAAGATTTGTCAAGCATGATTTCCCCTTTCATAAATCCATGCTGACTTGGTCCGATCCTGTCACTGCTTTCCAAATGCGCTGCTATTTCATTCTTAATGATTGATTCCAACATTTTCCTCACTACTGATGTCAGGCAAACCTGTCTATAATTAACCGTTTTCTCTCTCCATCCTTTTTTAAAAAGTGGTTTTACATTAGCTACCCTCCAGTCCAAAGGAACTGATCCAGAGTCGATAGACTGTTGGAAAATGATCACCAATGCATCCACTATTTCTAGGGCCACTTCCTTGAGTACTCTGGGATGCAGACTATCAGGCCCCGGGGATTTATCGGCCTTTAATCCCATCAATTTCCCATACACAATTTCCCGCCGAATAAGCATATCCTTCAGTTCCTCCTTCTCACGAGACCCACTGTCCCCTAGTACCTTCGGAATGTTATTTGTATCTTCCTTCGTGAAGACAGAACCAAAGTATTGGTTCACTTGGTCTGCCATTTCTTTCTTCCCCATTATAAATTCACCTGTATCCAAATGCAAGGGACCTACGTTTGTCTTTTCTAATCTTTTTCTCTTCACATATTTATAGAAGCTTTTGCGGTCAGTTTTTATATTCCCTGTAAGCTTCCTCTTGTACTCTATTTTCCCCCTCCTAATTAAACTCTTAGTCCTCCTCTGTTGAATTCTAAATTTCTCCCAGTCCTCAGGTTTATTGCTTTTTCTGCTCAATTTATATGCCTCTTCCTTGGCTTTAACACTATCCTTAATTTCCTTTGTTAACCATGGTTGAGCCACCTTCCAGTTTTATTTTTACTCCAGACAGGGATGAACAATTGCTGAAGTTCATCCATGTGATCTTTAAATGTTTGCCACTTCTGATCCACCGTCAACCCTTTGAGTATCCTTTGCCAGTCTATTCTGGCCAATTCACGCCTCATACCATCGAAGTTACCTTTCCTTAAGTTCACGACCCTAGTTTCCGAATTAACTTTGTCACTCTCCATCTTAATAAGAAATTCTACCATATTATGGTCACTTTTCCCCAAGGGGCCTCGCACAACAAGATTGCTAATTAGTACCTTCTCATTACACAATACCCAGTCTAGGATGGCCAGCTCTCTGGTTGGTTCCTAGACATATTGGTCCAGAAAACCATCCCTAATACATTCCAGGAAATCCTCCTCCATCGCATTGCTACCAGTTAAGTTAGCCCAATCAATATGTAGATTAAAGTCGCCTATGATTACTGCTGTACCTTTATTGCACACATCCTTATTTCTTGTTTGATGCTGTCCCCAACCTCACTACTACTGTTTGGTGGTCTGTACACAACTCCCATTTGCGTTTTCAGCCCTTTGGAATTCCGCAGCTCCACCCATACCGATTCCACATCATCCAAGCTAATGTCCTTCCTTACAATTGCATTTCTTCTTTAACCAGCAACGCCACCCCACCTCCTTTTCCTTTCTGTCTATCCTTCCTAAATGCTGAATACCCTTGGATGTTGATTTCCCAGCCTTGGCCACCCTGGAGCCATGTCTCCGTGATGCCAATCACATCGTATCCGTTAACTGCTACCTGCGCAGTTAATTCATCCACCTTATTCCGAATACTCCTCGCATTGAGGCACAGAGCCTTCAGGCTTGTCTTTTTAACACACTTTGCCCTTTAGAATTTTGCTGTAATGTGACCCTTTTTGTTTTTTGCCTTGGGTTTCTCTGCCCTCCACTTTTAATATTCTCCTTTCTATATTTTGCTTCTGACTCCATTTTATTTCCCTCTGTTTCCCTGCATAGGTTCCCATCCCCCTGCCATATTTGTTTAACTCCTCCCCAACAGCACTAGTAAACACTCCCCCTGGGACATTGGTTCCAGTCCTGCCCAGGTGCAGACCATCCTCAAGCCACGTATTCATCTGAGCTATTCTGCAATTCCTACTCTGACTAGCACCTGGCACTTGTAGCAATCCTGAGATTACTACTTTTGAGGTCCTTCTTTTTAATTTAACTCCTAGCTCCCTAAATTCGTCTCATAGGACCTCATCCCATTTTTTACCTATATCATTGGTACCTATATGCACCACAACAACTGGCTGTTCACCCTCCCTTTTCAGAATGTCCTGCACCTGCTCCGAGACATCCTTGACCCTTGCACCAGGGAGGCAACATACCATCCTGGAGTCTCGGTTGCGGCCGCAGAAATGCTTATCTATTCCCCTTACAATTGAATCCACTATCACTATCGCTCTCCACTCTTTTTCCTACCCTCCTGTGCAGCAGAGCCAGCCATGGTGCCACGAACTTGGCTGCTGCTGCCCTTCCCTGATGAGTCATCCCCTCAACAGTACCCAAAGCGGTGTATTTGTTTTACATAGAAACATAGAAACATAGAAAATAGGTGCAGGAATAGGCCATTCGGCCCTTCTAGCCTGCACCGCCATTCAATGAGTTCATGGCTGAACATTCAACTTCAGTACCCCATTCCTGCTTTCTCGCCATACCCCTTGATCCCCCTAGTAGTAAGGACCTCATCTAACTCCTTTTTGAATATATTTAGTGAATTGGCCTCAACAACGTTCTGTGGTAGAGAATTCCACAGGTTCACCACTCTCTGGGTGAAGAAGTTCCTCCGCATCTCGGTCCTAAATGGCTTACCCCTTATCCTTAGACTGTGACCTCTGGTTCTGGACTTCCCCAACATTGGGAACATTCTTCCTGCATCTAACCTGTCTAACCCCGTCAGAATTTTAAATGTTTCTATGAGGTCCCCTCTCATTCTTCTGAACTCCAGTGAATACAAGCCCAGTTGATCCAGTCTTTCTTGATAGGTCAGTCCCGCCATCCCGGGAATCAGTCTGGTGAATCTTCGCTGCACTCCCTCAATAGCAAGAATGTCCTTCCTCAGGTTAGGAGACCAAAACTGTACACAATACTCCAGGTGTGGCCTCACCAATGCCCTGTACAACTGTAGCAACACCTCCCTGCCCCTGTACTCAAATCCCCTTGCTATGAAGGCCAACATGCCATTTGCTTTCTTAACCGCCTGCTGCACCTGCATGCCAACCTTCAATGACTGATGTACCACGACACCCAGGTCTCTTTGCACCTCCCCTTTTCCTAATCTGTCACCATTCAGATAATAGTCTGTCTCTCTATTTTTACCACCAAAGTTGATAACCTCACATTTATCCACATTATACTTCATCTGCCATGCATTTGCCCACTCACCTAACCTATCCAAGTCGCTCTGCAGCCTCACAGCATCCTCCTTGCAGCTCACACTGCCACCCAACTTAGTGTCATCCGCAAATTTGGAGATACTACATTTAATCCCCTCGTCTAAATTATTAATGTACAGTGTAAACAGCTGGGGCCCCAGCACAGAACCTTGCGGTACCCCACTAGTCACTGCCTGCCATTCTGAAAAGTACCCATTTACTCCTACTCTTTGCTTCCTGTCTGACAACCAGTTCTCAATCCATGTCAGCACACTACCCCCAATCCCATGTGCTCTAACTTTGCACATTAATCTCTTGTGTGGGACCTTGTCGAACGCCTTCTGAAAGTCCAAATATACCACATCAACTGGTTCTCCCTTGTCCACTCTACTGGAAACATCCTCAAAAAATTCCAGAAGATTTGTCAAGCATGATTTCCCTTTCACAAATCCATGCTGACTTGGACCTATCATGTCACCTCTTTCAAAATGCACTGCTATGACATCCTTGCAAGGGGATGCACTACCTTCCTTGCTCTACTCTTCCTGTTGGTCACCCATTTCCTATCTGGCTGTGTACCCTTTCGCTGCGATGTGGCCAACTCACTAAATGTGCTATTCACGTCATTCTCAGCATCGTGGATGCTCCAGAGTGAATCCACCCACAGCTCCAGTGCCGCAATGCGGTCCGTCAGGATTTGCAGGCGGACACCCTTCCCGCACATGTAGTCGTCAGGGACGCCGGAAGCGAGGGACACGTGTCCGAGCTCTCCTGCCATGACTTAACCCTTAGATACACTTAAATTGGCAACAACAATGTTAAAAGGTTACTTACTGATATAAAAAGAAATATAATAAGCACATGGGGAAAGTAACGCTCGCCGATAAGTTTCTGAAAAATGCCCGCCAGTTTCCATTTTGTGCCAAAATGGGCGATATATGTCATTTCAGCGGTAAAATGGGCATTAAGTGGGCGTTGAGCATGCAAAAAAAGTGGAAAATCTAGCCCTATATCCCTATGCAGATGTTTTGTGTCCTCCTCAGAATTTGCTTTCCCATCCATATGTATCATCAGCAAACTTGACAACATTACACTCGGCCCCTTCATCCAAGTCATTACTAAAGATTGTAAATAGTTTAGGACCCAGCACTGATCCCTGCGGCACCCCACTAGTTACTGTTTGCCAACCGGAAAATTACCCATTTATCCCGACGCTCTGTTTTCTGTTAGTTAGCCAGTCCTCTATGCATGCTAATATATTACCCCAACCCTGTGAAGTTGTATCTTGTGCAGTAACCATTTATGTGGCACATTATCGAATGCCTTCTGAAAATCCAAATACACCACATCCACTGGTTCCCCCTTACCCACACTGCTCGTTACATCCTCAAAGAACTCCAGCAAATTTGTCAAACATGATTTCTCCTTCATAAAACCATGCTGACTTTGCTTGATTGAAATATGCTTTTCCAAATGTCCCGCTACTGCTTCCTTAATAATGGACTCCAGCATTTTCCCAATAATAGATGTTAGGCTAACTGGTCTATAGTTTCCTGCTTTTTGTCTGCGTCCTTTTGTAAATAGGGGCGTTACATTTACAGTTTTCCACTCTGCTGGGACCACCCGAGAATCCAGGGAAGATTACAACCAATGAATCCAGTATCTCTGTATTCATGTCTTTTAAAACCCTGGGATGTGAGTCATCAGTTCCAGGGGACTTGTCCGCCTTTAGTCCCATTATTTTACCGAGTACTACTTCTTTAGAGATAGTGATTGTATCGCCCTCCCTATAGCTCCTTGATTATGCACTATTGGGATGCTTTTAGTGTCTTCTACCGTGAAGACCGATACAAAATATGTGTTCAACATCTCTGCCATTTCCCTGTTTTCCATTATTCATTCTCCTCTCCCATCCTCGAGGGGACCAACATTACTTTAGCCACCCTTTTCCTTTTTAAGTACCTACAGAAACTTTTACTATCTGTTTTTACATTTTGTGCTAGTTTACTTTCATAATCCATCTTCCCCAACTTTATCACTTTGTTTGTCGTTCTTTACTGGCTTTAAAAAAATTCCCAATCCTCTGGTCTCCCACTAGTCTTGGCCACATTGTATGCCCTTGTTTTCAATTTGATACCATCCCTTATTTCCTGAGTTAACCACGGAAGGTTACCCCTTCTCTTTCAGTCTTTCCTTCTCATTGGGATATATTTTTGTTGTGAGTTATGAAAAATCTCCTTAAATGACTACCACTGCTCATCAACCATCCATTACTTTAATCTAATTTCCCAGTCCACTTTAGCCAGCTCTGCCTTCATACCTTTGTAGTCTCCTTTATTTAAATTTAGGACACTGGTTTGAGATTCAACTTTCTCACCCTCCAACTGAATTTGAAATTTAACCATGTTATAGTCATTCATTCCTAGAGGATCCTCTACTTGGAGATCAGTTATTAAGCCTGTCTCATTACACAGTACCAGATCTAAGATAGCCTGCTCCTTGATTGGTTCTGCAATGTACTTTTCAAGGTAACAATCCCAGATGCGCTCTATGAACTCTTCCTCAAGGCTACCCTGGCCAATTTGCTTTGTCCAATCAATATAAAGGTTAAAATTGTCCATGTAGATGATTGAAACTTACTGAAAAACGCAGTAGGCACATACATAACTGGGATATGTAGAAAGATTATTAGATTTTTGTACCGTAGTGACACCTAATATAATAGACAAATGATATTAATCAAACAAATGTTTTTTGTTCTGTATGAGAAGTTAACAGAAGGTTTACAGTGTCAGGCCTCAAAGAATGTTTAATGTTAATGTGCATCTACATTACTGGTAAGTGACTGGTTGCCAGGTACTGCAACTTCCCAGTGGATTCTTCTGCTTCTCTTTGTATCAAGTTAGCTTTGTAAAGAGACTGGTGGCTCAGCCATATTTAATATACCATTTGTAATCCAGAGCAGTTAATGCTGTTATGATGTACATGGGCTGTAGAGTTTCCATTAATCAAATGTAAATTCTGTCTTAATAAACTTGCAATAATTATGTGGCAAATAGTAATTCTTTGGTGTGAATGCCATCATTCATCACTGTCGTGTAGCACACTAACAGTTGCCATGGTGTTTGTCAGCTGCTGCAAGCATTGGATGGACCAATAAAGGGACTGGAAGTATAATTCTATCACCACCACAGATGAGCCCTGAAAAAATATAATTCTTCTTTTATGTGCATCCCAGCCATCAGTTCACCAGATGATAGATGTTAAGACTTAGGGTAGAGCATGAACAAAAAATGCAATATATCGGAAAAGCAAAATAGCAAATGCCTTGACAGGGAGTTACTGGCACCAAAATAGACTTGGGTTCTTCGATGTCTATCACATTTTTGGTTAGTAGTTGTTATTTCATATTTGGGTCACAGTTCCTTCTATTTCTGACTGACTCATTGTTTCCTTCTATTTCGCAAATTTTCTTACTATATTTCAAATAGTTTCTTGGGTTAGGGAAGATTTTGTTTGTCTTTCCTGAGAAAAATTCCAGCTTATCTGCTGCAATCAGGTAGAAGCTGCCAAATTTCATCATTAACATATTTCTCCGAGATCCATCATGCTTTTTGGACCTACCTGCAGGTAGAGCTGTCCTCATTTGTACACAGCTCATCAAAATGAGGGTCAGTGGGGCAGCAGCTTTGTGTCGCACTCCTAATGCACTCTAGGTAAGTCAGATTGAGATTTAAAGGTTTATCAGGCGCCAGAATCAGTTGATACGGGTGGAAGCAAAGAGTTTCTGAGCCTGAAGTGTCTGGACAGTTTGAAAAGGAGAGCTTGTGAGTTAAATTGGGTCACATAGTGCCTGTTTATTATGTACTTTGCAGCTACCCAAGGTCCATAAATGGCATTCGAGATGTGCACACACAATCCCGACTGGAAAAGGGCTCAGAGCATGCCTACTAAATGCTGGCAACATGAAGAGAAGAGAGATCATGACGTGGATCAGTATAGAATCTGGAATTTAAGCCACCATTGACATTTTGAATGCCTCAGTCAATTGTACCTTGCGCTGACCTCGATCATCAGAACATTCTAAATGGCATGAAAGACCAGCAGATTTTTTCATTCATAGAATCAGAAATTTACAGCACGGAAGGAGGAGATTTCGGCCCATCGTGTCCGCAATGGCTGACCAAGAGCTATCCAGCCTAATCCCATTTTCCAGCTCTTGGTCCATAGCCCTGTATGTTACAGCACTTTAAGTGCACAGCCAAGTATTTTTTAAATATGGTGAGGGCTTCTGCCTCTACCACTCTTTTAGGCAGTGAGTTTCAGAGCACCCACTACAGTCTGGGTGAAGACATTTCCCCTAATATCTCCTCCAAACCTCCCCCAATTACTTTAAATTTATGATCCCTGGTTGTTGAACCCTCTGCCAAGGGAAACAGGTTCTTCCTATCCACTCTATTCCGGCCTTTAATAATTTTATACACCTCCTCTGTTCTAAAGAAAACAAAGCCAGCACCTCCAATCTTTCCTCATAGCCAAAATTCTCCAGTCCAGGCAATATTCTTGTAAATCTCCTCTGCACCCTTTCCAGTGCAATCACATCTTTCCTGTAATGTGGTGATGAGAACTGCACACTGTACTCCAGCTGTGGCCTAACCAGTGTTTTATACAGTTCAAGCATAACCTCCTTGCTCGTACTGCATGCCTCAAATAATAAAGGCAATATTCCATATGCCTTCTTTACCACCTTATCTACCTGGCCTGCTACCTTTAGGGATCTGTGGACAAGCACTCCAAGCTCCCTTTGTTCTTCTATACTCCTCAGTGTCATACATTTAATGTATATTCCTTTGTCTTGTTCGACCTCTCAAAATGCATTACCTCACACTTATCCAGATTGAATTCCATTTGCCACTGTTCTACCCACCTGACCAGTACATTGATATCTTCCTGGAATCCATAGCTTTCATTATCATTATCAAACACACAGCCTATTTTAGTGTCATCTGCAAACTTTTTAATCATACCCCCAACATTCAATCCAAGTCATTGATATATATCACAAAAAGCAAGGGACCCAGCACTGATCAGTCTGACTCCCCACTGGATACAGCCTTCCAGTCACAAAAGCACCCATCAATCATTACCCGTTGCTTCCTGTCTCTGAGCCAATTTTGGATCCAACTTGCCACTTGCTGCTGGATCCCATGGGCTTTTACTTTCATGAACAGTCTGCCATGGGGGACCTTATCAAAAGTTTTGCTAAAATCCATATCCACTACATCATACACCACTGCCCTCATCGACCCTCCTGATTACCTCCTCGAAAAATTCAATCAAGTTAGTCAGACACGAACTTCGATTAACAAATCCATGCTGAATGTCCCTGATTAATCCATGTCTTTCCAAATTAAGATTAATCCTGTCCCTCAGGAATGTTTCCAATAATTTTCCCACCACTGAGCTTAAGCTGACTGGCCTGTAATTACTCGGTCTATCCCTTTCTCCCTTTTTAAAAAACAAAGGTACAACATTAGCAGTCCTCCAGTCCTCTGGCACCAGACATGTAGCCAGAGAGGATTGGAAAATGACGGTCAGAACCTCAGCTATTTCCTCTTTTGCTTCTCTTATCAGCCTGGGATACATTTCATTTGGGCCTGGGGATTTATCCATTTTCAAAGCTGCTAAGCCCCTTAATACTTTCTCTCTCGCTATGTTTATCTCATCTAATATTTCACACCTCTCCTCCCTCATTGCAAAGTCTGCATCGCCACCATCGCACAATAGATACAAAGTATTCCTTAAGAATCATACCCACATCTTCTGCCTCCACACACAGATTTCCTTTATGCTCTCTAATGGGCCTCATTCTTTCTCTAGTTATCTTTTTGCTCTTGATGTATTTATAAAACATCTTTGGGTTTTCCCTGATTTGACTTGCCAAGATTCTCTCATGCTCTCTCTTTGCTTTCCTCATATTTTTAAAATTGCACCCCTGCACTTCTTATACTCCTCTACAGTTTCTGAAATATTGAGTTCTCGGAATCTGTCATAAGCTTCCCTTTTTTTCTTTATCTTACCCTGTGTATCCCTTGACATCCAGGGGGCTCTACATTTGTTAGCCCCACCTTTTTTTAAGGGAACATGCTTGCACTGCACCCTCAGGATCTCCTCCTTGAATGCTCTGACACTGATTTACCATCAAATAGCCTTTTTCAGTCCACTTTGGCCAATTCCCATCTCACCTCAGCAAAATTGGCTTTACCCCCATTGAGAACTGTTTTTCCTGGTCCACCTTGTCCTTTTCCATAACTACCCTAAATCTTATGGAATCATGATCGCGAGCACCAAAATGCTAACCCACTGATATCCCTCCCACCTTCCCAGCTTCATTCCCAAAGCCAAGTCCAAAATGTAGGGTGTTTGTTTTGTTCACTCTACTCTGATTTTTAAACCTGGGAACATCGTGGGAAAGGACAACATGTGGCACAAATTTTTAGGCTTAACCCAGTGTCCCTTTTATTAGGCAACAAAAACTGACTAAAAACTATAGGACTAGACTTGTGGGAGAAATTTGACTTTAGACATACAATCACCAGCCCTGGCTGTAGCTATTCTTCTGTCCATTCTCTGCAGTGCCTGTTCCTTTTGTGTCCTTTTGTCTCTTCCTGCTTCTGCTATTTCTTCCTGTGTTCTCTGCTTGCTGTTGCTTCTCCTGCTTTTATGTCTGTGTCCATGTATTTATATCCAGGTTTTGAATAAGTTTCCCGCTCTGACAAAATTGGATTATCAATCCATTTAACTGGTTGTTGATGAGGTTGAATGGCTCCTAATTTGCATGCGGAGTTGACAATGCAAAAGATAGTTCCTTATGCTGAATGCTGTTAGCCCAAAAATGTGCACCTCATGGGCGTCCCTTGTTGTTACAGACTTGATGTCTCCAGTGACAGTTTTCCCCACCCTGGTCAACCAAGTTCAGGCCTCATGTAACAACTCCATTGTTATTATGCATGAAGTCAGATTTGGTTCCTGACCACATGATGTCCTTAATTGTCCAGTTTAATTCCAAAGCTGGTATCAATCAATTTTTAGTTCATGGTCTGCATTTTTTTTGAAGATTAGTAACCTTACAATCCCTACTTTTAATGTCTCTTGTAATAAACTCAGAGACATTATTCTGGGTGGCGTCTTCTTTTCCACGAGCATTTTGGGTGATTGCAGCCTTCAGTCAAATCTCCCCATTACTTTTCTTTTTACATACAAAACCCAATGATTTTACATTACAACAGTGTTTCTTACAAGAAAACCATGTTTGGCCTTGTTCTGACTTCTGTTTATACCATTTTTACAAACACTTTGGCCTGGGTTTACGTTAATAAACCTTCTAAATTCCCTTCCCTCATTCTTTTCTTTAATTTACAGGACAGTACAAGTAGATACAACACTATTATCAACTGTACAGTTACTAATGAGTGTGATACGATTGGAACCCAGGGGGGGGATTTCAATATTGAGTCACAGATCCCATCATGGAGGGGCCATCATTTCCTCGATTTCTTCTCTTACTTTATCATTCTCCTTGTGTAACATGTAATAATGTTTGTGGGACAGCTCGATGTTCTTTAATAGTTCAGCCAGATGTTCGAGTAATGGCGGGATATTGTATCCAAAACGCGATATGTATTCCTGGGAGTTTGGTAAAGTACCATTGACTGTGATACTTATGTGTTTGTGGTCTGAAATAGGAATTATCCTTTCTTGTGCTACTTGTGTCTCTACCTGGGGATTGAAACAAAAAGTAGAATCCCTCACTGGACCTGGTGTATTCTATACCGACTTTCGCTGGTGGTGACACAGTATGTACCGTTTCCCTTCTACATAACCTGTTCCATATTATTGATGTGCATAGAGAACTGATTGGCAGATAGGAAGCATAGAGTAAGAATAAATGGGTCCTTTTTAGAATGGCAGTCAGTGACTAGTGGGGTATCGCAAGGATCAGTGCTGGGACCCCAGCTATTTACAATATACATTAATGATTTAGATGAAGGAATTGAATGTAATATCTCCAAGTTTGCAGATGATACTAAGCTGGGTGGCAGTGTGAGCTGTGAGGAGGATGCTAAGAGGCTGCAGGGTGACTTGGACAGGTTAGGTGAGTGGGCAAATGCATGGCAGATGCAGTATAATGTAGATAAATATGAGGTTATCCACTTTGGTGGCAAAAACAGGAAGGCAGAATATTATCTGAATAGTGACAGATTAGAGAAAGAGGACATGCAACAAGACCTGGGTGTCATGGTACATCAGTCATTGAAGGTTGGCATGCAGTTACAACAGGCGGTGAAGAAAGCTAATGGCATGTTGGCCTTCATAGCGAGAGGATTTGAGTATAGGAGCAGGGAGGTCTTACTACAGTTGTACAGGACCTTGGTGAGGCCACACCTTGAAAATTGTGTACAGTTTTAGTCTCCTAATCTGAGGAAGGACATTCTTGCTATTGAGGAAGTGCAGTGAAGGTTCACTAGACCGATTCCCGGGATGGCAGGACTGACATATGAAGAAAGACTAGATCGACTAGGCTTATATTCACTGGAATTTGGATGAATGAGAAGGGATCTCATAGAAACATATAAAATTCTGAAGGGATTGGACAGGTTAGATGCAGGAAGAATGTTCCCGATGTTGGGGGAAGTCCAGAACCAGGGGTCGCAGTCGAAGGGTAAGGGGTAAGCCATTTAGGACCGAGATGAGGAGAAACTTCTTCACTCAGAGAATTGTGAACCTGTGGAATTCTCTACCACAGAAAGTTGTTAGATATATTCAAAAGGGAGTTAGATGTGGCCCTTGTGGCTAAAAGGATCAAGGGGTATAGCGAGAAAGCAGGAATGGGGTACTAAAGTTGGAAAAATTATCAGCCATGCTCATATTGAATGGTGGTGTAGTCTTGAAGGGCAGAATGGCCTACTCCTGCACCTATTTTCTATGTTTCTATGTTTCTATACAGCTTATAGCCTGCCGTTCCTGGTACTTTAAGCCACATACCGGCCAATCAAAAGGATTCAGATGATAGGGGCACAATATCATGTGTACCTCCTCTCTGGCATCCCTCCAGACAAGCACCGGTTATTGAGTCTTCAAATTTTACCACATACTGCAGGGTTTTATGATGCTTCACATATATCCCATTACGAATTACCCCAATGTTTTCCACCCGGTATACCAGTACGGGTTGTTGTGACTGAACCAACACTGGTATTCGAAGCACTATCCCCATTATAGATTGTTGACTTTGACCACAGTTGACCAGGACTGGAAACGCTTTGGAGGCTGACCGTAGCTGGCATGAATTCAGGAGGTTGTTATATACACTCAATGCTTTTAGATGCTTGTTGCTGACCCACGACGGTACGTGGCCTTGTTTTAAATCCACTAAATGACTGAGTTCTTCATTTAACAACCAAGCTCCGTACATGACACACACGTCATTCTGAGCAGCTTGATCTGATGTGTTTCCACCCTCCTTGATTAAAGTATTGATGGTCTGAGCGTGTTTTTCCACCTCAGCTACCATCTCTTTCAAATGAATTGTCATTGCCTGGTCCTTCTGTAATTTTTTACCCTTTATGTCACTACCCTCCTCCAGTATTTTCTTTAACTGCTCCCTTAATGTATTCGCTTGGACTTGCAACTGCGCGTTGTCCACACTATTTACCAGTGATGTCCCAGTATTAAATGCTGTAGCTACATCACTCATTAGCCCATTTTTTCCATCTCAGTTTGTACGCTTCCCCTTGACTCTCGTCCCCGTAATTCTTTTGATAGAATTTTTTGAACATTTCCTTAAACAATTTTTCAAGTAACTTTTCAGTTTCTGGTGGGCAACACCAGGGTAATTGTAATTCTGTTAAATTGAAAATAACCAACTTCAATTCATAATATACAAATGATACAACATTTTTCCTGTTGGGATTAATACCAGCCCATTCTTAGGCCCGGGTTTTAGGACAGGTCATGGAATTTCTTGGTTTGGACTCTCCAGCATTTTAGGGAGAAGTTTTAATTTGCTCGCGATCAGCTCAGTTGCATTGACTGCTTTTGGCGGGTTCAAGCTTAGACAGGAATCAAAACCATGCATCTAATGCATTCCTGACCCATAATCTTGCCATTGTCTTTCTCGGAACTCGTTACCTCGTTTTTAACCTATAATTGGCATCACAGAGACATGGCTCCAGGGTGACCAAGGCTGGGAGCTCAACATCCAGGTGTATTCATCATTTAGGAAGGATAGACAGAAAGGAAAAGGAGGCGGGCTGGCGTTGCTGGTCAAAAAAGAAATTAATGCAATAGTAAGGAAGGACATTGGCTGGGATGATGAGGAATCGGTATGGGTGGAGCTGCGGAATACCAAAGGGCAGAAAACACTGGTGGGAGTTGTGTACAGGCCACCAAACAGTAGTAGTGAAGTTGGGGAAAGCATAAAACAAGAAATAAGGTATGTGTGCAATAAAGGTACAGCAGTTATCATGGGTGACTTTAATTTACATATAGATTGGGTTAACCAAACTGGTAGCAATGTGGTAGAAGAGGATTTCCTGGAGTGTATTAGGGATGGTTTTCTTGACCAATATGATGAAGAACCAACTAGAGAGCTGGCCATCCGAGACTAGGTTATGTGTAATGAGAAGGGGCTAATTAGCAATCTTGTTGTGCGAGGCCCCTTGGGGAAGAGTGACCATAATATGACAGAATTCTTGATTAAGATTGATAGTGACACAGTTAATTCAGAAACTAGGGTCCTAAACTTAAGGAAAGCTAACTTCAATGGCATGAAACATAGAAACATAGAAACATAGAAAATAGGTGCAGGAGCAGGCCATTCAGCCCTTCTAGCCTGCACCGCCATTCAATGAGTTCATGGCTGAACATGAAACTTCAGTACCCCCTTCCTGCTTTCTCGCCATAACCCTTGATCCCCCGAGTAGTAAGGACTTCATCTAACTCCCTTTTGAATATATTTAGTGAATTGGCCTCAACTACTTCCTGTGGTAGAGATTTCCACAGGTTCACCACTCTCTGGGTGAAGAAGTTTCTCCTCATCTCGGTCCTAAATGGCTTACCCCTTATCCTCAGACTGTGACCCCAGGCATGAATTGGCTAGAATAGACTGGCAAATGATACTTAAAGGGTTGACAGTGGATAGGCAGAGGCAAACATTTATAGATCATATGGATGAACTTCAACAGTTGTACATCCCTGACTGGAGTAAAAATAAAATAGAGAAGGTGGCTCAACCGTGGCTAACAAGGGAAATTAAGGATAGTGTTAGATCCAAGGAAGAGGCATATAAATTGGCCAGAAAAAGCAGCAATCCTGAGGACTGGGAGAAATTCAGAATTCAGCAGAGGAGGACAAAGGGTTTAATTAGGAGGGGGGAAATAGAATACAAGAGGAAGCTTGCCGGGAACATAAAAACTGACTGCAAAAGCTTCTATAAATATGTGAAGAGAAATAGATTAGTGAAGACAAATGTAGGTCCCTTGCAGTCTGACTCAGGTGAATTAATAATGGGGAACAAAGAAATGTCAGACCAATTGAACAAATACTTTGGTTCTGTCTTCACGAAGGAGGACACAAATGACCTTCCGGAGATACTAGGGGACCGAGGGTCGAGTGAGAAGGAGGAACTGAAGGATATCCTTATTAGACAGGAAATTATGTTGGAAAGATTGATGGGATTGAAGGCCGATCAATCCCCGGGGCCTGATTGTCTGCATCCCAGAGTACTTAAGGAGCTGGCCCAAGAAATAGTGGATGCATTGGTGATCATTTTCCAACAGTCTATCGACTCTGGATCAGTTCCTATGGACTGGAGGGTAGCTAATGTAACACCACTTTTTAAAAAAGGATGGAGAGAGAAAACGGGTAATTATAGACTGGTTAGCCTGACATCAGTAGTAGGGAAAATGTTGGAATCAATTATTAAGGATGAAATAGCAGCACATTTGGAAAGCAGTGACAGGATCGGTCCAAGTCAGCGTGGATTTATGAAAGGGAAATCATGCTTGACCAATCTTCTAGAATTTTTTGAGGATGTAACTAGTGGAGTGAACAAGGGAGAACCAATGGATGTGGTGTATTTGGACTTTCAAAAGGCCTTTGGCAAGGTCCCACATAAGTGATTGGTGTACAAGATCAAGGCACATGGTATTGGGGGTGGATAGAGAATTGGTTGGCAGGCAGGAAGTAGAGAGTAGGGATAAATGGGTCCTTTTCAGAATGGGATGCAGTGACTAGTAGAATCCCGCAGGGCTCAGTGTCTAGCTCTTCACAATATACATTAATGATTTGGATGAGGGAATTGAGTGTAATATCTCCAAGTTTGCAGATGACACTAAACTGGGTGGCGGTGTGAGCTGTGAGGAGGATGCTAAGAGGCTGCAGGGTGATTTGGGCAAATGCATTGCAGATGTAGTATAATGTGGATAAATGTGAGGTTATCCACTTTGGTGGCAAAAACACAAAGGCAGAATATTATCTGAATGGTGAAAGATTAAGAAAAGGGAAGGTGCAACAAGAGCTGGGTGTCATGGTTCATCATTCATTGAAAGTTGGCATGCAGGTACTGCAGGCGGTGAAGAAGGCAAATGGCATGTTGGCCTTCATAGCTAGGGGATTTGAGTATAGGAGCAGGGAGGTCTTACTGCAGTTCTGCAGGGCCTTGGTGAGGCCTCATCTGGAATATTGTGTTCAGTTTTAGTCTCCTAATCTGAGGAAGGACATTCTTGCTATTGAGGGAGTGCAGCGAAGGATCACCAGATTGATTCTAGGGATGGCTGGATTGACATATGAGGAGAGACTGGATCAACTGGCCTTTATACACTGGAGCTTAGAAGGATGAGAGGGGATCTCACAGAAACGTACAAGATGCTGACGGGACGGGACAGGTTAGATGCGGGAAGAACATTCCCGATGTTGGGGAGGTCCAGAACAAGAGGACACAGTCTTAGAATAAGGAATAGGCCATTTAGGACTGAGATGAGTAGAAACTTCTTCACTCAGCGAGTTGTTAACCTGTGGAATTCCCTACCACAGAGAGTCGTTGATGCCAATTCATTGGATATATTCAAGAGGGAGTTAGATGTGGCCCTTATGGCTGAAGGGATCAAGGGGTATGGAGAGAAAGCGGTAAAGGGGTACTGAGGTGAATGATCAGCCATGATCATATTGAATGGTGGTGCAGGCTCGAAGGGCTGAATGGCCAAACCTGCACCTATTTTATATGTTTCTATGTTTCTATTCTCCTCATCCAGCTTTTCACCTTTTCTCTTAACAGTTGCGCCTGCTTTCGCAGGCACGTGAGCCAAAACACCTTCTCCTTGACCCTTTGTGGTTGCTACTGACCGTTCACTCTGCCACTTTTTTCTGTGGATCCCCAGAGTTCAGCATTTCACATGCCCATGGCTCTGAAATGTTCAATTTGTTGCATATATATGCAGCTACCTTAGCCTCCATGGACTTTCTATGACTGCTCTTAGCCGTGGGCTCTACCGCCTTTTGCTGTGGTGAGTTCATTTCCAGTGCCTCTGGCTGAGACATTCTCCCTGACAACCTTGGTCTCACCTGAGACCACCTCGCAGTGGCCTGTGGTTCCTCTTACTCAGGCTTCTCTCTTTGGCTACCCTATTTGACCTGAGACTGCACCGGTCTGTCAGAGACTGTTTCTCTCCTGGTCCCCTAGTCGCGTTTGAGATCACATAGAAATATAGAAACATAGAAAATAGGTGCAGGAGTCGGCCATTCGGCCCTTCGGACCTTCGAGCGTACACCACCATTCAATAAGATCATGTCTGATCATTCACCTCAGTACCCCTTTCCTGCTTTCCCTCTATACCCCTTGATCCCTTTAGCCATAAGGGCCATATCACCCTGAGACCCCTGTTCGCAGACTTCCCACAACTACTTTAGTCGACCTTAGACTTAAGCAAGCCCCCTTCGGGGTTCTTGCCCTGGTTTTGTGTCCATGATCCTTTTCCCAATGCTGAGCTCCTACCTGGCTTGCCAATTCTGTAGGGTGTTTGTTTTGTTCACTCTACTCTGATTCTTAGACCTCGGAACTTATAGTGAGAAAGGACAACACGTGGCACAAAATTTTAGGCTTAACCCAGTGTCCATCTTATTACGCAACAAAAACCAACTTAAAAACTGCAGGACTAGACTTCGAAGAGAAATTTGACTTTAGACATATAATCACCAGCCCTGGCTGTAGCTATTCTTCTGTCCGTTCTCTGCAGTGCATGTTCCTTTCGTGTCCTTTTGTCGCTTCCTCCTGCTTCTGCTGTTTCTTCCTGTGTTCTCTGCTTCCTGTTGCTTCTCCTGCTTGTGTGTCTGTGTCCATATATTTATATCCAGGTTTTGAATAAGTTTCCTGCTTTGACAAAATTTGATTATCGATTGGTTTAACTGGTTGGTGATGAGATTTAATGGCTCCCACTTTGCACGTGGAGTTGACAGTGCAAAACATATTTCCTTATGATGAATGTTGTTAACCCAAAATTTACACTTTGTGGGTGTCCTTTGGTGTTTCAAACTTGATGTCTCCAGTGGCAGTTTTCCCTGCTCTGGTCAATCAAGTTCAGAACCTCATGTAACAACTCCATTGTTATTATGCATGAAGTCAGTTTTGGTTCCTGACCACAGGATGTCCTTCATTGTTCAGTTTAATTCCAAAGCTGGTATCAATCAATTTTTGTTCATGGTCTGCATTTTTCTGAAGATTAGTAACCTTACAAGAACCACTGCCCGCCATATTCAAGAGAATTTGGAAAAACATAACCGAGGAGATCTTTGCCTCAGACACTGTGGTGAGGACTGGCACACAGAGGCAAAATAAATTTAACGATCTCACCAGTGTCATCAGAGTGAGCACCATTTTCATTCATGCACTCCTTCATTACTTCAAAGATAAATCTGACACTTTTTGTTCTCATGCTGTTGGTGCCTCTCAACACTCTGTGGGTTGCCTCCTACAATGCATGACACATAGGTGGTCTTAGTTCAGCACCCTATTTGCCATGAATGATCTTTACACATTATTAAGATTGCTTTCAGAGATCTCAGAAGATGGCTCCCACTTCAATGTTCTCCTGATGAACCATGTGCAACTTCCAAGGCCATTAGACAGAGGACTCTATTACATTCAGACAGTATGGTAAAAGTGTTTTGGTGCTACACGAGCAGATAGACCATCTTGTAACCATTCCCATTTTCATCTTTGCAGGCAAAGAAGTTTCATAATCGCCGCTAGCAGATGCAGACAGCAGGCGGTCCGCCTCAGACCCTGCCATTCACTGACATCGAGAACAGAGTGGCAAGCCGCATTGGCATCACAGGTCGGGCAGCTGCCACTGGGGGCACTGAACCCTGCTTGGATACTGAGAGTAAGTCCTGCACACTCTCTGGGCATTGTCCTGCAGTGTCTCTGGACTAGATATAATGGAGTAGCGGTGGTCCTTCAAATGAGCCTGCGGTATACAACCTTCCTCATGTCACCCTGACCCCTCCCCTGCTGCTAACCACTTGTCTGTTGCTTTCTACTTCCAGATGCCCAGCCGCAGACTGCGCATCCCTCAAGAGACCCCTCCACATCAAGCCAATGTCTGGAGGAGGAGGCAGAGGAGGAGGAGGAGGAAAAAGAGGACGATACGGATGAGTCGACTCCAGCGCAGCATCCTATGACCCCTGTTCCACCATCTGCACTCACCGCCTCTGGGGACGACATGCCGTTCTCGGGGTTCGAGGAATGCGAGGCTCCTGGGACCATTGGCAGGCAGAAATGCAGTCATGAGGTTGAATCCTACAGGCCATCTCTCCGGAGGATGAGTCGGCAAAGTCGGTCTGCTGACAGAGATGCAGAAATGGAACTAGACATGGTGGGAATGTCCAGAGAGGTCATCCAAATCAGCCATCAGCTCCTTGATGTCTTGGGAAGGATTTCCACGAGCACTGACAATCTGAAAGCGACGATTACGGAGGTAGAGTCGCAGATTGTCAGTGCGAGTTGTGATACTCGCCCACACGAGGTTGGTGGCCTCCAACAGTGACAGTGGAGTCCCAGAGAATGTGGCGCGAGCCCTTGCAGAATATGGCCCATCACAGGCACAAGCTCTGCTTAGTTTGGGCAAGTGATTCAGTCCTTGCCTGCCACCATACTCTCTACGTTCCCCATTGTCACATGGGGAAGTGACGGTTCCGAAGCAGGCCAGTAAGGTGTTAGTTTACATCATGCTCCGGTTCCTAGGGGCCAGCCCTGGCGGCGACTGAGTAGCTCCAGGGATATGGGAGGTGGTGTCATTCCTCTGAATGACAGCATTCCATCTCCCCCCACTCAGTCGCCAACCAAGCATCAGCGATGGTTGTCACCCAGCAATGCAGATGAAGAGGCTAGCCAGTCAGAAGCTGGGCCTTCCACACCACGATCTGGTCCGGTGCGTCCCCAGACTGCATTTCCATTGTCTCTCCCCCCAACACAGCAGTGCTCTGGCAGCTTTACTGCATGCCTTGGTGCCACTTTGATGAGGAGCTGCAGGCAAGGGAGGGGGATGAAGGGAATTGAATGGGGGAAAAAGACGGTGGGAAAAAGTAGTGGGCCAGGATTTGATTTAATTATCGCACTGCTGGATTATGTTCTTGATACTGGATGTAGCATATTTATGTTATAGTATCACAGTGCTGGATTAAGTTCTTGAAACTGGAATATGTTTTGATAATGTTCTTGAATTATCACACTGTTAGATGTAGCTCATTATTTTATTTTAATTTATTTAAGTATCACAATGAATGTTACAAAGTTTACATTGTTACAATGTTCAATACATTTTTTGTTCACCTTAAGCATTCCTGTGTTGTGTCTCATTTGTAGAACAAGGGAGGGAATAGTCAACATGGTGGGATAGAGTGGCCAGGCAACACTCAAACCTGCAAGCAATCTTCAAGCAAAGAGTTCAATTCTGAGCTGCCAACGTAAGGCTTTTGCAGTGGCAAAATCTCCACTATGCATCCCCTGTGGTTGTGGTGGTGGTGGTGTGGTGACATGGGTTCCTCGCCAGGCTCCTCTTCCTCCTCTTCCTCCTCCTCCTCCTCCTCCTCCTCTTTCTCCTGAGGTGGTCCTGCAAACCCCATTGACAACTCCTGTCCCCTGATGGTGGCCAAGTTGTGTAGCATGCAACCCACCACAATGAACTCAGAGACTTGCTGAGGGGAGTATTGTAGGCAGCCTCCAGAAAGGTCTAGGCATCAGAAGCTTTCTTGAGCATTCCAATTGTCTGTTCGAAGATGTTGCATGTGTCTGCATGGCTCTCATAATAGCAATGCTCGGCTTCTGTCTGAGGGTTCCGGGGGGCCATGAGCCAGATGGCGAGGCCGTAACCTTTGTCCCCGATCAGCCAGCTCTGAACTTATGCTTGACGCTGGAACATGCGTGAGTCAGTGCTCTCATGCAAGATGGAAGCATCATGGATGTTCCCTGGATATTGGGCATTGGTTGCCATGATGCGCTGAGTATGGTTGCAGACGACCTGTAAGTTCAGGGAGTGGAATCTCTTTCGGTTTCGGAAAAACCTCTGGATTGTGTAAAGGTGCTTGCAGGGCAATGTATGTACATTCAACGGCCCCTGAACCTTGGAGAAGCCAGCAAATCATCCAATACCTACAGACCTCTCACTTTGTGTCTCCCTGGTCATTGGGAATTTTCTGAAGTTCATCTTGCATGTGTAAACTGCATTAGTCACCTGGCGAATGCAGCAATGTGTAGCGTGCTGTGAGATGGAGCATATGTCCCGCGCCTGGAAGGAGCCGGAGGCATAGAAAGCAAATGCCACAGTGACCTTCACCTTGATGGGCAGTGCAGTCGTGTTGCTGCTGGCAGGTTGTAAGACCGCCTGTATGAGCTGGCATATCTCTGTCATCACTTATTTTCAGAAGCACAGCCTTCTAACACATTGTACCTCAGAGAGGTATGAGTGATGTTCCCTGTAAACTCGTGGCGGGTAAGGCCTCCTCCCCATATGTCTGCGACCTCTTCGATCGCGTTGCGAATGATCAACAATAAGCCTTCTTCCAGCTTGAAGTCATATGGCACTAGCATGGCCCCCATCTTTTAAAATGTCCTTAAATGTTCTTTATAAAATGAACTAGCAACTCATATAAAACTTTCCAAACAAAAGTAAGCAGTAACGCAGTGTTCTTCTCCTAATGCTTTTAATCCCTCACAACTGAGACTTTTTCCATCTCTTTCAACATGGCGCCATCAGTGCCTGGTGCGCCCTGGGTCCGTCTGGTTTTTCTGGGCAGGTCCACGAGAGGTCGCTAAATCAGGCCAAATGCTCGAAAGTTCCGCCCAGGGTGCTAGCGCAGCGATGCACAACAATGTCCGGTCAAGACAGTGGTGGGGCAGTAATTTTAGCACCGCCGCAAAACCTTTGGCAAAAGTTCTGCCCAGGTGCAAAATCTTGTGCGCCTCATTTCATGCACAAAAAAAACATTTTTGCGCCCCACCAAGGCATTAAATGGGGTACAAATTAACCAAAAATCCAGCCCAATGTGTGTGCTTTGCTTCCAGGCAAACATATGTTATTGCATAATATACTGCAGTTTCCACTTCAAGAGGATATCTATTACATGGTACAAATAATTAAATAACTTACTTTATTTTCCTGCTGTTCAAAATTGACAGACAAATTATTGGTTTCTAATCCCAACTTACTACACTTAACAGTCTACAGACTAAGTTGCATTGAGCTCAATACAGTATCAGCTGTAGTTCAGTGGGTAGCACACTCACTCTGCAACATAAGGTTGTGGGCTCAAGTCCCACTCCAGAGACTTAAGTACATAAATCTAGGCTGACACTCCAGTGCAGTGCAGTGCCGAGGGCGTGCTGCACTCTCAGAGGTGCAGTATTTTGGATGAGATGTTAAACCGACGCCTCGTCTGCTCTCTCAGGTGGACGTAAAAGATCCAATTATTTCAAAGAAGAACAGTGGAGTTATCCCTAATGTCCTGGCCAATATTGATCCCTCAATAAACAAAGCTAAAACAGATTATCTGGTCTTTATCAAATTGCTGTTTGTAAATTGGCTGCTGCGTTTCCCACATTAAAGCAGTGACAAAACTCCAAAAGTACTTCATAGGCTGTAAAGCGCTTTGAGTTGTCCGGTGGTCGTGAAAAATGCTATATGAATGAAAGTCTTTCTTTCAAACCACTCCTTATATGCAGGCAAACATTAGGAGAGCATATGGGGATATTAGCGACCCACAAACATTTAAATTGTAATTTCAATTATATAGAATATGCAATGGACCACTGTGATATATTCTTACAACTTCACTAACAAATAAACTGTGCAAGATGGCTCTTAACACAGAAACTATCAGGTGACTTTGCCACATGATCCTTACACCAGTAGTTGCAGTACATCAGTAGTCCACTAGGAGGAGCAGTAGTCCATTGGGGAGCTCTGTTACACTTCTCCCTCCGAATTGAAGAAGCAATCATAACAAAATAATAATTATACATAACTTGCACGGTATACAGAACAAAAGATATGGGGCTAAACTTTCCATCAGGATCGCCCAGTTACCATCCAGTTACCGTCCAGATATTGCCCATTTAACTGCTGAGATGGAGTTTAATGCCCATATTTGATTAAAATGGAAACTAACGCCCAATTATCATCCATTTATCGCCAGTGTAACTTTCGGCATACAATTAATGCCAGGAATTAGCTGAACCGCTCACCCATATTTTTTTAATAAAATCTGACGTCATCACTCGTGCACCATCAAGAAGACTGTTTATAATGGAAACTGTAATGTATGTACATAATGTCAGCCCACCACCAGGGGGCACTACCGTCGGAGGTCCAAGGGTCACAGGTACACTCGTGCTGAGCCCGGTATATTACCTGAACTTCACCTTTGTATCTTCACTTCTGCAAGCCATTAAAGACTGACCAGGTTACACCTGGTTACTGGCTCACAGTATGGAGTTCATTGTATCATTTCATGCATTAAAACTGGCGACGAGGCAAATACGAACCCACGCAAAAATATGGCAAGTACAGCATGATCGAGTACTGTTGGAATTCTCAACAGATTCAATGAGGGAGAGGATTGGGGAGATTTCATGGATCGTCTTGACCAATATTTCGTGGCAAACGACCTAAACAAAGACAAGGATGCAGAGAAACACCGGGCAGTTCTTCTCACCGTCTGTCGCCCCACGATCTATGCACTCATCAAGAATCTGCTCTCACCCACTCTTCCCACAGAAAAGGATTACAAAGAACTGTGTGATCTAGTTCGGAGCACTTTAAACCCACGGAAGAAATCCTCATATCCAGGTATCGCTTCTATACATATGTTCGTCCTAAAGGCCAGGAAGTAGCGGCATTTTTTGCCGACCTGAGATGTCTTGAAGGGCCTTGCAAATTTGGGCCTACATTGGAAGACATGCTGCGTGACTTTTTCATGATTGGGGTCAACCACGAGACGATCTTAAGTAAGCTGCTGGCTGCGAAGACGCCAGACCTCAGCAAGGTCATCACCATCACCCAGGCTTGCATGTCCAGGCAGAAAAGCACAAAGCAGATATCGCAACAAAACAGGAACTCCACGGCAAGTACTGCATACAAAATTGTGTCGACGGCCGGCAGAACTGCACATGGCAGGGCCTACTCGACTGCGTCTGCAAGACCGGGAGCCGCTCAAAGTTCGCCATCGAGGGTCTACTCGACTGCGTATGCGAGAACGGGAGCCGCTCAAAGTTCGCCATCGAGAGTCTACTCGACTGTGTATGCAAGGCCGGGAGCCGCTCAAAGTTCGCCATCGAGGGTCTACTCGACTGCGTATGCGAGAACGGGAGCCGCTCAAAGTTCGCCATCGAGGGTCTACTCGACTGCGTATGAGAGAACGGGATCCACTCAAAGCCCACCATTGGGTGCAAATCCGAGCTCAACATGTTGGCGTTGCGGGGGCAATCACCGACCCCATCAGTGCCGCTTCAGGCAGTATGTATGCAGAGGGTGTGCGAAGACGGGGCATCTTCAGTGGACGTGTCCACAGCAGAGCAAGCGAGCTGCGACACACCACGTGGATGATGATCAATTCAGCGTGGATCTGGTGATGCAGCCCAAGGCATTTGAGAGCTCCGAGGAGGAAGTGTATAGCGTACGTGCGTTCCTAACAAAGAGCCAACCGATAATGATGGAGGTAAAATTACTAAAAAAGAGCAACCCGATAATGATGGAGGTAAAATTAAATGGCGTGCCAGTATCCATGGAATTAGACATGGGTGCGAGTCAATCGATAATGAGCCAGAGGACTTTCGAAAAGCTGTGGGAGACCAAGGCAGTGACACCCAAGCTGAGTCCGATAAGTGCAAAGTTGCATACCTACACCAAAGAGCTCATACCAGTCATTGGTAGTGCAGCAGTAAGAGTGTCGTGCGAGGAAGCATTTCATGATCTACTGTTATGGATTATCCCGGGCAATGGTCCATCGTTATTCGGCAGGAGTTGGCGCAAGAAAATAAAATGGAAATGGTACGATATCAAAGCTTTGTCATCAGCGGATAATAATTGGTGTGCTCAAGTGCTGTGCAAATTTCCCTCACTCTTTGAACTGGGAATTGGCAGCTTCAAGGGAGCCAAGGTGCAGATTCACCTCAGCCCAGACGCAAGGCCCATCCATCACAAAGCCAGGACGGTACCGCACATGATGAGAGAAAAGATGGAGCTCAAATTGGACAGGCTACAATGCGAGGGGGTCATCTCACCAGTCAAATTTAATGAATGGGCCAGCCCCATTGTTCCGGTGTTAAAGAGCGACAGCATGGTCAGGATTTGTGGAAACTACAAGGTCACGATCAACCAAATTTCAAAACAAGATCAGTACCCGCTACCGAAAGATGATGACCTGCTTGCAACGCTAGCCGGGGGAAAATCATTCACCAAATTGGATCTAACATCAGCCTACATTACACAGGAACTGGTTGAATCATCAAAAAAACTTACATGCATCAACATGCACAAATAACTGTTTATCTACAACAGGTACCCTTTTGGCATTCGTTCGGTGGCAGCCATATTTCAGAGAAACATGGAGAGCCTATTGAAATCTGTCCCCAGGACAGTGGTATTCTAAGATAACTTCCTAGTCACAGGTCGTGACACCGCCGAGCACCTGTACAATCTGGAAGAGGTTCTGCGTCATCTGGACAAAGTGGGACTCATGATGAAACGTTCGAAGTGCGTTTTCATGGCACCAGAGGTCGAATTCATTGGACGAAAGATTGCTGCAGACGGAATCAGGCCTACACAAAAAAGAGGACATCGAAAATGTGTCCAGGCCCCAGAATGTGATTGAGCTGCGTTCGTTCCTGGGTCTTCTCAGCTACTTCGGTAACTTCTTACCCAAATTGAGCACAGTATTAGAGCCTTTGCTCAAGCTGCTCAGGAAAGGAGATGACTGGGTGTGGGGTGAACTTCAAGACAGAGCCTTTGAGAAGGCTAGAAATCTGTTGTGTTCCCACAAGCTACTGGTAATGTATGACTCATGCAAGCGTCTAGTTTTGACCTGTGATGCGTCGTCCTATGGGGTCAGCTGCGTACTCCAGCAAGCCAATGAGTCAGGCAAACTACAACCAGTTGCATACGCGTCTCGAAGCCTGGCCAAGGTGGAAAGAGCCTACGGCATGGTAGAGAAAGAGGCTTTAGCATGTGTTTATGGGGTACAAAATCTGCACCAGTACCTGTTTGGGCTTCGCTTCGAGCTGGAAACCGATCACAAGCCGTTTATATCGTTGTTCTCGGAACATAAAGGTATCAATACCAACGCATTGTCCCGCATCCAGAGGTGGGTACTGACATTATCTGCCTATGATTATGTCATTTGCCATAGACTAGGCACCGACAACTGCGCTAATGCATTGAGCCGGTTACAGTTGCCCACACCGGAGGTGGAAACGCCAATGCTTGCAGAGCTACTCATGGTCATGGATGCTTTTGAGAATGAAGGGTCGCCTGTCACTGCTCAATAAGTTAAGACCCTGGACCAACTAGGATCCGACCCTATCAGTTGTAAAATGTTCTGTTCTTAACGGGGACTGGTCGACCATCCCCAAGGAAATGGGTGATGAAACCAAACCGTACAGCCGTCGTAAAGATGAGCTTTCCATCAGTCCGACTGTTTACTGTGGGGGAATCATGTTGTAATGGCCAAGAAAGGCAGAGCGAGATTTATACAGGAGTTACATAGCACGCATCCCGGTATTGTCATGATGAAGGCCATCGCCAGGTTCCATGTTTGGTGGCTTGGCATTGACTCGGACTTAGATTCATGCGTGCATCAGTGCAGCACTTGCATGCAGTTAAGCAATGCCCCAAAGGAAGCTCCGTTCAGTCTGTGGTCATGGCCATCCAAACCGTGGTCGAGAATCCACATCGACTTTGCGGGCCCCTTCCTTGGTAAAATGTTTTTTGTGGTGGTGAATGCATACTCCAAATGGATAGAATGTGTGATCATGTCATCCAGCACTTCCACTGCTACCATTGAGAACCTGAGAGCCATGTTTGCCACACATGGTTTGCCAGACATCGTTGTCAACGACAATGGACCATTTTCCTTAAGCCTGGAGTTTCAAGAGTTCATGAAACGCAACGGCATAAAACACGTGAGGTCAGCCCCGTTCAAAACCGCGTCCAATGGTCAAGCGGAGCGGGCAGTTCAAACCATCAAACAGAGTCTGAAACGCGTAACTCACGGGTTCCTTGCAGACACGCCTGTCACGCATACTGCTCAGTTACAGGATAAGGCCACACACGCTCACCGGGGTCCCGTCTGCGGAACTATTGATAAAGAGAGGCCTCAAAACCAGGCTCTCTCTAGTCCATCCTGACCTTAACGATCATGTCGAAACCCAGCGTCAACACCAGCAGTGGTGTCACGACCGTGCCGCAGTGTCACGCGACATATCTGTAAATTACCCAGTGTATGTACTTAACCATGGTCAAGGGTCCAAGTGGCTCCCGGGCAATGTTACGGATGAGGAGGGTAACCGGGTGTATATGGTTAAGCTCAAGAATGGACAGATGTGCAGGAAACACATTGATAAATCAAGCTAAGACACACTGACGAACCGGAACAGTTGGAAGAAGACACCATGAGCTTAGATGACCAACTAACTCAGGTCCAATCATCAGAAGAACCCACTGTGGTCAACGCCCAGCCCCAAGTCGTGAGAGACTCGGAAAACACTGGGATTGTACTGAGACGGTCAACCAGGGAGCGAAGGGCTCCGGACCCATCTGAACTTGTAATATGGACTTGTGCCAAGAACTGGGGGCAGAGGGAATGATTTAATATATGTACATAAGGTCTGCCCACCACCAGGGGGAACTACTGTCGGAGGTCCTAGGGTCACAGGTACACTCGTGCTGGGTCCGGTATATAATCTGAACTTCACCTTTGTATTTTCACTTCTGGAAGCCATTAAAGACTGACCAGGTTATACCTGGTCACTGGCTCACAGTACGGAGTTCATTGTATCATTTCATACACTACAGAAACTAACACCCAAATACCGCCCAAATTGTCGCTGAGCATTACTTTTGACATCTCGCCCATAAATCACCCAAATGATCACTCGCCCAAAAAGACACTCAAGAAAAGCTGCACTCACCTGACCTTAACCCAGTGGTATGAACACCATTTTGTAATTCGGAGGACTTTTCATAAAAGGCTACTTCAAGTTCATGGAAGCTTTGAAGTAATTTGTGAGTACTTTTAAAATCCCTTGACAACCATCTAATCATATTGTGGTGAATTTTGAGTTTCTATTGCATTTTTAGAGGACAATTTAATAATTTTAAAGACATAATAGGGTATTTATAGTAATGGAGCCTGTAATTTCTCAGCCAGTATTGATGACTGCTCACATGCTGCAGACTAGAGATGGGAGAAGGTTCATTGAAGAGCATTATGTGCCCAATCAAAGAGGTGGCAGACTGTTGAAAAGGAGGAGACCTTACACCCAACGCACCTATAGGGATAAGCGATCATACTTGGACTTGTCCGATAACTCGTGCCTTAAGAGGCTGCGTTTCCGAAAGGAGGTCATCAGTGAGATATGCCAGCTAATTAAGGGAGATCTATAGCCTACCAGCACCATCAGGACCGCACTGCCCATTGAGGTCAAGGTTACTGTGGCACTTTCCTTCTATGCAGTGGGCTCCTTTCAGGTCTCAGTTGGCGACATTCATGGTATCTCTCAGCACACCACATATTGCTGCATTTGACAGGTGACTGAAGCTCTTTATGCTCGCAGGATTAACTTTATAAACTTCCTTACGACCAGGGAGCCACAGAGTGAGAGGGCTTTGGGTTTCTCGAGAATAGCAAACTTCCGCAAGTTGTAGGGAGCAATAGACTGTATGCACATCGCCCAGCGGTCACCCCAGGATGCAGAGGTGTTTCGGAACCGAAAGGGATTCCACTCCCTGAAATTGCAACGTTGTCGACCACAAGCAAATAATCATGGCGGTAAATGCAAAATTTCCAGGGAGCATCCATGATGCACAATCTTACATGAGAGCACTGTCTCTGACCTGTTTAATAGTCAGCCACAAGGTCACAGTTGGATGCTGGGGGATAAAGCCTTGCCAGCTGGCTCATGACCTCTCTACATAAGCCCCCGATGGAAGCCAAGAAGTACTACAACGAAAGTCATATAGCCACAAGCAATTTTATCGAAAAGACAATTGGAGTGCTTAAGCAGCGCTTCAGATGGCTGGACCACTCAGGAGGCAACTTACAATACCACCCTGAGCAGATCGCTGAGTTCATGCTGCATGTTGCATAAATTAGCTATCGGGAGGGGACAAGAATTGCCAGATGGGACTGCCGGTCCACCTCAGGAGAGAGGGGAGGCGGAAGAGGAGGACAAGGAGGTGGACGAGGACCTCACGGAGGACAATCAACCTGGCAATGAATCCATGCCCCCACCCCACCATAGACCGCAGGAAAAGCCCTGTGGTAGTTACGCAGCTGCAAGACTGTTGCGTCAGCAGCTCATAAATGAACGCTTTGCATGAAGTTATATTGGTGGTAGTTACACAGCTGCAAGACTGTTGTGTCCGCGGCTTATAAATGAACGCTTTGCGTGAAGTTACTTTGGTGACAGTTACAGATGCATTAGAGTACGTTTCATCCTTGCCTGGCCTTGCCTCGCCATTGTTTGCAAACTTTGTATTGATGTTTAACGTTTCTGTTATTGGAAAACACTGCACAACAATGTTGAGTTCAATAAAAAATATTTAATGATTACAAAATTTTAAAGACATTTTTTTAACAATAAATATCCATCAACCCCCACACCCACCCCAACAGTGAAATGTTTTGAAATAACAATAACAACATTAACAACAGCATAATATATAACAGAATAACAACAATAACAACAAACTTTCAAAAGCAATTGTAAATATAACAAACACCCACCCCTCCCCTCCCACACACCCAACAGTCAACAAATTTATTAATAACAAGAATACAAAAATAAAAAAAATACTGTCCCCCACTCCCCTACTTGCAGTCACGCTTCTCCTTGCCTTTACCCCCCGGTCTGAACCCCACCTCTCCCCCTGCTGCTGTGTAGGGACCGATAGTAGAAGATTCAAGGATGAGGCTAGAGAAGCTGGAGAGTATGTTTGCAAAGAAACGTCTTCCGAGTCAGTAGTAACTGCTTCCTCCTAACTTGCATGCGTCAGCAATGGCGGTACGGCACCTTGTGGTGCAGTGCCATATTCTGAGACCACAGCCTGCCATCTGGTATCCATCTCTCCATTGCAGCAGCCATCCATGGCATCTCCTCCGAGACTATTGCGGTCAGCGCGGCAATGTGCCCATTTAAGCCACCCATTGCCTGGAGGAACTCTCAACCAATGTCGACGCTCATCTGAGACAGTTGCATCATGTCCAGTTTGATTTCTGCTGGTCTGGGAGCAATCCAAACTCGCCAAACCAACCTCCGCTGAGTCGGCGCAGGCATTGAACTACAAGGAGCTTGGCCCTGCTACTTCCTCGGTGGACGAGGATGTGGCCGCAGGAACATTTGAACAACCTGCTGCAGTCTCTTCTTCCACCTCCTCACTCTCCTCGGTGGACATTAGGACTTGCACGAGTAGAAGAGAGGCTCTTGCCTCCTCGTCTCCAGATACAGCCTGCATAGGCTGGAGAGCCTGGGGAGCCTGCGAAGCCTGCAGAACCTGGGGAACCTGGGAAGCCTGGTGAGCCTGGAGAGACCGTGGACTGGTGAGCCTGGAAAGCCTGGGGAGCCTGGTGAGCCTGGAGAGCCTGGGGAGCCTGCAAAGCCTGGGGACGTAGCAAACATAAATGAAGTTAATAAAAGAGAAGGGGATGCCAGGGTGACATGAGAATGCTTACGCTACACAGGTATACGTATGAGGAGCAATACTACTGCTATAAATTTCACTGACAGACGTCACATTTAATTAACATCATGATAGTACAGAATCTGCATTGCATTACAATGATATTTCATGTTCCCGTTATTAATTGCATAACATTACATAACATTACATCAATTATATGCTGTACTGAAATGGCATTAAATTACTTTACCTCACCAATAGTTTATACATTACTCATGTGGCATAATAACAGATTCAGCACCACCATTGGTGGCCGAATGATCGCTCCTCGAGGTTGGTGAGTTGGCAGAGGTCTGCGGGTCCGCCTCCAGTCCACCTCTGCTCAGCTGGTTTCTGGACAGTTTCCTCTGCAAAGGTTACAAGAGCATGGCATAAACTCATTGCCTAGGTACTATTACAGATATTACAGATATTAATAGATACTATTACTATTACACAACACACGCAACACAACACACAGAACACACAGAACATACAGATAATCCACAATTAGTCATCGCCCTTGCTATTCATCATTAATATTATATGCTAATATGCATTGCATGCAATTGAATGCATGGTTATATCTACGGTTTGAGAATAAATTTAATAAGTTCGAGGTTAGGAACTAACGCATGACACCAAGGTTAAAAGCCTAATTACAATCCAGCAGATCTGCATTTGAATTAATCAGTCATTGCATCATTACAATTTATAAATTTAATGTTTACTCTTCTAGAACCAACAAGGTCATTCCAGTGCTTGCGGCACTGGTTAAGCTCATGGACATCATGTGCTACCGACGAGACCACTTTGGCGAACTCCACCCATATTTGTTGATAAACCCTGGGGATGGTTTCCCAGGGCCACCCCGGGTCAATTGGGCCAAAGAGTTTCTACCTCGTGGATGAGGGCAGCATTGGCCTCCTCAGGCACGCCTTCTGCCACCCATCTTCTCTCAAACCTCACCCAGATCACTCCCTTCACCCACCTCCTCCACCTCTATGATATCACTCAACACCTCCTCTACATGTTCCATTATTTCTTTTTAATTATTTTCAATTATTATCAGGCAAAAATCAATTATTCACTATCCCACAAAACCAGCTTTCCAAACACAACCACCCTCGACTCTCTCTCTCTCTCTCTGTTCTGCACATGTGCAGAAGACCCATGATTTCCAGAATTGTGGGTAAAGTTAATCACCTAAAAAAAAACACACATGCGCAGAACGTCCATTGCTACGGACGCCGGCCTTGCATGATGGAATAAATCGCTAACGCCCATTTCACATCTCTACGGCTAACGCCCAAATGAAAAATCAAAACTAGCGGTTTTTAAAATGGGCGATATGCTGGCGATCCCGAAAAATAATAATATCACTAACGCCGGAAATAGCGCCCATTTTGAGGCGATATAGATCCCGATGGAAAGTCAAGCCTATGGACTTATTTTTCCACATTTACAAATCAAACTTAACCACTGGTTTTCTGTTTCGAAGAGGATAACTTTGCTCTCGAACAGAACTTTCCAAACTTGGTATTGAACTTAGACTCATTCTAGTCTGTGCCTGAGGAGGGTTTTTCTCCAAAGGCAGCCCTTGATCTACATTTGAACTCTCTACAACTTCAGACTGTCTGTCTGCCTAACGGACTCAGACTTAAATTCCGACATTCTCTTGGATTTGTTTCTAGTACATCTGGTATAGGATTTGCTGCTGGTACTCTGCTTGTAACAAGACTATCTGACTCATCAGAATTAACCGAGTCATTCCAACTTTCAATTTCTTCCAAATCTGTAGGTAAAATATGATCAATGTGAACAAACCTAACCTTTCCATGATCAAACATCTTGACCAAATGTATGCGAGGGCCACATATTTTCACTACTCTTCCTAGTAACCACTTTAACCATTTCTGGTGATGGTTCTTCACTCTCACCTTCTGATTGAATTTCACACTTCTCTCTCTTACTTTACCTCTATCCTGATTCTCTTTCTGTTTTAATTGTTTCTCTTCTACTGACTGTGCCAAGTTTGGCTTTAACAACGAGAACCTGGTTTGTGGCTGTTATTTGAGAAACAAATTTGCTGGTGTTCTATCAGTAGCTGTATGAGGTCTATTACGAGAAGTAATTGGAAAATTCGCCAGTTTGTGGTCCGACGACAACTGTCGTTTCTTTAGATTTGAATTCAACATTTGCTTGATGAGGGCATATTTTACAATTTGTACTGTGCACTCTGCTGCACCATTTGAAGCAGGGTAGTGTGATAGAACTTTGATATATTTCTGCTCATGAACTGTGCAAATTCTTCTGAACAAAATTGTGACCATTATAAGACACTTTCTTCTGGGAGGCCATAGGAAGAAAACAAACTTCGCAAATTGTCTAGTTTTTACTTGTTGTTATTTTTCGCATCGGAAACATCTCTACCCACTTTGAAAGACTATCAATCACAATGAACAATTGTCCTTCCAGCTCAGCAAAATCTACATGTAACCTTTGCCATAACCATTTCAATGGCTGTAATGGTACTGATGGTGGTTTCTTGCTTATCGATTGACATGTTGTACACTGACAAATGATGTACTCTATATTTTTATCTAAACCTAGCCACCATAAATAACTACATACAAAAAAACTCTTGGTCATGCACATTCCCAAGTGCTGGTCATAAAGGGTTCTTAATAATTTGGAGCTAAACTTACTTTGGATAACCACACGCACCCCAAATGATACAATCTCTATCCACTGATAATTAATTCCTATGAACAAAGTATGGACGAATATCTTTCTCTGATACCCTACTGTCAAGAGCTTATGGTCTGTAATGATGGCAAACTTATGACTATACAAGTATTTGTGGAAATTCTTGACCCCAAAAATCAATGCCAAAGCTTCTTTTTCGATCTGCACATAACTACTTTCACTGGCACTGAGTGCGTGAAGCAAAAGCATTTGGTCTCTCCTCCCCACTATGTAGTACATGAGAGATCACTGCTCCAATTCAAAATGGAGAGGCATCACATGGTAGCTTTATCTCCTTAGATATGTCATACTGAACTAACATGGTAATCTTTACTAACTGGCTTTTATATTCATTGAATGCTGCATCGCATTCTTCTGACCATTTCCACTGGACCTGTTTTTTAAACAGCTCATTCAGTGGATGTAACACTGTAGCAAAATTTGGTAGGAATGTCCCATAATAGTTCAAAAGAACCAAAAATGATCAAAGTTCAGTGACATTCTTGGGAGTGGGTGCATTTCTGATTGCATCCAGCTTTCCCTTGGATGTAAACCATCTTTGTCTACTCTGTGCCCCAAGTACTCCACTAAGTTTTGAAATAACTTACACTTGCAAACAGCCACTCGTACTCTGTGCTCCTCTAGCTGTTTGAGCACTTAATTCAACACGTTTTTATGGATTTTCCTGTTTGGTGCTGAAATGAGTATGTCATCTAAATAACATACTACCCATTAACCACCTTGCAAAATCTGGTTCATCACCCCTTAAAATATGGCAAGGCGGAAGACACTGCAAATTATAGCCTATTAAACTGATATAGACCTAGATGAGTATTTATACTCAAGCATGACTTGGACTCCTCATCTAGCTCAAGTTGTAAGTATGTATTTGTAAGAGCTAACTTTGAGAAGATCTGGCCACCTGTCAGTGTTGTGAACAAATCTTCTACATTTGGCAATGTATTGGGTAGATTACTTCTAGGACTTGGTTTACTGTTACTTTATAATCACCACACAACCTTACTTTTCCATCTGACTTAGGTACAACAACAATTAATCAGATCTACCTTAGAGATAATGCTTTCAGTTTCTAGTCTTTTGAGTTCCTGCTCAACTTTCTCCTTGAGTGCGTATGGTATGGGACGTGGCTTGCAGTAAACTGGTCTAGCATCCTTCTGCAATCTGATACTCGCCTTGAATCTTGGATCAGACTGCCTGTTCTGTGCTAAACCTTTGGCTATTGCTTGATGACTTCATTTTTCAATGCAAATTTGGTGTCCACACAAAAAATCTCATTCCAATCCAGCTTCAGTGATCCCAACCAATTTCTACCTATCAAGGCAGACTTGTCTCCTGCCACTACTATGAGAGGCAAGCTCTGAAACTGCTCCTTGTATTTTAGCAATATGATGAAACATCCTACAACAGTAATTTGTTCTCCTTAGTAGCCTCGCAGCTCTATCTCCGATTTCGCCAGTCGAAAATTACGTAACTTGTTGAGATATAGCGATTTTGGTACTACGCTCATGGATGCGCCAGTGCCGATTTCCATGGGAATCCTGGTTCCTGCAACATCTACTTGGAAGCGATACATCACAAATCATGCTCCTGATGACGTGTATCTCAAAAACCTCCTCATCCTGTTGCTTCTCCTCAATGCTATGTAGTGCCTGGCGATTTCTACTTCGAGCATTGAACATCAGATTCATCATCATAGGCAATCCCTCGGAATCGAGGAAGACTTGCTTCCACTCTTAAAATGAGACCTTAGGTGGCTGGACAGTCCAATATGAGAGCCACAGTCCCTGTCACAGGTGGGACAGATAGTCGTTGAGGGTAAGGGAGAGTGGGACAGATTTGCCGCATGCTCTTTCTGCTGCCTGCACTTGATTTCTGCATGCTTTCGCCGATGAAACTTGAGGTGCTCAGTGCCCTCCCGGATGCACTTCCTCTACTTAGAGCAGTCTTTGGCCAGGGATTCCCAGATGTCGGTGGGGATGTTGCACTTTATCAGGGAGGCTTTGAGATTGTCCTTGTAACGTTTCTTCTGTCCACCTTTGGCTCGTTTGCTGTGAGGGAGTTCTGAGTAGAGCACTTGCTTTGGCAATCTAGTGTCTGGCATGCGGACAATGTGGCCTGCCCAGCAGAGCTGATCAAGTGTGATCAGCGCTTCAATGCTGGGGATGTTGGCCTGGTCGAGAATGCTAATGTTGGTGCGTCTGTCCTCCCAGAGGATTTGGAGGATCTTGCGGAGACATTGTTGGTGGTATTTCTCCAGCAACTTGAGGTGTCTACTGTACATGGGCCATGTCTCTGAGCCATATAGGAGGGCGGGTATTACTACAACCCTGTAGATCATGAGCTTCGTGGCTTGGTGGCATCAGTTTATTTTTCAGTTGGCATGCCTTTGCAAGATGCCAGTTTTCTTGCAGTAGAAAGACTCTACCTTCACTTACGGATAGCTTTGAGCAACGTATTGTCCCAGGCACCAATAGCACGACTTCAATTCACTGTTACCTTGGCCAGTTTCTGAGGCCTTGGGATCCAACTGCCTTTTACTTGTAACCTATCGGCCATATCCATCGTCATAGCTGTCTGACAATCTAAATCAAAAGTCAACTTAGGGGTTGGCAACAATTTCCTTCTGATTGCTTCATTTTTCATCCCATAAAGAAAGCAAACATGCAATACTCGGTCCTGAAAGTTTCCGAAATGACATTGAATGGATAGCTTTTTAAAAGCTACAATGTATTCACTCATACCCTCGTCAGTTAATTGATTTTGTTTTCCAAAATGATAACTTTCAGTAATTTCCAGGGGCTTTGGACTGTAGTACTGAGAATCTCCATCTGTCTCACCAGGTTCCCACATTCTCCACCAATTGTACAATTTCTAAATCTCTGGCATTAAATTTGACAGTGAGACAATTCTTTTAAAATAATTGCAACAGTTTATTAAAAAAACACACGCACATGTACATCCACCTTAGTTACAACAGATACGTGAGGTTATAATAAAGAGTGATATACATTACTTCCCTTTGGCTGGCTGGTTCAAGAGAGACAGAACAGTCTTTGGCTGAGTTCGTTATACCTCTCAAAAGCCATTGTCCCTCAGAAAGCCTCAGGATTGGACCTTGGTTCCAGGGCAGTTCCTTATTGGTTCTCGTCACACATGTGGCTGTCTGGTCTGGCTCAGCCATCTCTTGATTAGATTAAATGGTTTCCCAATGCACAAAACCCATGCGGCAGCTCTGTGGGCTTTCATTTTGTTTGTTACAAAACTCAGCCCATGCTGGCAACCTGTAGACTTTCATTTTGTTTCAACACAAACAGGCTTTTCCGTATTACCTAAACTTTTAACATTTATACATACACAGAATAAATTTTAATTATTAATAAACACTTGTATTCTTACAAACTCCCCACCTTGAGCGGGAAATATCCTTACTGACCCCTCATATGGTTTATCTCCTTAGGGATCACATATCATAGACATTGAGAGGGAGAGAGAGAAAAGTGGATGGCCTGACTTGGTCCCCACCTCGTAAGGTGTAGACCACGTAGGGGATGTATTATAGTCCAATTACATCTCCAGCGGAGACTCTCCCCTTCCTGTATCTTCAATGCACCGTCGCTTCTCAAAGCACATTGATGATTGATGATGTTTGTGAGTCATGCTGCAGCTCCCGCTTCTCCATCTTCCCTCGGCTTCGGTCTTGGCCCGTATCATTCTGACAATCGTGAGGATCCGCAACATGGTCTGTGGGAAACAAAATCAGTGCAGTATTTACTCTTTGGCAGTTTTTAACTGATTAATGTGAAACCACTTCTTGTACTTAACACACTTTTCCCCTGGTAAATGAATCAAATAAACCGCGGGGTACAATCGGTTTATAATCGTATGCGGTCCCCACCATCTGGGCTCAAAGGCAGCTTCTTTTTCCCATAACTTGGAATCATTACTGAGTCTTCCACCTCATATTCAAAGTACTTTTTAATTTGTCTTCTTGACTTCCCCAGTTTGGTGTCCATAAATCGATTGATCTGATCGGTGTGATTTCCCACTTGTTCCAGCCACTTGTAACTACATGTTTTCATTGTCAGGGGACTCATCCCTGTTAGTGTTAGCTGGCCTGGTGTTCTCATGAGCCTCCCCGTCATGGCCTGATATGGGGAGACATGATTCAGTAGTGTTTTGGCTGCTGTGATTGCGGTGTTGGAGCGGCAGGGGAATGCTTCGATCCATTTAGTGAATTGATCCACCACCATTAGGGAATGCTGAAAATTACCTTGCGCCTGTTGAAGTGGCCCAATGAAGTCTATCTGGAGGTGAGTCTATGGCCCTTGAGGTGGGGGTGCACTTTGAAGCAAGGCTCGGTTGTTGTATGCGGGAGGATTGTGTTGCAGGCACAGTAGGCATTGTGCCACATATTGGTCGATTGTTTCCCTCATGGAAGGCCACCAAGCTGTAGATGCTACCTTGTAGAAGGTTACCAGGGCCGAATAGTGCCCTGCTGTGGGGTGGGAGTGAAAGAGGGAGAGCAGTTCCTGACCCACCTCTGGTGGAACACACACCACCGGGCAGGCGTTTGGCTTTCTTTTGAACATCAGCAACTGCTCATCTGAGTCAGAGGTACTGGCTAGTATGGTATTGGGAGCCCAGGCTGTTGGTTGAGGAAGGGGTTTGCCTTCCTCATGCCAAGCGCTTACAACAGCATATGACCAGTATTGCTGCTGCAGGGATTTTAAATCTAGGTGAGCTGCTGGGGAGGCCTTGCTAACAGCATTGCAGGGCTCAACAACTATATCCTCTATCTCCCCATCAATCGCAGCATCCTTGGCTGCTCTGTCTGCTCTGGAATTTCCCTCACTATGTGGACCCCCTTTTCGATGGGCTAATACCTTTCCTATGAAGCAGGGCTGAGATCGCTGTTTAAGGTATGACCAGAGCAGGCGTAAGCAGGGCCCATGGACCAGTGTCTTACCGTCTATCGTACAATAGTCATTTTTGTGGTATAGGAGCAAGGAGAGCATGGTGTTTATAGCATAGGCACTATCAGACCAAATATTCACGGGTCTATCTGAGGTTTCCTTTACAGCAGTTAGAAGTGCGGCGATTTCTGCATATTGTGAAGACTCTGTTGCTTCTTCGCTGGATGTTTCTATCTGGCAATGCCAGAGCATATCCGGTGTAAGGGGATTCTTCAGTGTGATATGAGGAGCCATCGATATATAGGTCCGGGGCATCCTGTATGGGCTCTTTCTGCACAGGATGGGTCTCAAAGTTAATCAGAGGTAATGGACAAACATGCGGGTCCCCCTCGTCAATCAGAAATTGTGGCAGCAATGTGGTGGGTTTGGAAATGGTATCAATGTCTCTTTCCATAAATTCCAATATCCATTTTCTGAGGCGCTGTGAGGAAACTAGCGAATCTCCAGATTTCATCAGTACATAAGAACATAAGAATTAGGAACAGGAGTAGGCCATCTAGCACCTCGAGCCTGCTCCGCCATTCAAAAAGATCATGGCTGATCTGGCCGTGGACTCAGTTCCATTTACCCGTCCGCTCCCCATAACCCTTAATTCCCTTATTAGTTAAAAATCTATCTACCTGTGATTTGAATACATTCAATGAGCTAGCCTCAACTGCTTCCTTGGGTAGAGAATTCCACAGATTCACAACCCTCTGGGAGAAGAAATTCCTTCTCAACTCGGTTTTAAATTGGCTCCCCCGTAGTTTCAGAGGTGTGTCCCCGCTGTGCAGGATTGTAGCCTGTAACCCAGTAATAAAGGTAAAGTGATGTACCGACCAGAAGACAGCCAGTAGGTGGCGCTCACATGCAGTATACGTCTTTTCTGCTCCCTGCAGGATTCGAGACGCATATGCAATGGGCTGCAGTCGATCAGCTCGCATTTGGCACGGAACTGCAGTGAGGCTTTGCTCCATGGCTCCGACCTCCAAATGATAGGGCTGCGTGGGATCAGGGCAGATCAGACATGTGGCCTGTATCACTGAAGTTTTTAATTTATCCACGGACTGGGTGTGGGCATAAGTCCATGCCAGGCGTATGTCATCACCCTGCAGTTTTTTAAAATCATACAGGGGCTTTGCACACTCTGCAAAGCCTGGGATAAAGTTCCTTTGGTACCCCACCAAACCCAAGAATGATCCTAGCGCTGTTTTAGAAGTGGGTAATACAGTCACTGTACTATCTCCACCTTGTGAGAGTCGGGGGATGATCCCTCTGGAGAAATGGACACTCCTAGAAAGGTGACCCGTTCTTTTACTAATTCAGCCTTACGGGGATTCACCTTTAATCCCGCCTAAGCCAACAGTGCCCAAAGTTTGTGCAAAAGGGACAGATGCTCCTCCATGCTGTTGGTTGCTGTTATGTATTTAACCCCTTGTAATCTGTATTACACTACCACCAAAATTCCTACCTGTTGGAGTCCCAAGGGATCCCAGCATCCCTTGGGAGCACGGTATATAAGCAGGCCACCCACGAGGTATCTGCACTCTTAAAGGAGCTAAGGTCACATTTGCTCATTGTACACAGTACTCAGTTTCATCCTTTATTATGAGTGTACCAATTGGCGACGAGGTAATGAACAACCACGCGAAAATGCAAAGAACAGTTGGTATCCTGGAGAAGTTCTCAGAAGGGGACGATTGGGAGGCCTTTGTGTAGAGACTCGACCAATGCTTTGTGGCCAACAAGCTCGAAGGGGATGAGAATGCTGCCAAACGAAGGGCGATCCTCCTAACTGTCTGTAGGGGCAACAACCAATGGTCTCATGAAGAATCTCCTAGCTCCGGCAAAACCAACAGCTAAATCCTATGAAGAATTGTGTACGCTGGTCCGGGAGCACTTAAATCCTAAGGAAAGCGTTTTGATGGCGAGATATCGGTTCTACACGTGTCAACGATCAGAGGGCCAGGAAGTGGCGAGCTATATCACCGAACTATGGCGCCTCGCAGGACATTGCGATTTGAGGGATTCCTAGAACAAATGCTTAGAGACTTTTTTGTAGTGGGCATTGGCTATGAGGTAATCCTTCGCAAACTGTTGACTGTTGAAACTTTGAATCTACTTAAAGCCATAACGATAGCCCAGGCATTTATGTCCACCAGTGACAACACCAAACAGATTTCACAGAATAAAGAAGTTTCAGCCAGTACTGTGCACAAAGTAACATCGTTTTCGAGCAGGAATATACATGGCAGAACGTACAAGCCGACTGCTGCTACCCAACCTCAGATAACCCAGAGTCCGCCATCAACCGTTAATGCGAGGCAGTTAACACCTTGTTGGCGCTGTGGAGCTGATCATCAGCCCCATCTATGCCGCTTTAAGCACTATGTGTGCAACGGTTGCAGAACAATGCGACACCTCCAACGAATGTGCAGGCGAGCTGCAAACCCTGCAAACCATCACGTTGCAGAGGAAGATCGATCCACTGTGGATCAGGCTGAATTGGAGACTTGTGGATGCAGAAATATACGGGGTCACACATTCACCACAAAATGTCTACCAATAATGTTGAAAGTTGAACTGAATGGAATTCCAGTGTCTATAGAACTGACATGGGTGGAGTCAGTCCATAATGAGTAAAAAGGCCTTCGACAGGCTCTGGGGCAAAAAGGCACACAGGCCCAAGCTCAGCCCCATTCACACCAAACTAAGGACTTACACCAAGGAACTAATCCCTATAATTGGCAGTGCAGAAGTCAAAGTCTCCTATGATGGAGCAGTACATGAACTCCCACTGTGGATTGTGCCAGGGGATGACCCCACATTGTTTGGTAGAAGCTGGCTGGGAAAATTCCGCTGGAACTGGGACGACATCTGAGCACTTTTGTCCGTCGATGGTGCCTCATGTGCCCAGGTTCTGAGCAGGTTTCCATCGTTGTTCGAGCCAGGCATTGGAAGCTTCTCGGGGGCGAAAGTGCAGATCCATTTGGTTCCCGGTAAGCGAGCCATCCAAAACAAGACACGGGCGGTACCATATATGATGTGTGAGAAAGTGGAAATTTAGCTGGATAGGTTGCAGCGAGAAGGAATCATCGTGCCGGTAGAATTCAACGAGTAGGCTAGTCCGATTATCCCGGTACTCAAAGAGGACAGCACGGTCAGAATTTGTGGGGACTATAAAGTCACGATTAACCATTTTTCGCTACAGGACCAGTATCCACTACCCAAGGCAGATGACCTATTTGCGACCCTGGTTGGAGGGAAGACATTCACCAAGCTGGACCTGACCTCGGCCTACATGACACAGGAACTGGCGGAATCTTCGAAAGGCCTCACCTGCATCAACGCACACAAATGTCTGTTTATCTATAACAGATGCCCGTTTGGGATTCGGTCGGCCACAGCAATTTTCCAACGGAACGTGGAGAGCCTACTAAAGTCGCTTCCTCACACTGTGGTTTTCCAGGACGACATACTGGTTACAGTTCAGGTCACCATTTGCACTTGAAGAATTTGGAAAGGGTTCTTAGTCGTTTGGATCGCGCGGGGCTCAGGTTGAAATGCTCGAAGTGTGTTTTCAGGGCGCAGGAGATCGAGTTCTTGGGAAGAAGAATCTCAGCAGACGGCATCAGACCTACCGACGCCAAGACAGAGGCCATCAAGAACACGCCAAGACCACAGAACATGACAGAGCTGCGGTCGTTCCTGGGACTCCTTAACTACGTCGATAATTTCCTACCTGGGTTAAGCACCCTGCTCGAACCCCTACATGCGCTACTGCGCAAGGGAGAAGATTGGGTATGGGGGAATTCACAATAGGCTGCCTTTAAGAAAGCCAGAAATCTCTTGTGTTCAAACAAACTGCTTGTCCTGTATGACCCTTGTAAAAGATTAGTGCTAGCTTGCGATGTGTCATCATACAGGGTCGGGTGTGTGTTACAACAGGCTAATGAATCAGGGATTTTGCAACCAGTCGCTTATACATCCAGGAGTTTGTCCAAGGCCGAAAAGGTCTACAGCATGATTGAAAAAGAGGCTTTGGCGTGCATTTACGGGGTAAAGAAAATGCATCAGTTCTTGTTTGGCCTCAAGTTTGAACTTGAAACTGGTCGCAAGCCACTCATATCGCTGTTCTCTGGGAGCAAAGGGATTAACACCAATGCCTCTGCCCGCATCCAAAGATGGGCGCTCACGCTGTCGGCATACAGCTATGTAATCCGCCACAGACTGGGCACAGAGACCTGCGCAGATGCTCTCAGTCAGCTGCCATTGCCCACCACCGGGATGGAAATGGCACAGCCAACGGACTTGCTCATGGTAATGGATGCATTCGAAAACGAGAAGTCCCCTGTTACGGCCCACCAGATCAGGACCTGGACCAGCCAGGATCCTTTAACTGTCCTTCGTAAAAAGCTGTGTCCTCCATGGGAGCTGGTCCAGCGTCCCAGCGGAGATGTAGGAGGCAATCAAGCCTTTACACAGGTGCAAATACGAAATGTCCCTGCAGACGGACTGGCTGTTGTGGGGCAATCGTGTGGTCTTGCCCAAAAAAGGCAGAGATACGTTCATTTGTGAACTGCACAGCACTCACCCAGACATTGTAATGATGAAAGCCATAGCCAGATCCCATGTGTGGTGGCCCGGCATCCACTCAGATTTAGAGTCATGCGTGCGTCAGTGCAACACTTGCTCTCAGCTGAGCAATGCACCCAGAGAGGCACTTCTAAGTGTGTGGTCATGGCCCTCCAAACCGTGGTCGAGGATCCACGTGGACTATTCGGGCCCATTTCTAGGCAAAATGTTTTTGATTGTCGTGGACACGTACTCAAAATGGATTGAATGTGCAATAATGTCTGGAAGCACGTTCACGGCCACCATCGAAAGCCTACGAACCATGTTTGCCATGCACGGCCTGCCTGATGTCCTAGTCAACGACAATGGACCGTGTTTCACCAGTGCTGAATTCAAGGAATTCATGACCCGCAATGGGATCAAGCAATTCACATCTGCCCCGTTCAAGACCGCATCCAGCAGCCAGGCAGAATGGGCAGTTCAGACCATCAAGCAAAGCCTGAAACGCATGTTGGAAGGCTCCTTGCAGACCCGACTATCCCGTGTGCTGCTACCGCACCAGACCCCACTCGCTCACTGGAGTTCCCCCAGCCGAGTTGCTCATGAAAAGGGCGCTCAAAACAAGGCTCTCTCTTGTCCACCCTGATCTCCATGATCACGTGGAGGGCAGGCGGTATCAACAAAGTGTGTACCATAATCGCGCAAATTTGTCATGCGACTTTGAGGTCAATGATCCTGTGTTTTACTCAATTATGGACATGGTCTCAAATGGTTCGCTGGCACGGTCATAGCCAAAGTGGGGAGTAGAGTGTTTCAGATCAAATTGGCCAATGGCCTAACGTGCAGAAAACATTTGGACCAAATCAAATTGCGGTTCACCAACAGCTACGAACAACCCGAAGAGGATACCACCAACTTTGACCCTCCAACACACACACAAGTGGCAACTGACATCATGGTTGGCCATGAAGCCGAACTCACCATCCCCAGCAGTCTGGCAAGGCCGGCTGCCCAGCAGCCCAGTGAAGAAGTAACCAACTCACCCACATCCGCATTTGTACCGAGACGATCGACAAGGGAGCGAAAAGCCCCAGATCATCTCACCTTGTAAATAAGTATACTGTTGACTTCACGGGCAATGATGTTATGTATTTAATCCCTTGTAATCTGTATTACACTACCACCAGAGGGCCTACCTGTTGGAGTCCCAAGGGTTCCCAGCATCCCTTGGGAGCATGGTATATAAGCAGGCCACCCACGAGGTACGTGCACTCTGGAGTCTCATTACAGGAGCTAAGGTCACACTTGTTCATTGTACACAGTACTCAGTTTCATCCTTTATTAGAATGTATCAGTTGCAAGCAGTAGGTCGTTTACATACTGCAGCAAGCAGGTAGGGCGGGAAAAGTATTTTAAAATTACAGCCATTCTTTTGTGGAATATCATGGGGGCATTGTGGAATCCTTAAGGCAAGCATATCCAGGTGTAGCTCTGGTCCTCAAATGTGAATGCAAATTTATATTGGTCTTCCCTTTAACAGGGATACTCCAGAATCCATTGGTGATGTCGAGGGTCGAGAAGTACTTAGAACTAGCAGGAATTTGAGATAATATGGTCGGAGTTTCTCTTACTACCGGTGAGCAGGCTGGTGTTACAAAATGTAACTTTCTGTTATCGGTAATCAGTCACCAGCTGCTATCAGGCTTTTTAACTGGCCATGTGGGTGAATTGGTCGTGAAAGTGCCTGTCCTAAGAACACCCTGCTCGACTAGGGATTTTATGGTGACTCGGATGTAAGGGTGACTCTCCCTTAGGGATGGGGTACTGTTTAGTGAATGAGTGGGGGGTCCCTCAATAGATTCCTCGCCTGCCATTTTTCCACAGTCATGCTTACATGTGGCAAGTACTGCTCGATGTTCTCGAATTAGTTTTGTCATAGCTTCATTTTCATTCACTGGAGCGTCATACTCAGATGGCCTTTTAATAGCAAGAACTGATAGAAATTTCAGATGCTCAATCACTCCGGCCTTATCCCTCAATCCCATCCAAACACAGTCCCTAAAATTCCCCTTCCGTCGGGGGTGGTCATCAGCATAGGTGCTGGGTCCTTACAGGTGAGGCCTCCCAACTGAAGTTCAGTGACCTTCCCTGTATACGCGGTGGCTGTATCACCGTTAAACCCTTTAAGGGTCAGACAACCCTTGCCTACCACCGCATGGCATTCAGGGTATGGGATGTGGATGATGGTAACGGCTGAGCCAGTGTCGATAAGCATAAACTGCTGTCTGCCCCCTTTTAAGACAACAAGGACTACTGGTCTCCCACTCCCATCACGTCGGAACCCCACTTCCAACTAATCTTTGCGGGACAAACCTTGTCACAGGGTCGATCCTTGAATGGGTCCCTCTAATGAGTGTGCATCGGCGATTGTGTGCACTGATAAAATGATTTTGCATCCTCCCCATGGCCATTTGTGTTTGTATAATGATTATCAATTGATCCTACGTTGATTTGTCCCAGAGGGCTTGGATTCATCGCTCGGGAGGTATCTATGCATGACATCATGATTCGGTGCTGGTCTGAGTCTACTGCAGTCTTTTGCGAGGTGGCCTACCTTCTTACAATTAAAGCACAGTCCCTTAAAGGGGTGGTTTCGAGATCCCTCCACCATTGACACTGGTTTATTTGCAGTGGGTGGTGACGTCACCTTTAACTGGTCTTTTACCATCTCCCAGACTGTTTGAATGCTGGTCTCTATATCATGTCCACTGTTTGGTGGACCTCATGGCTATTCCCAAGGTGGTTTTAATTAAAGGGTGGAGTTGGGTCAGGAAGATCGATTTAAATTGTTCTTGATTCTTTCCTACTGTAGCAATTGCGAATGCCTGGTTCTGGGTATGTTGATAGATATCGTACAGGCGATCACTGAAGGCTCTAGGGGTCTCTTCTGGGCGCTGCTTGGTTTGATTAAGCAGAGCCACTAAGTTCAAGTTTGGGATCCCTAAATGGTTTAGGATCCCGGTCATGAGTGCATTGGCCGCTGCGGCAGCCTGGAGGACTGCGTCTGGCAGATTATCTTTCAGCGAAGTGGAACAGGCCAAGAGGAGGACTCATGTTAAGTCTCTCTCTTCCAACTCGGGGTGACCCCTCCTGAAATTTGCCCACTTCCTATTAACTTCCAATGGGTCGTCCCCATCATTAATGGGCCCCAACTCGTGGCTACACGCCATGGCGTCAGTACTAGATATGGGTCGTGAGTCCGTATGGTTACTGGTGATGTGGCCGTGCGCATTACGTCATGAAGAAGTGGTTACTATGGCTACGATTGGCTCTTGTGTCTCCAGGGTATCCCATTCTATACCACTCTCCTGGGAATTATACTGACTGCCTTCCTCTTCCCAATCTGTCTCCCCCCATCCCCTTCTGCTGTTTCTGTTATGGCTCTCCATTTTACTGCAGATACCAGGGCCTGCTGCTCCCCTAACTTATTTTTTCGACTCTCTATTTCTAGTTGGCACTGGCAGTAATCTGCCTCCCTACGTGGCTTCTTAATTACTTTCCTTAATGCCCTCCTAGCATCTTAGCATCTTCTATCTCTTGCTGGAGCCTCAAGTTTTCCAATTTATATTTTTTTAATTCTAATTTGTTTTCATTTGCTTCAACAACGGCTGCTGTGGCATTTAAGTTTGAGAGACTTTGTTGTTGTGGCAATGAAGCTGCCTGTTCAGCCCCTCTTTCTAATTGCTTAATACTGTGGTTTAATTGGACAATTTCTTGTCTTAAATGCTGTATTTCTCCCTCTTTTAACTGCTTCACAAGCTGGAGACCTTCTTCCTTTTGTTGTTTTATACCTTCAACCTCTCTTTCTTTTAGTTGAATCTCTTTTACTTGTAATTCTTTCAAATCTCGTATCACTTTGGCATCCTGTCTCATTAATTCCTCATCATTTCATGCATAATAAAATGCACTGAATGCCACAAAACTGTTCGCTCATTTTGGCCTTTGCTCTCCCTTATCTACTCTCTCCTGGATAAGTTTCACCATCTCCCCAAATGACACAGGTTGATCCTTGTGGATGTACTGTGTCTGTGCCTGTAACTCTTCTACTTCTTGTATTGGGAACTTTTTGAACAGCTTCTCCTGATAAACTAGCTCAACATTTCTTTTCACTGTTGGCTTTCCGTTCATGACCGATCCCTTCATCCTGTGTCTTTTGAATATGGTGGGTTCCCATTTAAACAGTTACAATCCACCCCCCTTTAACAGTTACAACTATCGAGAAGACCACTCCTTAAAATGCAATTTCTCCCGATCCATTTAATCGTTTCTAGCTTATAATTCACAACACAGATTAGAATCACAACTTCCGAGATTTCCAATTGTTCAAAAGAATCATCAAAAAGCTGTCTCACCAGTTGCTCACATTCTCAAACAATTGTAAGATTTCTAAATCTCTGGCATTAAATTTGACAGTGAGACATTTCTTTTAAAATAATTGCAACAGTTTATTAAAAAAAACATGTACACATGCACATCCACCTTAGTTACAACAGATACATGAGGTTATAATAAAGAGTGATATACATTACTTCCCTTTGGCTAGCTGGTTCAGGAGAGAGAGAAGATTCTTTGGCTGAGTTCTTTATATCTCTCAAAAGCCACTGTCCCTCAGAAAGCCTCAGGATTGTGTCTTGGTTCCAGGGCAGTTCCTTATTGGCTCTCCTTACACTTGTGGCTGTCTGGCCTGGCTCAGCCATCTCTTGATTAGACTAAATGCCTTTCCAATACACAAAACCCATACAGCAGCTCTGTGGGCTTCCATTTTGTTTCTTACAAAACTCAGCCCATGCTGGCAACCTGTGGGTTTTCATTTTATTTCAACACAAACAGTCCTTTCTGTATAATCTACAATTTTAACATTTATACATACACAGAATCAATTTTAATCATTAATAAACACTTTTATTCTTACAAACTGTGGCGTGTTCTTTGACTTGACATGAACAAGCAAATTTTTCAGGGTTTGATACACCTCGGGGCCTGCTTCAGTCAAGAAAATAGCCCATTTCCTATCTAAAACCACCCAGTTGTTGTTTAATCATCGGGGACTTCACTGATACTATTTGTAGTGAAAAACATTTCTGGCCGCTCCACATATGCTTCAAAAGTCTCTTGGTCATGATGGAACACACACAAGCACCCTATTATTAAAAGTACGGTTCCTGAATCAAGAAAACTTTATAAGATTACAGTTAGGGGGGTCATCATTGACCAGAAACCTAACTGGATCAACCACATAAATACTCTGGTCACAAGAGCAGGTCAGCGGCTGGCGATTCTGTGGCAAATATCTCACCTCCTGACTCCCCTCCATCATCCACAAGTCATAAGTCAAGAGTGCGATATAATATTCTCCACTTGCCTGGATGAGTGCACTCAAGAAGCTTGACACATCCAGGACCAAACAGCCCACTTGATTGACACCCCGTCCACCACCTTCAACATTCACCTCCTCCATCACCAGTGCACCGTGACTGCAGTGTGTACCATCTACAAGGTGCATTGCAACAACTCTCCAAGTCTTTTTTGAGTGCACCTCTCAAACCCGTGACCTCTACCACCAAGAATGACAAGGGCAGCAGATACATGGGAACACCATCACCTGCAAGTTCCCCATTAAGTTACACACCATCCTGACATGGAAATATATCGCCGTTTCTTCATCGTCGCTCGTTCAAAATCCTGGAACTCCCTCCCTCACAGCACTGTGAGAGTACCTTCACCATGTGGATTGCAGCAGTTCAAGAAGGCACTCACCATCACCTTCTCAAGGAAAATTTGGGATGGGCAATAAATGCTTTCCTTGCCAGCAATGCCCACATCCCAAGAATGAATAAAAAAGCATAATAAAGATCAGTGCAAGAAAATGTCATACCTCTTGTATCCAACTTTATCCTGCAATGTTTATTTGTTATACCTTACACAGCTTGAGCACTTCATTCAATATGTTATTATAGATTTGCCTGTTTGGTGCTGAAATTAACATGTCATCTAAATAACATGCTACCCCTTCAAAGCCTTGTAGAATTTGGTTCATCACCCCTTGAAACATGGCGGGAGCGAAGGACATTCCAAATGATAGCCTATTAAATTTTATAAGCCTAGATGAGTATTTATAGTCAAGCATGACTTGGACTCCTCATCTAGCTCCAGTTGTAAGTAGGCATTTGTGAGATCTAACTTTGAGAAGATCTGGCCACTTGTCAGCATTGTTAATGTATTGGGGAGATTACCCTCTAGAAACTGGTTTATGGTTACTTTATAATCACCATACAATCTTACCTTATCTTCTGACTTAGGTACATCAACAATGGGTGTAGCCAATTTACATAGATAATGTTCTCAGTCTCTCGTCTTTTGAGTTCTTGCTCAACTGGGGGTCTTTTCATTAGAACGGTGAAGGTTAAGAGGAAATCTGATCAAAAGGTGTTCAAAATTATGAACTGTTTTGATAAGGTAAATAGGGCAAAATTATTTTCACTGGTCACTGGATCAATAACTAGTAGGCATAAATCCAAGATGATATCAATAGATCAAAGGGAAGGAATAGAAAAAATGTCTTCATGAAGAGGGTTTTTAAGACAAAAGGGACAATTTTATTCTAACCTGCATGTCTGGAAACTGGTGATACAAGGATGCAATGCTGAACTTATGCCCACTCAATTTTGCTCTCCATTGAAGGTGTAAAACCAGTGTTCCATCCGATCAAATGGGTTTCCCACCAGCAGGTTAAATTAGAATTACCCCCATGCAATGCCCTACCAGAAACAATGGCAAAAGCAGATTACAGCTTTTAAGGGAAAGTGGTTAAATCTTTGAAGAAGCATAAATATGTAAGGGGAAGGGGCCAAAGAATGGAAACGTAACTTGCTCTTTCAGAAAGTGAGTGTAGTGTGATGTGATGTAAACATCTATGATTGTGCATGCTTCTCCCTGTTTTGAAACCAAGGAAACTTTCCACCTTGCTGCTGGGCCGGAAAACGAGCATATCCTAAATACTCTATGACTGTCCAGGCTGAATTGTGTCCCACACCATTAACATAGTAAGGCTACTGTCAGAAAATAGTGGCCAGTAGGCTCAAAGAATACCTACAAGTTTTAAAAAGAAAAAAAATCACTTACCTTCAGGCTTGTCTTCAGTTTGCTTATCTCAGATCTGTGGAGAGTCTCAGTTTAATCGCCCAATAACAGGGTTGCGGCATTCCTCTATGCCTTGGTGGTGCAAAGTTGCACAAACATGAGGTTGAGGAGTAGGAAATGCTCTCTGCTGCTACATTAGCATGTCGACAATGCACCTGCACCTCAGGCAAATGGAAGACGAACTATGCCCCTCTCCCCCTGAGGAAGCCCTGGACATCTAAAGGCAATGTAAAGGGGTGGAAAGCAGGCATAATTTACTCCAGCCTTTTTGCTGATCTGTATATCCTGAGAATGGACCTCATTAATTATTAATAACTAGCTAGTTGTGATAGCTGGATGTAACATTTGAACCAGTGGTTTAAAGCACATAATATAGAAACTGTTGTGTATCTGTAAAGCATGCACTCCCATGTTCCGCCACCAGGGGGCTCATCCCCTGAAGTCCCAAGGGATCCCAGCATCCCTTGGGAACACTGTATATAAGCCAGCTCCTAAGACCTGTTCCTCACACTGGAGTGTCTTATTAAAGACTGAGGTCACTGTTACTTTAACCTCCCTGTGTGCAGCCTCATCTGTGTTAGGAACACAATAACTGACGACGGGAATACGAATCCAACGCAAAGATGCAGCAAACTGTGGGCATCCTGGAGAAGTTCTCGGACATTGAGGACTGGGAAGCCTATGTCGAACGGCTAGACCAGTACTTTGTAGCCAACGAGCTGGACGGAGAAGGAAGCGCTGCAAAAAGGAGAGCGGTCCTCCTCACAGTCTGCGGGGCACCGACCTACAGCCTCATGAAGAATCTTTTGGCTCCAGTGAAACCCACAGATAAGTCATATGAGAGCTGTGTACACTGGTTCGGGAGCATCTTAACATGAGGCAGAGCGTGCTGATGGCGAGGTATCGGTTCCACACATGCCAGCGATCTGAAGTCAGGAAGTGGCGAGCTACGTCGCCAAGCTAAGGCGACTTGCAGGACAATGTGAGTTTGATGGCTAACTGGAGCAAATGCTCAGAGACTTTTTTGTACTGGGCATTGGCCATGAGACCATCCTACGAAAACTTTTGACTGTAGAGACACAGACCCTCAGTAAGGCCATTGCGATAGCACAGGCGTTTATGTCCACCAGTGATAACACCAAACAAGTGCTAGCAATGTTCATAAATTAACTGGAACTGTGTTTGCGAACAGAAATGTACAGGGCAGAACCCACGAGTCTGCAACTGCCAGCAGGCCTCAGGTGACCCAGATGACTCAGAGTCCCCAACAAAGGATGAATGCAAGGCAATTCACACCTTGTTGGCGTTGTGGAGGCTTCCATTCAGCCTATTCATGCCGCTTAAAAGGGTATGTTTGCAAGAGCTGTGGAACAATGGGGAAACTCCAATGAGCTTGCAAATGAGCTGCAAGCTCTGCAAAACCTGCTAACCACCACGTGGCAGAGGAAGATCGGTCCATGGTGGATCAAAGCAATTTCGAGCCTCAGAGAGAGGAGGCAGATGCTAAAGTACACGGTGTGCATACATTTTCGACGAAATGTCTACATATAATGCTAAACGTAAAATTGAATGGCTTACCTGTAGCTATGGAACTAGACACTGGCACTAGCCACTCCATCATGAGTAAAAAGATATTTGAGAGACTGTGGTACAACAAGGCATTCAGACCATTCCTGAGCCCCATCCACACGAAACTGAGAACGTACACCAAAGAGCTTATCATTGTCCTGGGCAGCGCCATGGTCAAGGTCACCTACGAGGGCACGGTGCATGAAATGCCACTCACGATTGTCCCGGGCAATGGCCTCACACTGCTTGAAAGGAGCTGGCTGGGCAAAATCCGCTGGAACTGGGATGACATCCGAGCGCTATCACATGTCGCTGAGGCCTCATGTACCCAGGTTATCAACAAATTTCCTTCCCTTTTTGAGCCAGGCATGGGAAACTTTTCCGGTACGAAGGTGCGGATCCACTTGGTCCCAGAGGCATGACCCATTCACCACAAGGCGCGAGCGGTACCTCACATGATGAGGGAGAGAGTGGAAATCGAGCTGGACAGGATGTAATACAAAGGCATCATCTCCCCAGTGGAATTCAGTGAGTGGGCCAGCCCGATTGTTCCAGTACTCAAAAGTGATGGCACGGTCAGGATTTGCGGCGATTATAAAGTAATTATTAATTGTTTCTCGCTACAGGACCAATATCTGCTACCAAAGGAAGATGACCTATTTCCGAATCTGGCAGGAAGCAAGATGTTCACCAAGCTTGACTTGACTTTGGCCTGCATGACGCAGGAGCTGGAGATGTCTTCGAAGGACCTCACCTGCATCAACACACACAAGGGACTGATCATCTCCAACAGATGCCTGTTTGGAATTCGGTCGGCTGCAGCAATCTTCCAGAGAAACATGGAGAGCCTACTCAAGTTGGTACCACACACGGTGTCTTTCAGGACCACATATTGGTCACGGGTCGGGACACCGCCGAGCACCTACAAAACCTGGAGGAGGTCCTCCAGCGACTGGATCGTGTAGGGCTGCGGCTGAAGAGGTCGAAATGTGTCTTCATGGCAACAGAAGTGGAGTTTTTGGGGAGAAAGATAGCGGCGGACGGCATTCGGCCCACAGACGTCAAGACAGAGGCTATCAGGAACGCGCCCAGGCCATAGAATGGCAGGGAGCTGCGGTCGTTCCTGGTACTCCTCAACTATTTTGGTAACGTCCTACCAGAGTTAAGCACCCTTTTAGAGCCCCTACGTGTGTTATTGCGCAAAGGTGAGAACTGGGTATGGGGAGAAAACCAAGTAATTGCTTTTGAGAATGCCAGAAACATTTTATGCTCCAACAAGCTGCTTGTATTGTATAACCCGTGAAAAAGAATTGTGCTTGCATGTGACGCGTCGTCGTACGGAGTCGGGTGTGTATTATAACATGCTAACGTTGCAGGGAAGTTGCAATCTGTCGCCTATGCTTCCAGGAGCTTGTCGAAAGCCGAGAGCCCCTACAGCATGATTGAGAAAGAGGCATTAACGTGTGTGGTCGGGGTAAAGAAAATGCATCAGTACCTGTTTGGCCTCAAATTTCAGCTGGAAACCGATCACAAGCCCCTCACATCCCTGTTCGCTGAAAACAGGGGGATAAATACTCATGCCTCAGCCCGCATACAATGGTGGGCACTCACGCTATCAGCGTATAACTATACCATCCACCACAGTCCAGGCACCGAGAACTGTGCAGATGCTCTCAGTTGGCTACTATTGCCCACCACGGGGGTGGAAATGGCGCAGCCTGCAAACTTGTTGATGGTGGCGCAGCCCGCAGACTTGTTAATGGTCATGGAAGCATTTGAAAATGATAAATCACCTGTCACGGCCTGCCAGATTAGGACTTGGATCAGCCAAGATCCTCTGCTGTACCCAGTAAAAAACTGTGTACTGCATGGGAGCTGAGCCAGCATCCCCGTTGAAATGCAAGAGCTAATCAAGCCATTCCAGCGGCAAAAGGACGAGCTGTCCATTCAGGCCAACTGCCTGTTGTCGGATAACCGCGTAGTGCTACCAAAAAAGGGCAGGAGACGTTCATCTCGGATCTCCACAGCACACACCGGGGTATAGTAATGATGAAAGCGATAGCCAGATCCCACGTGTGGGGTGGCCCGGTATCGAATCTGACTTAGAGTCCTGTGTACAGCAATGCAGCATTTGTGCTCAGTTGAGCAACGCACCCAGAGAGGCAACACTATGTTTGTGGTCCTGACCCTCCAGACCATGGTCGAGGATCCATGTCGACTATGTGGACCCGTTTCTCGGTAAAATGTTCCTGGTGGTGGTGGATGTTTTTTCAAAATGGATTGAATGTGAAATAATGTCAGGAAGTACCGCCACCGCCACCATTGAAAGCCTGAGGGCCATGGTTGCCACCCACGGCATGCCTGACATACTGGTCAGTGACAACGGGCCATGTTTCACCAGTGCCAAATTTAAAGAATTCATGAACCGCAATTGGATCAAACATATCACCTCGGCCCCGTTTAACCCAGCCTCCAATGGGCAGGCAGAGCGGGCAGTACAAACCATCAAACCATCCCAAGTGCATCACGGGCACGGTGATAGCTCAAGAAGGGAATAGGGTGTTTTTAGTCAAACTGGACAATGGACAAATTTGCAGAAAGCACTTGGACCAAACGAGGCTGCGGTTCACAGACTGCCCTGAACAACCCACAGCTGACACCACCTTTTTCGAGCCCACAACTTACATCCAAAGGATCAACGACACCATGCTGGACCAGAAAATCGAACCCAACACGCCCAACAGTCCACCTAGCAGTCCTGCAGGGCCAACAACATGCCAGCCCAGTGAGGGCACAGCCAACACACCAGAACAGACGTTTGTACCGAGGCGGTAAAGAAAGGCTCCTGACCGCCTCACCTTGTGAATAGTTTTCACTTTTACTTTTTGGGGGAGTGATGTTGTGTATCTGTAAAGCATGCACTCCCATGTTCTGCCACCAGGGGGCTCATCCCCTGAAGTCCCAAGGGCTTCCCTTGGGAGCACTATATATAAGCCAGCCTCTAAGCCTGTTCCTCACTCTGGAGTGTCTTATTAAAGACTGAGGTCACTGTTACTTTAACCGCCCTGTGTGCAGCCTCATCTGTGTTAGGAACACAATAGAAACTAAGGGAGATGTACAAACACAAGACCCAAGTAATTCTGGTTTACTTTTGGGTTGAAAATCCAATGCAGTGGGACAGAGAGGCAAGAAACTGGGACGGAACAATTGAGGAACAGTGGAGGACTTTTAAGGAGCTCTTTCATAGTGCTCAACAAAAATATATTCCAGTGAAAAAGGGCGGTAAGAGAAGGGATAACCAGCCGTGGATAACCAAGGAAATAAAGGAGAGTATCAAACTAAAAACCAATGCATATAAAGTGGCCAAGGTTAGTGGGAAACTAGAAGATTGGGAAAATTTTAAACGACAGCAAAGAATGACTAACAAAGCAATAAAGAAAGGAAAGATAGATTACGAAAGTAAACTTGCGCAAAACATAAAACCAGACAGTAAAAGCTTTTACCGATATATAAAAAGGAAAAGAGTGACGAAAGTAAATGTTAGTCCCTTAGAAGATGAGAAGGGGGATTTAATAATGGGAAATGTGGAAATGGCTGAGACCTTAAACAATTATTTTGCTTCGGTCTTCACAGTGGAAGACACAAAAACCATGCCAAAAATTGCTGGTCACGGGAATGTGGGAAGGGAGGACCTTGAGATAATTACTATCACTAGGGAGGTAGTGCTGGACAGGCTAATGGGACTCAAGGTAGACAAGTCCCCTGGTCCTGATGAAATGCATCCCAGGGTATTAAAAGAGATGGCGGAAATTATAGCAGATGCATTCGTTATAATCTACCAAAATTCTCTGGACTCTGGTACCAGCGGATTGGAAAGCAGCTAATGTAACGCCTCTGTTTAAAAAAGGGGGCAGACAAAAGGCAGGTATCCCACACAAGAGATTAATGTGCAAAGTTAAAGCACATGGGATTGGGGGTAGTGTGCTGACGTGGATTGAGAACTGGTTGTCAGACAGGAAGCAAAGAGTAGGAGAAAAGGGGTACTTTTCAGAATGGCAGGCAGTGACTAGTGGGGTGCCGCAAGGTTCTGTGCTGGGGCCCCAGCTGTTTACATTGAACATTAATGATTTAGACGAGGGGATTAAATGCAGTATCTCCAAATTTGCGGATGACACTAAGTTGGGTGGCAGTGTGAGCTGCGAGGAGGATGCTATTAGGCTGCAGAGTGACTTGGATAGGTTAGGTGAGTGGGCAAATGCATGGCAGATGAAGTATAATGTGGATAAATGTGAGGTTATCCACTTTGGTGGTAAAAACAGAGAGACAGGCTATTATCTGAAATGGGAGGGAGAACAGCCAGTTGTCGTGGTGCACATTGGTACCAACGACATAGGTAAAAAAAGGGATGAGGTCCTACGAAACGAATTTAAGGAGCTAGAAGCTAAATTAAAAAGTAGGACCTCAAAAGTAGTAATCTCGGGATTGCTACCAGTGCCACGTGATAGTCAGAGTAGGAATCGCAGGATAGCGCAGATGAATACGTGGCTTGAGCAGTGGTGCAGCAGGGAGGGATTCAAATTCCTGGGGCATTGGGACCGGTTCTGGGGGAGGTGGGACCAGTACAAACCGGACGGTCTGCACCTGGGCAGGACCGGAACCAATGTCCTAGGGGGAGTGTTTGCTAGTGCTGTTGGGGAGGATTTAAACTAATATGGCAGGGGGATGGGAACCAATGCAGGGAGACAGAGGGAAACAAAAAGGAGGCAAAAGCAAAAGACAGAAAGGAGATGAGGAAAAGTGGAGGGCGGAGAAACCCAAGGCAAAGAACAAAAAGGGCCACTGTACAGCAAAATTCTAAAAGGACAAAGGGTGTTAAAAAAACAAGCCTGAAGGCTTTGTGTCTTAATGCAAGGAGTATCCGCAATAAGGTGGATGAATTAATTGTGCAAATAGATGTTAATAAATATGATGTGATTGGGATTACGGAGACGTGGCTCCAGGATGATCAGGGCTGGGAACTCAACATTCAGGGGTATTCAACATTCAGGAAGGATAGAATAAAAGGAAAAGGAGGTGGGGTAGCATTGTTGGTGAAAGAGGAGATTAATGCAATAGTTAGGAAAGACATTAGCTTGGATGATGTGGAATCTATATGGGTAGAGCTGCAGAACACCAAAGGGCAAAAAACGTTAGAGGGAGTTGTGTACAGACCTCCAAACAGTAATAGGGATGTTGGGGAGGGCATCAAACAGGAAATTAGGGGTGCATGCAATGAAGGTGTAGCAGTTATAATGGGTGACTTTAATATGCACATAGATTGGGCTAGCCAAACTGGAAGCAATACGGTGGAGGAGGATTTCCTGGAGTGCATAAGGGATGGTTTTCTAGACCAATATGTTGAGGAACCAACTAGGGGGGAGGCCATCTTAGACTGGGTGTTGTGTAATGAGAGAGGATTAATTAGCAATCTCATTGTGCGAGGCCCCTTGGGGAAGAGTGACCATAATATGGTGGAATTCTGCATTAGGATGGAGAATGAAACAGTTAATTCAGAGACCATGGTCCAGAACTTAAAGAAGGGTAACTTTGAAGGTATGAGGCGTGAATTGGCTAGGATAGATTGGCGAATGATACTTATGGGGTTGACTGTGGATGGGCAATGGCAGACATTTAGAGACCGCATGGATGAATTACAACAATTGTACATTCCTGTCTGGCGTAAAAATAAAAAAGAGAAAGTGGCTCAACCGTGGCTATCTAGGGAAATCAGGGATAGTATTAAAGCCAAGGAAGTGGCATACAAATTGGCCAGAAATAGCAGCGAACCCGGGGACTGGGAGAAATTTAGAACTCAGCAGAGGAGGACAAAGGGTTTGATTAGGGCAGGGAAAATGGAGTACGAGAAGAAGCTTGCAGGGAACATTAAGGTGGATTGCAAAAGTTTCTATAGGTATGTAAAGAGAAAAAGGTTAGTAAAGACAAACGTAGGTCCCCTGCAGTCAGAATCAGGGGAAGTCATAACGGGGAACAAAGAAATGGCAGACCAATTGAACAAGTACTTTGGTTCGGTATTCACTAAGGAGGATACAAACAACCTTCCGGATATAAAAGGGGTCAGAGGGTTTAGTAAGGAGGGGGAACTGAGGGAAATCATTATTAGTCGGGAAATTGTGTTGGGGAAATTGATGGGATTGAAGGCCGATAAATCCCCAGGGCCTGATGGACTGCATCCCAGAGTACTTAAGGAGGTGGCCTTGGAAATAGCGGATGCATTGACAGTCATTTTCCAACATTCCATTGACTCTGGATCAGTTCCTATCGAGTGGAGGGTAGCCAATGTAACCCCACTTTTTAAAAAAGGAGGGAGAGAGAAAACAGGGAATTATAGACCGGTCAGCCTGACCTCAGTAGTGGGTAAAATGATGGAATCAATTCTTAAGGATGTCATAGCAGTGCATCTGGAAAATGGTGACATGATAGGTCCAAGTCAGCATGGATTTGTGAAAGGGAAATCATGCTTGACAAATCTTCTGGAATTTTTTGAGGATGTTTCCAGTAAAGTGGACAAAGGAGAACCAGTTGATGTGGTATATTTGGACTTTCAGAAGGCTTTCGACAAGGTCCCACACAAGAGATTAATGTGCAAAGTTAAAGCACATGGGATTGGGGGTAGTGTGCTGATGTGGATTGAGAACTGGTTGTCAGACAGGAAGCAAAGAGTAGGAGTAAACGGGTACTTTTCAGAATGGCAGGCAGTGACTAGTGGGGTGCCGCAAGGTTCTGTGCTGGGGCCCCAGCTGTTTACATTGTACATTAATGATTTAGACAAGGGGATTAAATGCAGTATCTCCAAATTTGCGGATGACACTAAGTTGGGTGGCAGTGTGAGCTGCGAGGAGGATGCTATTAGGCTGCAGAGTGACTTGGATAGGTTAGGTGAGTGGGCAAATGCATGGCAGATGAAGTATAATGTGGATAAATGTGAGGTTATCCACTTTGGTGGTAAAAACAGAGAGACAGACTATTATCTGAATGGTGACAGATTAGGAAAAGGGAAGGTGCAACGAGACCTGGGTGTCATGGTACATCAGTCATTGAAGGTTAGCATGCAGGTACAGCAGGCGGTTAAGAAAGCAAATGGCATGTTGGCCTTCATAGCGAGGGGATTTGAATACAGGGGCAGGGAGGTGTTGCTACAGTTGTACAGGGCCTTGGTGAGGCCACACCTGGAGTATTGTGTACAGTTTTGGTCTCCTAACTTGAGGAAGGACATTCTTGCTATTGAGGTAGTGCAGCGAAGATTCACCAGACTGATTCCCGGGATGGCGGGACTGACCTATCAAGAAAGACTGGATCAACTGGGCTTGTATTCACTGGAGTTCAGAAGAATGAGAGGGGACCTCATGGAAACCTTTAAAATTCTGACGGGTTTAGACAGGTTAGATGCAGAAAGAATGTTCCCAATGTTGGGGAAGTCCAGAACCAGGGGTCACAGACTGAGGATAAGGGGTAAGCCATTTAGGACCGAGATGAGGAGAAACTTCTTCACCCAGAGAGTGGTGAACCTGTGGAATTCTCTACCACAGAAAGTTGTTGAGGCCAATTCACTAAATATATTCAAAAGGGAGTTAGATGAAGTCCTTACTACTCGGGGGATCAAGGGTTATGGCGAGAAAGCAGGAAGGGGGTACTGAAGTTTCATGTTCAGCCATGAACTCATTGAATGGCGGTGCAGGCTAGAAGAGCTGAATGGCCTGCTCCTGCACCTATTTTCTATGTTTCTATGTTTCTATGTAACTATAGACCGGTTAGTTTAACATCTGTAGTGGGGAAAATGCTTGAAGCTATCATTAAGGAAGAAATAGCGGGACATCTAGATAGGAATAGTGCAATCAAGCAGACGCAACATGGATTCATGAAGGGGAAATCATGTTTAACTAATTTACTGGAATTCTTTGAGGATATAAAGAGCATGGTGGATAGAGGTGTACCGATGGATGTGGTGTATTTAGATTTCCAAAAGGCATTCGATAAGGTGCCACACAAAAGGTTACTGCAGAAGATAAAGGTACGTGGAGTCAGAGGAAATGTATTAGCATGGATAGAGAATTGGCTGGCGAACAGAAAGCAGAGAGTCGGGATAAATGGGTCCTTTTCGGGTTGGAAATCGGTGGTTAGTGGTGTGCCACAGGGATCGGTGTTGGGACCACAACTGTTTACAATATACATAGATGACCTGGAAGAGGGGACAGAGTGTAGTGTAACAAAATTTGCAGATGACACAAAGATTAGTGGGAAAGCGGGTTGTGTAGAGGACACAGAGAGGCTGCAAAGAGATTTAGATAGGTTAAGCGAATGGGCTAAGGTTTGGCAGATGGAATACAATGTCGGAAAATGTGAGGTCATCCACCTTGGGAAAAAAAAACAGTAAAATGGAATATTATTGGAATGGGGAGAAATTACAATACGCTGTGGTGCAGAGTGACCTGGGGGTCCTTGTGCATGAATCCCAAAAAGTTAGTTTGCAGGTGCAGCAGGTAATCAGGAAGGCGAATGGAATGTTGGCCTTCATTGCGAGAGGGATGGAGTACAAAAGCAGGGAGTTCCCGCTGCAACTGTACAGGGTATTGGTGAGGCCGCACCTGGAGTACTGCGTGCAGTTTTGGTCACCTTACTTAATGAAGGATATACTAGCTTTGGGGGTGTGGTACAGAGACGATTCACTAGGCTGATTCCAGAGATGAGGGGGTTACCTTATGATGATAGAGTGAGTAGACTGGATCTTTACTCATTGGAGTTCAGAAGGATGAGGGGTGGTCTTATAGAAATATTTAAAATAATGAAAGGGATAGACAAGATAGAGGCAGAGAGGTTGTTTCCAGTGGTCGGGGAGACTAGAACTAGGGGGCACAACCTCAAAATACGGGGGAGCCAATTTAAAACCGTGTTGAGAAGGAATTTCTTCTCCCAGAGGGTTGTGAATCTGTGGAATTCTCTGCCCAAGGAAGCAGTTGAGGCTAGCTCATTGAATGTATTCAAATCACAGATAGATAGATTTTTAACCAATAAGGGAATTAAGGGTTACGGGGAGAGGGCGGGTAAGTGGAGCTGAGTCCACGGCCAGATCAGCCATGATCTTGTTGAATGGCGGGGCAGGCTCGAGGGGCTAGATGGCCTACTCCTGTTCCTAATTCTTATGTTCTTATGTATGTAAGCTGGGGTAATTACCATATTGGACTCTATGCGGGCCCCACAATGCTGCATTCAAATGCCATTCAATCCAATAAGATGTCAATTGTGAATGGGGTCAATCAGCGAGGGAGCAGTAGCAAAGAAGGATCGCCTTCAGATCCTTGGTCATACTGGCCGATGCCCCTACCAAAAGGGCAGCAAAGAGTTAGGATATCCTACCAGATCCATTGGGTGCGATGCCAATAGCCCATTAATGGCACTGGCACGTAACCCTAATTTTTATTTCACTTAATTCTACATTTGGATTGGCTACCGGTATTTATTTTCATGATGTTTAGGATTATTTGCCAATTCAGATCAATACATTCATCTTTTGAAAGCAGTCAACTCTGAATAATTTAAATCATTTTTGGAGCTAAATTATTCAAATTATCCAATAATTCAAACTAAACAGGATAAATAAAATCAAAGTGAGAATTTAGCAATTAAAAAAGTAGAATTATTAACTAATTTGAATGATGCAACTTTGAATTAAGAGGAGTAGATTATATGGTAAATCAGTGAGTAACACTCATCTCTCCCACCTTTCAAAATACTTGCAGCAACATATATCAAATAGATTGCCTGTAACCTCATTATCAAATAACGCCTAACATAAGTGGAGGAAAATGTAATATTTCAAAATATTTGTGGAATTTTTATTTAAAAATATTTCCTTTTTAATTTATTGCTGACATTTTTCTTTAACCCTGAAACAATGGAATACTTTTGTCAGCATAGGGCTGTACATGGTTCCAATCCATTGTAAATCAATATTGAAAATCAGCAATGTAGACATTTACTTTTGAATTGTAGAAACTGATTTGATAAAATTCTAAATGTTGATCATGAATTTGAACATTTCCAATTAAAATATTAGCCAAACACTATACTTGTGTAGCATTCTAAATCAGTACAGACATTTGATCTCAGCTCATCTGTGGTGTAAAGAACTCTATTTTATGACTGACCTTCATTCATTTCATACATGTCACTGTGGAGATCCATTTTTATTGTTGACCAAGAAATAGTGCTTGTGAAGGCTAACGCAGGAAGCAATAAACCATAGCTATTTCATCCTAATGGTCATAAAAATACAAGGCATTTCCTTTGATGCTGTTGACCTGAAAGTAACTATGATGTATGGTACCATTAGCCAGTTGGTTTTGCATCACAGGTGAGTGTGAGGCATGTCTTTTCTTAGGATGATGCAGCGAATTTCAGTGAACTGTTTACTTGTAAAATTGGGCAGTAACAGAGTTCAAATCTTTTATTACTCATTTTTCAGTAGTTATGGGAATTTTCTAAAGAGCCATTTGCTGCGGTTCATACAATTTAATTGGGTGGATGGGCAATAAATAACAATTTCCACCCAGTTAATTTTCTACATGGGCAGAAATGATAAAGTGGCCATGACTGTGTTTGGAAGTGAGGCTTCAGCTTTATTTGGCCGTATGTTCAGAGTGAAGAAATAGATCAGGCTGTATTTTTGACTTACCTTCCTATGGTTGACTACAAAAATCATCCATGCGAATGAAGCATTTCAATTTTATCGAAATGAAAAAGCCAAGTAGCAGATAAATTCTGTGCATCATAGTCACAAAGAAGGCTTTTAAAATTGGGTAGCACATCCTGTGCACTGTTCTCAAACTGTTTTGGGAATTGACACTTCCAGAAGCTGCAGCAAAGAAGGAGCATTTTACATGCGATTATAAAACCACTACAATTTGCAGTAACAGATTTTGTTTGACCATTGGTTCTTCTGGCAGTTCTGCAAGCTTGGCTGATTTTGAGCACTATCCCATGAAAGGCAAATGTTAAGTCTTGTAAATCCAATTTTCCACATAAAATGTTCAAGAAATCTGGGAACATTTGATGTAATTATCTGCTCTGCTGTGTGTAATGTCTGTAGCTCCACCCTGTGGATGTATTGTGTTACTGCAACTAGAGGGTTCAATAAAAGATAAGTCACCTGACAAGAAGCAGGAAGTTCCACAAGCTTCCACAGACTGTTCTGGAAAATCTGCCATTTTAAAGACTTATGTCCAGTGTGTGCTTCTGTGGAGCTATTACAAAAGGCAACAACATATACCATAATCGGATAAAACAAAGATGAAATTTTTGTTGGTGAAGGATTCAGCCAGCCGACAGAGAGACTTTAAGAACATAAGAATATAAGAATTAGGAACAGGAATAGGCCATCTAGCCCCTCGAGCCTGCTCCTCCATTCAACAAGATCATGGCTGATCTGGCCGTGGACTCAGGTCCACTTACCCGCCCGCTCCCCATAATCCTTAATTCCCTTATTGGTTAAAAATCTATCTATCTGTGATTTGAGTACATTCAATGAGCTAGCGTCAACTGCTTCCTTGGGCAGAGAATTTCACAGATTCACAACCCTCTGGGAGAAGAAATTCCTTCTCAACTCGGTTTTAAATTGGCTCCCCCGTATTTTGAGGTTGTGCCCCCTAGTTCTAGTCTCCCCGACCAGTGAAAACAACCTCTCTGCCTCTATCTTGTCCATCCCTTTCATTATTTTAAATGGTTCTATAAGATCACCCCTCATCCTTCTGAACTCCAATGAGTAAAGATCCAGTCTACTCAATCTATCATCATAAGGTAAACTCCTCATCTCCGGAATCAGCCGAGTGAATTGTCTCTGTACCCCCTCCAAAGCCAGTCTATCCTTCCTTAAGTAAGGTGACCAAAATTGCATGCAGTACTCCAGGTGCGGACTCACAAATACCCTGTACAGTTGCAGCAGGACCTCCCTGCTTTTGTATTCCATCCCTCTCGCAATGAAGGCCAACATTCCATTTGCCTTCCTGATTACCTGCTGCACCTGCAAACTAACATTTTGGGATTCATGCACAAGGACCCCCAGGTCCCTCTGCACCGCAGCGTGTTGTAATTTCTCCCCATTCAAATAATATTCCATTTTACTGTTTTTTTTCCAAGGTGGATGACCTCACATTTTCCGACATTGTATTCCATCTGCCAAACCTTAGCCCATTCGCTTAACCTATCTAAATCTCTTTGCAGCCTCTCTGTGTCCTCTACACAACCCGCTTTCCCACTAATCTTTGTGTCATCTGCAAATTTTGTTACACTACGCTCTGTCCCCTCTTCCAGATCATCTATGTATATTGTAAACAGTTATGGTCCCAGCACCGATCCCTGTGGCACACCACTAACCACCAATTTCCAACCCGAAAAGGAGCCATTTATCCCTACTCTCTGCTTTCTGTTAGCCAGTCAATTCTCTATCCATGCTTCCAGACTTTGGAAACTTCTCTGTTTTGTTTACAGCTACAAAATCCAAGGTAAATAACAAGCACCCTGGTTGAACTGCAGAGTCAAAATGGCTACACCCATAGGAGTAATGGGGCATTTAGGTGAATTTAGACATGACTGCGAAAGGTTCAAAGCATATGTGGATTAGCTAGAAATGTATTTCACTACAAATAACATAATCAAAGTTGCAGACAATGCTGACCAGCACCGAGCAGTGATGGAATGAAAAAGAGCGATTTTCTTATCTGAAGCTGGCCCTGAGTTGTATGAAATGCTGATAAAATCTGCTTGTCCCTGCCGAGCCAGAGGACACAACGCTTAAGGAGATTTTAACTAAGCTGGAACAACATTACAACCCCGTACCCATAGAAATTGCTGAAAACTATCATTTTGGTATACGAAATCAAACGGCTGCTAAAAATATCAGTGAGTACATTGTAGCATTAAAAAAGCTATCTATTCACAGTAATTTTGGAACCTTTCAAAACTGAGCATTGCGGGATCATTTTGTTTGTGGGATGAAAAATTATGCGGTCAGAAGAAAGTTATTGACAGTGCCTGACTTGACTTTTGATGTAGCTTGTCAGACAGCAAGGTCGATGGGTATGGCCGACCAATATTCCTACGAATTTCATATTAACTACAGTCGTCAGACAACCGAGGTGAATCGCCTGCAGATTCAAAGGAAAAGGCGGTGAGGGCCCAAAGTCTCAGAAACTAGAAATTCTAACAGAGCATTGAAGTCATGCTATCGGTGCCTGGGACAACACATTGCACGAAGTTGTCTATATGTAAAGGAAGAGTGTTTCTTCTGCAGAAAAACTGGGCTTCTTGTGAAGGCACGCAGACAGAAGGGTAAAGCAGCTTTCAAAGCTATGAGTAAAAATCTCCAGAGACTGCAAATCATGGAAGAACAATGACAGGACGAGCAGATTTAGGGTTAGTATTCAGGAGCACGACATTAATGGACAGCGATTCAAAAAGTATCAAAATCCACATAGATATTGCGGGATTCAAGATACCAATGGAAATCGACACTGATGCATCCATGAGTGTAGTACCAGAGTCACTATACCTCGACAAATTGCGTGAATTCCCATGGGAGAAATCCAAGATGGAGCTGCGAGGCTACTCGGGAGAGAATATTCCTGTGGTAAGTCGTATCACCATACTGGTGAAATAAATGGATCAATTTCAGAACTTGTCTCTAATAGTCGTGAAAGGAGTCAAGCCTGCCTTACTCGGAAGAAATTGGTTGAGATCACTGAAGCTGGATTGGAGTAAGATTTTCTGTGTTGAAACGAGATTTGCATCAACAGATGATGTTATCATGAGTTATCCGAAGGTGTTCTGTGAAACAGGCAGTCCGATCCAAGGCTTCAAGATGAGTGTCAGGGCTAGATCAAGGCTAGATCAGTTTACTGCAAGCCACGTTCCGTACCATATGCACTCAAGGAGAAAGTTGAGCAAGAACTCAAAAGACTAGAGACCGAGAACATTATTTCTAAGATAGATTGATATAATTGGGCTACACACATTGTTGTTGTACCTTAGTCCGATGGTAAGGTAAGATTGTGTGATGATTATAAAGTAACCGTAAACCAGGTTCTAGAGGGTAATATCCCCAATACATTGCCAAATATAGAAGATTTCTTCACAACACTGACAGGTGGTCAGATCTTCTCAAAGTTGGATCTTACGAATGCCTACTTACAGCTTGAACTAGATGAGGAATCCAAGTAATGCTTGATTATAAATACTCATCAATTTAATAGGCTACTGTTTGGAGTGTCTTCCACCCCTGCCATATTCCAAGGGGTGATGAACCAGATTTTGCAAGGTATTGAAGGGGTAGTATGTTATTTAGATGACATATTAATTTCAGCACCAAATAGGCAAATTGATAATAACATATTGAATTAAGTCCTCAAATGGCTGGAGAAGCACAGAGTAAGAATGTCTGCTTGTAAGTGTGGGTTATTTCAAAACTCAGTGAAGTACTTAGGGTACAGAGTAGACAAAGATGGTTTACATCCAACCACGGGAAAGCTGGATACATTCAGAAATGCACCCACTCCCAAGAATGTCACTGAAATTCGATCATTTTTGGGTCTTTTGAACTATTATGGGAAGTTCCGAACCAAATTTGACTGCAGTATTACATCCACTGAATGAAGTATTGAAAAAACAGGTCCATTGGAAGTGGTCAAAAGAATGTGATACAGCATTCAAGAAGTGTAAAAGCAAATTGGTAGAGAGCACCATGTTAGTTCACTATGACATATCTAAGGAGATTAAGCTAGCATGTGATGCCTCTCCGTATAGAGTTGGGGCAGTGATCTCTCATGTATTACGTAGTGGGGAGGAGAGACCAATTGCTTTTGCTTCACGCACTCTCAGTACAAGTGAGAGTAATTATGAGCAAATCTAAAGGGAAGTTTTGGCATTCGTTTTTAGGGTCAAGAAATTTCACAAATACTTGTGTGGTCGTAAGTTTACCATAGTTATGGACCATAAGCCCCTATCAGCAATCCTCCATTCAAAGTCCCCAGTTCCAACATTAGCTGCAGCCCAAATGTAGAGATGGGTTTTGATTTTTGTCCGCACATATGATATTGAATACAGACAATCAGCTGATCACAGTAATGCTGATGCAATGTCTAGATTGCCATCCCCATCACAAGTTGCACGCGATAGTGAAGAAATGTTTTATTTTTTATACATTCATGAATTGCCAGTCACAGCTGAAGAAATTGGTAGAGCAAGCAAACGGACCCAGTGATGTCAAAGGTGTATGATTATATTGCAAATGGATGACCAAAATAGGTAACAGACAAAGATATTCATCCATTCTTCATTCATAGGAATGAATTATCAGTCAATAAAGATTGTACCATGTGGGGTGTAAGAATGGTTATATTAAATAAATTCACGTCCAAATTATTTGTAGACCTCCATGACCAGCACCTGGGAATGTGCTTGACCAAGAGTTTTGCATGCAGTTACTTATGGTGGCCAGGTCTTGATAAACATATAGAATACCTCATGAGTCAATGTACAACATGTCAATTGGTAAGCAAGAAACCACCATCAGTACCATTACAGCCATGGAAATGGCCTCCCTGGGTGTGGCAAAGGCTACACATCGATTTTTCTGAGCTAGAAGGACAACAATTGTTAATTGTGATTGATTGCCATTCGAAGTGAGTCGAGGTGTTTCCAATGTGGAAAATAACAATAAGAAAAACAATAGACATTTTGCACAGTTTATTTTCTTCATTTGGCCTCCCAGAAGAAATTGGTTCTGATAATGGACCACAATTTCGTTCAGAAAAATTTGCACAGTTCACGAGCAAAAATGGTGTGAAACATACCAAGGTTCCACCGTACCACCCTGCTTCAAATGGTGCAGCAGAGCGCACTTTGCAAATTGTAAAACATGCCCTTATAAAACAGATGTTGGATCCAAATCCAAAGAAATGACAGTAGTCATTGGATCACAAATTGGCTAATTTTCTGATTACTTATCGTAATACTCCTCATACAACTGCTGGTAGAACACCAGCAGAGTTTTTTCTCAAATGACAGCCATGAACCAGATTCTCGTTGTTAAAACCAAATTTGGCACAGTCCATAGAAGAGACACAATTGAGATAGAAAGAAAATCATGATAGAAGTAGAGTAAAAGAGCGGTGTGAAATTAAATCAGAAGGTGAGAGTGAAGAACCATCACCATGAATGGGTAAAGTGGTTACTAGGAAGAGTGGTGAAGATATGTGGTCCTTGCACATATTTGGTCAAGATGTTTGATAATGGACAGGTTAGGTTTGTTCACATTGATCATATTTTACCTACAGACATGGAAGGAGTTGAAGGTGGGAATGATTCAATTATTTCTGACTCATCAGATAGTTTTGATACACCAGTAGCATATCCTACATCTAATGTACTAGAAACAAATCCAAGAGAAAATCAGAATTTTAGTCTGAGTCTGAGTCAGGTCAACAAACATTCTGAAGTTAGAGTGTGTTAAAATGGAAATCAAAGGAATTCCTTGGAGGAAAACTTTCCTCAGGATCAGCCTCGAATTAGTTTAAATTCAACGGCATGTTTGGAAGGTTCTGTTCGAGAGCGAAGGTATCCTCTATGAAACAGAAAACAAGTGGTTAAGCTTAATTTGTAAATATGGCAAAATAAGTCCATATCCTTTGTTATGTATAACCATGCAAGTTATGTGTGATGATCGTTGTTTTAATAACTTCTTCATTAAGGAGATAGAAGTGTAATGTCTGTAGTTCCATCCTGTGGACTTATTGTGTTATTGCAACTAGAGGGTTGAATAAAAGATAGGTCACCTGACAAGAAGCAGGAAGTTCCACAGACTGTTCTGGAAGATCTGCCATTTTAAAGACTTGTGTGCAGTGTATGCTTCTGTGGATTTATTACACTGTGCTTTTGTATTTGGTCTTAAATCATATGCGCATGGATATATCTAAGAAGTGGTGTCATCGAGATTTTGTCTAAAACACAATAATGTACTAGAGGTCCATTAATATTTGAAAGTGCATTCTCAGCTTCTCTTCCTTTCATTAGCCTCCTCCAAGACTATTGACCTCCACGTGAAATTGGGCAAATACATTCCTTGATGGATTCTAATGACCATGTCAATTCATGATTTACTGCCTGGAAGTAATTCTCCATGGGGAAAAATAAACAGTGCCAAGAAACTGAAATTAGAATTCTCTCGGCTAATGGCATGCTCAGCTTATAATCATGCTACTTGTAGGACCTGTCTGGTACAATTCTACACTGGTTTCGTTTTGAAACATTGAACACTAAACTTTAACACAAGACCTCTTGGGTATGTTTTGCAGTTATTAACGAAAGTCATGTCTCCGGCGTGCCTCTTTTGTCAAAAATAGAGTAGCAAACGTTTCCTGGTCAATTCATTATTTTGTTTTCTTTACTTTTACATTCTGGCTCTTAAAGCTCTTTTGATGGGGCACTACTTCATTTAATATGCAAATCTATACTGAACTTACATTGACCAGAAGTTTTTGAAAACTGGAAATAAAACATTCCCAATTCCCTGGTTTCAGACCCAGTTGTGGCTTATGCTTACAATAATGTGAAGGTGCAGTCACTGAGAGGCAGCTGAGAATTCTTCTTAGGCATAAGTGCCTACAATTAAAATCATTGAAATCAAGCGAATAACTTGGTGACCACTTGGGACTGCAAAGCTGGCAAAGATTGGTATGTTCAAGACTGCTGTCCCTTTCCTTCCTTCCATGATAACCTCTAAATGAGTATCTCTGATAGGCTTAATTTCAGCTCCTTGTCTTGCGTAGTCATTGCAGTATTATGAAGTCTATTTCAAAACTACTATAAACAAAAATCATGATGTTTTTTAGAAAGGTTGCACACAGATGTATGTGGATATAGTACAGGTGATGAAAGAAATTATGCAAAAGGCATCGACAAAAGAGGAAGACATGAAAAAAACAATACACAATGAAATACAGAGAAAGTGAATCACTGTAAATGGATACAACATCGGGTCGTTGGTTGAGAAGTTTGTTGTAAACGGCAATTAGTTGGACAGTGATGGCCAGGGAAAAATTAACAACACATTTTTTAACACAGCAGGGGTAATTTTATGAAATTGCTTTCCTGTCGGGGAACCTCGCCCACCGAGAGCATACATAACGGGTTGGGGTGCAAACTCCCCCATGATTTTCTGCACATTAAAGCCAATGGATGGATGAGGTTCTCACCTGGAGTGTGATTTCATAAAATTACTCCTTTATCCCAACTCCTGATTGTAGCAGAGAACCCCAGTGTTGTAAGTCTGGTACTTGAAAAAAAAGCATTTTTCTCATCATTCAAGTGAACTGAATCTATCACCCAGTGATGCATATTCTTTGGCAATGAATCAGTTATGTTGACCAGCTATATTCAAGAGCTTATATTCCAAAGTTCCGCCTCACTATGATCTTACGAGCTGCACAAGAAATATAGGAAAAATTAACTGTATCATTTGTCTCATTAATTTCAATTCATCCTTCTATAGTGAAGTGATGTGTTGCTGTCTCTGACAGATAGCAGATACTCCAGTGGTATCCAAATAAGCAGACTGAAAGATAACATTATTCTGACAGTAGTTCAGTGGGATTAAGTAAACATTTTGATGCTTTGTTTAGTAACATATTCAAGAGAAGCTGCATTATTTAAATGTTAAATGTTTCCAGAGGGATTTGTCCCTTTGCATGCCTGATAACCACTGCAGGAGAATCCTTTGAACCAATTTTCCCCAGTCGATTTATCCAGTTTTTAGATGTACAAATTTTGGCATGTATGCAAGTGGAATCCCACAGGTATTAGTCCTTAGGCAGCTGCAAGTCATATTATTTTATTAATGACCTTGACAAAAGAATAATAAACTAAATACCTAAGTTAGAAAATTCTGCAGAATTGTGTAAAAGGACTAAGGGCTCAATTTTTGCCACCAGTGGGTGCTGTTTTTTGGGTGTCCGCTGATTTTTTTTTGAGTAATCTTGATTTTGTAACTTTCCTCAAAGTTTGTATGCCAGCGGCAACTGTCAGCGCCAGATTTTTTTGTATACCAGAATTTTTGGTTCAGGTCTGGGTGAAAACTGATTCCTGTGCTATTTTTGGCCATTTTTGACCATTTAAGTGATTTCCCCAACACTGATTTTTTTTTTAAGGACGGCGCAGAGTGGCTTTGTACTGATCAGAAAAACCCTACGTTAAGGTTAGGAAATCGGTGCTCAGTTCTGTATCGGAGCTGTTTCTTTGCAATTTAGTCTTGTTCATAAACATAGTTTATAATGACCATCTTTAGTGCATTCCTTGCATCTCTTTACATTAAAGATTACTTACTGGTTCTGGTGTTCGGCACCGCTGCAATCCTGGGCAGATTAGAATCCCTGCTGCAGCCCCAAGCCGAATGGCCCCCCGCTCCCAGTCCCGCTACAACCCCGGGCTGAATGGCCCCCCGCTCCCAGTCCTGCTGCAATTCCGGGCCGATTAGAATCCCTGCTGCAACCAAAGGCCAAATGGCCACCCCGCTCCCAGTCCTGCTGCAATTCCGGGCCGATTGGCCTCCCCGCTTCAATCCTGGGCCGAAAGGATCCTGCTACCGGCCCCGCTGCAATCTCGGACTGAATATCTCCCTACTCTCCCGGTCCTGCTGCAATCCCGGGCAATCCCAACCCCCTTCCCGGTCCTGCTCCACTGCCGCTGCAAGCCCTGGCCGTGGAACTTCAACTCGCAGTTAGGGGGAGCTTCAGCTGCCAGTGTGTCTCTCATTACCCTGGCAACTTTAGCTTTTGGCACAGACTTGAAACATAGAAACATAGAAACAGAGAAAATAGGTGCAGGAGTATGCCATTCGGCCCTTCGAGCATGCACCGCCATTCAATAAGATCATGGCTGATCATTTCCTCCGTACCCCTTTCCTGCTTTCTCTCCATACCCCTTGATCCCCTTAGCTGTAAGGGCCATATCTAACTCCCTCTTCAATATATCCAATGAACTGGCATCAACAACTCTCTGCAGCAGGGAATTCCACAGGTTATCAACTCTCTGTGTGAAGAAGTTTCTCCTCATCTCTTTCCTAAATGGCCTACCCCTTATTCTAAGCCTATGTCCCCTGGTTCTGGACTTCCCGAAACATCGGGAACATCCTTCCCGCATCTGACCTGTCCAGTCCAGTCAGAATCTTATACATTTCTATGGGATCCCCTCTCATCCTTCTGAACTCCAGTGAATAAAGGCCCAGTTGATCCGGTCTCTCCTCATATGACAGTCCAGCCATCCCTGGAATCAGTCTGGTGAACCTTCACTGCACTCCCTCAATAGCAAGAACGTCCTTTCTCAGATTAGTAGACCAAAACTGAACACAATATTCCAGGTGAGGTCTCACTAAGGCCCTGTACAACTGCAGAAAGACCTCCCTGCTCCTATACTCAAATCCCCCAGCTATGAAGGCCAACATGCCATTTGCCTTCTTCACCGCCTGCTGTACTTGCATGCCCACTTTCAGTGACTGATGAACCATGACACCCAGGTCTCGTTGCACTTCCCCTTTTCCTAATCTGCCGCGATTCAGATAATATTCTGCCTTCGTGTTTTTGCCCCCAAAATGGATAACCTCATATTTATCCACATTATACTGCATCTGCCATGCATTTGCCCACTCACCTAACCTGTCCAAGTCACCCTGCAGCCTCTTAGCGTCCTCCACACAGCTCACACCGCCACCCAGTTTAGTGTCATCCACAAACTTGGAGATATTACACTCAATTCTTTCACCTAAATCGTTAATGTATATTGTAAAGAGCTGGGGTCCCAGCACTGAACCCTGCGGCACTCCACTAATCACTGCCTGTCATTCTGAAAAGGACCCGTTTATCCCGACTCTCTGCTTCCTGTCTGCCAACCAGTTCTCTATTCACGTCAGTACATTACCTCCAATACCATGCGCCTTGATTTTGCACACCAATCTCTTGTGCGGGACCTTGTCAAAAGCCTTTTGAAAGTCACAGCACATCCACTGGTTCTCCCTTGTCCACTCTGCTAGTTACATCCTCAAAAAATTCCAGAAGATTCGTCAAGCATGATTGCCCTTTCATAAATCCATGCTGACTTGGTCTGATCCTGTCACTGCTTTCCAAATGCGCTGCTATTTCATCTTTAAGAATTGATTCCAACATTTTCCCCAGTACTGATGTCAGGCTAACCGGTCTATAATTACCCATTTCCTCTCTCCCTCCTTTTTTAAAAAGTGGTGTTACATTAGCTACCCTCCAGTCCATAGGAACTGATCCAGAGTCGATAGACTGTTGGAAAATGATCACCAATGCTTGCACTATTTCTAGGGCCACTTTCTTAAGTACTCTGGGATGTAGACTATCAGGCCCCGGGGATTTATCGGCCTTCTATGTTTCTATGTTTCTATGTTTCAATCCCATCAATTTCCCTAACACAATTTCCCGCCTAATAAGGATATCCTTCAGTTCCTCCTTCTTACCAGACCCACTGTCCCCTAGTACATTCGGAAGGTTATTTGTGTCTTCCTTCGTAAAGACAAAACCAAAGTATTTGTTCAACTGGTCTGCCATTTCTTTGTTCCCCATTATAAATTCACCTGAATCCGACTGCAAGGGACCTACGTTTGTCTTCACTAATCAGTATTAGATTTTATGTAACTGTTCAACAGTGTTATATTAAATGACAAGATGACCTGAAAATGATATAACCTGGTTCCTAGGTCTGAAATGATCACTTCATTTCCAGGCTGACTGCATGTCTGTAGGCTTCCAAATAACCTTGATAGTGCTCCAACCCCCAAGAGAATCCAGCCCTCCAGGCCATCCATGCAGCTGCGTGGCTTCTGACCATCCCAAAAATCCTTTGACTATCCCGAGAACCCTCTGCCCTTGAGGGGAAAACAGATTCTATTCTTATAGTATAATACACTATTGGCCTGTGCCTAATTAACACGAAATACATAGTTACAGGTTTAACTGAGGCAATATTTTTCGGTCTTTACCCCGCTTATAATCTTTTTGGCCTTTGCCTCTGTTCTACAAGCTTTGTTTATATTACAGTAAGGGCTCAAAGTTGCCCCCTCATTAAGGTCCACTACCACCTCTAAGCAAGAAAGAAAGACTTGGATTTCTATGGCGCCTTTCATGACGACCGGACGTCACAAAGCGCTTTACAGTCAATGATGTACTTTTGGAGTGTAGTCACTGTCGTAAGAGGCAGCAATGGCGTGGCACTGATGACTCCTAGCAGCGTCTGACCCGCTCCACACGCACTTCCACCCTGCAGCCGACCAGAACACCGCCCACAGCTGAAATGTTTGTCAACATCCTGAATATCGGTCTACTCTCTGCCCCATGGATTGGGGCAGAGAAAATTCTTCAGAAACAGTAGGTGAGCCTACTTTCTGTCGGGAGGCCCATTTCGGCCCCTAAGTGTCGAGATCAATCTTTATCTTTTACTATGATGTGTGGTATCTTGGCAATTAGCCTCCTATCAAGGTATGAACCTTCTTCTCGATTTGGATGTTTATCAATATGTGTTTTTGCTTTTCAAAACTGTCTTTTGTTCATGCATAGAGACAAGATTCAAGTTCCACTTTCTCCCACATTTGCTCTAAAACTAAAATTGCTAAGGGAAAGAATGCTGGGATATCTTGACCATTTAAATCATATCAAAGCATTCCAACAGTGACCAACTAACATCAATCCTTACATAGTAAAAGACTGCATGCCAAAGTATATGAAATGTTGGGGTGTACATCCAGATACATAAGAGTAAACTTGCAATGCAACCTTAGGAATTTGCAGCTGAGAAGGAAGTCATTAGACCCATTGTACCCGATAATAACCTAAAGACAGTTCTGAGCAGGAGAGTGGGTAGGGTAATAGCAGGCACAAAGCCCAGATGAAGTTTTGGCATGTTGGAATGTCATATTTCTACATGGTGACCTAATTATAATTTTACTTCCGAAATTCGCTTCACCAATGCGAGTTAGAAGGCATGGTGTGCATTCACATGATGCCATCTCAACTCAGTACTTAAAGGGTCATTTTAAAGATGGAATTTGGAGGAGTTAAGAATTTAAACAAAGAGAGGGAGAAGTTTCATGATGCATTCAGGACGGGAAATGGATGCGTCTCGATTTAATGATGCTTCACTTTATGTACTGCTGGGTGCAGTGAGGAGCAAGAAGGAAATGAACTTCGCCAGCAACAGGAGAAAGAAACCTATAGCTGTCACTAAGTGTATGTTTGGAGGTGGTGCCAAAGTCAGCAGCAGGAAATTTGTGGCCCATTTTGGATTATGGTGCAGGAAGTATTTTAATAACCTAACCAAGGCAGAAAAGGTTAGAAGAGTTGCACATTCAACAACAACAACTTGTATTTTTATAGCACCTTTAATGGAGCGAAACACCCCAAGGCGCTTCACAAGAGTATTATGAGAAAAAAATTTGACACCGAGCCACATAAGGAGAAATTAGGTCAGGTGAACTAAAGCTTGGTCAAAGAGTTAGATGTTAAGGAGCGTCTTGAAGAACGGAAGAGAAGTAGAGAGACAGAAAGGTTTAGGCATGGAGTTGCAGAGCTTAGGGTCTAGGCAACAGAAGGCACAGCCGCCAATTGTTGAGCAATTATAATCAGGGATGCTCATGAGGGCAGAATTAGAGGAGTGCAGATATCTCGGGGTGGGTGGGGGCGTGGTTGTGTGGCTTAAGGAGCTTACAGAGATAGGGAGGAGCGAGGCCATGGAAGGATTTGAAAACAAGGATGAGAATTTTGAAATCAAGGTGTTGCTGAACTGGGAGCCAATGCAGGTCAGCGAGCACAGGGGTTGGATCACCTCAAGTTTACGTAGAGTACAATGTGGGAAGCCAGCCAGAAGTGCATTGGAATAGTCACCTACAACTGGTGGTGTACAACATCCACTCTCGTTATGTCTTGTCAAGCCTATTCATATCATTCCACACACCCACTTAACTTTCAAGAGCAGCCATTGCTCTTGCTATGCACTTCCTTACTTTCCCATTTATCCATCCACCACTGCTACTCACTGCAATCCTTAGGCAATGTGATTCATCTGCCTGATAGTCACCCTTATCCAATGCACTGTTTGAGTGAACATTGGGTGAACACATGCCGTTACAGTCATTCATATGTCTGCTCTTTCCCCTGTTGCAGGAGAAGAGAGTACAAAACATAAGGGAGAGGGAGAGGGCTGAAGGTGGGCCTCCCCAGATTTTGCAGCTGACAGATTCATCGGAGGAGGCAATGAAGATCAATGGTAACTCTTATCTCTGACCATCGGAGAAGGAGAGACTGGGAATTCACAGATGCCTGCTGATGGAATAAAACATATATCTGACACACATCTCATACATTAGCTCGTCATGTTAACTTTATTTCAGCAACGAGTGAAATATGATATGCCTGCTTATGCTGAGTTGTTACATTGCCAGCGCTGATTCATATCCCTTTCTTCCCTCTCCAGGGTTGTCATACATAGCACTCACAGCAGTCTGCCAACTTTGTCATGTTGCCCATTCTAGCGTGCAACTCGCCTGCTCATTTTCTTGGTGATGAATGTGAAAACATGAATTTACGGGACCAATAGGGGGATGTGTAACATGTAGGTAGTTGTTTAGAGGACTGCTTTGTGTGACTGGTGGGGGTGGGGGATGGGGTTGGGGCGGGGAAGAGGGTCTGATGATGGTTACTTTGGTCGAGTATGAGTGACTAACTGAATCACTATTCTTGGCATCCTGAGCAGCAATGCGAGCACCTGGTCTGGTGTTGGGTTCCCCATCTTCATCTTCCTCCTCATCCTCCTCCTCTTCTTCATTGGTATCATCATCAGATGATGAGTGATGAGCATCTTCTTCTTTCTCCATCTCTAATCCTTGCTGCTGAGCGGGATGCAGCACACTACGATCATTCTGGACATCCTTACTGGCAAGTATCAAAGGGCACCTCCAGACCTATCCAGGTACCAGAAGCACATCTTCAGCATCCTGACTTTTTTGCTTGTTGACACATCTGGTGATCATGTGGCTGTTGCACCACTCTTGGGCTTCATTAGTGGGGTTCCTCAGGTGTCATGAGCCAAGTTTGAAGGGAATATCCTTTACCTGCTAAAAGCCATTCCTTCTGCTTCCAGGTACGAAGAGGTCTGGTATGTTGGACTGCCACAGAATGAAAGCATCATGGCAGCTCCCAGGGAATTTGCCACGCATTTGCATCAACCTTTTCTTGTAGTTGCACACCAGTTGCACATTAATGAAATGACATCCCTTGCAGTTGATGAATACTCCTGGTTGAGCTGGTGCTCCTCAGATTGAGACGTTTGTGCAATCGACGGCATCCTGTGCTTGTGGGAAGTCAGCCACAGATGCAAATCTGACTACCCACTCATTCTGGCTATTTTCGTTGCAGTGGAAGTTGACATAAGTCTTTCAATCTTTCCAAAGATTTTCAGAATTATTGTTCCCTATTGTGCCATTCCCCTTTAATTGTTCTCATCCATTTACATTTTACTTATACCCAATTTTTTAATCCCATCACCAGTGTGCTCCTTAGACCCATCTAAATCTGTCCTTGAAGTTCTGATAATGAACTGAGTTAGGTAAATTGGGTGAAACAATGCATTATCATTTTAGTGTGTCAAAAACCCATCAAAAGCTGCTTTCTGGCATAAACTGCTACATTAAAGGAAATTCTAGGCAATAGGATAATTGGTTAATGGTTGCATTAAGACAGTGGAATGAAGAATTTATAGACACATGAAAACAAGGGCGAGAAGATTGTTCCTCAGATGCTGTAACCTCGTGCAGTATGCATCCCAATTCCTAGAAACCACTCAAAAATGATCAGTATTGAATTTGATGAAATTCCACCCAATGTATCAACAGTGGCTCATTGATAGCGCTCTCCTCTGAGTCAGCATGTTTTGGGTTGAATTCCCACTTTAGAGACATGAGCATAATATCTACATTGACATTGCAACGGAGTACTGTGGGAGTGCTGCACTGTCGAAGGTGCCATGTTTCAGATGAGACGATAAATCGAGGCCCCATCTGCCCTCTCAGGTGGATGTAGAAGATCCCATGGCACTATTTTGAAGAAGAACATGGGTGTTTTCTCCAATATTTTCCCCTCAATAAACATTAATAAAAAAAACAGATTACCTGATTATTATCACGTTGCTGTTTGTGGACATTGCTGTGTTCAAATTGGCTGCCGTGTTTCCTACAGTACAACAGTGACTACACATCAAAAGTACTTCATTGGCTGTAAAGCACTTTGAGATGTCCTGAGGTCATGAACGATGCTATACAAATGCAAACCTTTCTTTCTGACACCTAAATTAAGCTGCAAGAAACTATGCTTGCCCATGAGTTACCATTAAAAATACTTAATTAATCATCCCTTAGTCCTTCCACCAGCTATGTTGCAAAGTCCCTAGGAACATTTGATATGAACATTGTTAAACATTCATACAATTATATCGGCAACACTACATTCTATTCTTAGATCTTGACAGATTCCATTTTTTCCCCATCAAAACATCCAGAAGAGATGTTATTAGAAAGTAGCACGATATTATTACAATCTCCCCAACTTCCTTCCTCCTTGTTGGACTAATTTATCTTCAAGGGCTACTAATAAGTACATGATGGATGATACTGAGTTCACTGATCCAATCTGATCAAAGCCACCACGCCCTTGTAAGAAGTCAGCATTTTTGCGATATACCCAGTTTCCTGCAGGTATAGGGTGTGAGGTTGCAGCTAAGCTTGATCCTACTCACCCAAAATGTGTCTATTTATCAAATCTAGCTGATTTGATGATGTTCTAGCAATCAGCCATCCGACATCTGAGCCTAACCCTTTGGGAAAACCTAAGATTGCAACAGATAAACTCTACCAGTTTCTCTTGGATGTTTAAACCTTGGTTATTTATCTCTCTCAGGAGTTTAAAAGTGAAAACTCAAAACATTAGTAATTGTTAGTAGCTTCTAAGTAAAATTAACAGTTGAATATTTAGATTTCTTTCAGGCTGAAGTAAAGACAAACTAGCTTGCTAGCTTTCCAGCAGCTTGCTAAATAGCTAGTTAATTAAAACTATTTTAAATCGGTTCTTTGAACAGCTGATCAGTGGTGACTCATCTGAGCCACAAGCAGTTGAAGAACTCAGAGCTAGTGCTGGTAACCCGGAGTGCTTCAGCTCAGAGTGAGAAAATAGGAGTTTGCTAATTGGGAGAATTCGGTGAAATGGGGGCTGGAGGTGTTGCTTTGCCTTGTTTTTCCTAACTTTTTCCACAGATGGCGGCATACCTGAGCGGGAGCAGACCGAGACCCGAGAGTGGGGATAAATGCCACAGCAGACCAAATCATACGGCTAGTGTGATCTCATAGATTGGTTTTGATCACCTGATTGGGTCGGAGAGGAATTTTTCTAGATTTTATCCCAATTGGCCTGGGTTTTTATCTGGTTATTTGCCTCTCCCAGGACATCGCACAGCTCCATGTGAGGAGAACTCACATCACAGGTAAGGCAGGTAAGTGATTGGTAGTGACTGTGGGCTAACTTTTTCTTTAAATTAACATGTAGCATATAACTAAATACTAAAATCTAACCTTTATTTGTTTAACTAATTTAATCAACCATATAGAGTAAATACTTGATTAATGCTAAACTAATGAATTAAATAATATAATGGGAAAACAGGAGATGTGTTGCTCCTGCAATTTTTGGGAGCTTCTGGACATTGTGGTCCAGGGCGACTACATCTGCGGTAAGTGTCTACGGCTCAAAGAACTTCGGCTCCGAGTTGACGAGCTGGAGTCATCAGAGACATCAGAGAGGGAGAAAGTTACCTGGACCTTTTGCTCCATGAGGCAGCCACACCCTCTAGATTAAATACTTTATAATTGACATGTGGTCAGGGACAGGAGGGTGTGATGGCGAGTGAAGCAGGTAAGGGGATCCAGGAGGTAGTATTGCAGGAGCCTCAATCCCTGCACTTGACCAATAGATTTGAGATTCTTGAGGACAAGTGTGCAGACTGCGGGGTGGTTGAGCAGACTGACCAAGGCACCATGGTGCAGAAAGCCATCCAAATGGGGGGAGTAAAGAGGCAGGTGGCTGTAGTAGGGGACGGTATAGTTGGGGGGATAACATAGAAACATAGAAACATCGAAAATAGGTGCAGGAGTCGGCCACTCGGCCCTTCGAGCCTGCACCAACATTCAATAAGATCATGGCTGGACGTTCACCTCAGTACCCTTTTCCTGCTTTCTCTCCATACCCTTTGATCCCTTTAGCCGTAAGGGCCATATCTAACTCCCTCTTGAATATATCCAATGAACTGGTATCAACAACTCTCTGCAGTAAGGAATTCCACAGGTTAACAACTCTCTGAGTGAAGAAGTTTCTCCTCATCTCAGTCCTAAATGGCTTACCCCTTATCCTGAGACTGTGTCCCCTGCTTCTGGACTTCCCCAACATCGGGAACATTCTTCCTGCATCTAACCTGTCCAGTCCCGTCAAAATTTTATATGTTTCTATGAGATCCTCTCTCATCCTTCTAAACTCCAGTGAATACAGGCACAGTCGATCCAATCTCTCCTCATATGTCAGTCATGCCATCCCGGGAATCAGTCTGGTGAACTTTTGCTGCACTCCCTCAATAGCAAAAATGTCCTTCCTCAGATTAGGAGACCAAAACTGAATGCAATATTCCAGGTGGGGCCTCACCAAGTACAACTGCAGTACGACCTCCCTGCTCCTATACTCAAATCCCCTAGCTATGAAGGCCAAGATACCATTTGCCTGCTTCACTGCCTGCTGTAACTGCATGCCAACTTTCAATGACTGATGTACCATGACACCCAGGTCTCGTTGCACCTCCCCTTTTCCTAATCTGCCGCCATTCAGATAATATTCTGCCTTCACGTTTTTTGCCACCAAAGTGGATAACCTCACATTTATCCACATTATACTGCATCTGTCATGCATTTGCCCACTCACCTAACCTGTCCAAATCAACCTGCAGCCTCTTAGCATCCTCCTCACAGCTCACACCACCACCCGGCTTAGTGTCATCTTCAAACTTGGAGAAATTACACTCAATTCCTTCATCTAAATCATTAATGTATATTGTAAATAGCTGGGGTCCCAGCACTGGGCCTGCGGCACCCACTAGTAACTGCCTGCCATTCTGAAAGGGACCCGTTTAACCCGACTCTCTGCTTCCTGTCTGCCAACCAGTTCTCTATCCACTTCAGTACATTACCCCCAATACCATGTGCTGTAATTTTGCACATCAATCTCTTCTGTGGGACCTTGTCAAAAGCCTTTTGAAAGTCCAATTACACCACATCCAGTGGTTCTACCTTGTCCACTCTACTAGTTACATCCTCAAAAAATTCCAGAAGATTTGTCAAGCATGATTTCCGTTTCATTAATCCATGCTGACTTGGACCGATCCTGTCATTGCTTTCCAAATGCGCTGCTATTTCCTCTTTAATAATTGATTCCAACATTTTCCCCAATACTGATGTCAGGCTACCCGGTCTATAATTACCTGTTTGCTCTCTGCCTCCTTTTTTAAAAAGTTGTGTTACATTAGCTACCCTCCAGTCGATAGGAACTGATCCATAGTCGATAGACTGATGGAAAATGATCACCAATGCATCCACTATTTCTAGGGTCACTTCCTTAAGTACTCTGGGATGCAGACTATCAGATCCCAGGGATTAAGCAGCCTTCAATCCCATCAATTTCCCGAACACAATTTCCCGCCTATTAAGGATTTCCTTCAGTTCCTCTTTCTCACTGGAACCTCGGTTCCCCAGTATTTCCGGAAGGTTATTTGTGTCTTCCTTCTTGAAGACAGAACCAAAGTATTTGTTCAACTGGTCTGCCATTTCTTTGTTCCCCATTATAAATTCACCTCAATCTGACTGCAAGGGATTTGTCTTCACTAATCTTTTTCTCTTCACATATCTAAAGAAGCTTTTGCAGTCAGTTTTTATGTTCCCAGCAAGCTTCCTCTCATACTCTATTTTCCCCCTCCTAATTAAACCCTTCGTCGTCCTCTGCTGAATTCTAAATTTCTCCCAGTCCTCAGGTTTGCTGCTTTTGTTGGCCAATTTATATGCCTCATCCTTGGATTTAACACTATCCTTCTTTTCTCTTGTTAGCCACGGTTGAACCACCTTCCCCATTTTATTTTTACTCCAGACAGGGATGTACAATTGTTGAAGTTCATCCATGTGATCTTTAAATGTTTGCCATTGCCTATCCACCGTCAACCCTTTAAGTATCATTCACCAGTCTATTTTAGCCAATTCCCATGTCATACCATCGAACTTATCTTTCCTTAAGTTCAGAACCCTCAGTCTCTGAATTAACTGTGTCACTCTCAATCTTAATAAAGAATTCTACCATATTATGGTCAATCTTCCCCAAGGGGCCTCGCAAACAAGATTGCTAATTAGTCCTTTCTCATTACACATCACCCAGTATAGGATGGCCAGCCCTCTAGTTGGTTCCTCGACATATTGGTCGAGAAAACCATCCCTAATACTCTCCAGGAAATCCTCCTCCATCGTATTGCTACCAGTTTGGTTAGCCCAATTTATATGTAGATTAAATTCGCCCATGATAACTGCTGTACCTTTATTGCACGCATCCCTAATTTCTTTTTTGATGATACTGTTGTTTGGTGGTCTGTTCACAACTCCCCCTAGTGTTTTCTGCCCTTTGGTATTCCACAGCTCCACCCATATAGATTCCACATCATCCAAGCTAATGTCCTTATTACTATTGTGTTAATTTGCTCTTTAACCAGCAATCCTTTTCCTTTCTGTCTATCCTTCCTGAATGTTGAATACCCTTGGATGTTGAGTTCCCAGCCTTGGTTACCCTGGAGTCATGTCTCCGTGATGCCAATTATATCATATTCGTTAATTGCTGCCTGTGCAGTTAATTATTCCACCTTATTACGAATACTCCTCTCATTGAGGCACAGAGCCTTCAGGCTTGTCTTTTTAACACACTTTACCCCTTTAGAATTTTGCTGTAATGTTGCCCTTTTTAATTTTTGCCTTGGCTTTCTCTGCCCTCCACTTTTACTTTTCTTCTTTCTATCTTTTGCTTCTGCCCCCATACTATTTCCCTCTGTCTCCCTGTAAAGGTTCTCATCCCCCTGCCATATTAGTTTAACCGCTCCCCAACAGCACTAGCAAACACTCCCCCTTGGACATTGGTTCCAGTCCTGTCCAAGTGCAGACCGTCTGGTTTGTACTGGTCCCACCTCCCCCAGAACTCGTTCCAATGTCCCAAGAATTTGAATCCCTCCCTTCTGCATCACTCCTCAAGCCACGTATTCTTCTGAGCTATCCTGCAATTCCTATTCTGACTAGCACGTGGCACTGGTAGCAATCCTGAGATTACTACCTTTTGAAGTCCTACTTTTTAATTTAACTCCTAGCTAGCTAAATTAAGCTTGCAGTACCTCATCCCGTTTTTTACCTATATCGTTGGTACCTATATGCACCATGACAACTGGCTGTTCACCCTCCCCCTCCAAAATATGTGGCAGCTGCTTTGAGACATCCTTGACCCTTGCACCAGGGAGGCAACATACCATCCTGGAGTCTCGATTGTGGCCGCAGAAATGCCTATCTATCCCCCTTACAATAGAATCCCCTACCACTATAGCTCTCCCACTCTTTTTCCTGCCCTCCTGTGCAGCAGAGCCATCCACAGTGCCATGAACTTGGCTGCTGCTGCCTTCCCCTGATGAGTCATCCCCCCCAACATGACCCAAAACGGTGTATTTGTTTTGGAGGGGGATGACCGCAGATACCCCTGCACTACCTTCCTTCCACTGCTCTTCCTGTTGTTCACCCATTCCCTATCTCTCTGTGTAACCTTTACCTGCGGTATGACCAACACACTAAACGTGATATTCACGGCATCCTCAGCATCGCGGATGCTCCAGAGTGAATCCACCCGCAGCTTCAGTGCTGCAAGGCGGTCTGTTAGGAGCTGCAGTAGGATAAACTTCCCACACATGTAGTCGTCTAGGACACTGGAAGCGTCCCTGAGTTCCCACATAGCAGAGGAGGAGCATGACACATCTGAGCTCTCCTGTCATGAATTAACCCCTAGATTAATTTTATTTGGCAACAACAATGATAAAGATTCCCTACTGATAAAGGAAAAGAAAAAGAAAAACTACTCACCAATCATCAGCCAATCACTTACCCCCTTGGCTGTGATGTCACCCTTCGATTTCTTTCTACTTCTTTTTTGCCTTCTCTCCCTGCTGCAGCTGTACCAGCTGGCCTCCTCCTCCGATCTCCCGCGCCTCCTCGAACTCCCGCTCCCCGACTGTGACTTATGGGCCTTTTATATGCCTCCTCCTCCGATCTCCCATGCCTCCTCGAACTCCTGCTCCCCGACTGTGACTTATGGGCTTTTTATAGGCCTCCTCCTCCGATCTCCCGCGTCTCCTAGGGTTCTCTGCAGCCAAGAGCGTGCATCCCGAAGGCTGTGTTGCCTACCCAGTGCCAAGGTAAAGGACATCTCCTCATGGCTGGCGAAGAACTTGGAGTGGGTGGGGGAGGATCCAGATGTCATGGTACATGTAGGTACCAATGACATAGGTAGGGTTAAGAAAGAGGTTCTGCTGAGAGAGTTTGAACAGTTAGGGATTCAATTGAAAAGCAGAACCACAAAGGTAATAATCTCTGCATTATTACCTGAGCCACGAGCAAATTGGCATAGGGTCAATAGAATCGATGAGATGAATGCATGGCTCAGAGATTGGTGTGGGAGAAGTGGGTTTCGATTCATGGGGCACAGGCACCAATACTCAGGAAAGAGAGAGCTACTCTGTGGGACGGATTGCACCTAAACTATGCTGGGACCAGAGTTCTAGCGAACTGACTAACTCGGGAGGTAGATAGGGCTTTAAACTAAATAAGGGTGGGGGCATGGGGGAAGATGGTCGCAGTAGAGAGCAATCTAGAATGCTAAAGAGAAAAGAAAAGGAAGCAATGCAGAAAAGTGAATGTGGTAAGGATAGCCAGATTATGTCAGGAAGGGACAGAGCATACAAACAAAAGAGTGCACTAGCAAATAGGGTTCAGGTAAGAAAAAATAGCGAAAAGACAAATAGGGCTATCGTACAAAATAATGTTAAGATGTCTAATAATGATAAAAAGACAAATTTATAAGCATTGTATCTGAATGCACGAAGCATCTGTAATAAGGTAGACGAATTAACAGCGCAAATAGATGTAAACGGATATGATATCACTAATTACGGAGACATGATTGCAGGGTGACCAGGGTTGGGAACTGAATGTCCAAGGATATTCGATATTTAGGAAGGACAGACAAAAAGGAAGAGGGGGTGGTGTGGCGTTGTTAGTCAATAGTGAGAAAGGATATTGGCTCAGAAAATCAAGATGTAGAATCAGTTTGGGTGGAGGTAAGGAGCAGCAAGGGGCAGAAAACATTGGTGGGAGTTGTCTATAGGCCTCCAAACAGTAGTGGTAGTGTAGAGGACGGCATCAAACAGGAAATTAGAGATGCATGTAGCAAGGGTACCGCAGTAACCATTGGTGACTTTAATCTACATATAGACTGGCCAAACCAAATTAGCAACAATACTGTGGCAGATGAATTCTTGGCGTGTGTACGAGATGGATTTTTAGACCAGTATGTTGAGGAGCCTACTAGGGAACAGGCTATCCTAGATTGGGAATTGTGCAATGAGAAGGGGCTAATTAACAGTCTTGTGCGGGGTCCTTTAGGGAGGAGTGACCATAACATGATTGAATTTCTTATTAAGATGGAAAAAGAAGTAGTCCAATCCAAAACTAGGGTTCTAAATCTAAACAAAGGAAACTACGAAGGTATGAGGAATGAATTGGCTATAATAGATTGGGGAGATTTATTAAAAAGCATGATGCTAATATTTAAGGAATGAATACATGAATTGCAACAGTTATACATTCCTTTCTGGCATAAAAACACCAAAGGAAAAGTGGCCCAACCATGGCTAACAAAAGAAATGAAGGATAGTATTAGATCCAAAGAGGAGTTATACAAAGTTGCCAGAAAAAGTAGCAAGCCTGAGGATTGGGAGCAGTTTAGAATGCAGCAAAAAAGGACCAAGAGATTGATTAAGAGGGGAAAAATAGAGTACGAGAGTAGACTTGCAAGGAAGATAAAAACTGACTGCAAAAGTTTCTACAAGTACGTAAAAAGAAAAAGATTAGTGAAGCCAAATGTAGATCCTTTACAGACAGAAACAAGAGAATTTGTATTGGGGAACAAGGAAATGGCAGAACAATTAAATAAATACTTCAGTTCTGTCTTCACGGAAGAGGACACAAATAACGTCCCAGAAATGCTAGGGAATCAAGGATCTAGTGAGCAATAGGAATTAAAGGAAATGATAATTAGTAAGAAAATAGTGCTGGATAAACTAATGGGACTGAAGGCAGATAAATCCCCAGGGCCTGATGATCTGCATCCCAGAGTACTAAAAGAGGTAGCCATGGAAATAGTAGATGTATTGGTTGTCATCTTCCAAAATTCTATAGATTATGGATCAGTTTCTGCAGATTGGAGGGTGGCAAATGCAACCCCACTATTTAAAAAAGGAGGGAGAGAGAAAACGGGAAACTACAGACTGGTTAGCCTGACATCAGTATGTAGGGAAAATGCTGGAGTCGATTATAAAGGATGTGATAATGGCACACTTAGATAATATCAATGGGATTAAACAAAGTCAACATGGATTTATGAAGGGAAAATCATGTTTGACAAACCTACTGGAGTTTTTTGAAGATGTAACTGATAAAATAGATAAGGGAGAACCAGTGGATGTAGTGTATTTGGATTTTCAGAAGGCCTTTGATAAAGTCCCACATAAGAGGTTAGTGTGCAAAATTAATGCACATAGGATTGGGGGAAATATATTTGCATGGATTAAAAATTGGTTAACTGACAGGAAACAGAGAGTAGGAAAAAATGGGTCTTTTTCGGGTGACGGGCAGTGACTAGTGGGGTACCACAGGGATCAGTGCTTTGGCCCCAGCTATTCACAATATATATATAAATGATTTGGATGAGGGAACCAAATGGAATGTTTCCAAGTTTGCTGACGACACAAAACTAGGTGGGATTGTGAGTTGTGTAGAGGATGCAAAGACGCTACAAGGTGATTTAGATAGATTGAGTGAGTGGGCAAACACATGGTAGATGCAGTATAACGTGGATAAATGTGAAGTTATCCACTTTGACAGGAAAAACATCAGGTCAAAGTATTATTTAAATGGTGATGGCTTGGGAAGTGTCAATGTACAGAGAGACCTGGGTGTCCTTGTACACCAGTCATTGAAAGCAAACATGCAGGTGCAGCAAGCAGTTAGGAAGGCAAATAGTATGTTGGCCTTCATTGCAAGAGGATTTGAGTACAGGAGCAAGGATATCTTACTACAGTTATACAGGGCCTTGGTGAGACCGCACCTGGAGTATTGTGTGCAGTTTTGGTCTCCTTACCTAAGAAAGGATATACTTGCCATAGAGGGAGTGCAGCGAAGGTTCACCAGACTGATTGCTGGGATGGCAGGACTGTCGTATGAGGAGAGATTAGGTCGACTAGGCCTGTATTTAGTGAAGAATGAGTTTAGAAGAATGAGAGGGGATCTCATTGAAATGTATAAAATTCTGACTGGATTGGATAGACTGGATGTGGGGAGCATGTTAGCCCTGGCTGGGAAGTCTAGAACAAGGGGTCACAGTCTTAGGATACGGGGTAGGAAATTTAGGACCAAGATGAGGAGAAATGTTTTCACTCAGAGGGTGGTGAACCTGTGGGATTCTCTACCACAGAAGGCTGCGGAGGCCAAGTCACTGAATATATTTAAGAGGGAGATAGATAGATTTCTAGAAACAAAAGGCATCAAGGGATATGGGGGGAAAAGCGGGAATATGGTGTTGAGATAGAGGATCAGCCATGATCATATTGAATGGCAGTGCAGATTCGAAGGGCCGAATGCCTACTACTGCTCCTATTTTCTATGTTTCTATGTTTCTATTACTAAAAGTGCTAACTTCTAATTTATTTATAAAAGTTTATACTTGGATTTAAGGATACATGAAGCATTGAATGAAAAATCAATGGGGTAGATCGCGACATTGTAAAATGGGTGATACGGAGTTGGCAGCCCCTTTTACATCTGCTGATTTTGAAGTCAATGGAAATAAAAATCAGGAGATATTTAAAAAAGCCTGCCAATTTGTTATTAGCCATTTTAAATTATCACAGTTAAAATCTACACCAATGTTTCTGAAAATTTTGAAGGAAACAACAAGTTTCAGAAGTATTAATTTTTCATTTAATACTTTATATATTTACAAAATAAATAAGGTTATTGTAGAAAAGTGGTAGAAATTTTCATGATCATTCTAACAATTTTCTATAAAGATTTGTGTGCATAAAGTATTACATAAAAGTAAATCAGTGCTTCTGAAACTTAATGCTTCCTTAAAAAATGTGATAACTTTATGATCATGAGACAATAATGAAATGTTTCTAAAAAAAGTGATTTAATTAAAAGGTATTGTTACTCCAACTCCAAATATACTTGTTAATGTTGATCATTGTTCATCAATAAATGGGATTGTTGTGAAACAAAAATAGTTAAGAAACTCTTGAAAGTCTATATAAAAGCAAGAAAAGAAATACAAGGGGGTATTAGAAATAACTGTGATCAGTTAAACATAGGGAAAATTTACTGGTATATGAGATTGATCAAAATAACTTTTTAAACCAGTGCAGACTTGCTAAATTACAACAGAAGCATAATTTGCAGAACCATACATGATTATGGAAATGGACACTTTGAATGAATAACTTCCTTTAAAACACAAAGTCAATCGATGTCTTGATCCCTCAAATCATCGGATTACAATCTGGGGCCCCAGACCCTATGAAGCCAGCCAGGGGAGTCTCCAGTTTCAAAAGATGTCTACCTGACTTCAGATTCTGCATTTGTTTTGTATTTGTTGACAGCCCTTTGGCCTTGTTTATGCCAGGTTAGTCCGATTGAAAATGTGGACAGTCCTGTCATGATCGCCTGATCATTCATTTCAATGTTAATGGTCAGAAGATCCAACACAGAAAATTAGTCCATAGCCACAGTTCCAGAAAATAACAACATTAAACAAATGAAATAGTCACCAACTGACAATTACTTTTTTTCAATTGATGACATGACAAAGTTGGACAATGTGGTGAAATTTATTTTAAAACCTTGGTAACTCAGAACTCAATCAAATACTCTGTCAAAGCATATTAGCTCCTTTGATCTTATCACTGAAGTCTCAAAGCAGGAACTTCAATGAGAAAAGATGTAAGAAACAGACTCACAATCTGCATAACTCCCAATGGTATTTGTAATAAGTTGATTAACATTGCATGTTACTTGTATTTGGATGGACACACTTGTCGTAACTACAACAACTTGCATTTATATAGCACCTTTAATGTAGTCAAACGTCCCAAGGTGCTTCACAGGAGTGTTATCAAACAGAGTTTGACACCGAGCTGCATAAGGTGATATTAGGGCAAAGAGGTAAGTTTTAAGGAGTGTCTTAAAGGAAGAAAGAGAGGTAAAGAGATGGTGAGGTTTACAGAGGGAATCCCAGAGTTTAGGGCCTAGGCAGCTGAAGACACGGTCACCAATGGTGGAGCGATTAAAATCATGTAGGTAATTTTGAGTGCGCGGCCCCTTTAAGGGGGTGCACGACTCATTCAAATGATGGCGCATGTGCAGTTTTTTCCATTATACAGCTGTTGAGTGGCCTGCGCAGGAGCTCCAGATGGTTGCGCTGCACAGCTTAATGAGAACATTGGTTGTAGGGCTATGTGGGACTGCAGAGATAGGGAGGAGCAAGGCCATGGAGAGTTTTGAAAACAAGGATGAGGATTTAAAAATTGAGACATTGCTTAACCGGGATCCAATGTAGGTCAGCGAGCACAGGGGTGATGGGTGAACAGGATTTGGTGAGAGTTAGGACATAGGCAGCCGAGTTTTGGCTGACCTCAAGTTTACGGGGGTAGAACATAGGAGGCCCGCCAGGGGTACTTTGGAATAGTCATGTCTAGAGGTAACAAAGGCATGGATGGGAGTTTCAGCATCTGATAAGCTGAGGCGGGGCGGAGTCGGGTTGTATATACATAGCCATTCATTTGAATAAGACAGATGTTATTTGCATGATTTGTTCAAACACAAAGAACTAGCTCACTCTAGTAATATTTAAAGTGGGTGGTTGAAACATGTCAGTGGCAAGAAATAATGAGGACACCAGCTATGGCTCAGTTTTATAGAGATATGGGGATTGCAAATCCTATTGGAATTTCTGGCATAAATCAACTATTGTTTGCTTATCTAAATAATAATGCCAGAAGAATTATGCTTTAAGTCTGCTCTAGAAATGAAATTCTAGAGGGGGAGAAATTGGCATTGTTTGCGCCTCCCATTAGTGACCGGGTGTTAATGGGGCGTAAATGACTTCTCGTCCGGGGCGCGGGGCCGCTACCGTCTCCCACGAAATTCCGCGGGAGTTAGTGGAGGTGGTATCCAGTAGCTTCCTGCTCCTGCCAGTAGCTCCCCTGGCCGCTGCACCGGCGATGACGTCATCACCACGCGCAGCAACCCACTATTGCCCCGAGCGAAAATTCATTAGTGCCCCATGAGGCTGCCACGGGCGATGCCTGCACCAGCCTGGCAGGTTGCAAACCGGGCCTCAGTCCGCTCGCAGGGCGAAAATTAAAGGGGAAGTGTGGCGCAGACATTTTGAAAAATGGCCGACTTACCGGTCGCGACCTTGCCCTCCTGAAATCGCAGGATCCGTGCCGCAATGTTGCAGCCTGGCACTCAGTTTCTGTAGCGCTCAGTAGCGCTGGAAAATGTCCTCAGTTAGCGCACCACTCACACCTCCGATATTGCGCTCCACTTCCTCTTGGAAGCAGTAACCCCAATTTTGCTGCCGGGGCGGTTATCTCAGCGGTTAATGCTCCCAAAATTTCACGCCCTAAGTCTATACACTGCAGCTGTAAAACTTGGTACAATGTCTGAGAACAACTTTTAAAATCAACTGCTCACTGAATTTACTGATCAGTATAGTCCGGATGTTCCTTGACTTGCCAGAAGTATGGCAGGATGGGACTTCTGCTTGCCCATGTGATCTCACTGGCAACCAATAGCTTTTTCTTTCAGATTAAGGAATATAGCAAGCAGGCTAGGTGCAAAGTAGTAATCCTGCAGCTGATTGTTCTCTGCTGCTGGGGGAGAGTGACTCCAATTTTGCTGCAGCAGTAAAATGACTGTTGCAGTTTATAGGGCCAGAAGGCATTGCAAGACTTGAGGAAGTAGAAACAGAGGGATTGCACAGTGAGTGGCGAATGGCAGAAAATGAACCAACATCGAGGTGTCTGCTGTGGACAAGGCCAAAAGATTCTTGAAAGCTTCCGTGAAGATGACATTGGCAAAGATAAATGTAATGAGGGAAAGGCTATTTGCCACCTAAAGCTGCAGAATAGAGTTTTGCAGGCAATATGAAGGAAGATGGTTCGGTCAGTCAGTGCCACATCAACCATGCCCAAGGCAATGCTTTCTGGCAAGTGGAATAAAAGGAAAATCTGCCCTTAATCTGGTAGATCTTGGCTTTGAGCAACAATATAAAATGGGTGATAGCAAATTGGCCTTGAAGTCAATGGAAATAAAAAGCAGGAGTGATATAAAATGGGTGATATTATAGTGCAAAGTCAAGATTGTACCTTTTAAGAACATACATCCTTTTAAATTTTATCTGCTGGGCAGATTTTCCATATCCTCCATTAGGATGGCTCCTTGCATAAGGCCAAAACTGTAGAGGCAGCTATGAATAATTATTGGCCCAAAAATCGCGGCCTCTCCGGGTACATATGATGTGCACACGCACTTTAAGAGACCTCGCAAATGCCGGTTCTCAGCGCGCAATGCGCATGCGCCAAAAAACAGCTTTTGTGAACTGTCAAAATGTTGCACGCATCCCCGGGAGAAGGACATTCGCAGGGGAGAGATTGGGTTATTTGCCCAATTCTTGCCCAGCGAATGTCCTTCAAACTCTTACAGCTGGTAAAAGCTGGCATATAAAACATAGAAAAATTAAATTTTATCACTAATTTTTATATAAAAACCCCTGTCCAATAAGGTTAGTTTACTTTTAACCCTATTAAAACATATTCAAATAAATGTCAAAAAATAATTATTTTTCTAAAACATTTAATTCAATGTCAATTAATTTAAGATATGTGAGGTGTTTTTTATATTTATTGTATTGTGTTTCTGTATTTTTGTGGGTATTCTCCTTGACAAATGGAGCTCCCATTATTATCAATGACAATATTACATTGTGATTGGTCCAGACCCATGTGATCCCAGATTACGCTTACACGTTCCTGGGATGTGTGAGCCCATACACTGGGCTGCGCATCTAGGCCTCGGACCGCAAGTCTACGTTCCTCCACCAGGTACTTTCGGAAAAAACATTTCGGTCGGAGGCATCCACTTGCAGTCAGCCTCTGACCGCAATTTGCGGGCCATTCAAATGTGATATCGATGGAAACTTGGCAGTTATCTGCTCACTGCTGGCGAGCTTCGCACAAGTAGCTTGGCAGAAAAGTCCAGGCTTTTCACCTAAGCACAATAGAAGGACATGTGCCCTTTATTGTTTCAGCCTTTATAAAGCTTTAAAATTACCAACTTTGGGGGACGGTGGTGGTAGTGTTGATGGTTGAAGACGAAAGAATTGCCAAGCAAAAACAAAGTGAAAGGAAACCCAATACAGAGGCACAAAATGAATGAGTGAAAGTACTATCCAACACACAGTTTAACGGATCGTAAAATAGACATGCAGCTGCATGAAGTAGGTGTGAAGAGTGTTGCCTTTATTAACACTCTTGGACAGCTTCCCAGTGGATAGAACTGCACTAGGTTTGTGTCCAGACTCAATGCTGTGTACACTACCTGCAGGACCTGGGAATAGATGCATAATGGCATAGTACATTTTAAAGCACCTAGCAATCTAGCAAATTATAAGAACATAAGAACATAAGAAATAGGAACAGGAGTAGGCCATACAGCCCCTTGAGCCTGCCCTGCCATTCAATAAGATAATTTATTAAACCTTCAATCGACCTGTGTAACTTTAAAAAAAAATAATTTGGAAATACTTTTAAATTCTTAAACTTTTAAAACAACTTGGAAACCTTTGAGGAAATGTTTAACCTTGGAAGAAACTTTCCAAAACATCCCTCGGAACCCCAGCGGACAGTTGACCTTCCCAATGCCTGCCCCCCAACCAAACCTCGGGTCACCTATCATCAATGGCGCTACTCGGCGCTGAGCTTGCGGCCAACATCTCGCCGTAGGCAATTAGACTGATACAGCAGTGCCTGGTCTCCAATCATCTTGGACCCCCTTGCCACTGGACCAAGACCTTGCTCAGCTAAGCCCGTGTGGTTGCCGGTATGCAGTGGCCACCTCACGTTAAAAGAACTGACGCACAGGCATCTTCCATTTCGCCAATATGAAGTTCGGGACCTGGAATGTCAGGACCCTCGTGGACAATTCCAACACCAACAGGCCGGAAAGCCACAACGCCATACTTGCCCGGGAACTTAGATGTTTTGACATTGGCATCGCTGCCCTAACAAGACCCGGCGGGCAGGGGAAGGCCAGCTCTAGCAACATGATGGAGGTTACGCCTTTTTCTGGAAAGGAAAACCAAAGGAAGAACGCCGGCTTCATGGAGTTGGCTTTGCCGTCAAAAATTAGCTGGTCGACCGCCTCAAAGACTCCCCCTGCGGGATTAATGAATGCTTCATGACTCTTCACTTTACCCTATCCCGGAACCAATGCGTCACAGTCATCAGTGCGTACGCCCCAACACTCGATGCAATGGATGAGGCTAAAGAGAGTTTTTATTCCAACCTCGAGACATCCCTGTCCCGCATCACTACAGGCGATAAATTCATCCTCCTAGGTGACTTTAATGCCAGGGTCAGCAAAGACACAGACCTCTGGGGAGGTGTGATCGGCAGAGAGGGGGTAGGGAAAGCCAACTCCAGCGGTACCCTACTCCTGACAAAATGTCTAGAACACAAACTCCTCATCACCAACACCCTGTTCCACCAGAGGGACAAATACAAGGCATCGTGGCAACACCCTCGCTCCAAACACTGACGCCTGCTCGACTATGTCATCGTCCGAGCCAGGGATCGCAAGGATGTGCGCATCACCCGCGCCATGACAGGAGCTGACGACTGCTGGATGGATCATCCGATCTGTTATGTCTTGAATAAAGAATCTGACCAGATACTGGAAGCTTAAAGTAACGTGTGACCGTAGTCCTTTATTACAGGTCTCCAGAGTGTCTCTCCAGCCTGTGAGGCCTCCTTATGTACAGATGCCCCCAAGGAATTGTGGGATCTCTTGGGACACCAGGGGATGAGTTCTCTGGTGGTTAAACAAGGTAGTTACAGGTTTACATATATAACAACACTCTTTCCCCCCGCCCCCCCGCCAGCCCCACCCAAAGTCAATAATGTAACTATTTACAATGTGAGTTGATCTGGGGCCTTCCTTTCCCTGGTTGATCATCTCAGTGCAAATGCTAATTTTGGTGAGTCATTTGTTGGGCCCTTGCTGGGCTGTTGGGCAACTGGCCTTGCAGGGCTGCTGGATGTGGTGAGTCCTGCTGGGCTGCTGCAGGTGATGGGTTCTGCTTCGTGGTCAACCGCTGGGTAGGTTGCCACTCATATGTGTGTTGGGGGCTCGAAAAAGGTAGAGTCTATTGTGGGTTGTTCTGGATAGTGTGTGAATCTGAGTTTGGTTTGGTCCAAGTGTTTTCTGCAGGTAAGTCCATTTGAAAGATTGACCAGAAACACCCTCCTCCCCTCTTTGGCCATGACAGTGCCGGGAAGCCAGTTGGAACCTTGTCCATAGTTCAACACAAATACAGAGTCATTAATCACGATTTCGCTTGACATATTTATGCGATCATGATAAGTATTCTGTTGAAGCTGCCTGCTCGCTACCTGTTCATGTAGATTAGGGTGGACTAACGAGAGCCTTGGCTTAAGTGCCCTTTTCATGAGCAGTTCAGCGGGGGGAACCCCAGTGAACAAGTGGGGTCTTGTGCGGTAACTAAGCTGGACTCGGGATAGGCGAGTCTGCAGTGAGCTTTCAGTAACCCTCTTCAAGCTCTGCTTGAATGTTTGCATTGCTCGCTCTGCCTGACCATTGGACGCTGGTTTAAACGGGGCAGATGTGACATGTTTGATTCCATTGTGGGTCATTAACTCTTTGAACTCGGCACTGGTGAAGCACGGCCCATTGTCACGCATCAGGCAGGCCGTGCATGGCAAGTATGGCCCGCAGGCTTTCAATGGTGGCAGCGGATGTGCTTGTCGAAATTATCTCACATTCAATCCATTTGGAGTACGCATCTACAACCACAAGGAACATTTTTCCCAAGAATGGGCCCACATAGTCGACATGAACCCTGGACCACGGTTTCGAGGGCCAGGACCAAAACTTAGTGGCGCCTCTCTGGGTGCATTGCTTAACTGTGAACATATGTTATATTTGTGCACGCAGGACTCTAAGTCTGCCTCGATACCGGGCCACCACACGTGGGAGCTATCATTTCATCATTACGATGCCTGGGTGGGTACTATGGAGGTCACTAATGAAAGTGTCCCTGCCCTTTTTTGGCACCACTACCCAATTACCCCATAGGATGCAGTCTGCCTGTATGTCTCTGTGCTGCCGCAGGTACGGCTTTATTTCTTCCTGCATCTCTAACATAGAAACATAGAAAATAGGTGCAGGAGCAGGCCATTCAGCCCTTCTAGCCTGTACCGCCATTCAATGAGTTCATGGCTGAACATGAAACTTCACTACCCCCTTCCTGCTTTCTCGCCATACCCCTTGATCCCCCGAGTAGTAAGGACTTCATCTAACTCCCTTTTGAATATATTTGGTGAATTGGCCTCAACTACTTTCTGTGGTAGAGAATTCCACAGGTTCACCACTCTCTGGGTGAAGAAGTTTCTCCTCATCTCGATCCTAAATGGCTTACCCCTTATCCTTAGACTGTGACCCCTGGTTCTGGACTTCCCCAACATTGGGAACATTCTTCATGCATCACTGCCTGCCATTCTGAAAAGTACCCATTTACTCCTACACTTTGTTTCCTGTCTGACAACCAGTTCTCAATCCATGTCAGCACACTACCCCCAATCCCATGTGCTTTAACTTTGTACATCAATCTCTTGTGTGGGACCTTGTCGAAAGCCTTCTGAAAGTCCAAATATACCACATCAACTGGTTCTCCCTTGTCCACTCTACTGGAAACATCCTCAAAAAATTCCAAAAGATTTGTCAAGCATGATTTCCCTTTCACAAATCCATGCTGACTTGGACCTATCATGTCATCTCTTTCCAAATGCACTGCTATGACATCCTTAATAATTGATTCCATCATTTTACCCACTACCGATGTCAGGCTGACCGGTCTATAATTCCCTGTTTTCTCTCTCCCTCCTTTTTTAAAAAGTGGGGTTACATTGGCTACCCTCCACTCCATAGGAACTGATCCAGAGTCAATGGAATGTTGGAAAATGACTGTCAATGCATCCGCTATTTCCAAGGCCACCTCCTTAAGTACTCTGGGATGCAGTCCATCAGGCTCTGGGGATTTATTGGCCTTCAATCCCATCAATTTCCCCAACACAATTTCCTGACTAATAAAGATTTCCCTCAGTTCCTCCTCCTTACTAGACCTTCTGACCCCTTTTATATCCGGAAGGTTGTTTGTGTCCTCCTTAGTGAATACCGAACCAAAGTACTTGTTCAGTTGGTCTGCCATTTCTTTGTTCCCTGTTATGACTTCCCCTGATTCTGACTGCAGGGGACCTTCGTTTGTCTTTACTAACCTTTTTCTCTTTACATACCTTTAGAAACTTTTGCAATCCGCTTTAATGTTCCCTGCAAGCTTCTTCTCGTACTCCATTTTCCCTGCCCTAATCAAACCCTTTGTCCTCCTCTGCTGAGTTCTAAATTTCTCCTAGTCCCCGGGTTCGCTGCTATTTCTGGCCAATTTTTTTGCCACTTCCTTGGCTTTAATACTATCCCTGATTTCCCTAGATAGCCACGGTTGAGCCACCTTCCCTTTTTTATTTTTACGCCAGACAGGAATGTACAATTGTTGTAATTCATCCATGCGGTCTCTAAATGTCTGCCATTGCCCATCCACAGTCAACCCCTGAAGTATCATTCGCCAATCTATCCTAGCCAATTCACGCCTCATACCTTCAAAGTTACCCTTCTTTAAGTTCTGGACCATGGTCTCTGAATTAACTGTTTCATTCTCCATCCTAATGCAGAATTCCACCATATTATGGTCACTCTTCCCCAAGGGGCCTCGCACAATGAGATTGCTAATTAATCCTCTCTCATTACACAACACCCAGTCTAAGATGGCTTCCCCCCTAGTTGGTTCCTCGACATATTGGTCTAGAAAACCATCCCTTATGCACTCCAGGAAATCCTCCTCCACCGTATTGCTTCCAGTTTGGCTAGCCCAATCTATGTACATATTAAAGTCACCCATTATAACTGCTGCACCTTTATTGCATGCACCCCTAATTTCCTGTTTGATGCCCTCCACAACATCACTACTACTGTTTGGAGGTCTGTACACAACTTCCACTTACGTTTTTTGCCCTTTGGTGTTCTGCAGCTCTACCCATATAGATTCCACATCATCCAAGCTAATGTCTTTCCTAACTATTGCATTAATCTCCTCTTTAACCAGCAATGCTACCCCACCTCCTTTTCCTTTTATTCTATCCTTCCTGAATGTTGAATACCCCTGGATGTTGAGTTCCCAGCCCTGATCATCCTGGAGCCATGTCTCCGTAATCCCAATCACATCATATTTGTTAACATCTATTTGCACAGTTAATTCATCCACCTTATTGCGGATACTCCTTGCATTAAGACACAAAGCCTTCAGGCTTGTTTTTTTAACACCCTTTGTCCTTTTAGAATTTTGCTGGACAGTGGCCCTTTTTGTTCTTTGCCTTGGGTTTCTCTGCCCTCCACTTTTCCTCATCTCCTTTCTGTCTTTTGCTTTGGCCTCCTTTTTGTTTCCCTCTGTCTCCCTACATTGGTTCCCATCTCCCTGCCATATTAGTTTAACTCCTCCCCAACAGCACGAGCAAACACTCCCCCTCGGACATTGGTTCCGGTCCTGCACAGGTGCAGACCGTCCGGTTTGTATTGGTCCCACCTCCCCCAGAATCGGTTCGAATGCCCCAGGAATTTGAATCCCTCCCTGCTACACCACTGCTCAAGCCACGTATTCATCTCTGCTATCCTGCGATTCGTACTCTCACTAGCATGTGGCACTGGTAGCAATCCCAAGATTACTACTTTTGAGGTCCTACTTTTTAATTTAGCTCCTAGCTCCTTAAATTAGTTTCGTAGGACCTCATCCCTTTTTTTTACCTATGTCGTTGGTACCAATGTGCACCACGACAACTGGCTGTTCTCCCTCCCATTTCAGAATGTCCTGCACCCACTCCGAGACATCCTTGACCCTTGCACCAGGGAGGCAACATACCATCCTGAAGTCTCGGTTGTGGCCGCAGAAACGCCTATCTATTCCCCTAACCATTGAATCCCCTATCACTATCGCGCTCCCACTCTTTTTCCTGCCCTCCTGTGCAGCAGAGCCAGCCAGGTGCCATGAACTTGGCTGCTGCTGCCCTCCCCTGATGAGTCACTCCCCCCCAACAGTACTCAAAACGGTGTATCTGTTTTGCAGGGGGATGACCACAGGGGACCCCTGCACTACCTTCCTTGCACTACTCTTCCTGCTGGTCTTCCATTCCCTATCTGGCTGTGGACCCTTCTCCTGCGGTAAGACCAACTCACTACACGTGATAATCAAGTCATTCTCAGCATCGTGGATGCTCCAGAGTGAATCCACCCTCAGCTCCAATTCCGCAACGCGGTCCATCAGGAGCTCAAGGCGGATACACTTCCCGCACACGTAGTCGTCAGGGACACCGGAAGTGTCCCTGAGTTCCCACATGGAACAGGAGGAGCATAACACCCGACCGAGCTCTCCTGCCATGACTTAACCCTTAGATACACTTAAATTGGCAACAACAATGTTAAAAGTTACTGACTAATATAAAAAAGAAAAAGAAAAACTACTCACCAATCACCAGCCCCCTAGGCTGTGATGTCACCTTTCTGTTTCTTTCTACTTCTTTTTTGCCTTCTCCTTGTAGCTGCACAAGTACGCTTTTTGTAGGCCTCTCGCCGACCCCGGACTCACGCCTCAGCGACCACGAACTCCCGCTGCCTCTCGCGGCCTTTTGTAGGCCTCTCGCCGACCCCGGACTCACGCCTCAGCGACCACGAACTCCCGCTGCCTTTTGTAGGCCTCTCGCCGACCCCGGACTCACGCCTCAGCGACCACGAACCCCCGCTGCCTTTTGTAGGCCTCTCGCCGACCCCGGACTCACGCCTCAGCGACCACGAACTCCCGCTGCCTCTCGCAGCCTTTTGTAGGCCTCTCGCCGACCCCGGACTCACGCCTCAGCGACCACGAACTCCCGCTGCCTCTCGTAGCCTTTTGTAGGCCTCTCGCCGACCCCGGACTCACGCCTCAGCGACCACGAACTCCCGCTGCCTTTTTTAGGCCTCTCGCCGACCCCGGACTCACGCCTCAGCGACCACGAATTCCCGCTGCCTCTCGCGGCCTTTTGTAGGCCTCTCGCCGATCCCGGACTCACGCCTCAGCGACCACGAACTCCCGCTGCCTCTCGCGGCCTTTTGTCGGCCTCTCGCCGACCCCGGACTCACGCCTCAGCGACCACGAACTCCCGCTGCCTCTCGCGGCCTTTTGTAGGCCTCTCGCCGACCCCGGACTCACGCCTCAGCGACCACGAACTCCCGCTGCCTCTCGCGGCCTTTTGTCGGCCTCTCGCCGACCCCGGACTCACGCCTCAGCGACCACGAACTCCCGCTGCCTCTCGCGGCCTTTTGTAGGCCTCTCGCCGACCCCGGTCTCACGCCTCAGCGACCACTGGACACTAGACCAACTCCCGTGGAGCACAGTTTCTTTTTACTAAGGACAGTAAGGGGTCCTTGCTCATCCAGATTTTAATCTGTTGGGCAGTAACAGGTGATTGCTCACTCTCGAATGCTTCCATTGCCATAACTAAATCTGCGGGCTGTGCACCCCTGTGGTGGGCAATGGCAGCCTACTAAGAGCATCGGCACAGTTTTCTGTGCCTGGCCTGTGGCGGAAGGCATAGTTGTATCCGGACAACGTGAGCGCCCATCTCTGGATGTGGGCCGATGATTTCATATTTATCCCCTTACTTTCAGAAAAGAGGAATATAAGTGGCTTATGGTCGGTTCCCAATTCAAAATTGGGCCCAAACAGATATTGATGCATTTTCTTTACCCCATAAACACACGCTAACGCTTCTTTTTCGATCATGCTGTAGGCCCTCTCAACCTTAGTAAGACTTCTGAATGCATAAACAACCGGTTGCAATTTCCCAGATTCATTAGCTTGTTGCAATACACAACCGACACCATATGACGACGCATCACATGCTAGCACCAAATGCTTACATGGATCATACAACACAAGCAATTTGTTTGAGCATAACAATTTCCTAGCTTTCTCAAAGTCATTTTCTTGGCTTTAACCCCATAGTCATTCATCTCCTTTACGCAGTAAAGAGTGCAGTGGTTCTAACCGTGTGCTAAGACCCAGTAAGAAGTTACCAATGTAGTTCTGGAGTCCGAGAAATGACCACAGCTCCATCACGTTCTGTGGTCTTGGTGCGTTCTTGATTGCCTCCGCCTTCGAATCCGTGGGCCTGATGCCGCCCGCCGCGATTCTTCTCCCCAGGAACTCCACTTCAGGTGCCAGGAAAATGCATTTCGAGCATTTGAACCTGAGCCCCACATGATTAAGCCGACTAATAACCTCCTCCAGGTTCTGCAGGTGCTTGACTGTGTCCCGACCTGTAACCAAGATGTCATCCTGGAAGACCACGGTGCGCGGGACCAACTTCAGCAACCTTTCCATGTTCCTCTGGAATATCGCGCAGCTGATCGAATCCCAAATGGGCATCTGTTGTAAATGAAGAGACCTTTGTGCGTGTTGATGCAGGTGAGGCCCTTCGATGATTCCTCCAGCTCCTGCATCATGTAGGCCGAGGTCAAGTCCAGCTTTGTGAACATTTTTCCTCCCGCCAGCGTCGCAAATTAGTTGTCTGTCTTTGGTAGCGGGTATTGATCCTGCCGGGAGAAACGATTGATAGCTACTTTATAATCACCACAGATTCTGATGGTGCCATCTTCCTTGAGGACTGGAACAATTGGAGTGACCCACTCGTTGAATTCGATCGACGAAATGATGCCCTCTCATTGCAGCCAGTCCAGCTCGATCTCCACCCTCTCTCTCATCATGTACGATACCACTCTCGCCTTGTGATGGATGGGCCGCACCCCCGGAATCAAGTGGATCTGCACTTTTGCTCTTTAGAACTTCCTGATGCCCGGTTCGAACAGCGAGGGGAACTTGTTTAGGACCTGGGCACATGAAGTGTCATTGACAGACGAGAGCGCTCGGACATCGTCCCAGTTCAAGCGTATCTTTCCCAGCCAGCTCCTGTCGAAGAGCGTGGGGCCATCGCCCGGTACCACCCAGAGTGGTAAATTGTGCACCGCTCCATTGTAGGAGACCTTTACGGTCGCACTGCCAATTGCGGGAATCAGTTTCTTTTGTGTACGTTCTCCGTTTAGTACGAATGGGATTCAGGACTGGCCTTGAGGCCTTGCTGCACCACAATTTATCTAAAGTCTTTTTGCTCATTATGAACTGGCTCATGCCTGTGTCCAGCTCCATTGACGCTGGGAGTCCATTGAAATTAAATTTCAACATTATCGGGGGACATCTTGTGGTAAGTGTGCACCCCATACACCTCTGCCTCCTCAGTCTGAGGCTCTAGTTCATCATGATCCACCGTGGATCTGTCCTTCTTTGCAACATGGTGGTTTGCAGGATTAGCAGGGTTTGCAGCTCGCCTGCACATACACTGCAGGTGTCCCATTGTTTCCCTTGGAAACTGTTATGTATTGATGTGTGTATCGTCCCAGTACGTTAAATGTAATCTAAGCACTCTGCCACACCACAGAGGGCGCTGTGGTGGGAAACCTGGAAGTACCTGGAACAGGCACTATTTTAGGCTGACCACCACACCTGAGAAGCACTCTGGAGCTGACCAATAAAGGATGAAGGTCACAGCAGTTAGACTTACACCAGACCGTGTGGAGTCAGTGATTTGTGTGCTACATACACCACATTGGTGACAAGGAAGCGGACGAACTCCACGCAACCATCGCTACTCTGGGCTCGCTAAAGGATTTTACCGTGGGCAATGATTGGGAGGCCTTCACGGAAAGGCTCGAGTACTACTTCACAGCAAATGACCTGACGGAGGACACATATGCAATGAGAGAGAAGCGTAAGGCGATATTGCTCTCCAGTTGTGACGATGAGGTTTACTGTCTCGTCAGGGATTTTCTGGCACCTGGGAGCGCCAGGGACAAGTCATACGAGGAGCTGACTGAACTCATTCGTGACCAGTTGAAACCGAAGGAGAGCATCCTCACGGCCAGATACAAATTTTACCGTCACTGCAGATCTGAGGGTCAGGATGTCACCAAATATGCTGCGGACCTCAGGAGACTCGCAGCGCCATGTGATTTTGGCGCACACCTTGACGAGGCTTTTCGGGACGTTTTCGTTATGGGGATTGGCCACGAGGGCCTCCTTCACAAGCTGCTGGCCACAGAACCCACAGTCACTCTGAAAAAGGCCATCGCCATCAGCCGGGCACATATGACCTCGACTTGCAGCACCAACCAAATGATCCACACAGTCTCGAACCCGGCAGGCACGGTCCACAGGGTAGCGCCCACCATGGACAAAACTGCAGAACATGGCTCTGCCCGGGGCAGAGAGCATGGACCTCGGGATCCTGGAACTCAGAGTCCGCTGAGGGGGGCCAATCAAGCAACACCATGCTGGCGCTGTGGAGGAAGCCATGGGGCTCACCGGTGCAGGTTTGCGGAGTACACGTGCAATACCTGCCACGTTAAAGGCCACCTTCAGCGAATGTGTAAAAGAATTCGGACTCACCATGTGGCTGAGGAGATGGGGGATGATCTACTGTTTAGCGAGGAGCAGGTAGAAGAAGATGAGATGTTTGGACTGCACACGTGCACTGACGATTCGCCCCCAGTGATAATGGAAGTAAAAATCAACGGAGTCCCAGTGAGTATGGAAGTGGACACGGGCTCGAGTCCGTCGATGAGTCGGAGAACTTTTGATGAACTGTGGATTAACCCAGCTGCACGACCCAAGCTGGTCCCGATCACGGCGAAGCTGCATACCTGCACCAGGGAATTGGTACCTGCTCTTGGCAGAGCGATGGTGCAGGTATCCCACGGGGACGAGACGCACGGTTTACCTTTGTGGGTCGTTGCAGGCGATGGGCCGACACTCCTCGGCCAAAGGTGGATGGGGACGGTGCGTGGGAGCTGGGAAGACTTCACCACTTCACAGGCTGCTGCTCCCCGGGGTGCTGCCATGCCCCGGGTCCCCAGAGAGCAGCGCCGACCGAGCTGGAGCTGCAGCCTCAATCCACCCACAGGCAAGCCCCAGGCTCGGACCTCAAGCCACAGAGATCCTGCAGCCTCAGCCCCCACAGGCAAGCAGCCCTGCAAAGAGGGGCGTAGTGGGGGAGGGGGTGAGCCGGCGGGGTGTGAGGAATCCAGGATGGCTGGCGGATCGGAAGAGCCCCGCCGAGGAAGTTGCCGTTGGGCGAACCCCGCCGAGGAGATGTTAGCGTCGGGCGGCGGCAGCAGCTGAAGGTCGGGGGCCACGGCAGCCACAGGGGAGGCCGCTATGGAGGCCACGGGGAGGCGGCAAGTGCGGCCGCTGGAGAGGCCACGACGGCCGCAGGAGAGGCGGCAAGTCAGGTGGCAGCGGAGGGGAGCCGAGGGCATCCGGAGCGGCGGAGAAGAAGATGGCGGCGGCATCGTGTTCAGAGCAGCAGAGCATCAAAGATGGCGGCGCCCAAGGAGAAGCCTCGTGGAATCCTCCTGCATCAAAGATGGCGCCTTAAAAAGGAAATGCACCCGGAAGTCTTAAAAGGGCTTTACCAAGAGATGGTGCCCACAAGGGACTTCTGTTTGGCAGAGCGAGTCTAAAATGAGCTATGTTAATGTGAGATGGCGAATTTATAATAAGAATTAATTTTTTAATGCTGAATGGCCACTGTATTTTGTGTAAAATAATGGATGAAGTACAATTAATGATAAGGGCTAACAAGGAAATCAAGGATCCGTTACCAGTCAATAACTAGTTAATGTACCAGATAATATGTACCACACTAATGCGCTGTCCATGCCTACCTGCCTTCCGTTGGACAAGAGTGATGTTATGTAATGATGTGTGTATCGTTGTCCTGCGTCCTGGTGGGGTGGGAAGGTGATGTTATGTAATGATGTGTATATCGTCCCAGTACCTTAAATGTAATGTAAGCACTATGCCACACCACAGAGGGCGCTGTGATGAGAAACCTGGAAGTACCGAGAACAGGCACTCTATAAGGCTGACCACAACACCTGAGAAGCACTCTGGAGCTGAACCATAAAGGACGAAGGTCACAGCAGTTAGACTTATACCAAACCGTGTGGAGTCAGTGATTTGTGTGCTAGATACACCACAGAAACGTATCCTTTGAAGCTGCATGAATGAACACTATGATCACCTCCACAGCGCCAACAAGGTGTTAATGGCCTTGCATTCACCACCCTTGATGGTGGACTCTGAGACATCTGCGGACATGCAGCTGCATGTGATTCGTGCCCTGTATGTTACGATTCGAAAGCAACATTACTTTGTTCACAGTACTTGCAGCAGCACTCGTGTGCTGAGAGATTTGTTTGGTATTGTCACTGGTGGTGATGAATGCCTGTGCTATCGCTATGGCTTTACTCAAGGTTGGGGTCTCTACAGTCCAAAGTTTGCGAAGTATTACTTCATGGCCAATGCCAAGCACAAAGAAGTCTCTGAGCATGTGCTCCGTGTGATTCAAATTCGCAATGTCGCCTTAGCTCGGCGACATAGCTCGCCACTTCCTGGCCTTCAGACCTCTTTTCCATGTAGAACGTGTACCTCGCCATCAGAACGCTTTCCTTCGGGTTTTGATGCTCCCGGACCAGTGTGCACAAATCATCCTACGACTTCTCTGTGGATTTCGCTAGGTGAGCAGATTTTTCATGAGGCAATACTTTGATGCCCCGCAAACAGAGAGAAGGATTGCCCTTCATTTGGCAGCGTTCATTTCTCCTTCCAACTCATTGACCACGAAACATTGGTTGAGTCACTCCATGAAGGTTTCCCAATCATCTTCCTCTGGAAATTTCTCCAGGATGCCCACGGTTCTCTGCATTGTTGCGGTGGCGTTCGTCATCTATATCTCGTTGCCAGTTGTTATGTCTTGAATAAAGAATCTGACCAGACACTGTAAACGTAAAGTAATGTGTGACCGTAGTCCTTTATTACAGATCGCCAGAGTGCCTCTCCAGCCTGAGAGGCCTCCTTATGTACAGGTGCTTCCAAGGGATTGTGGAATCCCTTGGGTCTGCAGGGGATGAGCCCTCTGGTGGTTAAACAAGTATTTACAGGTTTACATATATAACACGATCCATCATCAATATAAACATAGCCCCATAGCAAAGGGGACAGCAGAAGCATTGCCACAAAAAAGTTAATGCTGGGCCACTTAAAGACCCAGCTAAGAGAGCCCTATACAGCCAGCGCCTCACAGCTAATCTGGCGTGCCTTGATAGCCCTGAGATGCTGAATGCCCACAGCACTTTGTCTGCCCTCTAGGTCTCCATAACCAGTGCCTGTAAATAGACACTTGGTTACTCAACCAGAAAACACCAGGACTGGCTTGATGAAAATGACCAGGAGATCTAAGAACTAATAGATCGTAAGCGCAGAGCATTTCTGAGTCTCAAACAACAACCCAACTCGGGAGCTGCAATGCAACGTTACAGACGGCTCGCGGCTGAGGTCCAGCAAAAAACCCAGGACCTAAAGTACAGGTGGTGGATGGAGAAAGCACAAGAGATACAACAACTGGCCGACAGCCATGATATGCGAGGATTCTTCATTGCAGTCAAGGCCACCTATGGTCCAAACTTCCAAGGCCCCACCCCACTCCTGGCCAAGAATGGGGAAACACTCATCAAGGACACTGAGGCTGTCAGGGCCCGCTGGAAGGAGCACATTGAAGATCTCCTCAATCACGACTCTGCCTTTGAATCGAGTGTTCACAACTCCATCCCGCAGCTTGCGACCCACCACCACCACCTCAGTGAAACCCCAACGCTGCACGAAGTAGACAAAGACATGAAACAGCTCAAGAATAACAAGGCTACGGATGTGAATGGAATTCCTGCTGAGGCGCTAAAGCATGGCAGAGAGGCATTGTTGGCGCGGATGCATGACCTCATCTCTCTCATTTGGAGGGAGGAGAGCATGCCGGGAGATCTCAGAGATGCAGTGATCGTGACCATCTTTAAAAAAGGAGACAAGTCCAACTGCGGCAACTACAGGGGAATCTCCCTGCTATCAGCCACTGGGAAGGTTGTCGCTAGAGTCCTCCTCAACCGTCTTCTTCCTTTGGCTGAGGAGTTCCTCCCGGAGTCACAATTCGCATTTCGTCCCCTACGGGGCACAACAGACATGATCTTTGCAGCGCGACAGCTGCAGGAAAAAAGCAGGGAGCAGCGCCAGCCCTTATATATGGCCTTATTCAATCTTACAAAGGCCTTTGACACTGTCAACCTTGAGGGTTTATGGAGCGTCCTCCTCCGTTTTGGATGTCCCCAAAAGTTTGTCAACATTCTTTGCATGTTCCACGACGACATGCAGGCCGTGATCCTTACCAGCGGTTCCATTACAGACCTAATCCACGTCCGGACCAGGGTCAAACAGGGCTGCATCATTGCTCCAACCCTCTTCTCAATCTTCCTCGCTGCCGTGCTCCACCTCAGTCAACAAGCTCCCCGCTGGAGTGGAACTTAGCTACAGAATCAGTGGGAAGCTGTTTAACCTAGGCCGCCTCCAGACCAGGTCCAAGATCACCCCAACCTCTGTCGTTGAGCTGCAGTATGCGAACGACGCCTGCGTCTGCGCACATTCTGAGGCTGAATTCCAGGATATAGTTGATGTATTCACCGAGGCATATGAAAGCATAGGCCTTACGCTTAACATCCATATGACAAAGGTCCTCCACCAGCCTGTCCCTGCCGCACAGCACTGCCCCCCAGTCACAAAGATTCACGGTGCGGCCCTCAACATCGTGGACCACTTCCTATACCTTGGGAGCCTTTTATCAACAAAGGCAGACATTGATGCGGAGATTCAAGATCGCCTCCAGTGCACCAGTGCAGCCTTTGGCTGCCTGAGGAAAAGAGTGTTCGAAGACCAGGCCCTCAAATTTACCACCAAGCATATGGTCAATAGGGCTGTAGTAATACCTGCCCTTCTGTATGGATCAGAGGCATGGACTGTTTATGTATGTAAATGTTACCCAAATATAAGACTTGCCACTAGGGGGCATACCTGTGGGAGACCTAAGGGTCACCTGTGCACCCCTGGGGTAAGCAGGTATCAAAGGTGATTCACCATGCTGCTTCTCCACTCTGGAGTCTGAATAAAGAGACCAAGATCACAACAGTTTGAACTTGCAATACAGTCCTGTGGATTTATTCTGAACATAACAAATTAGAGACAAGTAACGGATCATGAACCTTCACGTGGTAATGGCTGCCGTTGGTATCCTTGAAAGATTTGTTGAGGGTGATGTTTGGGAAGCCTTCGTTGAGTGCCTCAGCCAGTACTTTGTGGCCAGCAAATTGGACAAGGCTGAGAAGGCGATCAAGCGCATGGCGATTCTCCTCACCGTACGTGGACCTTCGATATATGGCCTCCTCAAATATTTGCTGGCACCGGTCAAACCAATAGTCAAGTCTTACACAGAGCTGTGTACGCTGGTTAGCGAACACCTCAAGCCAAAGGAGATTATCCTGATGGCCAGGTATCACTTTTACAGGCACGGTCTCGCCGAAGGCCAGAACGTGGCGAGTTTTGTCGCTGACTTAAGATGCCTTGCGGGGCAATGCGAATTTGCAGAATCCTTGGGGGAATTGTCGAGGGACTTTTTCATGCTTGGAATTGGCCACGAGGTCATTCTTTGCAAACTGCTGTCTGCCGAATCCCAAGATCTGAGCAAGGCCATCACAATAGCCCAAGCCTTCATATCCATGAGCAAAAACACGAAACAGATATCTTCACAGGATCGAAGTTCACCGGAAAGTACTGCACATTAAAATAATGTTTTCAGCAGGCAGAATGGCACAGGGCAGAGCCCACACGATTGCAGTGACCAGGCCTAGACCGAGAGTGACTCAGAGTCCGCCGTGGGGCATGAATGTGTATCCATTAGCACCATGTTGGCGCTGCAGGCGCAGCCATAGAGCTCATCAATGTCGGTTCAAGCCATATGTGTGCAAGGGCTGTGGAACAATGGGGCAACTCTAGCAAATATGCAAACGATCTCTGATTCACCACGTGCCAGAGTCCGGAGAGGATGACCGATCCAGCGAGGACCATGCTGAATGAGCAGCAGAGGCAACTGAACCTGAGGATGAAGAGAAAGTATATGGGATACACACCTTCACCACCAAAAGCCCTCCGAAAATGTTAAAAGCTGAACTTAACAGCACTCCAGTCTCCATGGAACTAGACACGGGGGCGAGTCAATCAGTTAGGAGCCAGAAGGCATTCGAGAGGCTGTGGCGCGATGAAGCACAGCGACCTAAGCTGATCCCGATTCAAGCAAAGCTGCGCACCTACACCAAGGAACTGATACCAGTTATTTGTAGTGCGGCTATAAGAGTATCCCATGAGGGAGCAGTGCATGTTTTACCACTGTGGATTGTTTCAGGTGATGGGCCAATGCTGCTTGGTAGGAGGTGGGTGGGGCAGATTTGGTGGAACTGCAAAGACCTCTGCGTACCTTCTCCGGCGAACGCTGTCTCCCCTTCTCAAAGGCTGAGCAAACCCCCACCTTCAGCTGAACCAGGCATAGAAGTGCAGATCCATTTGCAGATCCCCGAGGCACAGGCCGCTCATCACGACCACGAGGAGGTGAAGATCAATCGGGCAGCGGTACAGGTGCAGTACCCACCACCCGAAGCCGACGACCTCGTCGCGATAATGGAAGAGGCTCCAGGGCGACCATGCAGAGTGGGACTCCAGCTGAAACGATCCGAATGCGTCTTCCCGATGCCAGAGGCAAAATTCCTGGGGAGGAAGTTCATGGCAGTCGGCATCGCGGACACGGACGAAGGTGTGTCCAGTCCACAGGGCGAAGGTGCGTTCAGACCACGGGATGAAGGTGCGTCCAGACCACGGGACGAGAGAGCGTCCAGACCACGAGATGAATGTGCGTCCAGACCACGGGACGAGAGAGCATCCAGACCTCGGGACAAAGGTGCGTCCAGACCACGGGAATAAGGTGCGTCCAGATCATGGGACAGGAGAGCATCCAGAACACGGAATGAGAGAGTGTCCGCAACAGAACGGAGGAATGTGTCACCCAGCAAGGAAGATGACTGGGTTTGGAGCAAAGGTAAAGGGGCAGCCGCTGAGAAGGCCAGGAATCCACCACGTTCCAATAAGTTGTTTGCACGATGTAACCCATGTGAGCGGTCTTTTGCGGCCAATAATTTACCATTATATGGTGTCGCGGGGGGAGCCTTACAACAAGCTAAAGTAGTGGGCGGAGACCAACCGGTCATATATGTATCGAACACAATATTCGTAGCAAGTAATACGTTACCGCACGGGGTCAGGAGTGTTGTGCAGCAAGCAAAAGTAGCGAGCGAGCCCCAAACGATTGAATATATGTCGAATAAGTTAACCAAGGCAGCAGCATGTATTCACGGGTCTAAAAAGACTTACCAAAGAGTGTCCCAATATGTGCTCGAGTCAGACAAGCTGCTCATCCCACAAGTTTGGGAGAGCAGAGGCACCATTATCGATGCGTTGTTTCGAGAATGTCTAACACTGTGCACTGTAACATGATCCACCACGGGCCAGGCTTTGAGAACGGCGCTAATCCCTCAGTTGGCTACTGTTGCCCGCCACCGGAGTGATGCAGACCCTCTCGCGGTCATGGAAGTGTTAGAAAGCGAGGGGTCAACTGTAACAGCCCCCCAGTTTAGGACCTGGACCAGTCAGGATCCCACGTTACCGCCTGTCAAAGGTGAACTGCTAGACGGGATGTTACAACTTATCCGTCGCAAAGACGAAAGGCCATCCCAACATTGTAAAGTAAGGCAGGGCGGCTGCACACAGTCGGTGGTCTGGGGCCCCCATTCCACAGCCCAGGATCCACGGGGACCACTGGGCCTCCCGCCACTACCGAAAGTCTTGGGGCCATTGCAGTCATCCTGCGCTTGCTAGACCTCAGGGTCAGCGACAACAGCCCAAATCACTAAACCAAGCACCATATGTGTCACAGTAGAATCCCTATAGACCCAGCTATCCTGGGTGCTAGGCATTCACCAGAGAGAATCACTCAGAACCGAGCCTTCCGGGTCATCAGCAGAGAATGCACCATGATCGCACGGCCCCCACGCGACATCAGAATAAGTGATGTAGACCATGTTCAGGGCCCCAGTTGGGCCGATAGCGCTGCATTAGCCAAGGGGGGGAATGGAGTGTATGTGATGAAAATGGAGCATGTGAAATCGTGTATTGGGCTAACGCGTAAAGCATTTGGTCTAGACCAAACTGCGAACTACAGATAATCAGGAACCACTGTGAAAGGACCTGACCCCCAGTGACCCACTAACACGATCGACTTCGCCGTCAACCACGAGGATGAAACCACCACATCAGGACTTCAACCCGGGTGATCGAATACCGGGGACGCGGGGCGCCAGATCACCTCAACTTGCAAACAACTTGTACATAAGACTTAGGGGGGAGTGATGTTAAGTATGTGTGTAAACCTTACCAAAATATAAGACTTACCACAAGGGGCACACCTCTGGGAAACCTAAGGTTCATCTGTGCAACCTGGGGCAAGCAGGTATAAAAGGTGATTGACCATGCTGCTTCCCCACTCTGGAGTCTGAATAAAGAGACCAAGGTCACAACAGTTTGAGCTTGCAATACATTCCTGTGGATTTATTCTGAACATAACATGGACGATGTAGAGAAGACACGTCAAGTCGCTGGAGATATATCACCAACGATGTCTCTGCAAGATCCTGCAAATCCCCTGGGAAGACAGGCGCACCGACATCAGTGTCCTCGCCCAGGCTAACATCCTCAGTATTGAAGCACTGACCACACTCAATCAGCTTCACTGGGCAGGCCACATAGTTCGCATGCCAGACACGAGACTCCATAAGCAATTGTTCTATGCAGAGCTCCTTCACGGCAAATGAGCCAAAGGTGGGCAGCGGAAATGTTATAAGGACACCCTCAAAGCCTCCCTGGTAAAGTGCGACGTCACCACTGACACCATGGAGTCCCTGGCCGAAGACCACCCTAGGTGGAGAAAATGCATCCAGGAGGGTGTTGAGCTCTTCGAATCTCAGCGCCGTGAGCGTGAAGAGGTCAGGCGCAGGCAGTGGAAGGAGCATGCGGCAAATCAGTCCCACTCCCCCCTTCCCCCGACAAATGTCTATCCCAACTGTAGCAAGGTCTGTGGCTCTCGTATTGGACTGTTCAGCCACCAAAAGACTCACTTTTGGAGTGGAAGCAAGTCTTCCTCAATTCTGAGGGACTGCCTATGATGATGATGGCTGATCTGATCACGGACTCAGCTCCTCTTCCCTGCCCGCTCCCCATAACCCCTTATCCCCTTATCGTTTAAGAAATTGTCTATTTCTGGTCTTAAATTTATTCAATGTCCCAGCTTCCACAACTCTCTGAGCCAGCAAATTCCACAGATTTACAACCCTTAGAAAATAAATTTCTCCTCATCTCTGTTTTAAATGGACAGCCCCTGATTCTAAGATCATGATCTCGAGTTCTAGTCTCCCCCATCAGTGGAAACATCCTCTCTGCATCCATCTTGTCAAGCCCCCTCATAATCTTACATGTTTCGATAAGATCACCTCTCATTCTTCTGAATTCCAATGAGTAGAGGCCCAACCTACTCAACCTTTCCTCATAAGTCAACCCCCTCAACCCAGACTCAACCTAGTGTACCTTCCCTGAACTGCTTCCAAAGCAAGTATATCCTTTCGTAAATATGGAAACCAAAACTGCATGCAGTATTCCAAGTGTGGCCTTGCCAATACTTTGTATAATTGTTGTGAGACTTCCCTGCTTTTATACTCCATTCCCTTTACAATAAAGGCCAAGATACTATTAGCTTTCCTGATCACTTGCTGTACCTGCATGCTATCTTTTTGAGTTTCATGCACAAGTACCCCCAGGGCCCGCTGTACTGTGGCATTTTGCAATCTTTCTCCATTAATAACTTGCTCTTTGATTTTTTTCTGCCAAAGTGCATGACCTCACACTTTCCAACATTATACTCCATCTGCCAAATTTTTGCCCACTCACTTAGCCTGTCCATGGCCTTTTGCAGATTTTTGTGTCCTCCTCACACATTGCTTTTCCTCCCATCTTTGTATCACCAGTAAACTTGGCTACGTTACACTCAGTCCCTTCTTCCAAGTCATTAATATTGATTGTAAATAGTTGGGGTCCCAGCACTGATCCCTGCGACACCCCACTAGTTACTGGTTGCCAACCAGAGAATGAACCATTGAATTATGATTGAATAAATATGGATGATAATTAAATCAATAAAGGCCAAGATACCATTGGCTTTCCTGATCACTTGCTGTAACTGCATGCTATCTTTTTGCATTTCATGCAAAAGTACCCCCAGGTCCCGCAAATGCTACACATTTGTGTCTGGGCTTACAGTAAATGTTGAACTGCCAAGTTTCCATAGATATCACATTTGAATGGCCCAAAAATTGTGGTCAGAGGCTGACTGCAAGCGGATGCCTCTGACTGAAATGTTTTTTCCGAAAGTACCTGGTGGTCCCGGAGGAATGTAGACTTGTGGTCTGAGGCCTAGATGCGCAGCCCAGTGTATGGGCTCACACATCCCGGGAACGTTAGCGTAACCTGGGATCAAGTGAGCCTGGACCACCAATCAAAATGTAATACCATGCATCAAATAGATGACCCAAGATGACATAAAATAAAGTATTGCCTATGGACCTGTTTAACATTTACTATAAGCACAGCTACAAATGTGTAGTTCATTCATTGAATAAATATGCATGATAATTAAATCATAGGACACTCCTTCGTGATGCAAAATACAATTGAATACCTTGTCACATGCACATCTCCCAAGGGCATCAAGTTATTGTAGAGCAACATACCTGTGGGATGTACAGTCACTTATGAAACCTAGGTTGGTGTAGGTTATGCATGTTTGTCAATGCTTTCAGAACTACTATTTTGCTTCTACAAGATGGCACTTTCCCAACATGTTGAAGGCCTCCTTAGTGATACATAGATGATGAAGGTGTGTCTCTCAGGTATTGATTGCAGAGGAGACCCATGGGGAGCAAGGCATCGGGCAGTTGATATATGTGGGGCCAGGAGAAGCCATAATGCTATTTCTGACCCCATAAAAATAATTATTTTTAAAAATGTTGTAAACCTTTTTTGAGCAGCTTGCAGGATTGCTGGTTAGGCTACCGTATGCCAAGTATCAATTGACAGAGCCATTGTAGTGCACACTGCACCCATTGTAACTTTAAAATTGCGTGGGCTAATGGGGCTTCTATCTTTTTTCAGCAGGTGGTGATACAAATGTTTGTGGAAGTAGGACTGTAAGGGCTATGCTGCTATTCTCATTGTGCTACCATTCCGTTCCCGTTTGAAATGAGGTAATGAAAATTGGCCCTCATGCTTCTGATTTCCTCTCAATTTTTCAGTCCCTGCTCTTGTTTTTTTCCCCTCTTTTTCTCTCTTTCGCCCTATTCATTGGTCAGAAAAATACAGTTAATGAACTCTACAATCAGAGAGAAAATGGAAGAAATCTCTTCCATATTTCTTCAGTGACACCTACTGCAGAAAAAAAAAATGTGTGCCTTTGAGTCCTTCTTTCGTTCATCCTCAGGTATTTGAACTAGAAGTCATAGAAGTGAGAATTTTAGTATGTAAGATCTATTTCTCATTGCTAAGCCATCGATCAAGCAATTGCCAATATGCTCCACCATAATATACTTGTGTATTGGCATCACTGTGACTGTTGGGTGACCAAACTAGGCAATACATAATGACATTTTAATGAAACTATTTGTTGTAATAAATACATAGAGATAAGATAAATTAAACTTGGGTTCTTGTTACCTTTTAACTGCAAATCTCAAACTGAAATTAATTGCAGATTCATGTTGTAGTGACAGTGCTTTCTTTCCAAGCCTAAATTATAATAAAAATGCTGCTTCAAACAGGAGGCTCCACAAAATCATATATGAGCTTTATGTATAAAGAATGATCAGAGAGTTCAGATGTCTGCTTTTGTTGGAGTTTCAGTATGTCCAGTGAAGCCTGGAACTGATCCAGATTATCAATGATGCTTGGACCTAATCACTCAGGGGATGAAATTAGTTTTCGGCAGTCGCGCAAAATTGGCAATAGCAAATCAGCTCCCTTTTATATAAAGTATTTTTGGTTGGATGAGAAATAAATGAAAGTCAATTATTATTTTTGCCATTAAGATAATTCCCATTATCAGGATAAAAGGAGTGATGAATGATGTAACAATGTTTACTAATGCAGAGGGGCTCTGTGTATGTTTGAAGGAAGGAGAATGACTATGCAATTAACTCATCCCTCACATCTCTTGCTGCAAGGTGTTGTTGTGGTCCTCCTTCTTCTGTTGTTTCCTCACTTTCACCCAGGTCTTCTTCGAACAATGAGAACTGCTGTAGTTGCTCTGTCTCCCCCAAATACAGGCCTCTCTGTATGGCAAGGTTGTACAGTATGTAGCATGCTACTATGATACAGGTGGCTCCATTGTAGGGAGCCCCCAGACCTGTTGAGATACCTGAACCTCTGCATCCTAATGGTGCACTCAATAAGGATCCTGGTGGTCCCTTGGCTTTGACTACACCTGTAGTGGGGTTTCAAAGGGATGTCATGAGCCATGTCTGTAAGGGATATCCCTCTACCACCTCTCCCACCCAACCGCCCCCCCCCCCCCGCCACACCCCTGTCCCTTGGCTTTGATTATACCTTTGTTGGGGTTGCCCATGACCAACCCCCAACCCCACCCTCAGCAGCCATTCTGCCACATTCACTGAAGGGTGGACTGTCGCAGGATAAATGCATCATGATAGTTGCCTGGAACCATGCACAAACTTGCATGATCCTGGTACTGTGATCTGTTACTACATTAATGCAGTGACAGTCTTTTAAATTTACCACATTGCTGGCTGGTGTCTGGTCCCCTGATGGCAACATGTGTTTAGTCAATGACACCCTGCATGCGGGGGAAGTCAGCCACTGCTGCAAATCCTGAGATCCCTCCTGTTGACCATTGAGGTTAATTGGGAAGGTGCTGTAATGCTCAGCCCTGGCAAACAGGGCATCAGTGACCTGCTTAATGCAGCCATGTATTGCATACTTGTAGATACAGGAGATGTCTCCTGTAGTAGACAGGAAGGAGCCAGTGAAAAAAAAAATTAACGACTGTGAAGACTTTGACACCCACTGGCAGAACATGACCCTGGTATGGCAAGTAACACGTCCAGTTGCAGGAGACTGCAGAGGTCTGCAACAGCCTGTCTGGAGAAGAATAGCTTCCTGATGCATTGCTCTTCAGATAGATCCAAGAAACAAATTCTTGGCCTCCACACCCTGTGTCCTGAGTATGGCCTCCTACCATCATATCTGTGATGTTTGCAGGCACTCTTATAATGACTCCACGAGGTAAGGTGTTGCACTTGAACTGTTGTGACCTTAGTCCATTTATTGCAACTCCTGAATGAGGTTACAGTAAGATGGGCTCCCTTTTGGTTACCTGCGGTGTGCAGGTGACCTCTAGGTCTCCACCAGTTGCACCCTCTGGTGGTACATTCATTGGTCTTATGTAACTGTACATTGAGTGTACAGGATACATACATACACAACATCATTCCCCCCTACGTCTTGTGCTACTGGCCTTTGCACTGGGTGCTCTGGCCCTCAACTTGAGTGCCCACATCCCTTGCACTTTGTCTGTGCTTGAGAATGGCTCTCTCCCTGTGGACCCCCAAGTCCTTATTGCCACAACATTGGGAAATGATCAGTAGTGGACGGTTGGAGGTTGAAGTGGGGGTTTGAGTGGGTTCTGGGTGTGATCCATGCATCCATGGCTACATACCCCCATTTCCCACCCCCCCCACCATATATAGACCATGTGTGTGGCTCGACAGTTGCATTTACATACATGTTCACAAAATAGGATTGGTTACATGACTGTTTGAGTTTAGCAGTGGTGCAACAAGTACATTTTACAGGTAAGGTACATACATGGTATTGCAGTCTTGCCCCTGGGGTGTAGGTGCAGGTGGGTGAGAACACTAGTTCCAGAGTGACCGGACTGTGTCCAGGTTGTCTGATGGTGGTGCTGTGCCCCCTGCTAGCTGCGTGGTCTCGAATCGCTCCCTTGGCTGGGTGTCAGGGCCTTTGCCGTTGCCTAGTGGTGGGCAGAGCCACAGAAATGTGTGACCTCTCTGTCCTCCTTTGAGGGCTGCAGGTTCTCCCTGCTGCCCTACAGCTGTAGTGGGAGTCTGGTTGATAGAGAATTCAAACAGGCTGCAAAGTTGAGAAAACACAGACCCTTGCGCGAGCACATTGCATTAAGACATCAATCAACTTGACATTTCAGGACTTTAGGCTGGGAGCCAATTATGGGCTAACAACATATCAATTGAGCCAATAAGGTCAAAGGGGGCGAGGTCACAATTGTAAATTGATCCAGGTTAAGTACAGCCATTTTTGCCATGTATTTCAGAAGGACAAAGGACCTGGCATAAAGCCAGCAGTTTGTTGCAGTTGCCAGAATAAAGTTATGTTAAACTATCACCGGAGTTCACATCTCATTGAAAATTAAGAGATCTAACACTGGTCATCCCAGGTCCCCTCGGGAGGGCTGGATGGTGCTGGCCTCTTGCTCCCGGTGCTGGCCCTGGTGGCCAATGGGATATGGCCGATCTGAGGTAGGGTGCCAGTAGTGGTACCTGTGCCGTCCGCTGATCGCTGGCCCTGCAGTGGCTAAGCTCCCACTGTGTGTGGCCACACTCCCTGGGGCATCACCTTGGTCCCGGAGGCACAGGCTACATGATTGGGTAGCCCGCTGAACCTGGGTGCTTCAAATGGGAGATTGCCCTTGGTTTTGTCGGCTTGCATCTTGAACCCAGCATCACATCTTATTCCATCGTTTACATTCATGATACATTGGCTCCGATTGCTCTCAGGTACGAGTTTACATTTGTTAATTACATCTTTATCCTCAATTAAATTTTTTCCCTGTATATTACCAGCATCGCTGTACAATGTTACATTTAGATACTTGTGTTCATCAATTACACCTTTTTCACGTATCCTACCGGCATCACTGTTCAACGGTACAGTTAAATATTTGCATTTATTAATTACATGTCTCACATTAGTATCACCGGCATCGCTGTACAAAAAGTGGAACTGTCCCTTTAATTGTTCTGGGTTGCCAATCTCCTTTAAGAGGGCCTTGCAATCTTTACCCCAATCCGGTTTGCTGCTCGACACCTCATGGTGTGGGCACCAACTTTTCACTCTCCTCGAGGTAGGCTATAGTGATCCTTTTCTCCCCAGGTTCTGCCACTGTCACCGGGGAAATACCTTCTCTGTTGATCTTCTCCCTTCTGAGTCCTGCCATGGCCCAGAAGGTGTGTTCTGTCCGTTTGGGTTGGATCATCTCGCCGTTAGGTAGTGCGGTCTGTGTTGTCGCCGCACAGTCGAGCTGGACATTAGGATCTTCAGGTATTGCAATAGATCCAAATTTGGGACCGCCTAGGATGTCGATCGCTGGGGCCTGGAAGCTTTCCCAGCTCCAACAGATTTGGATTTGTTTCATCCAACTTCTTCCTAGCAATGTTGGACCATCACCAGCAACAATCTGCAAGGGTAGCTTGTGTATTGCGCCACTGTAGGACACCTGGACATCCATGCTGCCAACGACTGGGATGTTGTCTTTTGTGTAAGTGAGCAGCTTCACCTGGATTGGTAGCATTTTAGGTTGTTCGATAGGGTTGTCCCGGAGTTTCTCGAAGGCCGCCTGGTTCATCAGCGATTGGCTCGCCCCTGCATGGACCTCCATCGAGACTGGAACACCATTGATTTCAACTTCTATTTTCATCGGGGAACTCGCAGGTAAACACTCCGTACATCTCTTCCAGGGGCTGAGCTGCCTCCTGGACTCATTTTTCGTCTTCATTAGCGCAGCAGCCTAGGTGATCGACCAACTCTTCAGCGACTCGGTGATTAAAATTTTGTTTACACATTCGCTGTAGATGGCCTTTAGTGTTACAGCCCTTGCAAGTATAGTCTTTGTATCTGCATTGGTGGGCTCTGTGATTTCCTCCACAGCGCCAGGGTTACGGGGCTCGGGGTCACAGTCTTGCCTCTGAAAGGCGCCATTCGGTTCACGGTACTTGCCGTGTTGGAGTCCTGGGATTGAGTCATTATCCTTCTGGGATCACAGGCCGAGGTCATGAACGCTTGGCTCATGCTAATTGCTTTCTGCAGGGTGACGGTGGTGTCCGCAGAGAGCAGCCAGTTGAGGAGGCCTTCGAGGCCGATTCCGATAACAAAGATGTCCCTCAGTGCGTCGGTGAGGTGGTCACCAAAATCACATGGTGCAGCCAATCGTCTCAGGTCTGCAGCGTATTTTGCGATTTCTTGGCCTTCGGGCCGCCGATGTGTGTAGAACGGGTGTCTGGCTGTTACAATGCTCAGCTGTTCCTGTATCAGGGTTACGAGCTCCGCAAACATTTTCATTGTCATCTTCTCTGGGGCTAGCAAGTCCTTGACAAGGCAATGAATGGTGGGCCCACAACTGCTGAGCAGGATGGCTCGGCGCTTATCAGCCAGTGAGGTCGGTGTGTTTCCAGCCAGGTCATTTGCGCTGAAGTAGTGTTCTAGCCTTTCCACAAAGGCATCCCAATCTTCTCCATCAGCAAATTGTTGAAAGTTGCTAAGGTTAGCCATTTTTCAAGTGGAATTTGTATTCTCATCTCCAATTGTGGTATTTGCTGACACTCTAGTAATGACTCCACGAGGTAAGGCATTGCACTTGAACTGTTGTGACCTTAGTCCATTTATTGCAGCTCCTGAATGAGGTTTCAGTAAGGTGGGCTCCATTTTATACCTGGTTACCTGCGGTGTGCAGGTGGCCTCTAGGTCGCCACCTGTTGCATCCTCTGGTGGTATAGGTATATTATATACAGTGTGAAGATACATCATTGGTCTTATGTAACTGTACATTGAGTGTACAGGGTATATACATACACAACAATATCTCCTCACCTGCTGTCTTCTAATAGGCCCAGTTGCTGCTGGTGCTGGTTGCTGAGGCTGCTGTTCCTCTTTTTCTCAGTGTACCTCCATCCAAATAAAACTAGCAAGAATAGTGCTCATTTTAAGTGGATAAAGCTTACTGTGGGTGATAGGGCAAACAAAGAGACAAAGAAGTGATCTGGAAGCTGGGAACTCTCCAAGCAGTTCAAATAACACAAAAGATCCTGTGATACAATTAGGTGCAGGTGAGTGCTACTTTAAATGCTGCCTCAGTGGCTTTCGTGGACCAATACCCAAAGGTTTTACTGGTGGTTTAGGCACAGGGTTGGACTTTCATGATTTTCAATTGAAATAGCATAGTGTCCTAATTGCATCATAGGATCTTGATTTTAATATATTCTATCTGCGGTGAACACCTTGACTGCCTCCGAAGTGTACATAGTTAAAATGGCAGCAGGCGGGAGCGTGTTTGCAACTATTTAAAATCATCCGCCCGCCTCTCCCCATCAGGTGGGCAGGGTTAAAGTCAAGCTAAAGAGTCTGGGAACTTCAGGAAGCTGAGAATGAGAAAAATACATTTGTCCCAACAAGTATGCTCCTTCCACAGACAATCTGCTCTCTCGAGGTTTCTGTCACATTAATTTAATTTCTTGGGGAAAAGTTCTGCATAAATACTTCTTGGTAATCAAACCAAATTCCAAAGTATCTCTCTGTCCCTTCATATTCACTAATTAGCCCTTGTAGGGTGTTTGTTTTTCACTCTAGTCTGATTCTTAGATCTCAGAACTTATAGTGGGAAAGGACAACACGTGGCACAAAATTTAGGCTTAAACCAGTGTCAGTTTTATTATGCAACAAAAAACAACTAAAACTACAGGACTAGACTGCTGAGAGAAATGGATTTAAGACATACAATCACCAGCCCTGGCTGTAGCTATTGTAGATTTATGGTCATTGATTCTGTGACCTGTTGTTTCGTCTTCTGGCCGTTCTCTGCAGTGCTGTGTTTGTCCTTCTTCCTTCGTTCTTCCTCCTGCTTCTGTTCCTTCCTTTGTTGCCTGCTTGTGTGGCTGTGTCAGTATATTTATATCCATATGAATAAGTTTCCAACTTCCGAGATCCGATTATCGATGTGGTGATTTTTTTAACTGGCTGTGGTGATGAGTTTGAATGGCTACTAATTTGCACATAGAGTCGACAGTGCAAATGATATTTCCTTATTCTGAATGCTCTGTTATCCAAAAATGTGTATTTCATTGGGTCCTTTGCACTCCTGCTTTTCTTGCAGACTTGTAGTCTCTGGGGTATCAAATGTCTTTGTCTGTATGCATAACCAAGTGTTGTCTTTGATCAACAGAGATTGCTTTTAAGGAGTGATGAGTCACCACTTGCCTCAGGCTGGAGCCTGCTCCCCTCCCAGGTAATCAGTCCCACAGTTTGTTTTACTTTAAAACAGTTTGTTTGTGGCCTCTTCCTGTGCCTTGTTTCAAGAAAAATTGGTGAATCTTACACCCTGGTGTGCTGTTCTCCATGTGAAAAGCCCAATTTCAGAAGCCGAGGAACCATTACATCCTGTGGAGTACAGCTGCAGGTGCTTGGTCTTATTCCAGCCACAAATTTCATACTGTACTATTTAGTTAGGCAGGGAATGTAATTTTCCAACCACCGTTGTTCCCATTCAAGCTCTAAATGTTCTTATTAAATTTCTCTGTGTGATTCTTTAACAAAGACATTGATAAATTTACTTGAATTGTAAGCATGGCACAACAGCTGTTGGCATCGGCACCCCAAGGATTGTTGGACATTATCTGGTCATTGCATTTTAATATTTCTCACTGAAGAGAAAGCTGGCAGCCTGTTGTGGGAGGTACCCAGGTACTTTTCCATGTTGTACTCGAAATCCATGTCTGATGGGCAGGGGTAGTCTGGGAAGCTATAATGGCGAGAATAAGCCAACTCATCAAAGGTAATGGGCATGGAGGGTCCATTGTTAAGCAATGTGAACTCGTCAGAGATAGATCAGATATGAACTGGTCAGTGATCAACCCATTACCTGGCTGAGATAACCCTGAGAGGTGGGAAACCAGAACAATAGAAAGTCATTAAGCCCCAGACCAGTTGGAAGCGAAACCCCATCAACCAGCCATCAATGGAACACACAGAAGCCACACAAACAGGAAGCCTCGAAACAAGGGCAAATTTTATTCAGCCAGAAAAGGAAAACAGTGTTGGGATATAAAAGGGGACCATGTGGCCATAGCTCGCTTTCTTTGCTCTCGCTTGTTTCACCTCTACAAGAACTAAGCACTCTGTCTGGGACAGAGAGAAGAAACCATAGACTGTATAGAACCAGAAGAGACATGTTTTCACGAGGAGAAGCAGTGAGGAAGCCAATGAATCGGTGAGCATCATCCCTGCCCACGCATCTTTAAGATCACAGCTACTGTGTGAGGAGGTGTCGTGTGTTCTCCCAACCAAGCCTTAGAAGGGTTTTAGTGGGGAGGTTTTGCTGCAAGAACCATAGGGGTACATTCAGCCAGTCGGTACAAATTTGGGGGTACACGGTGGATCCAAACAGAGAGTTTAGACGATGGGTACTTTGTGATAGGGGCGATTTAGACATGCTAGGGTATTGGATTGTACACATCGTCACTGTGTTTATTTGTAGTTTTGCTGTGTTGAGGTAGATTTAATAAAGCATTGCCGGTTGAGACGAAGGTATTTTTCTGTGACTCATTCATCTGTTCATTACTGTAATCACTCCCAGGTCTAGAACTATTTGAAATGTGGGGGTGCATCGAAAACACCTCGGGGAAACCACTTACACAGCACAGATGTCTGTTTTCCCCAACCTTTCTAGTCTCATATTTCCAGTATTGTTTTCAATGAATTAGATGAAACCTCCTGTGCATCTGGAAAAAAATACTAGTTTTCTCTCTTCATTTTCTTACGCTACCAATCGACCTCACTGGGCTGAATTTTTAACTTTGCGTGTGGATGGCAGCGAGAAGTTAGAGAGTTGCATTTTGCAGTATTTTTAACAAAGCCACTGCAATTCAATCAAACTTCCGGGTTTTCCGACCAATTTACTGGAGCGGGTCCAATGACGTCAGCGAGGACTCAACTTCGGCTGAGCTGTTTAGAGGCGCAATGGACAGATGTCACTTAAAGGCTGATGGAGGTGGAAGCCAGCTTGGGAGAGAAGTGAGTTGGTTGTGCTCTAACAATTTGAATAAACCCAAACGTTAATTATGCAGTCTCAGAGACAGAAAGCAGCAGATTTAGTGATGGCTCCTTGGAGATATTACTCCAAGGAATCAGAGCCCACAGAGACATCCTCATCCCTGCTGATAGGTGGAAGAGACCAGCTGCTCTGACAAAAAATTCATGGCTGGAGATTGCTGCCGAAGTGAGCAGCTTGAGTGCTGTTGGCAGAACTTGGACCCAGTATAGGAAACTTGTGATCAGGAAAGATGAGTACAATTCCACAGTGCTCTACATTCTGATGTGCCTGTCACCCCAACCTTCTTACTCTGCCTTCCCAAGCCTACTCCTGCACATCACACCAACCTACCTTACAGGTGCACCCATCCCTCTCTGTCTATACACTTACTCACATCCCCATCTGACCATCCACCACTAACACTCACCCTCATCTTATATGCAAAGTTAAGTCTCTCCCTCATAGTCACTCTCAACAGATGTGCCCATCTATCCCTTCCACTCATTCTATGACTCTTACTCAAAGGTCTCTTGTTTCCCTTCTTGCAGGAGAAGGTACCACAGAACACCCAGGAGGGTAACCGGTGGTAGCCCTCCAATCACGACACTGCTCACTTCCACAGAGGAGGAGGCCCTGGAGCTGAGCTGCATTGTGGAGCTGTTGGTGGTGGGAGATGGAAAGAGGAGGACCTCCCAGCTATCTGGTAACAGAATGAAATATCATACAGACACATGGCATATAACAGTTACTCATGTTGACTTGATGTCAGCAGCCAATGAAATATGATCATGTGCATAATATTAACTTGAAATATTCTCTTCAGAAAAGTTCTAATTCATGTCTTTACTCTCCCATCGGCCCATCGTGTCTCTGCCACTGTCCAGCCAGAGGAGAAAGACAACCCCTCAGAGGTGATCGTAGATGCTGAGGGTGCACCATCACAGGATTCATGCACACCAAGCACCAATGCAGATACACACACGTCGAGGCGGGAGTCGAGAGAGGCAGCAGCCTATAAAAGGCTCAGCAGTCCGGGGAGCGTCGAGAGAGGCGGGAGTCGAGAGAGGCAGCGGCCTATAAAAGGCTCAGCAGTCCGGAGAGCGTCGAGAGAGGCGGGAGTCGAGAGAGGCAGCGGCCTATAAAAGGCTCAGCAGTCCGGGGAGCGTCGAGAGAGGCGGGAGTCGAGAGAGGCAGCGGCCTATAAAAGGCTCAGCAGTCCGGGGAGCGTCGAGAGAGGCGGGAGTCGAGAGAGGCAGCGACCTATAAAAGGCTCAGCAGTCCGGGGAGCATCGAGAGAGGCGGGAGTCGAGAGAGGCAGCGGCCTATAAAAGGCTCAGCAGTCCGGGGAGCGTCGCGAGAGGCGGGAGTCGAGAGAGGCAGCGGCCTATAAAAGGCTCAGCAGTCTGGAGAGCGTCGAGAGAGGCGGGAGTCGAGAGAGGCAGCGGCCTATAAAAGGCTCAGCAGTCCGGGGAGCGTCGAGAGAGGCGGGAGTCGAGAGAGGCAGCGGCCTATAAAAGGCTCAGCAGTCCGGGGAGCGTCGAGAGAGGCGGGAGTCGAGAGAGGCAGCGGCCTATAAAAGGCTCACGGAGACGTGGCTCCAGGATGATCAGGGCTGGGAACTCAACATCCAGGGGTATTCAACATTCAGGAAGGATAGAATAAAAGGAAAAGGAGGTGGGGTAGCATTGCTGGTTAAGGAGGAGATTAAGGCAATAGTTAGGAAGGACATTAGCTTGGATGATGTGGAATCTATATGGGTAGAGCTACAGAACACCAAAGGGCAAAAAACATTAGTGGGAGTTGTGTACAGACCTCCAAACAGTAGTAGTGATGTTCGGGAGGGCATCAAACAGGAAATTAGGGGTGCATGCAATAAAGGTGCAGCAGTTATAATGGGTGACTTTAATATGCACATAGATTGGGCTAACCAAACTGGAAGCAATACGGTGGAGGAGGATTTCCTGGAGTGCATAAGGGATGGTTTTTTAGACCAATATGTCGAGGAACCAACTAGGAGGGAGGCCATCTTAGACTGGGTGTTATGTAATGAGAGAGGATTAATTAGCAATCTCGTTGTGCGAGGCCCCTTGGGGAAGAGTGACCATAATATGGTGGAATTCTGCATTAGGATGGAGAATGAAACAGTTAATTCAGAGACCATGGTCCAGAACTTAAAGAAGGCTAACTTTGAAGGTATGAGGCGTGAATTGGCTGGGATGGATTGGCGAATGATACTTAAGGGGTTGACTGTGGATGGGCAATGGCAGACATTTAGAGACCGCATGGATGAACTACAACAATTGTACATTCCTGTCTGGCATAAAAATAAAAAAGGGAAGGTGGCTCAACCGTGGCTATCAAGGGAAATCAGGGATAGTATTAAAGCCAAGGAAGTGGCATACAAATTGGCCAGAAATAGCAGCGAACCTGGGGACTGGGAGAAATTTAGAACTCAGCAGAGGAGGACAAAGGGTTTGATTAGGGCAGGGAAAATAGAGTATGAGAAGAAGCTTGCAGGGAACATTAAGCCAGATTGCAAAACTTTCTATAGATATGTAAAGAGAATAAGGTGAGTAAAGACAAATGTAGGTCCCTGCAGTCAGAATCAGGGGAAGTCATAACGGGGAACAAAGAAATGGCGGACCAATTGAACAAGTACTTTGGTTCGGTATTCACGAAGGAGGACACAAACAACCTTCCGGTTATAAAAGGGGTCGGGGGGTCTAGTAAGGAGGAGGAACTGAGGGAAATCCTTATTAGCCGGGAAATTGTGTTGGGGAAATTGATGGGATTGAAGGCCGATAAATCCCCAGAGCCTGATGGACTGCATCCCAGAGTACTTAAGGAGGTAGCCTTGGAAATAGTGGATGCATTGACAGTCATTTTCCAACATTCCATTGACTCTGGATCAGTTCCTATCGAGTGGAGGGTAGCCAATGTAACCCCACTTTTTAAAAAAGGAGGGAGAGAGAAAACAGGGAATTATAGACCGGTCAGCCTGACATCGGTAGTCGGTAAAATGATGGAATCAATAAGGATGTCATAGCAGTGCATTTGGAAAGAGGTGACATGATAGGTCCAAGTCAGCATGGATTTGTGAAAGGGAAATCATGCTTGACAAATCTTCTGGAATTTTTTGAGGATGTTTCCAGTAGAGTGGACAAGGGAGAACCAGTTGATGTGGTATATTTCGACTTTCAAAAGGCGTTCGACAAGGTCCCACACAAGAGATTGATGTGCAAAGTTAGAGCACATGGGATTGGGGGTAGTGTGCTGACATGGATTGAGAACTGGTTGTCAGACAGGAAGCAAAGAGTAGGAGTAAATGGATACTTTTCAGAATGGCAGGCAGTGACTAGTGGGGTACCGCAAGGTTCTGTGCTGGGGCCCCAGCTGTTTACACTGTACATTAATGATTTAGATGAGGGGATTAAATGTAGTATCTCCAAATTTGCGGATGACACTAAGTTGGGTGGCAGTGTGAGCCGTGAGGAGGATGCTGTGAGGCTGCAGAGCGACTTGGATAGGTTAGGTGAGTGGGCAAATGCATGGCAGATGAAGTATAATGTGGATAAATGTGAGGTTATCCACTTTGGTGGTAAAAACAGAGAGACAGACTATTATCTGAATGGTGACAGATTAGGAAAAGGGGAGGTGCAAAGAGACCTGGGTGTCGTGGTACATCAGTCATTGAAGGTTGGCATGCAGGTGCAGCAGGCGGTTAAGAAAGCAAATGGCATGTTGGCCTTCATAGCGAGGGGATTTGAGTACAGGGGCAGGGAGGTGTTGCAAAAGTTGTACAGGGCATTGGTGAGGCCACACCTGGAGTATTGTGTACAGTTTTGGTCTCCTAACCTGAGGAAGGACATTCTTGCTATTGAGGGAGTGCAGCGAAGGTTCACCAGACTGATTCCTGGGATGGCGGGACTGACCTATCAAGAAAGATTGGATCAACTGGGCTTGTATTCACTGGAGTTCAGAAGAATGAGAGGGGACCTCATAGAAACATTTAAAATTCTGACGGGTTTAGACAGGTTAGATGCAGGAAGAATGTTCCCAATGTTGGGGAAGTTCAGAACCAGAGGTCACAGTCTAAGGATAAGGGGTAAGCCATTTAGGACTGAGATGCGGAGGAACTTCTTCACCCAGAGAGTGGTGAACCTGTGGAATTCTCTACTACAGAAGGTTGTTGAGGCCAATTCACTAAATATGTTCAAAAAGGAGTTAGATGAGGTCTTTACTACTCGGGGGATCAAGGGGTATGGCGAGAAAGCAGGAATGGGGTACTGAAGTTGAATGTTCAGCCATGAACTCATTGAATGGCGGTGCAGGCTAGAAGGGCCGAATGGCCGACTCCTGCACCTATTTTCTATGTTTCTATGTCAGTGAGTCCAGTCAGATAAATTGTAGTGTTGTCACCTGGTGTCGCAAAAATCACATGTGAGCAAGAGCAGATTGTGGAGTCAGGGACAATGTGGAGAATCCTTGTCGGAGGGCACAAGATGCTCCAAACAGTGCTCAGCTGCACAAAGATACTGAACATTAGGGGTGTCGAAAAAGCGGATGATTCTTGAGGAGCAACAGAAAATGCAGGAGGCTCTGGCAGCTTTTCCAGCAGCAATGTGCTCGATTGTAGGGAGAATGAAGGAGTTCATCTCCAGCATGACTGTAATACATATATATAGCTCCACCCAGTGGACTACTTTGGTAATTCAGCCATTGCTGGTTACAACAATAAAGAGGGAACAGGTCACCTGACAGGTTGCTGAAGTTATCAGCCATCTTAGAGCCTGTGTGTTTGTGAGGTCGTACAGAAGATATCACATTGGCAATGAAGGATAGGATTTCTGCATAACCAAGCTGAAATTTTTGTTGATAGATGATTCAGCCAACCAACAGAGAGACTTTGAGGGTTTCTTTGTTTTGCTTAACAGCTAAAAATCCAAGGTAAATTACAAGCACACTTGGCTGAACTGCCAGAGTCCAGATGGCCATGCCTATGGGAATAATAGGGCGCTTGGTTGAGTTTCAATTTCACCATGAAACTTTCAGAGCATATGTGGAGAGGCTAGAAATGTTTTCAATTAGCTTAATGTCACATATCATAGCCATGATGTGTTCATCCATGGGAAGGGTGGCCACCTGCATGGAGTATCTAATGCGCCAGTCAAATGAATGTATGCTTTCTGTCAACAACACCTTGCAGACTCTGATTGCAGCCATATATAAGATAGATAGAAACCTAGACTTGCCATTCATCGCCCCACTGATGTGCAGCAAAGTGCCCTCCAGCTCCTTGCTAGCATGGAAATGTAGGTGGGCCATGAGAGGGATGATGGTGAGAGGCGATATGGAAGTGGGGACTCTGCTCAAAGCACTCCCAGTTCTCCCCCAGTGCCACTCCCTCAGTCAGAGCCCCACATGTTGCCTCAGATCCTGATGGCTGAGTCTGCCCTGCACAGGTGCAGGAGGAGCAGTCTTTGGCGGGACCCTCGCAGGCTCCAAAACCCAGAGCATTTCTGCCAAAAGTGTTTAAACAGTCAAAGCACAGAAGTAAGCAACCTGCCTCTACCTCTGCTGAAGCCACAGCTGTTGCACGGCATAGAAGTTATAGGAAAAGAAAAATTACACAATTGTAAATGCACATGGGTGTATTATAAAATGTTAAATGATTAAGTTTCTGTTGTATTTTTGAGTCACGTAAAATGATTTATTTGCACCACTTTCTCGTCTTGTCCATTTTTGCCAGCTTCTTGGCAAGTGTCCCTGTCAGTTGGAGTGAATGGTAAGACATTACTTAACCTCGAGTAATAGGTTTGTGTGACAGGAATAGTTTGATTATTTTAGGACTGCTTTGTGATGTTGTGGGTTTGTGGAGGGATGTTGATTCAGCATCTGAGAGCCATATCGATGCACTGGTGCAAACTAAGTAAATCGTCCTATTTTGAGGCCATCCCAGGCCTCCGAGGCAACACTGTGTGCCGCTGCTGGTGCTGGCTGAACCTCAGGTTCCTCCACCCCATGTTCCACCTGCTCCTCCGCCGAGGCTCTGCGCTCTGCACCATGCTCCTCTTGCAGTCCCAATCGCCACTGCTATTTTATGTTGTGCAGAGCGTAGCATATCACGATCATTCTGGGGACCCTGGCTGGTGCGTATTAAATGGCTCCCCCTGATCTGTCCAGGCATCTGAAGTGTAGCTTCAGTATCCTGATTGCTTGCTCTATTACATATCTCATTGTTGTCTCGTCCATTTGGCAGCAAGTCTTCTTCCAGTAAGCTACAAATGTCTGCCACAACCAGACATGATAGCCTAAGCCTCTTGAGGCACTGCTATTCAGTCATGACCAGGAAGCTAATCCCCTGCCGATATACCCTGTGTTGGGGATATCACCGCCTGCGAGGTTCACCCCTATGCTCTCTCCAGTGGAACGGTAGGTCAGTGAGGAGAAGGTTGCTGCTGCTCCTGCTCTTGCTGTTGCTGCTAGGGCTCATCTTGGTCATCATCTGCGATCCAAGGGGAAACAATGATACCCATGCTGCTATGATATATGACAGTTAAAATGGAGATCAGAGGTTTAATTCTCCAATGTAGTGAGCGTGACATCCAAAGTTGTAGAAATCACCTGCAAACTCCTGAAAGCACACTTTCAGCATAAGTGGTGTCAGCAAGAACTTTTCCGTTAGGCAAGGAAGCAAGTATGAGGTGTCAGTATTTATGTGAATTTTTTTTTAATTCTCATTTGTTCAGCTCCCACAATTGCCATTATGCTCTCGCCTGGCTTTCACTGGCGAGGTTCAGCAAGTCCGTGAATCCCATGCACAGCCAGTAAAAATGGCAACATCAGGTAATCAGCCAGTGGGAGCGGGAGGCTCGAGGCTTATAAAAGGCCAATGGCAGTCAGAGGAGCAGCAGTCGGGAGCAGATAGCTGGTGCAGGGACAAAAGGCAAAATAAAAGTGAAAAGAAATCGAAGTGTGACATCACAGCCAAGCGGGTAAGTGATTGGCTGGTTGATTGGTGAGTATTTTCTATTTTTATTTTTATTTTTTTATCAGTAGGAAATGTTTGGCATTGTTGCCAAATTAAGTTAATCGAAGGGTTAATTCATGGCAGGAGAGCCCAGAGCCATGTCATGCTCCTCCTGTGCTATGTGGAAAGTCAGGGACACTTCCAGTGACCCTGGCTACTATGTGTGCAGGAAGTGTGTCCAGCTGCAGCTCCTATCAGATCGCATTGCGGCACTGGAGCTACGCATGGATTCACTCTGGAGCATCCACGATGCTGAGGACATCGTGGATAGTACATTTAGTGAGCTGGTAACACCGCAGGTAAAGGTTGCACAGGCAGATAGGAAATGGGTGACCATCAGGAAGAGCAAGGGAGGAAGATAGTGCAGGGGTCCCCTGCGGTCACCTCCCTCCAAAACAGATACACCATTTTGGATACTGTTGAGGGAGGTGGCTCATCAGGGGAAGGCAGCAGCAGCCAAGTTCATGGCACCAGGGGTGACTCTGCTGCACAGGAGGGCAGGAAAAAGAGTGGTAGAGTTATAGTGACAGGGAATTCTATTGTAAAGGGAATAGATAGGCGTTTCTGGCCGCAAACGAGATTCCAGGATGGTATGTTGCCACCCTGGTGCAAGGGTCAAGGATATCTGGGAGTGGCTGTAGGGCATTCTGGAGGGGGAGGGTGAACAGCCAGCTGTCATAGTGCATATAGGTACCAATGATATAGGTAAAAAATGAGATGAGGTACTACAAGCTGAATTTAGGGAGCTAGGAGTTAAATTAAAAAGTAGGATCTCAAAGGTAGTAATCTCAGGATTGCTACCAGTGCCACATGCAATCAGAGTAGGAATAGCAGGATAGTTCAGATGATTATGTGGCTTGAGGAATGGTGCAAGGGGTCAAATTCCTGGGACATTGGAACTGGTTCTGGGGGAGGTGGGACCAGGACAAACCGGACGATCTGCACCTGGGCAGGACCGGGACCGATGTCTTAGGCGGAGTGTTTGCTAGTGCTGTTGGGGAGGGCTTAAACTAATAAGGCAGGGGGATGAAAATCTATGCAAGGAGGCAGAGGGAAGTAAAAAGGGGGCAGAAACAAAAGGTAGGAAGGAGAAAAGTAAGAGTGGTAGGCAGAGAAATCAAAGGCAAAAATCAAAAAAGGTCACATTACAACATAACTCTAAAAGGACAAAGAGTGTTAAAAAAACAAGCCTGAAGGCTCTGAGTCTCAATGCAAGGAGCATTCATAATAAGGTGGATGAATTAACTGCGCAGATAACTGTTAAAGGATATGATATAATTGGGATTACAGAGACATGGCTCCAGGATGACCAAGGCTAGGAACTCAACATATAGGGGTATTCAATATTCAGAAAAGATAGACTGAAAGGAAAAGGAGGTGGGGTAGCGTTGCTGATTAAAGAGGAGATTAACGCAATAGTAAGGAAGGACATTAGCTTGGACGATGTGGAATCTATATGGGTAGAGCTGCGACACACCAAAGGGCAGAAAACGTTAATGGGAGTTGTGTTCAGACCACCAAACAGTAGTAGTGAGGTTGGGGATGGCATCAAACAGGAAATTAGGGATGCATGCAGTAAAGGTACAGCAATTATCATAGGTGATTTTAATCTACATATAGATTGGGCTAACAAAACTGGTAGCAATACGGTGGAGGAAGATTTACTGGAGTGTACAAGGGATGGTTTTCGAGACCAATATGTCGAGGAACCAAATAGAGAGCAGGCCATCCTAGACTGGGTCTTGTGTAATGAGAGAGGATTAATTAGCCATCTTGTTATGCGAGGCCCCTTGGGGAAGAGTGACCATAATATGGTAGAATTCTTCATTAAGATGGAGAGTGATACAGTTAATTCAGAGACGAGAGTCCTAAACTTAAGAAAAGGTAACTTTGATGGTATGTGACATGAATTGGCTAGGATAGACTGCTGAATGATACTTAAATAGTTGAAGGTAGATAGGCAATGGCAGACATTTAAAGATTACATGGATGAACTACAACAATTGTACATCCCTGTCTGGCGTAAAAATAAAACGGGGAAGGTGGCTCAACCGTGGCTAACAAGGGAAATTAGGGATAGTGTTAAACCCAAGGAAGAGGCATATAAATTGGCCAGAAAAGGCAGCAAACCTGAGGACTGGGAAAATTTAGAATTCAGCAGAGGAGGACTAAGAGTTTAATTAGGAGGGGGAAAATATAGTATGAGAGTAAGCTTGCAGAGAACATAAAAACTGACTGCAAATGCTTCTATAGAAATGTGAAGAGAACAAGATTAGTGAAGACAAATGTAGGTCCCTTGCAGTCAGAATCAGGTGAATTCATAATGGGGAACAAGGAAATGGCAGACCAATTGAACAAATACTAAGGAAGACAAAAATAACCTCCCAAAAATACTAGGGACCGAGCGTCTAGCGAGAAGGAGGAACTGAGGGAACTCAGGGAAATCCTTATTGGTCAGGAAATGGTGTTCGGGAAATTGATGAGATTGAAGTCTGAAAATGCCCCAGGACCTGATAGTTTGCATTCCAGAGTACTTAGGAAATTGGCCCAAGAAATAGTAGGTGCATTGGTGGTCATTTTCCAACATTCCATGGACTCTGGATCAGTTCCTATGGATTAGAGGGTAGCTAGTATAACCCCACTTTTTGAAAAAAGGAGGAAGAGAGAAAACATTATAGACCGGTTAATGGGGAAAATGTTGGAATCAATTATTAAAGATGAAATAGCAGCGCATTTGGAAAGCAGTGACAGGATTGGTCCAAGTCAGCATGGAATTATGAAGGAGAAATCATGCTTGACAAATCTTCTTGAATTTTTTGAGGATGTAACTAGTAGAATGGATAAGGGAAAACCAGTGGATGTGGTGAATTTGGACTTTCAAAAGGCTTTTGACAAGGTCCCACACAAGAGATTAGAGTGCAAAATTAAGGCACATGGGATTGGGGATAATGTATTGATGCGGATAGAGAACTGGTTGGCAGACAGGTAGCAAAGACTGGGAATAAACGGGTCCTTTTCAGAATGGCAGGCATTGACTATTGGCGTATTGCAAGGTTCAATGCTGGGACCCCAGCTATTTACAATATATATTAATGATTTTGACAAAGCGTATCAAGGGTGAGTCCTGCTCTGCATTTATCCCTCCCTCTACAACACATGTCAACAGTCCTTTACTCCTCTCCTCCAGCACTCTCAAACTTCCCTTATTTTCAGCACTTTTTTCACCACCCAGCACAAGGCCACACTGTATCATCCGCATTCTTATTGCAAAAATACATTCACATCTTCTTTGCTCCTTGCACACTAGTCACCAGCACTATTCTCCCTCACTAGATTATCTTTGCACAATCTACGACTTTTCTCTGCACTTCTTCCTCACTTCACACTCCACACACTTGCTTCTCATTCAACACCTCATCTTGTTTCTTCTCTCTCTCTGTATATGCACTACCAGCACAACACTAAGCCCCACACATCTGCACCCTTCTTTCAGTAGCCACTCACTAACTCCCTTTCTCTCTTTCTGCAGGATAAAATGGTGCAACATAATTGTGAGAGGAGCAAGACTGAAGGAGGATCAGCTAACCTCATCATCCTAAGTGAGCTGGTGCATCAAGCCCTGGAAATTTGTGGGCCTGCTAGAGCTGTGTGCATTGGCAATTTTGAGGTTGGTGGCTTCACTGATCAGGGTCTAGATTCAGCCAGCTTGAATACATTAAATTACATTGTGATGTATGTGTTTTGCAATTGTGCGGCCAATCAATGGCATCCTAACTTTTTGTCCCCTTTCTCTCTCTTCTAGTTCCTTTTCAATAGCCACAGCCCACCCGAAAAAGACATGTCAGTGCAGGAGTATCGTTCTGAGAAGGCACACGCATACGCTCCATCAATTCCAAGCACAAAGATGAGCATAATGGCTGAGTCAAAGAGTGATGTAGTGGGGTCTGTGTGCAATGATGGGCCTAGCACTGGTGCAAATAAACAGATACTGGTGGCAATGACAGCCCAGGAGAAAATACGCTGAAGGGCAAGGTCCTCTCCTAGCTCTGATGAGGACAGACATAAGGGCCAAGAGTTTTTGCTTTGGACACACTCGCCGACCTGGGAACAAATTGTGCTCAAAATTGCATTAGTTTTAAGAAGTGTTATTTTTCACTTTAGCTTCCGCTCAAACTCATTTGCATATCACCAAACTTAAAATTTGATTTGAACCAGTGCAATCGGGCAGAGTTTTAGAAAGTAATTTTTTTTAAATTGCACTAAAAATGTTCCACGGTATATCTAAGAGTGGTAACCCGGTGTTGTTTTATTAATACAGCTGAAAATGGATTTATCACGAAAAATAAGCATTTTAATCAGAGTGTGCAGTCCACCATTTGTGAGTAACCCAATTGTAAATAACTGAAAATCACTAAGAAACAATACAAAACCATTTACTAGTTTCATTGGTGTACAGTAGTCATTTTCTTAGTACATTAAAAAAAAATATTTTACTTTTTGGGCTAGATTTTCGCCGACTTTGCGACGAGATTTTCACCGCGATTTGACCCCCTGTGGCGAAAACCCGGTTGGCGGGATCTTCGGGCACCTTTTTGCGGCGGCGCTTCCATGTACCGCCGAGGCGAGGAGCGCCGAGATGAAACGACGTACAACGCCGCAGATTGTGTTACCATCGTACATTCAGCACTCTCTGCCATGCCCGGAACAGCGACAGGTAAACCTGTCGGTGCAGCCCTGCCAGCAGCGGTAAGCATGAGGACCTGCAAAGAAAGGAAGTTAATGTTTTTATTTTTTAATTATTTTTCATCGATTTAGTAGGTAAAGATTGTGTGAATGTGTTGTGAATGTATTTTGCAATTTTTTTGTTTCAGTTTTTCCCTCCTCTCTCGCAGCACCACCGGCCTCGGACTAAATTTGACGAAACTCGCGATTTGCACCGCAAATCCTCATGCAATGCTGACTTTACCAATGACGCATACGTTAAGGCCGAAATTTAGACCTAAAAACCGTAGCGCAGTGAAAACGGTAATTTTGGCGTAAAACTACCATTTTCACCGACAAACGAAAATTTAGCCCTTTTAAAAGCTTTTATAACATGCCTATTAGTGTTCCATCACTCAAAAGAAGCAACAATTTTAAAATCCTCCTTGAACACCTGCAAACAGGCACAATTAGCAGAACCTCGCCATAGTGATTAATTCCATCTCGGAACTCCTCAGAAAATGAAGCCATCTATGCCCACATGCAGCAGGGCGTGGACAATATTCAGGCTTGGGCTGATAAGTGTCAAGTAACATTCGCACCACACAAGAGCCAGCCAATGACCAGCTCCACAAAAACGAGAGCCTAATGATCTTCTTATAATATTCAATGGCATTACCATCGCAAAATCCCACACCATCAACATCCTGGGGGGGGTCACCATTGGCCAGAAACTTAACTGGACCAGCCATATAAATACTGCGGCAACAAGAGCGGGTCAGAAGCTGGGGATTCTGCGGCGAGTGTTTCACCTCCTAACTCCCCAAAGCCTTTCCACCATCCACAAGGCCGAAGTCAAGAGTGTGATGGAATACTCTCCACTTGCCTGGATAAGTGTAGCTCCAACAACACTCAAAACCTCAACACGATCCAGGACAAAGCAGCCCACTTGATTGGCACTCCATCTACCAAATTCAACATTCACTTCCTCCGCTACCAGTGCACCGTGGCTGCAGTGTGCATCATCTACAAGATGCACTGCAGCAACTCGCCATGGCTTTTTCTGCATCACGGAACACTTGCTTCCACTTCTAAAGTGAGTCCTTTGATGGCTGAACAGTCCAATGCGAGAGCCACAGACCCTGCCACAGGTGGGACAGACATTCATCGGGGAAAGGGCAGGGTGGGACTGATTTGCCGCACGCTCCTTCCACTGCCTGCGCCTGACCTCTTCACGCTTGTGGCATTGAGATTCGAAGAGCTCAACACCCTCCCGGATGCACTTTCTCCATCTAGGGCAGTCTTCGGCCAGGGACTCCATGGTGTCAGTGGTAATGTCGCACATTACCAGGGAGGCTTTGAGGTTGTCCTTGTAACATTTCCGCTGCTCACCTTTGGCTCATTTGCCGTAAAGGAGCTCTGCATAGAGCAATTGCTTAGGGAGCCTCGTGTCTGGCATGCGAACTATGTGGCCTGCCCAGCGAAGCTGATCGAGTGTGGTCAGTGCTTCAATGCTGGGGATGTTAGCCTTCGCGAGGACACTGATGTTGGTGCGGCTGTTCTCCCAGGGGATTTGCAGGATCTTGCAGCGACATCGTTGGTGATATATCTCCAGCGACTTGAGGTGTCTTCTGTACATCTCCATGCCTCTGATCCATACAGAAGGGCGGGTATTAATACAGCCCTGTATACCATGAGCTTGGTGGTAGATTTGAGGGCCTGATCGTCAAACACTTTTCCTCAGGCGGCCAAAGACTGCACTGGCGCACTGGAGGCGATGTTGAATCTACCAGCTAGAAGAACAAGGGCAGCAGGCGCATGGGATCACCATCACCTGCAAGTTCCCCTCCATGTTACACACCATCCTGACTTGGAAATATATCGCCGCTCCTTCATCGTTGCTGAGTCAAAATTCTGGAACTCCCTCCCTAACAGGCACTGCGGGAGTACCTTCACCACACGGACTGCAGTGATTCAAGAAGGTGGCTCATCAGCACCATCTTCTCAAGGGCAATAAATGCTGGCCTTGTCAGCGATGCCCACATCCCAGAATGAATCGATCTGGTGGTGTAGCCTGCTTTGCAGGAGGGGCTAACTTCAAGTGCGATATTTTTTAAACTAGTGCAAAAGATTGTGGAAACTTGATTTACACTGGAGGTAATTTGCGCTTGAAATTCCCCAATCTACTGTGCTGGTTTCGATGATTTTGGATGAATTGCGCTACCAGGGCAACCGAGCGGAAACTCCAGGCCAAGGACTTCAGGGTCCCAGCAAGTGCTGGCCTCACCCAAGCAGTTATACGATGTACTGGAGGGCCTGCCAATGAGTTATAACACATGCAGGTGATATCTCTTTTATCAGCCTGGTAGGAACTTGAGGTTAATGACTTTCACAGCCAATGACTCCTTGATCCAACAGGCAGCCGGTCCCTCTGCAGGATGCTGCACAGATCTGCAACTGCCTGCCTGGTGAAGCACAACCTCCTGATGCTCTGCTCCTCTGAGATGTCCAGGAAAATATCTCTTTGTCTATAGACCCAATGGGCCGGGTAAGGGCATCTACGAACAGCCTCCTCACCTCCTGCCCTGTAACAGGCTCAGCTGCTGCATGTCCTGGTTGCTGAGGCTGGTGCTGTTGCAGCTGCTGCTGTTCTACCTCAAACTGTTCTTGCATCCAGTCTAAAGAAGTAAAATTGGCACGTACATAAAGCTGAAAATTCCATTCCGCCCAGGCTCAATTTTCCTCAGTGATTGCGCACACTGCTTTTTTTGGCCTAGATTTAAAAATCCAAGTTCCCCAAAGATTTTGCGCCAGCGTAACTCAGTTAGTTACAATTTTTTTAGGTTCATTTTCTTTTGCGTCATTGTATGTCTGCGCTAGTTTTTCACATTTATGCAAGGTTGGCCAACTTACATTTCTCCTTGGATGGCGTATGTGACCACTCCCAAAAAACTTTCTGTACACTTAAGAAAAATGAGCGCACATCAAGAAATCAGCGCAGAAAGACGCCATTGTTTTATGCAAAGTTTTGGAGGGAGTCAATAACATATTAAATATACATCATGAAACTTAATTTTTTCTAACTGAATACGCAGAAAATGGAAGTTTCATGCAATTATTTAATTTTTTTTTAAAGTGCCATGCCACCACTGAAAGTCTCCAAACCGGGCTCGAGGGTCTGAGCGTCGGCCGGCAGAAACAGTCCCTCACCTGGACACAGGGGCTCGGGTCTCGGCTTCAAAAGAAGCCCAGGGAAGTGGGGCTGGGGGGGTGTGGAGGCTGAACTAAAGGGATGAGAACCCTTAAACTATGCAGAAAGCAGCATCAAATGAAATCCGGGAGGGTGGGGCAGGGTGTTTCCCGTTCTAAGCAAGCCTATTTCGCATGCTCAGACCTGGGTGTGGTCCATACTAAGGTGTCGACCTTGGAGTGAGAGATTACAAAGACATATCGAGACAGGCTTAACTTTAATAAAAATACTCTTGTATACCTGCACCTGAGTGATGCAGACTGTGTGAGAAGGCTGCGTTTCTGCAAAGAAGTTGTAACCAAGATCTGAGTTAGTAAAAGCAGACCTGCAACCTGGAAGCATTAAAAGGACTGCTTTGTCAATTGAAGTGAAGGTTACAGCTGCACTTTCATTCTATGAATCTGGATCATTCCAGGCCACAACTGGGGATGTGTGCACCATTTGTCAACATGCAACACATATCTGCTTTCGGCAGGTGACTGCTGCACTATCTGCCCGGAGGAATGACTACATATAGTTCCCCATGGCCGCCCAGGCAATGCGTGAAAGGGCTGTGGGTTTCTCCAGGAATGCTGGCTTCCCAAAGGTAAAGGGCTGCATTGATTGTACCCACATCGCCTTGCGAGCATCTTTGGAGGATCCCGAGAGATACAGGAACAGAAATGGCTTCCTCTCCCTTAATGTGAAACTCGTCTGTGATGACATGCATTGCATCATGTCAATTGATGCAAGATACCCTGGGAGCACCCATTATGCATTCATCCTACACGAGAGCACTATATCTACCATGTTTCAGCAGCAGCCAAAAGAGCAGAGCTGGCTACTGGGAGACAAATGGTACGGCCTCGCCACCTGGCTCATGCGTAACCTGGACGGAAGCTGACTGGAAATACAACATGTCGCACATTGCGACGCGCAGCATAATGAAAAGGACCGTTGGATTCTTGAAACAGCGTTTCCGATGTCTGGACCATTCCTGTGGCTACTTGCAATACTTCCCTGAGATTGTTGGTCAGTTCACTGTTGTGTGCTGCATGCTGCATAACTTAGCCATCATGAGGCAACAGCATCTGGTAATAGAAGACCCACCTGCGGTGAGAGTGGGTGATGATGAAGAGGAAGATGCAGATGATGAGGAGGAGGAGGACGAGGGATGAGGAAGCAATGCAACTACTTAAACACGGAGCCTGACGGCAGAGGAGAGCGGGGCAGCGTGCCCCTTTAACGATTGCTCAAGACTTGTGCCAGCAGCTCATTCGTGAACACCTTGCTGCCTGAAGACTCAATGGAAACTATTCCACATGGATCATGTTTACAGTTTGGACCTTTCCATAATGTTGTGTTGTGTTAATGGAACAAATGATTGAAATGATTCTTGTTTACTTCAAAAAGTTGTGTTAATAATGAAACAAATAATGGAAATGATTCATTTATAATTTAAAATGTTCAAATTTTATTCAAAAGTTTAACAAACACTTGTTTGTACTTAACTTAACTTGAATAAAAATACTCTTGTATCAAACTTTAAAGTTTTCAGTTAAGATCACATACAAACTTTAAGATCACTTACAAGCTTTTAAATTTGTACATTTACATAACTTACAAAAAACCTTTAATTTGGGAACAGTTATTACAGTAACAGCAATAATAACAAAAATAGCAGCAACAAAGAAAGGCTGCACCCATCTTCCTCCACCTTACGCTAAGACCGCCCGCTGCGCTTGACTCCATCCCTGCCCGCAGGCGATTGCACAACATTTTTCGGGTTGGTACCAAGCTTATTCTTTCGAACATCTCTGGTAATGCACACTTCTTGATGGGGGGGTGGGGGGCGCAGGCGGTAATGTGAAAAGCCCAGCTTGGGCCTCTTCAGAGGCTGGTCTGGGGACTGGAGTGGGAGTGATAGTTGATTCTGTCAATGGGAGCGGGGTCTGGGCATGTTCCCTTATTGCAGCAGCTCACTCCGAACTTCCCTCCCTCATGTGCCCTGACAGTGTCTCAACTACCACCAATATTCCCTCCCTCATGTTCGCCGACAGTGTCTCAGCTACCTGTGACACTCCCTCCCTGATGTGAGCAACAGTGTGTCAACTACCTGCAACATTCCCTCCCTCATGTGCTCTGACAATGTCTCAAATACCTGTAACATTCCCTCCCTCATGTTCCCAGACAGTGTTCCTATTTCTCGTGAGAGTGTTGTTACTTCTCCCGACAGTCCTGATACCTCATCACCCATCCCAATGATGGTGTCCAGGAGTAATCACGTAAGGTCAGTGCTCTCCGCACTCATTGCCATCATCTGAACCACATTTGTTGGATCCTGCACCTCAGGAAAGCGCGGTCGAGCTCCTCACCCCGGGTATGGCTCGCTGCATCCCACTAGGACCCGCAGCCTCGGACAGTGGGGCCCTGGGTGTGCCTTGCTGCAACCCACTGGGACCCGTAGCCTCAGATGGTGGGGCCCTGGCTGTACCTCGCCGCACCCCACTGGGGATCCACAGCCTCGGGCTGTGGGAAACCATGGAATGTTCCAACAATACTCGTACCACTCAGGAAAGGGGCTGGTACCTTAATGGGTGGAACTTTAATAACACTTTTATAAAAAGCCTTGCACATCATGTGAAGAAATTCCATTGACCTGTACTCCAGAATACTCAGTGAAAAAGAAAAAATGAGGAACTTGCATTTATACTGCCAACAAAGTACTTTTGTAATGTAGTCACTGTTTTAATGTAAAAATGTGGCAGCTAATTTGCACATGGCAAGTTCCCACAAACAGTAATGGGATAGTTGATTAGATCATCTGTTTTAGGTGTTGGTTGAGGGATAAATGTTGGCCAGGATGTCAGGGTGAACTCCCGTACTCTTCTTGGAAATAGTGCTAAGGAATCTTTTATGTCACCTGAGAGAACAGACGGGCCTCAGTTCAACAACTGATCTGAAAGATGACACCTCCGCATTAATTCAGCACTGCGCTGCAATGCCAGCCGATATTGTATGCTTAAGTCTCTGGAGTGAGGCTTGAGCCCACATCCTTCTAACCAATGTTTAATAAACCACGAGCCCTATGAATTAAATGTCTAGCGTAAGATAAGGATGAAGATTGATGTATCCAAAAAATAATAGCAACTTGTGTTTTAGTTCACCGGACTCACCTGGAAGAGCTGTGCAGATCAGTTTACAAGAGGAAGAGGAGGATACTGTCCAAGGGATAGGAGACAGATCAGCCATGATCTTAGTGAATGTTGGAGCAGGCTCGAGGAGCCAAATGGCCTATTCCTGCTCGTATTTCTTATGTTCTTATGTTATGTTCTTTCATAGGAAGCCAGAGAAATAGCAACATGAAGTGGTTTGTAAAGAAGCTTCCAGAGAGCAAATGGGATACTGAATGAAAAAATGTCCTTTGATGCTGGAGCAGAGGAAGTCAGGGACAAGCAGTAATGTCGAGGAACAGATGGTGAGCACTGGAACATTCAGCTGCAAGGGATCACTGAGATAAGTTGGAAGGAGCCCATGGAGGGATTTAAAAATATAATTGAAGACGTTGCAGTGGTTGTGCTGGGAGATAAGGATGATCGATATGTTGGACTTTGTAAGAGAAAGCTCTCAGGCTGAAGGGTTTTGGATTAACTGAAGTTTGTGTTGAGTTGAAGAGGGGAAGCTTGTGAGCAGAACATTGGAGAAATTAATCCGATCATGATGAAAGCATACATTTTGTCATTATTGCAGTATTGGTAACCGATTTGATGTGGGATATGAAGGTCAAATCATAGTGGGGCAGCATAGCACTCTTGGTTCACCTTGAACAGGCAATTGGAAAGATTGTTGGAGCTGGAACCAGAGGCATGTCATTGTCGGCATGGACTAACCGGATAGTTTGAGTTTGGCTGAAATTGGGCAAAAGACATTTCAGCTCATCTAATGCTTAATTTCAAACAGAGAACTTATTTCTGCAAAAACATAAGAAATAGTAGCAGGAGTAGGCCATTCGGCCCCTCGAGCCTGCTCCTCCATTTAATACGATCATGGCTGATCCAATCATGGCCTCGCTTCCACTTCCCTGCCCGCTCTCCATAACCCCTTATTCCTTTATCGTTAAAGAAACTGTCTATTACTGTCTTAAATTTATTCAATGTCCCAGCTTCCACAGCTCTCTGTGGCAGCAAATTTCACAGATCCACAACCCTCTGAGAGGAGAAATTTCTCCTCATCTCAGTTTTAAATGGGCGGCCCCTTATTCTAAGATTATGCCCTCTAGTTCTAGTCTCCCCTATCAGTGGAAACATCCTCTCTGCATCCACCTTGTCAAGCCCCTCATAAACTTATATGTTTCGATAAGATTACCTCTCATTCTTCTGAATTCCAATGAGTAGAGGCCCAATCTACTCAACCTTTCCTCAAAAGTCAACCCCCTCATCTCCGGAATCAACCTTGTAAACCTTCTCTGAACTGCCTCCAAAGTAAGTATATCCTTTCATAAATATGGAAACCAAAACTGCAATACCCTGTACAACTGTAGCAAGACTTCCCTGCTTTTATACTCCATCCCCTTTGCAATAAAGACCAAGATTCCATTGGTCTTCCTGATAACTTGCTGTACCTGCATACTAACTTTTTGTGTTTCATGCACAAATACCCCCAGGTCCCGCTGTACTGCACCACTTTGCAATCTTTCTCCATTTAAATAATAACTTGCTCTTTGATTTTTTTTTCTGCCAAAGTGCATGACCTCACACTTTCCAACATTAGACTCCATCTGCCAAATTTTTGCTCACTAACTTAGCCTGTCTATGTCCTTGTGCTGATTTTTTGTGTCCTCCTCACATATTGCTTTTCTTCCCATCTTTCTATCGTCAGCAAATTTGGCTATGTCACACTCGGTCCCTTCCACCAAGTTGTTAATATCGATTGTAAATAGTTGGGGTCCCAGCACTAATCGCTGTGGCACCCATTGGTTATTGATTGCCAATCCGAGAATGAACCATTTATCCCTACTCTGTTTTCTGTTCGTCAGCCAATCCTCTATCCATGATAATATGTTACCCCCAACCCCGTGAACTTTTATCTTGTGCAGTAACCTTTTATGTGCCACCTTGTCAAATGCCTTCTGGAAGTCCAAATGCACCACATCCACTGGTTTCCCTTTGTCCACCCTGCTGATTACATCCTCAAAGAATTCTAGCAAATTTGTCAAACATGACATCCCCTTCATAAATCCATGCTGACTCTGCCTGACCAAATTTTGCTTTTCCAAATGTCCTGCTACTGTTTCTTTAATAATGGACTCCAACATCTACCCAACCACAGAGGTTAGGCTAACTGGTCTATAGTTTCCTACTTTTTGTCTGCCTCTTTTTTTAAATAGGACCGTTACATTTACAGTTTTCCAATCTGCAGGGACCTCCCCAGAATCCAGGGAATGTTGGTAAATTACAACCAGTGCATCCACTACCCCTGCCATTACTTCTCTTAAGACCCTAGGATGCAAGCCAGCAGGTCCAGGGGATTTATCCCCCTTTAGTCCCATTATCTTACTGAGTACCACCTCCTGAGTGATTTGAATCAGGAAGTGCATTATCGCTTCACCCCACATCTTCTACCCATCTGTGGGCCAAACTTCCTCGACTCTGGATCAGTTCCTATGGACTGGAGGGTAGCTAATGTAACACCACTTTTTAAAAAAGGAGGGAGAGAGAAAACGGGGAATTATAGACCGGTTAGCCTGACATCAGTAGTGGGGAAAATGTTGGAATCAATTATTAAGGATGAAATAGCAGCGCATTTGGAAAGCAGTGACAGGATCGGTCCAAGACAGCATGGATTTATGAAAGGGAAATCATGCTTGACAAATCTTCTGGAATTTTTTGAGGATGTAACTCGTAGAGTGGACAAGGGAGAACCAGTGGATGTGGTGTATTTGGACTTACAAAAGGCCTTTGACAAGGTCCCACATAAGAGATTGGTGTGCAAAATCAAAGCACATGGTATTGGGGGTAATGTACAGGCGTGGATAGAGAATTGGTTGGCAGCCAGGAAGCAGAGAGTTGGGATAAACCGGTCCTTTTCAGAATGGGAGGCAGTGACTAGTGGAGTGCCGCAGAGCTCAGTGCTGGGACCCCAGCTCTTTACAATATACATCAATGATTTGGATGAAGGAATTGAGAGTAATATCTCCAAGTTTGAAGATGACACTAAACTGGGTGCGGTGTGAGCTGTGAGGAGGATGCTAAGAGGCTGCAGGGTGACTTGGACACATTAGGTGAGTGGGCAAATGCATGGCAGACGCAGTATAATGTGGATAAAGGTGAGGATATCCACTTTGGTGGTAAAAACACGAAGGCTGAATATTATCTGAATGGTGGCTGATTAGGAAAAGGGGAGGTGCAACGAGACCTGGGAGTCATGGTTCATCAGTCATTGAAAGTTGGCATGCAGGTACAGCAGGCGGTGAAGAAGGCAAATGGCATGTTGGCCTTCATAGCTGGAGGATTTGAGTATAGGAGCAGGGAGATCATACTGCAATTGTACAGGGCCTTGGTTAGGCCTCACCTGGAATATTGAGTTCAGTTTTGGTCTCCTAATCTGAGGTAGGACATTCTTGCTATTGAGGGAGTGCAGCGAAGACTGATTCCAGGGATGGCTGGACTGACATATGAGCAGAGACCGGATCAATTGGGCCTTTATACACTGGAGTTTAGAAGGATGAGAGGGGATCTCATAGAAACATATAAGATTCTGATGGGACAGGGCAGGTTAGATGCGGGAAGAATGTTCCCCATGTTGGGGAAGTCCAGAACCAGGGGACACAGTCTTAGGATGAAGGGTAGGCCATTTAGGACTGAAATGAGGAGAAACTTCTTCACTCAGAGTGTTGTTAACGTGTGGAATTCCCTGCCGCAGAGAGTTGTTGATGCCAGTTCATTGGATGTACTCAAGAGAGAGTTAGATATGGCCCTTACGGCTAAAGGGATCAAGGGGTATGGAGAGAAAGTGGGAAAAGGATACTGAGGTGAAGGATCAGCCATGATCTTATTGAATGGTAGTGCAGGCTCGAAGGGCCGAATGGCCTACACCTGCACCTATTTTCTATTTTTCTATGTTTCTAATTGCGAATCCTAGCAATTTGAAGCCAGTGTCTCTGGATGGTAAAGACTGCATTGGCACATTGTGTAACTTCCTACTGGGCATGGTAGACTACTCTCCGAGGGGGAGGTGCCCTGGTGTGCCAAACCTTTCTTTCGCCACTTCTTGATGCAGCTCTTCAACAATTGCATTCTTAAACTCAGACGCTCTTTTTTGGCACTGCTCTATAATGGAAGTCCAAAATATAAAATAACTTTCCAAAATCATTTGCCTGAAAAAAGATACCCTTCCCTTTCAATGGATGCTACAGCCCTTTAAATAGCGAACTGTGGAAAACCCTACATTGTGATACATTTGGACCTTGAAAAAACACCTGACGAGTTCCACGCAAAAAAGTATTCGTTAAGCTCAAAGCTGTGGAAATTGAGGTTAAATTTTGGGATTGGAAATGAAATTCAATGATGGGTAGAAAACAACGGGTACTTGTTTGAGGAGTTATGTCAGGGGCTTGAAGTACGGAAGAGTGTTCTCTAGATATCAGTTTTGGGGCACCACTATTTCTAATTTACATCAATGAATTCAAAAGCTTAATGCAAATATCAAAACAGCAGAACACAAGTCAAAGGAAATCAAGCTGAAACGATGTAGTGCTCTGGTCAGACTACACCTGTGTTCAGTGCTCAAGATGCAGTCTTTGGTCATTGCCACACAGGTGATACCTTCAGTATTTAGAACCATCACAGAGAAGAGCCACAAATCTAATCTCTCGCAATAGAAATGTATGTTATTGGGAATAGAATGGAGAAATTTAGGCTTAATTTAAAAGAAGGTGTTCTAATGGATGATTTTGTAAGATACATGATAATAAATGGTATGGAAAAATTGTGACAGTGAGTTACAGGGTCACAACTATTAAAAATTAAATTTACATAGAAACATAGAAAATAGGTGCAGGAGTAGGCCATTTGGCCCTTCGAGCCTGCACCACCATGCAATATGATCATGGCTGATCATGCAACTTCAGTACCCCATTCCTGCTTTCTCTCTGTTCCCCTTGATCCCTTTAGTCATAAGGGCCACATCTAACTCCCTTTTGAATATATCTAACGAATTGGACTCAACAACTTTCTGTGGTCAAGAATTCCATAGGTTCACAATTCTCTGAGTGAAGAAGTTTCTCCTCATCTCAATCCGATATGGCTTCGCCCTTATCCTTAGACTGTGACCTCTGGTACTGGACTTCCCCAATATCGAGAACATTCTGCCTGCATCTAACCTGTCCAATCCCGTCAGAATTTTATATGTTTCTATGAGATCCCCTCTCATTCTTCTAAATTTCAATGAATATAAGCCTAGTCGATCCAGTCTTTCTTCATATGTCAGTCCTGCCATCCCGGGAATGAGTCTGGTGAACCCTCGCTGCAATCCTCAAGAGCAAGAATGTCCTTCCTCAGATTAGGAGACCAAAACTGCACACAATACTCAAGGTGTTGTCTCACTAAGCTCTGTACAACTGCAGTAAGACCTCCCTGCTCCAGTACTCAAATCCCCTCGCTATGAAGACCAGCTTGCCATTTGCTTTCTTTACTGCCTGCAATACCTGCATGCCTACCTTCAGTGACTGATGTACCGTGACACCCAGGTCTCATTGCACCTCCCCTTTTACTAATCTGTCACCATTCAGATAATAATCTGCCTTCCTATTTTTGCCACCAAAGTGGATAACCTCACATTTATCCCCATTATACAGCATCTGCCATGCATTTGCCCACTCACCTAACCTGTTCAAGTCACCCTGCAGCCTCTTAGCATCCTCCTCATAGCTCGCACTGCCACCCAGCTTTGTGTCATCTGCAAACTTGGAGATATTACACTCAATTCCTTTGTCTAAATCATTAATACATATTGTAAATAGCTGGGGTCCCAGCACTTAATCCTGCGGCACCCCACTAGTCACTGCCTGCCATTCTGAAAAGGACCCGTTTATTCCCACTCTTTGCTTCCTGTCTGCCAACCAGTTCTCTATTCATGTCAGTCCATTACCCCAATACCATGTGGCTTAATTTTGCACATCAATCTCATGTGGGACTTTGTCAAAAGCCTTTTGAAAGTGCAAATACACCACATCCATTGTTTCTGCCTTGTCCACTCTACTAGTTACATCCTCAAAAAACTCTAGAAGATTTGTCAAGCATGATTTCCCTTTCATAAATCCACGCTGACTTGGACCGATCCTGTCACTGCTTTCCAAATGTGCTGCTATTTCATCTTTAATAATTGATTCCAGCATTTTCCCCACCACCGATGTCAGGTTAAACGGTCTATAATTCCCTGTTTTCTCTCTGCCTCCTTTTTAAAAAGTGGGATTACATTAGCTACCCTCCAGTCCATAGGAACTGAACCAGAGTCCATGGAAAATTTAGGACTAATATCAGGGCATACTTCTTCACACATAGAGTGATCAATACATGGAATGGACTGTCATATGAAGTAATGGATGCAAATACACTGGAATCATGAACAAGCAATTGGAATCAATTGTGTAAAGATTTTGGAGTCTTTTGTCTTCCTCATTCATGATTATCTTTTGATCTTGTGAAACAGCTGCTTCCGTGCTGGATATCCTTCCCCCAAATCAGTGAGCTACCTTTGAATAGCTAATGGTTACCAGGTGCTTAATGTGAATATCTAATGAGGGCCAATCTGTGGAAGGTTTGTCACAATCGGCCATGCATTTGTTGACTGGCTGCAATGCCCATGATGCAAAATTTTGAGACCATTGCGCAATATTTACCCAATTGTTCTTATCTGAATAATTGTCAGCTGTCAGTTCCGATTACTCTTACTTACATAATGTATCGTTATAAATATTTGAAGATTTTTCAATTCTGAATTAATTACAGAATGTCTCATCAGTGCAGCTACTTCAGTCATCACAAAATGACTGGTGCTGGTCCTTAGTGTATGTTAAGGAAATCTCTAGCTTCACTCATAATGGTAGAAAAATTATAAATATACGATAATGAGGTCAGTCAATGGAAGTTTTGTAAATCTGTAGTATCCTCTTCTTTCCTTTGCATTGGTTTAGCACACTGAAAAACTAATGCAAATTATTTTGGTTTATTCTAGTGGTTTGCAACTGGAGATGAACCTAAATTACAAACACCTTCCAATTTGGGAAAAACATATTCATCTAGACTTTTATTGCATCTATTGATTTGGCTTGTTGTTTCTATTTAAAAGTAGGCTCCATTTTGGCAATTGTAAATAACATTGTGGACATGTACATAGAATGTGCAAAGACATTTCACATGTTTGCAGAATTGATTTGACATTTTTTTTAAACAATCAAAATAATTTTGCTGGCTCAAATAAATATGATACATAAATTTGATGGGTCTAATGGCCTGTTTCCGCACTGTAACATTCCATGATTCTAAGACAGAGGACTTGAGCTAGATACTAATTATACTTGAACAGTTCTGCAGAAGCTTTCAGCAGGGTTTTCAATAGCAAGAGAGTGGAGTCTCAGAGAATTGCTATTCATTTTTTTGACAGCATGTGCCAAGTAGATCCAGTTTTCTCGACTCTCCTGCTGCTGTGTGGGGTCCTGCTTTCTAAATATATGGTTTGGAAGTTAGAGCACCAAGTGGGAGAAAGGAGATTGAACATGGCACTTTGTGGAATCTGTCAATAATGACACTGTAAAGGGTACGTAGCAACTTTGCATTGAAAGTGAACATTTATTTTTATAGTGAAGAAAGCATGAATTGATTTTAAGACATCAAGAGGTAGGAAGAGGCCAATCATGTTGGATTTAATTTATTATTATTATTGTTGGTATATTCCTTCAACTACTTGTGCCATTAGAACACCAGAACCAGAATTATACTAAATAGAGATGTCAAGATGGTGCTGGTCAATTTCTGAATCATCCAGCATGACAATACAAAAAGTTTGAAGTTTTCAACTGTAGGACTGAAAATATATTTACACAATTTATGAAGTTTAAAAAAGTATTTTTATACTCATAAAAACATGTACCTATACCTGAATGGCATTTGAAAGGGTTGCTCTGATCGTTTTGTAGCTAAATAAACAATATGGTATAGAGCTGAAGTATACAATCCATCCCATTTTATGTCTGTTAAAAGTAATGTCATTTCATCTAAATGCAACTGATGAAGCCCATCTTGATGGTGTTATATGAACTTTATTTTATCCTGTGGGTCTTGCCTTGAATTACATATTAATTTAGCAATTGATTTGGACTGTTCTATTTAGGCAAAATAAAAAAATATGCTTCATAATGTAATTTTTTACAGGGACATTTTGCAGATGTGCTGATTGCAAGTAATGCATTGATACTACATTGATGCTTTATAAAATCAAAGTTACAGCAATGAATGACAATCATTAATTTCCAACCCTGATGTTTGGTGGTACACTACCACATGTTAATGTAAAATTCCTTTGGCTGTTTTTTAAACCCCACTTACCCATCTATTTTAAATGGATTAACAACTGTGTTAAAATAGCTCACAATATATGGCATATGAATATGTTAGCTTGTGTACCATAAGAGGAACTTAAACCCAGTATGTACTAACCTGAAATTTGAATTCCTTAAAAATATATATGTTCTGGGCTTGTTTCTTTTATTTTCAATGTGGAAGAGCTTTAGTCGGGTTAGATGTCTGAGTTGTGGCAAAAGTAGATGGATCAAATTCTCCCAAAACGAGCTAACTTTATGGAATTTACAATTGCACAGATTGTTTTCCTCTTATGAAAGTGGACCAGGAAGAGAATTTACTGACAACTGGCCGATTTCCCCTAGGTGTGGAAACATAATACAAATCCTATCAGCTTAGGAAAATGCCAGGGGATAAGTAACCCATAGCTACTGGGAATGTTAGCGGGTCAAATTCATCCTTTGCAAATTGAGGAAATCAATAGTGCAATTGGCAAGAATCTTGACTTGTTTTTTGGTCGTCTCTCTGCAAATACTGTGATGTTTGGAACACTGATTGCAAATCACAAATCATGTCACTACAAAAACCAACACAGCAGAGATCATAAAAAATATGTTTTTCCATTTACTTCAAAGCACCCATTTTAATTCTATGTTTTTCTCAAACATGTCAGTTTAGGTTTACTTTAGTATTTTGCTAAGGAATGTTTTGAGGGTAAGGCTATTCATTGAATGCTTGTCTGGATTAATGTTGAGCAAACTCTTGTCAAACCATGAATTTGGATCTACTCAGCTGTCTGTTTATCTTTATCATTATGCATGTTTATGAATGTATTTGTCATTTCATTCTTGCCTTCAGTACTTTTGTGTTATATTTCCACACATCATTGAAGATAAGAATAAGATAACAACCTTTTATTCATCATATATAATTTGGACCTAGACTGTACCAAGAAACTTTCTTTGAAGATATGGGGCAAATATTCCTCATTAGCTCTTGGGCACAAAGCATCATGTGGTGGGGCACAAAGAAGAAAATTCGGTAGGAAGGGGAATTGTGCATCTAGCATCCAGGCTGCCTGATTTTCCATCCATTTATTTAATTTGGCAGAAAAATGAGTGCTGGGTTCAGAACATGTGATCCTCCATACACAATGTTCCTATGTGCGCCCCAGTAATGTGGGGGTTACATTTGTCTTGGATGGTAGTAGCACGACACATGCATTATCATATTGATCACCTGTTATATGTGTCACTCGATATTCAGTTCCATTGTGGTGACTGGGATATCAGGTAGTGCGTATAAGTGGCGGCCAATACAATACTGCTCATTTCACGCTCCCACCAAGACAAATTTCAATCCTATGATGTTTAATGTCCAAACGCTAACAAAGACAATCTGCTGTATGTAGGTGCAGACAGATTATGAGAGCAAAATAACAGCAAAGCTGAAAACAATAATTTTGCTACATATGAGCTTGTTTGTCAGGGTTTTGTTTGCACAACAAACGTTTTTCACCTGATTGAAACAAGAAATTGTAGGATATTCCATTCTTTGTGTTTGACAGCTGTCAGATAAAATTGCAAGTGTTCTGGATAGTTGAAACAGTTGTCAACTTCATTACCTGGCCAGTAATTTAGACCCTCCATGTTAGCAACTGAGGATTATAAATATTGCAGCTTGTCGATTGGACAGGCGATCTGCTTTGCCAGATTACTACCCAGGTGGTGAAGGTGAAAGTTAATCCCAAACAGGATAAGAGCAGGTAAGAGGGAATGAGAACCAAGAAAAGGCTGAATAGGAGAAAGACGGAATGAGAGGAAGGGGAAGGGGCAATGAAAGAAACAGAGTCAGAGTGAAGAGATAGCAAAGGAAAGAAAAGAAGAAACATGAAGGAAAGAGGTAATGAAAAAGAGACTGAAGGATCGAAGTGAGTGAGAGAGGAAATACAAAAGAAACAGGGAATAAAGGAATGGTAAACGAGAAAGGAAATGATAGAGGTAATGAGAAAAATTATGAGAAATTAAAGAAATGTGAGAAAGAACAGATATGTGGTCGGAAGCTCACTTCGAGGTCAAACACAACACAAAGATTGCAAATGGACTGGCTCAGCTTCACACAGTTGCTAGGGAGAGGGATGGAAACAATGGTCAGAGAATGGAGTTTGTGACAGGGACCAAAGATGATGGGCGGAAATTTCTGAGGTATGAGCAGGTGGGTTGGAGATGTGGAGAGGTCAGGGGAAGTGAAAGCTGAAAAAATGTGAACTTCGACGCATAACCGCCTCCACCCGCCCAGTTTCACCCATCACTCAGGCGAGACGGGGGGGGCGGTTGCGGGCAGCCAACCAACTACCAAGAGGCAGGTTGACAATTTACACATTATAATGAGGCCTGCAGCCTCTACTTTAACCTGCATTGCAGGTTTTCCTGCAGGCAGCCAGGGATCCCAGGAATTGGGATCCCGGTGGCTGCAATGAGGCGGCCTCAGCCTCAGGGAGCAATCGGGCAGGTGTGACCTGGAAATATTCAGCCCAATGGCTTTAGTCTTCCCAATATTTAGTTGGAGGATATTTCTGGTCATGTTGGAAAAGCAGTATGACGAATCCGAGACAGTGGAGGGGTCAAGGGATGTGGTGATGAGAGTGTTGTCAGCGTACATGTGGAATCTGATGTGTTTTCGGATGATGTCGCTGAGGGGCAGCATGTAGATGAGCACTAAGCAAGGGCCAGGAATAAATCTGTTGTGTATTTGTAAAGCATGCACTCCCATGTTCTGCCACCAGGGAACGCATCCCCTGAAGTCCCAAGGGATCCCAGCATCCCTTGGGAGCACTGTATATAAGCCGGCCCCTAAGGCCTGTTCCTCACTCTGGAGTGTCTTAATAAAGACTGAGGCCACTGTTACTTTAACCTCCCTGTATGCAGTCTCATCTGTGTTCGGAACACAATAAAATCCTTGGGGGTCTCCAAAGGTAACATTGCAGGAGTGGGAAGAGAAGCCATTTAAGGTGATTTTCTGGCTCCAACTGGATAGATAAGATTGGAACCAGACGAGTGCAATTGCACCCAGCTAGACAATGGTAAGGTGATTGAGGAGAATGGTATGGTCAATCACGTCGAAGGCCACAGGCAGATTGAGAAGGACGAGGAAGGATAGTTTACCATTGTCCCAGTCACAAAGGATGTCATTTGTGACTTTGATAAGAGCCATTTCGGTATTGTGGCACGGGTAGTATCCTGATTGGAGGGCTTCAAACATGGAATTCCGGGCAAAGAGCGGGGGAATAGCAGAGGTAATGATAGGAATTATGAGAGACAGAGGGAATATGATAAAGAGTGAGAGAAGGAAGATGAAGAATGAGGACAGAGGAGGAGTTTATAAAAAGAGAATGAGTAAGTGAATAGGAAAGAGGAAGTGGGAGAGAGAGTGAATGACAGAGTACAATCCAAAACTGAAATAAATAGCTGGAAACAAAGGGTTGATTTGCAACTTGCCACCCAGGTGTAAAACAGGTGGTGTGCGTCCGATGCCTGTTACAGAAACTGGCCCATGGAAATAAAAATTGGGTGTTTTTTATAATGGGCAGCAAGTTAACTATTTAGCCCAAAGTATTGCAAAAATGGACTAAGTTTCAAAATGTTTTGCATGCTATACTTATAGTTGTACTAAGAATATATTGGTATATGTGGCTCTTTGTTGCTATACAGCTTCTTTTTTCAGCTCTTGGGCTCTAAAAGGTTGGCCACTCCTGCTGCGTTAGGAAGAACAGAGAAAGCACCACTGTGCACTGAAGCAGAGTTTACAGAGCAGCTCAATAGATTGTATAGACCCTCTGGGTAAGCTACTTTGGATTTGCCGGTACATAGCAAACAAAATCATCTTCTTGGAATTCAGATATTGTTTTATTTGAAATTGTGGAAATGCATAGATTGATATTATAATTAGCAGTTCAAAGGATACAAAGAATAAATTGGTGATATAAGATTTTTATATTCACTCGGATTTGAAAGGATTCAATATATAGTAACAAAAGTCCGACTGTTGCTGAAAGTTTTGATATAAGTAATTCATTACTTCTGACCTGACATTAGTGACCGACATTATCTATTATTTACACTTGTTTGGCAGGTTTCAAACATTCAGCGATCAAAATTTGCTACCGCCAATTTTGAGGCAGTGTCACCTGAGTGCTGATTTTACCACCAAGCATTCATTATCATAGGCGATCCCGGTGCAGGCTCAAACTGCCAAATTCAATTTTTATGCCCAAAGATGAGAGAGCAGCACTAAAAAGAGGCATTGCACACTCACCCTCGGTGCCAAAAGGACGGGAGCTCAGGAGGCCTACTCAATTTTGCAACGGGAGGCTGCCGGCATGTTAGTTGAAAAACCGGGAAGAAAAAAAAAATGATAACTTCTCCGATCCACACATACACTTCCCCACTGTTGCAACTAATGAAAACATGCAAAAATAAATAAAGAACAAAACTTTCCTTGCTCACTGGGCGATTCCACTTTTATCAGGCTGTAAGAACGACTGCTGGGAAGGCTGCCTTGGAAACCAAATATCGCGAGAGCGGTGCCAAGGAACGTTGCATGCTGGATGACGTTATAGGGCGCAGCATTCCCTCTTGGCGCCTCTACCAAACACCTCTACGGAGGCGTGTACGTCGCTTACTACCGACAGTAGGACTTTGCCACCTGTTAGCCGCCTCCCGCCTGCGATAACGGGTGGCATTAGAAACTGAATTTCGACCCCTTATTTCATATTTACACATTACAAATGCAAAGCACCAATAGACAGATTAGTTATTCCAGTTTATTATTCAATTATGTTTACATTTCACAACAATGCAAATCAATTGTTTCTTTCTCTCTCCAGACTACATGTTATGTGACTGTTTTGTTGATTATCAGCAAAAAACAAAAATGTCAAATAATTGAGATAACTATTAAACCTCATTGAGATCTTGCTATGACTCTCAAATCAAATCAGATTTGGAGATTTCTTGGAAAATAAATGACATGCATGTGCAAAGGGCCACAGTGGGCACTATTATCTGCTGCCATTCATTTTCCACCAATTTGATGGCTGGTTGGCAAAGAAATATAGGTTTTTGGTGAAGAGCTTTGATATTTCAAAAAAACATCTTTTTAATTTTAAATTGCCCCGATTTTGGCTGTAGCAGGATACATAACTGCGTCAGCCGTTAGTTAGATTTGTCCTTGTACATTTAGGCTTTAAAAATTTTTGTGTGACAAGTTGCTGCAAGGGAAATAGGCCATCTGGGACCTAAGTGAACAGAACCAAACAATCAGATGGAAGGAATGTGAAATAAACAACGTAAGGACTGAGAAGGAAGAGTAAATTAGAGTGGGTGAATTCAATGCCAAATCAGGTACAGAAAGAGAAGTAAAGAGAGAGAGAGAGAAAAAAGAGACAGAAAGAAAAGTTAAACAAATGTTTGAAATTTTAAATGAGATTTTAAAACATTTCTATAAACAATTAATACACCAAGGAATAATACACTTCTTACAGTTAATCATCAGTGCAAGAGGTCAATTGGCAGTAATTAACAATTATCACATCGTTAATTGGCCAGCAACCCGTTTGGGACGGTAAATTTTTTCTCAGGGAAAGATGGGGTGCCAAGTTGAGGTAAATTGGGTGTCTTTGTCCCATGAGTGAAGGGGATGGTAAATGAGGCACGAATGGCCGCAGGTGGGCATTGCAGGTGCATGATTCTCAGCCACTTACCCCGATGGAGGGCACTCTACGCAGCGGTCCTCCCACTATTTGTCGGGGACTTGGCCTGGAGGGTGGTGCACGGAGCAGTGCTGTGCAATAAATTTTTAAGCCGGTTCACGGACTCCCAGGCCGCCTGCAATTTCTGCGGTCTGGAGGAGTCCGTGTTCCATGTTTTTATTGAATGCACGAGGTTGCAGCCCCTGTTCCATTATATGAAGGGGCAGCTCCTGAAATTCTGGCTGCACTTCAGTCCCACTCTCCTGATCTTTGGGCACCCTGTGCGGAGGGGAGCGGGTAGGTCCGAAGGCCTCCTCGTAGGACTGCTCCTGGGCACGGCCAAGGGTGCCATCAGCCGGTCCAGGCAGCGGGCGGTCGAGGGGGTCGTTCAACCTGACTGCCTGCCTCTCTTCCGCTCTTACATCCGGTCCAGGGTGTCCTTGGAGATGGAGCACGCGGTGTCCACCGGAACGCTCGCGGCCTTCCACGAGAGGTGGGCACCGGAGGGACTGGAGTGCATCATCACGCCCGGCAACCAAATTTTAATTTGATTTTACGTTTTAAAGTTCAATTTGTTTTAATTGCCGGTGCTTTTAGTGTCCCCCTCCCCTTTTATAGGGGGCACTGGAAAAAGGAAAATTTGATTTTAGTGCCCAAAAAAAAAACCAAAAAAAGGAAAAAAAAGAGGGCCTTGTCATCCAAGGCGGGTGGCACCGATTAATGTTTTTGTTTTGCAGGTAAACTCCAAAAAGAGTTTCTCAGCCACTTACCCAATTTCAGCTGATTCATTTATCAATCAACCTTCAATCCTTAACTCCAGCTCCATCAGGCTCTTAAACGGGTGGTCATTTGAACCTGTTTATGCTCATTTTCAACATTGTTGAAGTCATTCACTGATCTGTGGAGTTCAGGACCTGAAATGGCTGCTGCAAATCCTCCTTCAAGGGAGAGGGCCATCAGATTCAGCAAAGTGGCTCTGGAGGCAATGGTGGGGGCACTAGAAATCAGGAGGGACTCCCTGTTCACTTCCTTTGGAAGGCGGCCATCACCGTAGGTGTGCCATGTCATGTGGCAAGAGGTGGCCCAGGAGATGTTGGCCAGCAGTGTGGTGCAGAGAAGCCTCATCCAGTGCCTCAAGAAATTCAATGACCACAGTCGGATAGTGAAAGTGAGTACAAGCTTCCACACCTCCTCCATACCAACCTCTCAGTCTCTGTCTGTGCACACTGTGCAAACCACCACTTCTCCATCACTCAACCACCAAGCATCTGCAGATACTCACACTCACATCTTCATCCCCCGCCTTGCCTACGTTCACAGCTATTCAACATCGGCAGGTATATCTTCCACATACATTGCTGGACTCTTACTCACATCAGTTCCTTTCTTTTGCAGGCCAAGATGGCACATAACAGATGGGAGCAGCAAAGGACAGGAGGAGGGGAACCAGGCCTACGTCTCCTTTCCAACATTGAGAAGCAAGTGCTGCTGCTCACAAGCCCGCAGGTGGTGGGCACCGTGGCCGGCGGAGATGTTGACCCCACTGGGAGCAACAATGGTATCTTTATCCCCTCTCCTTCTCACATACCACTTCTCATCACCCCCCACCCACACACCAGAATGCTTTCTCACTTTCCAGCTCCTCATACTGTCTGCATTCCTTGCTCCATTCCTACCACTTTGCCTGTACCTTAATGCAAGTCTTGTGCCAGTTATGTTTTCAAATAACCAGGCAGAAGCTGTGCAGCCTGTATGTGGGCACCCCCCCCGCAACATAATCTGGAGGGAGAGGAAGATGAGGAGGAAGATGAGAAGGAGGTGGAGGGACCAAGTACTGCATCATTGCATCTCTCACCCGCAGGCACCAGCACTACGCATTCCTTAGAGATTAGCTTAGTAGAGGGGTCTTCACTGGGTGATGCACCGGGGCCTAGTGAGCTGCAGCAAGCGGAAAGGGAACCTCTGGAGCCTTCTCCCCGGATGGTGGATTTGCCCGTGTGTTCTGCTGCACAGGGCTCTGATGGGGACCTCAATAGGGGTGCGGGGGGGGGAGGGATTCACATGGCGGGTGATGGTCATGCACTCTGACATCATAGATGCAATGGCAAGGGTGCCCGAGAACCTCTCAGCAGTGGTACGGAGCACGGAGGCTTCCACTTCCAGCATTGCAGAGAGCTCTGCGCCCATGATGGAACCCATTATTGCCAGTCTGCAGACGATGGTGGACTCCCAGTGAGACCGTGCAGATCCAGACCTCATGACGTGAGTCATGAGTGACGTTGTAGCTTCCATTGCAGCGCAGGCAGAAGCAACTCAACGTCTTAGTGCTGTATTGCAGACAATGGTTGGTGGCGTGGAAGCTCAGACTGCTCTCATGCAGTCTCAGGTTGATGCCACGTGTGCTCTGAATGGTGTCATGCAGTCAATGACTGCCAGCATTGACTCACGGTCTGCTCTCATGCAGTCTCAGCTGGATGCCACACATGCTCTGACTGCTGCCATCACTGCTGGGTCCACCACAGTCCACTGGGGATTTCACGGTGTCGCAGCAGCCCACCAAACTGTGGTCCAGCAGATTGCTGGGATTGCTGAGGTGCTGCCCCAGGGGAGTGGCACTGGGTCAGTGGAGCAGGAACCTGCAGCACTCTCTCAGGATGACAGCATTCCTGAGCCCACCACTGCCACACCGCCATTGCACTTGTCACTGGCTGTCACCCAGCCAGCCCAGACTGCTGCCGCCCAGCCTGAGGTGGTGGAGCCTGCAGCTGGGCCTTCCAGACCCTGAACTGGTGGAGGGTTTCCTGTAAGGCCATCTGTAGTTGTTGGCCCTGACACACAGCAGCCTTCCACCAAACCATGCTGCAGCCACAGGGGAGACACTGTGGAGGAGCACTAGAGTAGTTAGAAGAAAAAAGATAATTCGTTAATACATTGAGTAAACCTTTGTTGATATTATGATACCGGTATAAATTTAGATTGGAATGTTTAATCTCTCCCTGCACCTCTCCATGGGCTTCTCCCCGTGCAGGTTCCTGTCTTTGTCTGTGCATTTCTCTTTCCCTCTCTCTCTGTAATTGTCTCTGCCTTTGTCTTTGCCTAAGCATCCTCTGAATGTGACGTCGGAGCAGGAAGTTGAGTGCCAGTGCAGCACCATTGAAGCGACAGAAATGTTGTTACTTCAAATCTGCCCTGAGTTAGACAAGGGAATAGTTAGGAGGCAGAAGACTCCTTGAAGTAAAAAATCGCTGCTATCAGTCCACCAGCCACTTTGCCTGTGTGTTGCAAAGCAGAAAAAAGTCATGGGCGACAGAATATTTTTATCAATAGAGCTGCTCCAGCTGGTTCCTGACTGCAACTCAACAGCTTCAGCTGTCATTGTCACCGCCAGGTGGTCAGTGAGGTTGCGCAGGGCAGTTTAACTTCCGGGGCGGTAACGAGGCGATGTGTACGGCGATGACCTTATCATCGCTGCACACAGCTAAGCGGGGCGCTCCCGGTAGGAGCAAGGCCCTGCCTCATAGCGCCTCCACTAAACCCCCGCCCAATTCCGTGAGGGGTGATTTTTGTGCCCCGCTCGGGCAAAAACCATTTTGTGCCCTTAGACTTGAAATGAGAGGACTTAACTTTCTGTGGTGAGTTTAGTTCATATCTACTGCGCAAATACAGTAACTTCAACCATTCAACGTATTTCAATAGTGAGGCTGACAGTGGAATGTCATTTTTGCGAAGCTGACAGTGGAGTGGCACAACTCGGACAGCAACGTTTGGATATTTGCACTTCACCACGCATTTGCCTCTCACCTGAAGTTGCTGTACTATTTCTGCATAAATAGTAGTGAACGTTATTAGCCTCAACATTATTTTGAAAGCAAAATCTGGCCCAATGTTTTTAAGCAGATCTGAAATCTAGTAATCTTATGCATTTGATATCTGAAGGTCCAGATGGAGAATATGCTAGCATGTTTGGTGATCAATTCCTGAGCATACATCCAATATCTGCTCGGTTGAGATGTGAGAGTGACAATTGCTGAGAATTTCTTGGTGGAGCACTGAAAGGAAAACTTGCATTGCCTGTTAATTATAATGATTGGAGCACTCTGTTCAGTGCTAGCTGCGTTGCTGGTTGGCTCAGTGCACAACAGGGGGGCCAGGATTGGGAACAGTCTGCAATCCAATAACATGTTGCCGAGCTTCTCTGCACTTCTTAAAGGGGATAGGGTGGGGTGGGGTGCTTTGTTGCAGAAGCACTTCATTGTCACTCTGGTTGTAACAATGTCGCAAGAGGGAATAGAAAGATCATCTCACTTCTCAGATGCAGCACTGGTCCAGGTGATATACAGGAAAAGACAGGTCCTCTACTGAAGGTCGAATGGAGACGGAAAAGAAAATCTGTAAACCAGCTGAAGAAAACCTCGGGGGATGGAACAAGCAGTTTGAATTCAAACAGGAACCTCACCAACCTCACCAACTTTAAATAACTCTAGAATGCTCCAAGCAGTTCCACAAACTTATACAGAGCCAGTAGAAAGCGAAATACAAATTACCTGAAAGTCATTGGTAATCCCTTTAAGTATCGCAGGTGGGGAGCGGGGGTTGTCCCTCATGCAGCTGCGTGCTTTGGCGAGCACGTGCAGTCAGGCGTTAACGTTTAAAATAGCAGGTTGTGCATCAAATGAGCATTGCACGTTGATTGATGTCATGATTTGCCTCATTTGCATTCTTCTGCTGAAAGAAGGCAGCGGCCGCCCTGTCGACTTTCCCAAAATGACGATTGCCGTCTCCTGCATCGGAAGTGGCCAGAAGCAAGCTGTTGAAACCAGCCTTAACTATCGATGCTAAGAGTGCAAATTTTGCGGCCTTATATTTAGTTAATATATCTGATTCGGGGCAGTTTATTGCATGCTTCTGAAAAGTTTTAGCCAGAATGTACAAAATAAGAACATAAGAACATAAGAATTAGCAACAGGAGTAGGCCATCTAGCCCCTCGAGCCTGCTCCGCCATTCAACAAGATCATGGCTGATCTGGCCGTGGACTCAGCTCCACTTACCCGCCCGCTCCCCATAACCTTTAATTCCCTTATTAGTTAAAAATCTATCTATCCGTGACTTGAATAAATTCAATGAGCTAGCCTCAACTGCTTCCTTGGGCAGAGAATTCCACAGATTCACAACCCTCTGGGAGAAGAAATTACTTCTCAACTCGGTTTTAAATTGGCTCCCCTGTATTTTGAGGCTGTGCCCCCTAGTTCTAGTCTCCCCGACCAGTGGAAACAACCTCTCTGCCTCTATCTTGTCCATCCCTTTCATTATTTTAAATGTTTCTATAAGATCACCCCTCATCCTTCTGAACTCCAATGAATAAAGACCCAGTCTACTCAATCTATCATCATAAGGTAACCCCCTCATCTCTGGAATCAGCCTAGTGAATCGTCTCTGTACCCCCTCCAAAGCTAGTATATCCTTCCTTAAGTAAGGTGACCAAAACTGCATGCAGTACTCCAGGTGCGGCCTCACCAATACCCTGTACATTTGCAGCAGGACCTCCCTGCTTTTGTACTCCATCCCTCTCGCAATGAAGGCCAACATTCCATTCGCCTTCCTGATTACCTGCTGCACCTGCAAACTAACTTTTTGGGATTTTCATGCACAAGGACCCCCAGGTCCCTCTGCACCGCAGCATGTTGTAATTTCTCCCCATTCAAATAATATTCCCTTTTACTGTTTTTTCTCCCAAGGTGGATGACCTCACACTTTCCGACATTGTATTTCATCTGCCAAATCTTAGTCCATTCGCTTAACCTATCTAAATCTCTTTGCAGCCTCTCTGTATCCTCTACACAACCCGCTTTCCCACTAATCTTTGTGTCATCTGCAAATTTTGTTACACTACACTCTGTCCCCTCTTCCAGGTCATCTATGTATATTGTAAACTGTTGTGGTCCCAGCACCGATCCCTGTGGCACACCACTAACCCCGATTTCCAACCCGAAAAGGACCCATTTATCCCGACTCTCTGCTTTCTGTTAGCCAGCCAATTCTCTATCCTTGCTAATACATTTCCTCTGACTCCGTGAACCTTTATCTTCTGCAGTAACCTTTTGTGTGGCACCTTATCGAATGCCTTTTGGAAATCTAAATACACCACATCCATCGGTACACCTCTATCCACCATGCTCATTATATCCTCAAAGAATTCCAGTAAATTAGTTAAACATGATTTCCCCTTCATGAATCCATTTTGCATCTGCTTGATTGCACTATTCCTATTTAGATGTCCCGCTATTTCTTCCTTAATGATAGCTTCAAGCATTTTCCCCACTACAGATGTTAAACTAACCGGCCTATAGTTACCTGCCTTTTGTCTGCCACCTTTTATAAACAGAGGAGTTACATTAGCTGCTTTCCAATCCGCTGGTACATCCCAAGAGTCCAGAGAATTTTGGTAGATTATAACTAATGCAGGATTATGGACTATAACTTCCGCCATCTCTTTTAATACGCTGGGATGAATTTCATCAGGGCCAGGGGACTTGTCTTCCTTGAGTCCCATTAGCCTGTCCAGCAATACCCCCCTAGTGATAGTGATTGTCTCAAGGTCCTCCCTTCCGATATTCCTGTGACCAGCAGTTTTTGGCATGGTTTTTGTGTCTTCCACTGTGAAGACAGAAGCAAAATAAGTAATTGAGGTCTCAGCCATTTCCACATTTCCCATTATTAAATCCCCCTTCTCACCTTCTAAGGGACCAACATTTACTTCAGTCGCTCTTTTCCATTTTATTTATCTGTAAAAGCTTTTACTATCTGTTTTTATGTTTTGCGCAAGTTTAATGGGAATCTTGATATTGTATTTACTTTATTAAGAGGTGGGGTGTATAGATAATATGTGTAGTTCCATAATCCTGCACTCTCAGTGGGGTGCTGCGTTCAATGGTTAGTTCAGGCTGCGATCAACCGTAATGTATCTGTTGAGTACGGAGGAAGAGTCAGACTGGACACTGTGAGCTTAAAGTAAAGTGTGACCTTAGTCTTTTATTGCAGGTCTCCCGAGTGCCTCTCCAACCTGTGAAGTCTCCTTAAATACCTGTGCTCCCAAGGGACTATGGGATCCCTTGGGACTCCACCGGATGAGCCCTCTGGTGGCTGTACAGAGTAAATATGAGTTGACTGATATAACAGTACCCACTTACCTTCTTGTGGGGTTACAGCAGGGGAGCATTTTGATAATTCAAAAACAGAATTTCTAAATTTGAGGATGACACCAAATTGGGGAGGGTGGGGGTGATAGTCAATATTGAGGAGGATGGCAACAAATTACAAGAAGACATGAATAAATTGACAAATGTGAGATATTATATTTTTGTAAGAAAAATAAGGAGGTCACATTTTACTTGGAAAATAAAAATCTAAATGTGGTAGAAGAGCAAAGGGATCTCGGAGTAAAAGTGCACAAATCACTAAAAATAGTTACACATGTTAATAATTTCAGCAAACCAAGCACGAGCGTTTGCTTCCAGAGAGATTGAATTGAAAAGTAGAAAAGTTATGGTAGACCACACTCGGGGTATTGCTTACAATTCTAGTCCCTATTATAAAAAGGATATCGATGGACTGGAGAGGTTGCATAAAAGATTTACAAGGATGATACCAGAAATGCGCAGTTACATCTATCAGGAAAGAATGAACAGGATGGGTTTCTTTTCTTTTGAAAAGAAAAGGATGAGGGGTAACGTAATAGAAGTCTTTAAAATTATGAAAGGTTTTGATAGAGTAGACAGAGAGTGTTTCGACTTGTGGGGAAGATCTTCATCATAGGCAGTCCCTCGGAATCAAGGAAGACTTGCTTCCACTCTTAAAATGAGTCCTTAGGTGGCTGAACAGTCCAAGACGAGAACCACAGTTTCTGTCACAGGTGGGGCAGAGAGTCATTGAGGGTAAGGGAGGGTGGGACAGATTTGCCGCACGTTCTTTCCGCTGCATGTGCTTGATTTCTGCATGCTCTCGGTGATGAGACTCGAGGTGCTCAGCGCCCTCCCGGAAGCGCTTCCTCCACTTAGGGCGGTCTTTGGCCAGGTACTCCCAGGTGTCAGTGGGAATGTTGCACATTATCAGGGAGGCATTGAGGGTGTCCTTGTAACGTTTCCTCTGCTCACCTTTGGCTTGTTTGCCATGAGGAGTTCCGAGTAGACCGCTTGCTTTTGGAGTCTTGTGTCTGGCATGCGGACAATGTGGTCTTTCTAGCAGAGCTGATCAAGTGTAGTCAGTGCTTCAATGCTGGGGATGTTGGCCTGGTCGAGGATGCTAATGTTGGTGCGTCTGTCCTCCCAGGGGATTTGTAGGATCTTGCGGAGACATCGTTGGTGATATTTCTCCAGTGACTTGAGGTGTCTACTGTACATGGTCCATGTCTCTGAGCCATATAGGAGGGTAGGTATTACAACAGCCCTGTAGACCATGAGCTTGGTGGTAGATTTGAGAGCCTGGTCTTCGAACACTCTTTTCCTCAAGAACAAAACTAGAGATCATCAATATAAGATAGTCACCAAGAAATCAAATGGGGAATTCAGCAGAAACAACTTTACCCAAAGAGTGGTGAGAATGTGGAACTCACTACCACAGGGAGTGGTTGAAACAAATATTATAAATGCATTTAAGGAGAGGCCAGACAAGCATAAGAGGACAAAGGGAATAGAGCATTATAGAGGATAGACAGAAAGGAAAAGGAGGCGGGGTGTCATTGATGGTTAAAGAGGAAATTAATGCAATAATAAGAAAGGACATTAGCTTGGATGATGTGGAATTGGTATGGGTGGAGCTGTGAAATGCCAAGGGGCAGAAAACGCTAGTGGGAGTTGTGTACAGACCACCAAACAGTAGTAGTAAGGTTGCGGACAGCATCAAACAAGAAATTAGGGATGTGTGCAATAAAGGTACAGCAGTTATCATGGGTGACTTTAATCTACACATTGATTGGGCAAACCAAACTGGTAGCAATGTGGTGGAGGAGGATTCCCTGGAATGTATTAGGGATGGTTTTCGCGACCAATATGTTGAGGAACCAACCAGGGAGCTGGCCATCCTCGACTGGGTGAATTGTAATGAGAAAGGACTAATTAGCAATCTTGTTGTTCGAGACGCCTTGGGGAAGAGTGACCATAACATGGTAGAATTCTTTGTTAGGATGGAGAATGACACAGTTAATTCAGAAACTAGGTTCCTGAACTGAAGGAAAGGTAACTTCGATGGTTGAGGCGAGAATTGGCTACAATAGACTGGCAAATGATACTTAAAGGGTTGACGGTGGATAGGCAATGGCAAACATTTAAAGATCACATGGATGAACTTCAGCAATTGTACATCCCTGTCTGGAGTAAAAATAAAACGGGGAAGGTGGCTCAACCGTGGCTAACAAGGGAAATTAAGGATAGTGTTAAATCTAAGGAAGAGGCATATAAATTGGCCAGAAAAAGCAGCAAACCTGAGGACTTGGAGAAATTTAGAATTCAGTAGAGGAGGAAAAAGAGTTTAATTAAGAGGGGGAAAATAGAGTATGAGAAGAAGCTTGCCGGGAACATAAAAACTGACTGTAAAAGCATCTACAGATATGTAAAGAGAAAAAGATTAGTGAAGACAAAAATAACCTTCCGGAAGTACGAGGAGACCGAGGGTCTCGTGAGAAGGAGGAACTGAAGGATATCCTTATTAGGCGGGGAATTGTGTTAGGGAAATTGATGCGGTTGAAGGCCAATAAATCCCTGGGGCCTGATAGTCTGCATTCCAGAGTACTTAAGGAAGTGGCCCTAGAAATAGTGGATGCATTGGTGATCATTTTCCAACAGTCTATCGACTCTGGATCAGTTTCTATGGACTGGAGAGTAGCTAATGTAACACCACTTTTTAAAAAGGGAGGGAGAGAAAAAGCTGGTAATTATAGAAACATAGAAACATAGAAAATAGGTGCAGGAGTAGGTCATTCGGCTGTTCGAGCCTGCACCACCATTCAATAAGTTCATGGCTGAACATGCAACTTCAGTACCCCATTCCTGCTTTCTCGCCATACCCCTTGATCCCCCTAGAAGTAAGGACTACAACTAACTCCTTTTTGAATATATTTAGTGAATTGGCCTCAACAACTTTCTGTGGTAGAGAATTCCACAGGTTCACCACTCTCTGGGTGAAGAAGTTTCTCCTCATCTCGGTCCTAAATGGCTTACCACTGGTTCTAGACTTCCCCAACATTGGGAACATTCTTCCTGGATCTAACCTGTCTAAACCTGTCAGAATTTTAAATGTTTCTATGAGATCCCCTCTCATTCTTCTGAACTCTGATGAATATAAGCCCAGTTGATCCAGTCTTTCTTGATTCGTCAGTCCTGCAATCCCGGGAATCAGTCTGGTGAACCTTCGCTGCATTCCCTCAATAACAACAATGTCCTTCCTCAAGTTAGGAGGCAAAAACTGTACACACTACTCCAGGTGTGGCCTCACCAAGGCCCTGTACAACTGTAGTAACACCTCCCTGACCCTATACTCAAAACCTCTCGCTATGAAGGCCAACATGCCATTTGCTTTCTTAACCGGCTGCTGTACCTGCATGCCAACCTTCAATGACTGATGTACCATGACACCCAGGTCTCGTTGCACGTCCTCTTTTCCTAATCTGTCTCCATTCAGATAATAGTCTGTCTCTCTGTTTTTACCACCAAAGTGGATAACCTCACATTTATCCACATTATACTTCATCTGCCCACTCACCGAACCTATCCAAATCACTCTGCAGCCTCATAGCATCCTGCTCGCAGCTCACACTGCCACCCAACTTAGTGTCATCTGCAAATTTGGAGATACTACATTTAATCCTCTCGTTTAAATCATTAATGTACAATTTAAACAGCTGGGGCCCCAGCACAGAACCTTGCTGTATACCACAAGTCACTGCCTGCCATTCTGAAAAGTATCCATTTACTCCTACTCTTTGCTTCCTGTCTGACAACCAGTTCTCAATCCACGTCAGCACACTACCCCCAATCCCCATGTGCTTTAACTTTGCACATTAATCTCTTGTGTGGGACCATGTCGAAAGCCTTCTGAAAGTCCAAATACACCACATCAACTGGTTCTCCCTTGTCCACACTACTGGAAACATCCTCAAAAAATTCCAGAAGATTTGTCAAGCATGATTTCCCTTTCACAAATCCATGCTGACTTGGACCTATCATGTCACCTCTTTCCAAATGCGCTGCTATGACATCCTTAATAATTGATTCCATCATTTTCCCCACTACTGATGTCAGGCTGACCGGTCTATAATTCCCTGTTTTCTCTCGCCCTCCTTTTTTTAAAAGTGGGGTTACATTGGCTACCCTCCACTCCTTAGGAACTGATCCAGAGTGTATGGAATGTTGGAAAATGACTGTCAATGCATCTGCTATTTCCAAGGCCACCTCCTTATGTACTCTGGGATACAGTCCATCAGGCCCTGGGGATTTATCGGCCTTCAATCCCATCAATTTCCCCAACACAATTTCCCGATTAATAAGGATTTCCCTCAGTTCCTCCTTCTTATTGGACCCTCTGACCCCTTTTATAGAACGGTTAACCTGACATCAGTGGTGGGGAAAATGTTGGAATCAATTGTTAAGGATGAAATAGCAGCGCATTTGGAAAGCAGTGACAGGATCGGTACAAGTCAGCATGGATTTAAAGGGGAAATCATGATTGACAAATTTTCTGGATTTTTTTGAGGATGTAACTAGTATAGTGGACAAGGGAGAACCAGTGGATGTGATGTATTTCGACTTTCAAAAGGCTTTTGACAAGGTTCCACATAAGAGATTGGTGTGCAAAATCAAAGCACATGGTATTGGGGGTAATATACTGATGTGGATAGAGAACTGTTTGGCTGACAGGAAACCGAGAGTCGGGATAAACTGATCTTTTTCAGAATGACAGGCAGTGACTAGTGGAGTGCCGCAGGGCTCAGTGCTAGGACCCCAGCTCTTTACAATATACATCACTGATTTGGATGAAGGAATTGAGTGTAATATCTCCAAGTTTGCAGATGACACTAAACTGGGTGGCAGTGTGAGCTGTGAGAGGGACGCTAAGAGGCTGCAGGGTGAATTAGACAGGTTAGGTGAGTGGACAAATGCATGGCAGATGCAGTATAATGTGGATAACTGTGAGATTATCCACTTTGGTGGCAAAAATGCGAAGACAGAATATTATCTGAATGGTGGCAGATTAGGAAAAGGGGAGGTGAAACGAGACCTGGGTGTCATGGTTCATCAGTCATTGAAAGTTGGCATACAGGCACAGCAGGCGGTGAAGAAGGCAAATGATATGTTGGCCTTCATAGCTAGGGGATTTGAGTATAGGAGCAGGGAGGTCTTACTGCAGTTGTACAGGGCTTTGGTGAGGCCTCACCTGGAATATTGTGTTCAGTTTTGGTCTCCTAATCTGAGGAAGGACGTTCTTGCCATTGAAGGAGTGCAGCGAAGGTTCACCAGACTGATTCCCGGGATGGCTGGACTGACATATGCAGAGACTGGATCAACTGGGCCTTTATACATTGGAGTTTAGAAGGATAAGAGGGGATCTCATAGAAACATATAAGATTCTGACGGGACGGGACAGGTTAGATGTGGATAGATTGCTCCCGATGTTGGGGTAGTCCAGAACCAGGTGACACCGTCTTAGGCTAAGGGGTAGGCTATTTAGGACTGAGATGAGGAGAAACTTCTTCACTCAGAGAGTTGTTAACCTGTAGAATTCCCTGCCGCAGAGTGTTGTTGATGCCAGTTCATTGGCTATTTTCAAAAGGGAGTTCGATATGGCCCTTATGGCTAAGGGAATCAAGGGGTATGGAGAGAAAACAGGAGAGGGGTACTGAGGGAATGATCAGCCATGATCTTATCGAATGGTGGTGCAGGCTCGAAGGGCCGAATGGCCTACTCCGGCGCCTATTTTCTATGTTTCCATGTTTCTATGTTATGCTTATAGATTTAGATGAGGAAAGACATGAGGAGGCGAAAGTGGAGCTTATACGCCAGCATGGAGAGGTTGAGCCAAATGGCCTCTTTCTGTGCTGTATAATCTATGTATGAGAACTGCTAACAGCCTGGGAGTCGGAATGGATGTAAAATTTGGTGAAGATCCAAGTTGCTGGCTCTCCACTTATCCCACAAGTATTGCAAACTTCCTGTGGGGCATTAAATGGGCAGTGAAAGCGTTTGCCGAAAACAGGAGAGTGTTTCATTTTCATAATGAATTTAAATGCCATGCCAATGAACAAAGGTACAATTTTAAGTGCTTTGTGCCAAGAATAGACCATGCTTTAATTTCGCCATGATAAACAAGGGGGACAAAATTGCCCCACGTCCCGATTGAGGGTGGTAACCTTCCAGGGCCGGAACCTTTAGCGCCTGATGCAGAACTCCCGTCCCGATGAGCAATTGCGATTAGCGCTCCTGAAAGAAAGCAGAGCACCATCTCCCACGCTCCGCTAGGCTGGAGCAATACTGGGGTGGTGAGTCACATGCTTCAATGTCCCTCCCCTACGACTAAAGGGGAGGGCCGCTGCGGGCTCTGCACGGCCTCTGATGGTCACCACTGGGCCACTAGGGCAGTGTGTGACCGGGCCAGCAGCCCGGCACCCAAGACAGAGTGCTGGGCTGTACGATGGCAGCTCGGACCACGCTAGGGTCGCCAGCAGCGCACTGACCCGAGAGCCGTCTGATAAAAAAAATATGGTGCCCTGGGGCGCTTGCTACCTCTCCTTTAATCACCACTCCGAGATCAGCTGTCAATCAGCTTCGTGACCCGCAAAGCTGGTGCTAACATCCGCCCGTGACAGACTCGCGGCCCGTGGGGCAATTTCCTCCACGGGGAAACACCCTAAGACAGCGCCTGCAAGGGTTCCTAAATACCTCATCCCCCGTTACAGAGACATCTGGATTTTTAAGAACAAAATATACATGGCACAGGTTTATTTGGCTCCACCAAGATTTGTTCGCTTTATTGAACATACACACAATTCCCTCCCCAGTATAAATCCCTATGATTTATATTGGATTAACGAAACCCAAAATACAAACCCCTATGAAAGGGTCATTTGCATTGCACAGTTACCTCCCCTGTATAAATCACTACGCTATATGTGGGACTAACAACCCGCAGAATACAAACCCATACAAAAGGGTTATTTGCATCGGCACAACTTGACACGCCCACGATTTGACTGCTACACATAAAGTTGCCCAGACCCATCACAAAAACCTTCTATGATTTGGCTGAAACAAACACACAAACGCCAATTCCTCGGCTATCTTCTGAGGTTGACTTTATGCCTTTTACTTGGTTGCAGCTTGTGTCCCAAAGGCACACCGCTGGCTTCTGTTGCTGTTTTGATGCTGTTCCTGCACTGCACTCCTCTCGAAAATGTCTCTTCTTTATACCAAAAACCAACTTACAACCTTGAAACAGATTTAACATGATGGCAGCATCAAATGTGAACTCTTGATAGCTAATTGTCCCTCATTTATGGTCACTGTCCATGATTACTTTGCCCTCAGCCTGTCTGGAGGGTGAGGTCTTTTACAATGTAACCTTACCAAGGTGACTTATTTGTTGGTTTCTCGTAGCATCCGTATTTAAATGGTTCAGGGTCCGGTCCATTGTTTAGGCCTACACTGATACAAGCCTTTCTAGAACCAGCTCTGGAGACCTGCTCTGCTGCATGGACCTAGTGCGCTCACATATCGCAGTGTGGGCTGGCCCGTGCTGCTCTTGGCCCCGAACTCACGCCTCTCCTGAGCCCCGATCACGTCCCTCTACAGTCTCTCGCCACTCCTTCGCCCCGATCTCGGCGTTCTTGCTGTATCTGCCTATGCTCCAATCAACAACCTGGACCTTGATGATGTCACTCTTTGCTGCCGTCGCCCTCCTGCACCAGCTCGCGCTGCTCCCTGATGCAGTATGCCTGCACGCTTCTCCCGGGACCTTCACGCTGCTCCCGAGGCCTCCACGCCGCTCTTTTTATGGCCCCGACCTGTCGCTGGTGTTCTCACACAGGTCAGGGCCTCCCCGCTGCATAACTGCCTTACATAAGCACAGGAGATACCATCAAAACTTTCTGGTATTGTTGTTATAATAATTCTCCTCCAAAATCCTTCAAAACTGTAGGAAGGTCAAGAGGAATACCCATATGGGTAATGCAGTATGAAATAACCCTGGACAGACAAGTTGAGTTAGCAGATGCAGAGCAGTGATACGATTTCAAGACTTACAGGCCTAAGCACTAAAACAAAGCAGCAGAAAAAAATGCGCTGCTCGAAAGCCGAGACATTGTAAGATCAGTGATAATCATTAACAGTTGAAGCCATGCATTTTAAGAAAGAAAGCTGAATATTCATAAAGTGGACTGCCAGCAGCAGTTACTTGACACTGGAACTGAGTACGCAAAGTGCTTCTCTGGTACTCAGCATGCATAATGGGTTTCTTCCCTAATTACATTTAGCGCCACCCTCACCAATGCACCTATGGTGCTCAGTTTTGGGTAGCTGTTTCCAAAGTGAAGCAGTGTTCTGAGCTCAACTGAAGTCATTTTCAACCCTGTAGTGTGAGCACTCCAGAACTACTAAAATATGCTACTTCTCGAATGCCAACTTGTCTCCTGGTGCTGAAGAGGATATTCCCTCCAAACAATTTTCCAACCCAGGACAAATGAACTCTTCATGTAACTTATTTGACGATCTTTACAGAGGTTGAGAGGTTACCAAGACCTGAATACAAACCTGATGTCACTAATTAACACTCAGCAGCAGTATTAGAAACATAGAAACATAGAAAATAGGTGCAGAAGTAGGCCATTCGGCCCTTCAAGCCTGCACCACCATTCAATAAGATCATGGCTGATCATACACCTCAGTACTCCTTTCCTGTTTTCTCTTCATAACCCTTAATCCCTTTAGCCATCTGGGTCATATCTAACACCCTTTTGAATATATCTAACGAACTGGCATCAACAACCCTCTGCGGTAGAGAATTCCACAGGATAACAACTCTCTGAGTGAAGAAGATTCTCTTCATCTCGGTACAAAATGGCTTACCCATTATCCTTAGATTGTGACCCCTGGTTCTGGACTTCCCCAACATCGGAAACATTCTTCCTGCATCTAACCTGTCCAGTCCCGTCAGAATTTCATATGTTTCTATGAGATCCCCTCCAGTGAATACAGGCCCAGTTGATCCAGTCTCTCCTCATATATCAGTCCTGCCATCCCGGGAATCAGTCTGGTGAACCTTCGCTGCACTCCCTCAATAGCAAGAATGTCCTTCCTCAGATTAGGAGACCAAAACTGAACACAACATTCCAGATGCGGCCTCACCAAGGCCCTGTACAATTGCATTAAGACCTCCCTGCTCCTAAACTCAAATCCCCTAGCTATGAAGGCCAACATGCCATTTGCCTTCTTCACTGCCTACTGTACCTGCATGCCAACTTTCAATGACTGTTGTATCATGACACCCACGTCTCATTGCACCTCCCCTTTTCCTAATCTGCCATTCAGATAATATTCTGCCTTCATGTTTTTGCCTCCAAAATGGATAACCTCACATTTATCCACATTAAACTGCTTCTGCCATGCATTTGCCCACTCACCTAACCTGTCCCAGTCACCCTGTAGCTACTTAGCATCCTCCTCACAGCTCACACCACCACCCAGCTTAGTGTCATCTGCAAACTTGGAGATATTACACTCAATTCCTTCATCTAAATCATTGATGTATATTGTAAATAGCTGGGGTCCCAGCACTGAGCCCTGCGGCACTACACTAGTCACTACCTGCCATTTTGAGAAGGACCTGTTTATCCCTACTCTCTGCTTCCTCTCTGCCAACCAGTTCTCTATCCACGTCAATACATTACCCCCAATATCATGTGCTTTAATTTTGCACACGAATCTCATGTGTGGGACCTTTTCAAAAGCCTTTTGAAAGTCCAAATACACCACATCCATTGGTTCTCCCTTGTCTACTCTACTCGTTACATCCTCAAAAAATTCCACAAGATTTGTCAAGCATGATTTCCCTTTCATAAATCCATGTTCACTTGGACCGATCCTGTCACTGCTTTCCAAATGCGCTGCTATTTAATCTTTAATGATTGATTCCAAAATTTCCCCACTACTGATGTCAGGCTAACCAGTCTATAATTTCCCGTTTTCTCTGTCCCTTTTTAAAAAAGTGGTGTTACATTAGCTACTCTCTAGTCCATAGGAAATGATCCAGAGTCGATAGACTGTTGGAAAATGATCACCAATGCATCCACTATTTCTAGGGCCATTTCCTTACATACTCTGGAATGCAGACTATCAGATCCTGGGGATTTATTGGCCTTCAATCCCATCAATTTCCCCAACACAATTTTCCGACTAATAAGGATTTCCTTCAGTTCCACCTTCTCGCTAGATCCTCGGTCCCATAGTATTTCCAGAAGGTTATTTGTGACTTCCTTCGTGAAGAGAGAACCTAAATATTTGTTCAATTGGTCTGCAATTTCTTTGTTCCCCATTATAAATTCACCTGATTCTGACTGCAAGGGTCCTACGTTTGTCTTCACTAATCTTGTTCTTTCACGTATCTATAGAAGCTTTTGCAGTCAGTTTTTATGTTCCCAGCAAGCTTTCTCTCATTCTCTATTTTCCCCCTCCTAATTAAACCCTTTGTCCTCCTCTGCTGAATTCTAAATTTCACCCAGTCCTCAGGTTTGCTGCTTTTTCTGGCCAATTTATATGCCTCTTCCTTGGATTTAACACTATCTCTAATTTCCCTTCTTAGCCACGCTTGAGCCACCTTTCCCGTATTATTATTACTCAAGACAGGAATGTACAATTATTGAAGTTCATCCATTGATTTGTAAATGTTTCCCATTGCCTATCCACCGTCAACCCTTTAAGTATCATTCGCCAGTTTATTCTAGCCATTTCACATCTCAGACCATCGAAGTTACCTTTCCTTAAGTTCAGGATCCGATCCTCTGAATTAACTGTGTCACTCTCCATCTTAATAAAGAATTCTACCAATTATGGTCACTCTTCCCCAAGGGGCCTCGCACAACAAGATTGCTAATTCGTCCTTTCTCATTACACATCATCCAGTCTAGGATGGCCAGCCATCTCGTTGGTTCCTCGACATATTGATCGAGAAAACCATCCCTAATGCACTCGAGGAAATCCTCCTCCACCATATTGCTACCAGTTTGGTTAGCTCAATCCATATCTAGATTAAAATCGTCCATGATAACTGTTGTACCTTTATTGCATGCATCCCTAATTTCTTGTTTGATGCTGTCCCCAACCTCACGACTACTGTTTGGTGGTCTGTACACAACTCCGACTAGCGTTTTCGGCCCTTTGGTATTGCGCAACTCTACCCATACAGATTCCACATCATCCAAGCTAATGTCCTTCCTTACTATTACGTTAATTTCATCTTTAAGCAACAATGCTACCCCACCTCCTTTTCCTTTCGTCTATCTTTCCTAAATGTTGAATACCCCTGGATGTTGAGTTCCCAGCCTTGGTCACTCTGGAGCCATGTCTTCGTAATCCCAATTATATCATATTCGTTAATAGCTGCCTGAGCAGTTAATTCGTCCACCTTATCAAGAATACTCCTCGCATTGAGGCACAGAGCCTTCAGGCTTGTCTTTTTAACACACTTTGCCTCTTTACAATTTTGCTGTAATGTGGCCCTTTTTGATTTTTGCCTTGGGTTTCTCCACCCTCCACTTTTACTTTTCTTCTTTCTATCTTTTGCTTCTGCCCCCATTTTACTTAACTCGATCTCCCTGCATAGGTTCCCATCCCTCTGCCATATTAGTTTAACCCCTCCCTAACAGCACTAGCAAACATTCCCCCTGGGACATTGGTTCCGATCCTGCCCAGGTGCAGACCGTCTGGTTTATACTGGTCCCACCTTCCCCAGAACCGGTTCCAATGTCCCAAGAATTTGAATCCCTCCCTCCTGCACCACTCCTCAAGCCACGTAGTCATCTTAGCTATCCTGCCATTCCTACTCTGACTAGTACGTCGCACTGGTAGCAATCCTGAGATTTCTACCTTTGAGGTCCTACTTTTTAATTTAACTCCGAGCTCCCTAAACTCCCTAACTGGCTGTTCACCCTCCCCCTCTAGAATGTCCGGCAGCTGCTCTGAGACATCCTTGACCCTTGCACCAGGGAGGCAACATACCACCGTGGACTCTCGTTTCCGGCCGCAGAAACGCCTATCTATTCCCGTTATAATTGAATCCCCTATCACTACAGCTCTCTCACTCTTTTTCCTGCCCTCCTGTGCAGCAGAGCCACCCCTGGTGCCATGGACTTGGCTGTTGCTGCCTTCCCCTGATGAGCTGTCTCCCCCAACAGTACCCAAAACGTTGTATCTATTTTGGAGGGAAATGCCCGCAGGGGACCTCTGCACTATCTTCCTTCCACTGCTCTTCCTGATGGTCACCCATTCCCTATCTGCCTGTGTAACCTTTACCTGTGGTGTGACCAACTCACTAAACATGCTATTCACGACATCCTCAGCATCGCGGATGCTCCAGAGTGAATCCATGTGCAGCTCCAGTGCTGCAATGCAGTCTGGATGCAATTCCCACACATGTAATTGTCAGGGACACTGGAAGCGTCCCTGACTTCCCATATAGCTTAGGAGGAGCATGACACAGGTCTGGGCTCTCCTGCCAATACTTAATCGTTAAATTACTTAATTTGGCTACAATGCCAAAGGTTTCTTACTGCTAAGAACAAGAAGAAAGATAAAGAAAAAGAAAACTACTCACCACTCAACCAGAAAATTACTTACCCTCTTGGCTGTCACGTCACCCTTCGATTACTTTTTACTTCTTTCTTACTTTTGACCCTGCACCAGCTGCAGCTAGCTGCTCCTCCGGCAACTACCCCTCTGGCTGCTGCTCCTCCGACTGCCGCCGATCCCCGGACTCCCGCTGGGCTTTTATAGGCCGCTGCTCATAAGAAATAGGAGCAGGAGTAGGCCACACGGCCCCTCGACCCTGCTCTGCCATTCAATAAGATGATCATCGACCTCAATTCCACTTTCCTGCCTGATCTTGGTTTCCCTTGATTCCCCTAGATGCTAAAAATCTATCTAATTCAGCCTTGAATATACTCAGAGACACATTTTAACCACAGCCCTCTGGGGCAGAGAATTACAAAGATTCACAACTCTCTGAGTGAAGAAATTCCTCCTCATCTCTGTCTTAAATGGCCTATCCCTTATCCTGAGACAATAGTCCCGAGTTCTGGACAGTCCAGCCAGGGGAAACACCCTCTCAGCATCTACCCTGTCAATCCCCTTCAGAATGTTTGAATGAGATCATCTCTCATTTTTCCAAACTCCAGAGAGTATAGGCGCATTCTACACAATCTCTCATCATAAGAAAGCCCTGTCAATCCAGGAAGCAATCTAAATGAACCTTTGTTGCACTATCTCCAAGGCACATATGAAAGTGAATTACTTCAGCAGGTTCCACATTCTTTTCATCTGTTCTTTCAGGGTAATCCCTACCATTTATAATTTGATTTTAAGCAATACCAGAATTCCTCATGCGATCACCAAAAACCAAAAGATACATTCAAGTGAAGAAAGCTCTTTGGCCCATTTGTTCTCATCCTTCTAGAATACTAACTCTAATATCTTGGCATTACAATATCTAGCTGTTGCTTCAAAAAATCAATTATCCTGGCCTCAACCATTATAGGAACATAAGAACATAAGAAATAGGAGCAGAAGTAGGCCATAAGGCCCCTCGAGCCAGCTCCCCCATTCAATAAGATCATGGCTGATCTTATCATGGACTCAGCTCCACTTCCCCGGCCGCTCCCCATAACCCCTTATCCCCTTATCGTTTAAGAAACTGTCTAATTCTATCTTAAATTTATTTAATGTCCCAGTTTCAACTGCACTCTGAGGCAGCGAATTCCACAGATTCACAATCCTCTGAGAGAAGAAATTTCTCCTCATCTCAGTTCGAAATGGGTGGCCCCTTATTCTAAGATTATGCCCTCTAGTTCTAGTCTCCCCCACCAGGAGAAACATCCTCTCTGCATCCTCCTTGTCAAGCCCCCTCATAATCTAATATGTTTCGATAAGATCACCTCTCATTCTTCTGAATTCCAATGAGCAGAGGCCCAACCTACTCAACCTTTCCTCATAGATCAACCCCCTCATCCCCGGAATCAACCTAGTGAACCTTCTCTGAACTGCCTCCAAAGCATATCCTTTCGTAAATATGGAAACCAAAACTGCACGCAGTATTCCAGGTGTGGCCTTACCAATATCTTGTACAGCTGTAACAAGACTTCCCTGCTTTTATACTCCATCGCCTTTGCAATAAAGGCCAAGATTCCATTGGCCTTCCTGATCACTTGCTGTACCTGCATACTATCCTTTTGTGTTTCATGCACAAGTATCCCCAGGTCCCGCTGTACTGCAGCACTTTGTAATCTTTCTCCATTTAAATAATAACTTGCTCTTTGATTTTTTTCTGCCAAAGTGCATGACCTCACATTTTCCAACATTATACTCCATCTGCCAAATTGTTGCCCACTCACTTAGCCTGTCTATGTCCTCCCGCATCCTCTTTATATCCTCCTCACACATTACCTTTCCTCCTAACTTTATATCGTCAGCAAAATTGACTACGTTACACTCAGTCACTTCTTCCAAGTCGTTAATATAGATTGTAAATAGTTGGGATCCCAGCATTGATCCCTGCGGCACCCCACTCGTTACTGATTGCCAACCAGAGAATTAACCATTTATCCTGACTCTCTGTTTTTTGTTTGTCAGCCAATCTTCTATCCATGCTAATATATTACCTCCAACCCCATGAACTTTTATCTTGTGCAGTAACCTTTTGTGTGGCACCTTGTCAAATGCCTTCTGGAAGTCCAAATATACCACATCCATTGGTTCCCCTTTATCCACCCTGTTCATTATATCCTCAAAGAATTCCAGCAAATTTGTCAAACATGACTTCCCCTTCATAATTCCATGCTGACTTTGCCTGACCAAATTTTGCTTTTCCAAATGGCCTGTTACTGCTTCTTTAATAGTGGACTCCAACATTTTCCCAACCACAGATGTTAGGCTAACTGGTCTATAGTTTCCTGCTTTTTGTCTGCCTCATTTTTTGAATAAGGGCATTACATTTGCAGTTTTCCAATCTGCTGGGACCTCCCCAGAATCCAGGGAATTTTGGTAAATTACAACCAATGCATCCACAATCCCTGCCACTACTTCTGTTAAAACCCTCGGATGCCAACCGTCAGGTCCAGGGGATTTATCTGCCTTTAGTCTCATTATCTTACATTGCACCAACTCTTTAGTGATTGTGATTGTGTTAAGTTCCTCCCTCCCTATAACTCCTTGAATATCCACTGTTGGAATATTGTTCGTGGTCTCTACCGTAAAAACTGATACAAAATACTTGTTTCGAGTTTCTGCCATCTCCATGTTCCCCATTACTAGTTCTCTGGTCTCGTCCTCTAAGGGACCAACATTTACTTTAACCACTCTTTCTTTTTATATACCTACAGAAACTCTTACGATCTGTTTTTATATTTTGTGTTAGTTTACTTTCATAGTCTATCTTCCCTTTCTTAATCATTTTTTTGGCATTCTTTGCTGGCTTTTAAAAGCTTCCCAATCTTCTGTCCTTCCACTAGTTTTGGCCACTTTGTACGCTCTTGCTTTTAATCGGATACCATCTTTTATTTCTTTAGTTAGCCACAGATAGCTTTCTTTTCTCTTGCACCCTTTCCTCCTTAGTGGAATATATTTTTCTTGAGAGTTGTGAAATATCTCTTTAAATGTACACCACTGTTCTTCAACTGTCCCACACTTCAATCTGTTTTCCCAGTCCACTTTAGCCAACTCTGCCCTCATACCTTCATAGTCTCCTTTATTTAAGCTTAGTACGATGGTTAGAGATCCAACTTTATCACCCTCCATCTGAATTTGAAACTCAATCAAGCTCTGATCACTCATTCCAAGGGGATCCTTTACTAAGAGAGTGTTTATTAATCCTGTCTTATTACACAGTGTAAAGTCCTTACTCTACAGCATGAAACCACACAAGGCACATTCCAGGGACAAGGTCACTCTGTGACCTTAACTCTTTATTCACAGGACTCCAGAAGTGATGACCCTGCGTGGGACCTTCCTTTATATACCTGTGTGATCAGGTAAGGAGTGTCTCCCACAAGTTCACCCTATGTGGTCAAGGTGTGCATCTAAGTTGAGTGTATACAGTAATACAGTGGTGTTACATTGTAGTTACAAACATGACATCATCTTCCCCCCCGCCCCACACAGTCTTACTGGGATCACAGTTTAGTCTTTCAGGTGGTCTACGCTCCCTCATGGAGCGCCGCAGTTGGGACTCTGGTTGTTGGACACTGACGTGAGTGTCTGTCACCTGTGGTGACTCCGGCCTGTCTGGGCTGACCGTAGGGACTGTGCATTCTTCTGATTACTCTTGCTGCACGTTCACTGGCGGTGTTGTGAGCTCCATCTCATGGTCTTCTTCAGGTTCCTCCGTGTCCATGCTGAACATTTTTTTTACTTGGTCCAGATGCTTATGGCATATCTGCCCATTGTTGAGTTTTACCACAATGACCCTATTCCCCTCTTTGTCAATCACAGTACCCTCAAGCCATTTGGGCCCCATGGCGTGATTGAGGACGAATACAGGATCATTTATTTCTATACATCTCCCCCTTGAATTACGGTCATGGTACTCGTTTTGTGACTTGCGCTTGCCCTCAACTATGTCGGTCAGGACTGGGTGGATGAGGGACAACCGAGTTTTGAGTATCCGTTTCATGAGTAGCTCTGCGGGCGGGACCACCGTGAGCGAGTGCGGGCGGGATCTATAGGCCAGCAGGAGGCGCAATAGGCGGCATTGTAGGGAGGGTCCTTGAATCCTGAGCATGCCTTGCTTAATGATTTGGACTGCACGTTCCGCCTGGCCATTGGAGGCTGGCTTCAACGGCGCAGTCCTGACGTGGTTGATGCTATTGCCCAACATAAACTCCTGGAATTCAAAGCTCGTGAAACATGGGCCATTATCACTAACCAGAATGTCCGGCAAGCCATGGGTTGCAAAGATCAATGTAGGCTTTCCACGGTGGTGGATGACGTACTTGAATTCAGGATGATGCACTCGATCCATTTCGAGTATGCATCTACTACAATGAGGAACATCTACCCCATGAACGGGCCCGTGTAGTCAATGTGAATGCATGACCATGGCATGGTGGACCAGGGCCACGGGCTGAGCGGGGCCTCCCTGGGGGCATTACCTAGCTGGGCACAGGTCGTGCACCTCTGAACACAGTGTTCCAGATCTGAATCAATTCCAGGCTACCAAACATGTGACCGGGCAATGGCCTTCATCAGCACAATGCCTGGGTGCTCGCTGTGGAGTTCCCTGATGAATGCCTCCCGCCTTTCTGGGGCATGACAACCCGGCTGCTCCATATTAGGCAGTCGGCTTGGATGGAGAACTCATCCATCCGCCTGTGGAACGGTCTGACTTCCTCAGGGCATGCCCAATCCCCAGTCAGGACACATTTCTTAATCAAGGATAGGAGGTGATCTCTGTTTGTCCAGATTTTGATCTGGCGGGCTGTGATGGGGGAGCCTGCACTATCAAAGGCATTGACAGCCATGACTATCTCAGCGCTTTGCTCAGCTGCCCCCTCGGTGGTGGCCAGTGGGAGCCTGCTGAGTGCATCAGCGCAGTTTTCAGTGCCAGGCCGGTGCCGGATGGAGTAGTCATAAGCAGCTAGTGTGAGAGCCCATCGCTGTATGCGAGCTGATGCGTTGGCATTGACAGCCTTGCTGTCTGACAACAGGGATGTGAGTGGGTTGTGGTCCGTCTCTAATTCAAACTTCCTACCGAAGAGGTACTGATGCATTTTTTTTACACCATAGAGGCATGCAAGCGCTTCCTTCTCGACCATCCCATAGCCCCGTTCTGCTTTAGAGAGCGACCTGGAGGCATAAGCCACAGGTTGTCGCTGACCCTCAGCATTACCCTGCTGCAACACGCACCCAACCCCATAGGATGATGCATCATATGTCAGAACTAAACGTTTACAGGGGTCGTACAGGATCAACAACTTGTTTGAACAAAGTAGATTTTGTGCCCAATCAAAAACCCGTTCCAGACAGTCCCCCCAAAACCAATTGCAACCCTTACGCAGGAGCATGTGTAGCGGTTCCAACAATGTGCTCAAGTTCGGCATAAAGTTCCCGAAATAGTTCAACAGTCCCAGGAATGAACGCAACTCCGATGTGTTGCAGGGTCTGGGTGCTCATCGAATCACCTCTGTTTTGGATTCGGTGGGCCGAATCCAATCAGCAGCAACCCTCCTGCCCACAAACTCAACCTCGGGAGCTAAGAACATGCATTTAGACTTCTTGAGTCGCAGGCCTACCTGGTCCAGTCGGTGTAGTACCTCCTCCAGGTTGTGGAGGTGTTCTTCGGTGTCTCGACCCGTGATGATGATGTTGTCCTGGAATACGATTGTTCCCGGAATGGATTTAAGCAGGCTTTCCATGTTAGGTTGAAAAATTGCGGCCGCTGATCGAATGTCAAAGGGACATCTGTTAAACGCAAACAGTCCCTTGTGCGTGGTGATGGTGGTCAGTAGTTTGGATTCATTGGCCAGTTCCTGGATCATATAGGCTGAAGTGAGATCCAACTTGGTGAACAGCTTACCGCCTGCCAGCCTGGCGAAGAGGTCCTCCGCTCTTGGGAGCAGGTATTGGTCTTGTAGGGACATCCGATTGATGGTGGCCTTGTCGTCGCCACAGAACCTGACAGAGCCATCCGCTTTTAGAATGGGAATGATGAGGCTCGCCCAGTCGCTGAATTCAACAGGCGAGATGATGCCCTCTAGCAACAGCCAGTCCAATTCACTCCCGAGTTTTTCCCGCATCACATACGGCACCACTCTGGCTTTGTGGTGCACTGGCCTGGCATCCGGGGTGATGTGTATCACTACTTTAGTACCTTTGAAAGTCCTGACGCCCGGTTGGAATAGTGACTTGAATTGTTGTAGGACTTGTGAGCACGAATTTCACTCCACCGAGGACATTGCGTGAACATTCCCCCATTTCCAGTTCATCTCGGCTAACCAGCTCCTCTCCAATAGTGCGGGACCATTGCCCGGGACAATCCAGAGTAGCAGCCGGTTCACTAATCCATTGTGTGTGACAGCCATCATTGCACTGCCTAGCACCGGAATGACTTCTTTGGTGTAAGTCCGTAATTGTGTCTCAATACGTTCTAATTTGGGTCTACTGGATTTGAGTGCCATAGCTTCACAAATTGCTGAGCGCCCATGAGTGACTGGCTGGCCCCAGAGGCCAGCTCCGTGCGTACTGGGACACTGTTCAACAAAACCCTCATCATCATTGGTGGCGTTTTGGTGTATGAACTGTGAATATTCGCCGCATGAACCCGCTGAACCTCGGCGTCCATCGATTTGCCCCAAAACTCATCCTGCCTCACAGAACCCTCTTTTGGTCCATCTGCCTCATATATTAGTCTGGTTGCAGGTTTTCTGCACATTTGAGCTAAATAGCCACTGAGATTTCAGTTTCTGCAGACAAACTGTTGGAATCTGCAAGATCTGGCTGAGTGTTTTCCCCCACACCTTCAGCATGAGTTAAATTTTCCATTGTTGAGGACGAAGGGATTATGGCCAGGAATTCCGCGCTGAGTGTCCCTTTGACTGCTTTTAAGTACCCTATTAGTGGGGATCAATGGCCCCATCCCAGGCCGCATTGTCCACTCTCCGTTCAGCCTGCCATTGTCTCTGTTGAGGTCCTGCTCTGAGGTCTATTGCTGCCTGGTAAATGTTGGACAGCCCCTGCCTGCCTACGGGGCTCTGAGTAGCATTGATGATGTTGACTCCCTGATCCATCGCCGCGTTAGAGGCAGAATTGCACGCGTAAGTCATTTTCGTCTCTTCCTCCCCTGCCATGAAAATTTGAGCTAACAACGCCGACGCTTCCAAGGTCAAGTCCTTGGTCTCAATTAACTTGCAAAAAATTCCCGCATGACCGATACCCTCGATAAAGAAATCCCTTAGCACCTCCCCCCTGCAGGCATCTGTGAACTTACAGAGGCTGGCCAAACGCCGGAGGTCCGCTACAAAGTCCGATATGCTCTGTCCTTCACGACGTTGGTGGGTGTCGAATCTGTGTCGAGCCATGTGTATGCTGCTCGCCGTTTTGAGGTGCTCCCCGATTAATTTGCTAAGCTCTTCAAAGGTTTTGTCCGACGGCTTTTCGGGTGCCAGTAAGTCCTTCATGAGCGCATAAGTCTTTGGCCCGCTGGTCAGGAGATGAGCCCGTCGCTTGTCGGCCGCTGCATCCCCCAGCCATTCTTTCGTAACGAAGCTTTGCTGCAGCCTCTCGACAAAATCATCCCAGTCTTCCCCAACAAAGTACTGTTCCTCTGTGCTACCAGTGGCCATTCTCGTGGGTCGTGAATTCCCGTTTCTTGTCGCCAATGTAAAGTCCTTACTCTACAGCATGAAACCACACAAGGCACATTCCAGGGACAAGGTCACTCTGTGACCTTGACTCTTTAGTGACAGGACTCCAGAAGTGATGACCCTGCGTGGGACCTCCCTTTATATAACTGTGTGATCAGGTAAGGAGCGTCTCCCACAAGTTCACCCCCTGTGGTCAAGGTATGCATCTAAGTTGAGTGTATACAGTAATAGTGTTTTTACATTGTAGTTACAAACATGACACACAGGACCAGATCTAGGATAGCTTGCCCCCTGGTTGGTTCTGTCACATACTGCTCAAGGAACCCGACCCATATGCACTCTGTGAAATCTTCCTCAAGGCTACCCTGACCAATTTGATTTGTCCAATCAATATGGAAGTTGATTCAGTAGGGAGGGGACAAAAGTGGAAATTAGAAAGCAAAAATAAAGAAAGTGAATTTGAAGGAGAGAGGAAACAAGTAGGAAAAAAGGGTAAAATAACAAATTTAAAGGCACTTTGTCTAAATGCACGTAGCATTTGTAACAAAAGAGATGAGTTGACGGCACAAATTGAGACAAATGGGTATGATCTGATAGACATTACAGAGACGTGGTTGAAAGTTGACCAGGACTGGGAATTAATTATTCAGGGCTATTCCAAGTGTGGCCTCACCAATACCCTGTATAGCTGTCGCAAGACTTCCCTGCTTTTATACTCCATCCACTTTGCAATGAAGGCTAAAGGCTAACAAACAGAAAAAAGAGAGTCGGGATAAATGGTTCATTCGCTGGTTGGCAATCAGTAACGAGTGAGGTGCCGCAGGGATCAGTACTGGGACCCCAACTATTTACAATCTATATTAACGACTTGGAAGAAGGGACTGAGTGTTACGTAGCCAAGTTTGCTGACTATACAAAAATGGGAGGCAAAGCAAAGTGTGAGGAGGACATAAAAAGCTGCAAATGGACATAGACAGGCTAAGTGAGTGGGTAAACATTTGGCAGATGGAGTATAATGTTGGAAAGTGTGAGGTCATGCACTTTGGCAGAAAAAATATCAAAGAGCAAGTTATTATTTAAATGGAGAAAGATTGCAAAGTACTGCAGTACAGCAGGACCTGTGGGTACCTGTGCATGAAACACAGAAGGATAGTAAGCAGGTACAACAAGTGATCAGGAAGATCAATGGAATCTTGGCCTTTATTGCAAAGGGTATAAAAGCAGGGAAGTCTTGTTACAGCTGTACAGGGTATTGGTGAGGCCACACCTGGAATGCAGTTTTGGTTTCCATATTTACGAAAGGATATGCTTGCTTTGGAGGCAGTTCAGAGAAGGTTCCCTAGATTGATTCCAGGGTTGACTAATGAGTAAAGTTTGAGTAGGTTGGGCCTCTACTCATTGGAATTCAGAAGAATGAGAGGTGATCTTATTGAAATGCATAGATTATGAGGGGGTTTGACAAGGTGGATGCAGAGAGGATGTTTCCATTGGTGGGGGAGACTAGAACTAGAGGTCATGATCTTAGAATAAGGGGCCGCGCCCATTTAGAACTGGGATGAGGAGAAATTTCTTCTTTCAGAAGGTTGTGAATCTGTAGAATTTGTTGCCTCAGAGAGCTGTGGAAGCTGGGACATAAATAAATTTAAGACAGAATTAGACAGTTACTTAAACAATAAGGGGATAAGGGGTTATGGGGAGCGGTCAGGGAAGTGGAGCTGAGTCCATGATAAGATCAGCTATGATCTTATTGAATGGTGGAACAGGCTCGAGGGGTCTTATGTTCTTATTTTCCTATACTACAATATGTGCGCGCACTAGGTCCATGCAGCAGAGCAGGTCTCCAGTCGTCCTGGATAACCCTTGCCACTGAACCAAGACCTAGCTCTGTCAAGCCCGTGTGGTGGCTGGTATGCAACGGCCACCACACATTAAAAAAATCCATGCACAGGCATCTTCCACCCTTCAGGATGTAGTTCGCGACCTGGAATATTAGGTCCTTCATTGAAACTCATCCTTTTTTGGCGTGGAAGCAAGTCATCCTCGTTACGAGGAATTGCCTATGATGATGCTTATGTAAGATATCTTCTCTTAGGCGTTCCCTCATATCGAGGATGTCAAGGGTCATACAGGATAGGATAAAGAAAACAAGGGAGTCTTATGGTAGATACTGAGGGCTCAATAATGCAGAAACTCCAGAGGAGTATAGAAAGTGCAGGGGTACAATTAAAAAGGAAATTACGAAAGCAAAGAGAGAGCATGAAAAAATGTTGGCAAGTAAGATCAAGGAAAACCCCAAGATGTTTTATAAATACATTAAGAGCAAGAGGATAACTAAAGAAAGAGTAGGGCCTATTAGAGACCATAAAGAAAATCTGTGTATGGGCGCGGAAGACATGGGTATGGTTCTTAATAAATACTTTGCGTCTGTTTTCACAAAAGAGAGGAGTGATGCAAACATTGCAATTAGGGAGGAGGAGTGTGAAAGTTTAGATAAAATAGTGAGAGAGGAAATATTAAGGGGATTAGCAGCTTTGAAAATGGATAAATCCTCAGGCCCGGATTAAATGTATGCTAGGCTGTTAAGAGAAGCATACGAGGAAATAGCAGAGGCTCTGACTATCATTTTCCAATCCTCTATGACTACAAGTGTGGTACTGGAGGACTGGAGGACTGCTAATGTTGTACCTTTGTTTAAAAAGAGAGAAAGGGATCGACCAAGTAATTACAGACCATTCAGCCTAATCTCGGTGGTGGGAAAATTATTGGAAAAAATTCTGAGGGACAGGATAAATATTCATTTAGAAAGACATAGATTATTCAAGGATAGTCAGTATGGATTTGTTAATGGAAGATCATGTCTGACTAAAATAAAAACAGAAAATTCTGGAAATCTCAGCAGATCAGGCAGCATCTGTGGAGAAAATCAGATTTAATGTTTCAGGTCTGTGACACTTCGCCAGAACTGGCAAAGTTCAAGATGTAACAGGCTCTTAAGGAAGTGCAGGGGCAGTGAAAGGGGGAGGGGGAGGAAAGAATAAAAGGGAAGGTCTGTGATAGGGTTGAAGGCATTAGAGATTTAACAGACAAAAGGGATAACTGGCAAAAATGAGATGGTAATGTCACAAGTTTAGAAACAAAAGATGATTCTAGATGGGGTGTGAATGGCGGAATCATCAGCAGCTGCCATGGGAAAGAGAAAAAATAAATAAATAAAAAGGGGTGGGGAGTCTGTAAAAAAAAAAGTGAGGAAAGCGGAACAAAATAGGGGCAGAAGTTATGGTCTGAAATTGTTGAACTCGATGTTGAGTCCAGAAGGCTGTAAAGTGCCTAAACGAAAGATGAGGTGCTATTGCTTGAGCTTGCATTGGGCTTCATTGGTACAGTGTAGGAGGCCGAGGATGAAGAGGTCGCAGTGGAAGTGGAGTGGAGAATTAAAGTGACAGACCACCTGAAACTTAAGGTCACACTTACGGACTGCGCGGAGATGTTCAGCAAAGGGGTAACCCCCAATGTAGAAGAGACCATATCGTGAGCAGCGAATACAGGATACTAAATTGAAAGAAGTACAAGTAAATTGCTGTTTCAACTGGAAGGAGTGTTTGGGACCCTGGGCAGTGGAAAGGGAGAAGGTAAAAGGGCAGGTGTTGCATTTCCTGTGCTTGCACGGGAAGGTGCCATGGGAAGGGGAGGAGGTGCTGGAAGTGAGTGCGGAATGCACCAGGGTGTCGTGGAGGGTGTGGTCCCTTCGGAATGCTGGGAGGGGAGGGGAGGGGAGGGGAAGATGTGATTGGTGGTGGGATGACACTGGAGGTGGCGGAAATGACGGAAGATGGTCTGTTGAACATGGAGGCTGGTGGGGTGAAAGGTGAGGACAAGGGGAACCCTGTCGTGGTTCTGGGAGGGAGGGGAAATGGGTGAAAGAAGAAGTATGGGAAATAGAACGAACCTGGTCAAGGGCCATTTAAAAACTCAAAGAATAAGGAGAAGGCAATAGAGCAGGGTAGCACTATAGGAAATGAAAACCAGAGCATGACCGGAAGGGACAGAATGTATAAACATAAAAGTGAATCAGAAAGTAGGGTCAAAGCAGGAAAAACATTTTTAAAAAGTTTGAAAGCTCTTTATCTAAATGCATGTAGCATTCGTAACAAAATAGATGAGTTGACGGCACAAATAGATACAAATGGGAATGATCAGATAGACATTACAGAGACATGATTGCAAGGTGACCAAGGCTGAGAGCTAAATATTATGGGTTATTTTACAATTTAGAAGGACAGACCGAAAGGAAAAGGAGGTGGGGTAGCACTGTTAATAAAGGATGAGATTAGTGCATTAGTGAGAAAGGATATTGGCTCAGAAGATCAAAATTGGGTGGAGATAAGGAATAATAAGGGGAAAAAGTCACTGGTGGGAGTAGTCTATAGGACCCCTAACAGTAGCTACACTGTTGGACAGAGTATAAATCAAGAAATAATGGCGGCTTGTAAAAAAGGAACGGCAATAATCTTGGGTAATTTTAACCTTCATATTGATTGGACAAACCAAATTGGCCAGGGTAGCCTTGTGGAAGAGTTCATAGAGTGTATCTGGGATAGTTTCTTTGAACAGTACGTTGCAGAACCAACCAGGGAGCAGGCTATCTTAGATCTGGTACTGTTTAATGAGATAGGATTAATAAGTGATCTCCTAGTAAAGGATCCTCTAGAAATGGGTTATGTAAGATATGCCATTAAGTTAATACCCATCAGTACATAGTCAGTCATTCCTTTATCATAAGAACATAAGAAATAGGAGCAGGAGTCGGCCATTTGACCCCTTGACCTGCTCCGCCACTAAATGAGATCATGGCTGATCTGATCTTGGGCTCAGCACCACTTTCCTGCCCACTCCCCATAACCCTTCACTCCCTTATTGCTCAAAAATGTGTCTATCTCCAACTTAAATATATTCAATGACCCAACTTCCACAGCTCTCTGGGGCGGAGAATTCCATAGATTTACGACCCTCTAAGCGAAGCAACAGCTTACATTTTCCAAATCTCCTAATGTTCATTTCAAAAATTGTATCATTAAAGATACCTTGGCTGCTCAGTTCCCCTGAAAAATATGCATCAACAAAGCGTTGTCCGGCAAAGGGCCTTTGCCATGGGCCAAGCAGGGGAAGACAGACAGCAACAACCTCTGTCAGGAAACAATGTTAACCAAGAGGGAGGAGTCACATCTCGACAAACAAACTCTCACTCTGCACAAGTCCATAAGGGAGTCCCTAAGTCTTTAATATAAAACATATTTGCTTAAGTGCTATGAAGCATCCAGAACACAATGGCCATTGTAATATAAGTCCTACATTGTGGCCAAATAAATCATTCCAATGACTTCTCCCCATCTTACCTCAGCAATCATTAATAAACCATAATTTATCCACTCCAATCTAATTCTATCCTTCTGAAGTGCAATCTCAGGCTGCATTTCAGTTACAATTATGACATTTTTTATTCCTCCCAACAGTGTGTTGTGCTGGAATATTCGGGTGTTTTACACTGGTGTTTTGAGAATGTACGGTACAGTTAGTGACTTTCAAACTATGAGCTTCTCTGAAATGTTTCTCTAGTTGGAGGAGGAAGAGAAGTGGATGAGTGCTGGGTGTCAGTGGCGGGAGCAGCAAGACGGTCATCACAAATGCTGGCCTGGGGGTGTGAGGAAAGTCCAGGATGAGGGGAGGAATCAATCGGGGGTGGGGAGGGGGCATGAGTGCCGGCTGGAAGAGGTCCACAATAAGGTAAGTAAAGAACTTCCAACTTCCCTTTCGGGTGATGGCCCTCAATGGTTCCTTTAAGGACCCCTAGTTTGACTGCTCAGCGTCTGAAGAAATTGACCGTGGCATGCATGGCTTATACTGCGATCATTCTCAATTCAATTTCACAAAGGATCTTGAAACAGGTATTAGGCCCCTGGATTGCCTGTACAATGGTCCTATGACATTTTCTGGCATGCCCTAGATACCTACGGTGACACCTTAAATGATATGTTGGCCTGCACACTTCTGACACAGAATGACCCTTAGGCTTCCATTTTACACCTGTTAAACAGACGCAGTGTGATCCAATTTCCAGGCACATATGTCAAGTGTGTGAACATGCAGAACGAAGGAACCTTTTCCTGGGATCACGCTTAGCTCGGGCTGATTTCACGATCGGGTGCTTACAGTGAAGAGTAACGTTTGCAGAGAGTGTAGATCAGAAAATTGTGGGCCCAAAGCCTGTGATTTTCTATCCATTAAAATTCATTGATTGCAAAATCACAGATTGCATTTCCCTGATTGACTGAACTGTGACCCTCAGAGCATTGTTCTTCAGTGGGAGTGGCCAATTGTGCATTCAGTTGTGGGGGAAAAATTGGTGATCAGCAGCAAAGCAGTCAGTGTCCTCGCCAACTGCAGTTAATGGCCACCTAAAATAGTCACAGCTCGAACTGACCGAAATTAGTGTGGGGGGTGTCATGTATTCAACCAGCATTGTAACCCATGTATAAACTGACCTAAGTTGTACACTGAGAACAATGACCACTAGATGGTGAACTTGTGGGAGACACGCCAAACCTAGACCTTCAGATATAAAAGGGGAAGCTCCACCCACTTCCTGCACTTGAGTGCTATGAAATAAAGGACAGGTCACAGACTGACCTTCTCTCAAGCATGGGCCTCGTGAGCATTTATACTGTATAGTAAGGACATATTAATGGTGACAAGAAACTGGGATTTAAACCACGCGAGCATGGCCACTAGCAATAACAGGGGCAGTCAGGGACGATCGACTGGCAAGGGGTCTTTTGTTTCAAACCGCAGCTCATACTGGAGGCGTGGAGGCACACACTCAGCCGGAGTTTGCAGAGGTGAGCAAAATACCTGCAGAAATTGCAGAAATGAACGCTGGGGGAAATCGTTGGAAGCTGAAGTTCAGCGAGTTCATGTGGAGCACGTATAAAGTTCATACACCAGGATGCCACCGATAATGATGAACGTGCTCCTCAATGGCATCCCAGTATCAATGGAGCTAGACACGGGAGCCAGCCAGTCCCTGATGGGTATCAAACAGTTCGAAAAGTTGTGGGCGTCCAAGGCCAGGAGGCAAAAATTATCGCCGATTGACGCACAGCTATGGACTTACACAAAGCAGATCATTTCAGTGCGAGGCAGCGCCACGGTAGTCGTGACCCACAAAGATTCGGAGAACAGACTGCCACTCTGGATTGTCCCAGGGGACAGTCCCACACTACTGGGGAGGAGTTGGCTTGCTGTCATGAACTGGAAATGGAGCGATGTCAATGCAATTTCCTCTGTGGAGCGAATATCATGCTCACAGATCCTGGACAAATTTGACTCACTATTTCAACCCGGCATTGGCACTTTCATGGGGGCCAAGGTAGTGATTCACATAAACCCGGACGCCAGGCCAGTACACCACAAGGCCAGAGCGGTGCCGTACGTGATGCGGGAAAAGATAGAAGGCGAATTGGATCACCTGCTGAGGGAAGGCATCATCTCGCCAGTCGAATTCAGTGACTGGGCGAGCCCGATTGTGCCGGTGCTCAAGGCGGATGGGTCGGTCAGGATATGTGGCGATTAGAAGGCCACCATCAATCGGGTGTCAATCCAAGACCAGTACCCGCTACCGAGAGCGGAGGACCTCTTTGCGACGCTATACGGTGGCAAACCTTTTTCAAAATTGGACTTGACCTCAGCTTACATGACCCAGGAGCTGGCGAGTGAGTTGAAGAAGCTGACCACCATCACGACACACAAGGGGTTGTTTGAGTACAACAGATGTCCGTTCGGGATTCGCTCGGCCGCCGCGATCTTCCAACGAAATATGGAAAGCCTCCTCAAGTCGATTCCAGGGACGGTGGTTTTTCAGGACGACATCCTCATTACGGGTTACGATACTGAAGAACACCTCCACAACCTGGAGGAGGTGCTACGCAGATTGGACCGAGTAGGGCTGCGACTGAAAAAGGTGAAGTACGTCTTCCTAGCTCCAGAGGTAGAATTCCTGGGGATGAGGGTAGCAGCAGACGGGATCAGCCCTACTGCATCCAAGATGGAAGCGATTCAGAGAGCACCCAGACCCCTTAACACGACGGATCTACGTTCATTCCTGGGGCTCCTGAACTATTTTGGTAACTTTCTTCCCAAATTGAGCACGCTGCTAGAGCCGCTACACGTGCTCCTATGCAAAGGTCGCAAATGGGTCTGGGGGGACAGCCAGGAAAGGGCTTTAAATAGAGCACGCAAATTGTTATGTTCCAACAATCTTTTAATGGTATATGACCCATGTAAGAAACTTGTGTTAACGTGCGATGCGTCGTTCTATGGTGTCGGGTGTGTGTTGCAGCATGTCAATGCCAAGGGTCAGTTACAGCCGGTAGTTTATGACTCCAGAAGTCTGTCCCAGGCAGAAAGGGGCTACGGGATAGTAGAAAAGGAGGCGCTCGCATGTGTATATGCGGTAAAGAAAATGCACCAGTACCTGTTTGGCAGGAAATTTGAGCTGGAGACAGATCACAAACCCCTAACATCCCTTTTGGCTGACAACAAGGCCATAAATGCGAATGCATCGGCCCGCATACAGAGGTGGACACTCACGTTAGCCACCTATGACTACACAATTCGGCACAGACCGGGCACCGAAAACTGCGCCAATGCACTCAGCAGGCTCCCACTAGCCACCACTGAGGGGGCTACCGAGCATGCTGCCGTTCAAGCCGGCCTCAAATGGCCAGGCAGAACGAGCAGTGCAGATAATCAAACAGGGGATGCTCAGAATCCAAGGGGTTCCCTACAATGCGAAGGCTCACCCGTAACAGCCCGTCAGATTAAAGTCTGGACAAATAGAGACCCACTATTGTCTCTAGTCAAGAAATGTGTCCTGAATGGGGACTGGGCAGCCACGTACAGGGCATGCCCTGAGGAATTTAAACCATTTCACAGGCGCAGGAATGAACTCTCGATTCAGGCCGATTGCCTACTGTGGGGAAACCGCGTAGTCGTGCCCCAGATGGGCAGAGAGGTGTTCATCAGAGAACTCCACAATGGGCACCCGGGCATTGTCACGATGAAAGCAATTGCCAGGTCACACGTTTGGTGGTCAGGGATAGACGCAGATCTGAAACTTTGTGTTCGCAGGTGCAACATGTGTGCCCAGCTGGGCAATGCGCCCAGGGAAGCCCCCCTTAGCCCCTGGCCATGGCCAGCCAAGCCTTGGTCACGCATCCATGTGGACTACGCAGGTCCTTTCATGGGGAAAATGTTTTTGGTTGTAGTAGACGCCAACTCCAAATGGATCGAGTGTGACATTTTAAATTCAAGCACATCCTCTGCCATGGTAGAAAGCCTACGGGCAATGTTCACTGCCCACGGTCTACCAGACATCTTGGTCAGCGACAATGGCCCGTGCTTCACAAGCACTGAATTCCAGGACTTCGTGGCAGGCAATGGAATTAACCATGTTAGAACGGCACCGTTCAAGCCGGCCTCAAATGGCCAGGCAGAACGAGCAGTGCAGATAATCAAACAGGGGATGCTCAGAATCCAAGGGGTTCCCTACAAAGCCGCTTATCACACCTCCTGTTGGCCAATAGATCCCGACCACACTCGCTCCCAGAGGTTCCACCCGCAGAGCTGCTAATGAAAAGGAAGCTCAAAACCCAGTTATCCCTTATACACCCCACCATGAAAGAAATTGTCGAGAGCAGGCGCCAGTCACAATATGACTACCATGACAAGAATGCGAGGGCGTGATGTATTGATGTAAATGACCCTGTTTTTTCCTCAACTACGCTGCAGGGCCCAAATGGCTCACAGGCACTGTGGTTGCCAAAGAGGGAAATAGGATTCTGGTAGTTAAACTTACCAATGGACAAATCTGCCGCAAACATGTGGATCAAACAAAAAGGAGGTTCAGCAACCCCATAGAAGAAGCAGAGGAAGAACACGATGTCGAGTTCACTCCACCACAGGTGACCAAACACAGGAACCAAAGGGAGGAGAGCCCAGTCACTGTGGGCAGTCTGGACAGGCCTGAGGCACTGCAAAAGCAGACACTCAGGCCAGCGCCCAACAACTGGAGCCCCAACTCAGGCACTCTACAAGGAAGAGAGACTCAACCTGTGATCCCAATAAGACTTTGGCGGGGGAGGTGATGTCATGTATTCAACCAGCATTGTAACCCATGTATAAACTGACCTAAGTTGTACACTGAGAACAATGACCACTGGGTGGTGAACTTGTGGGAGATACTCCTAACCTAGACCTTCAGATATACGAGGGGAAGCTCCACCCACTTCCTGCACTTGAGGTCTATGAAATAAAGGACAGGTCACAGACTGACCTTCTCTCAAGCATGGGCCTCGTGTGCATTTATACTGTGTAATAAGGATGTATTAGGGGGCATGGTGGTAGGTGGCGCTGTGCTAACCTTAGGTGCAACGCTGTCCTGGTGGTGTTGCATGAGGGGAGACCGAGGGTCTAGTGAGAAGGAGGAACTGAAGGATATCCTTATAAAGCGGGAAATTGTGTTAGGGAAATTGATGGGATTGAAGGCCAATAAATCCCCAGGGCCTGATGGTCTGCATCCCAGAGTACTTAAGAAAGTGGCCCTAGAAATAGTTGATGCATTGGTGATCATTTTCCAACAGTCTATCAACTCTATCAACCATAATATGATGGAATTCTGCATTAGGATGGAGAATGAAACAGTTAATTCAGAGACCATAGTCCAGAACTTAAAGAAGGGTAACTTTGAAGGTATGAGGCATGAATTGGCAAGGATAGATTGGTGAATGATACTGAAGGGGTTGACTGTGGATGGGCAATGGCAGATATTTAGAGACCGCATGGATGAACTACAACAATTGTACATTCCTGTCTGGTGTAAAATTAAAAAAGGGAAGGTGGCTCAACCGTGGTTATCAAGGGAAACCAGGGATAGTATTAAAGCCAAAGAAGTGGCATACAAATTGGCCAGAAATAGCAGCGAACCCGGGGACTGGGAGAAATTTAGAACTCAGCAGAGGAGGACAAAGGGTTTGATTAGGGCAGGGAAAATGGAGTATGAGAAGAAGCTTGCAGGGAACATTAAGACAGATTGCCAAAGTTTCTATAGATATGTAAAGAGAAAAAGGTTAGTAGGTCCCCTGCAGTCAGAATCAGGGGAAGTCATAACGGGGAACAAAGAAATGGCGGACCAATTGAACAAGTACTTTGGTTCGGTATTCACTAAGGAGGACACTAACAACCTTCCGGATATAAAAGGGGTCAGAGGGTCTAGTAAGGAGGAGGAACTGAGGGAAATCCTTATTAGTCGAGAAATTGTGTTGGGGAAATTGATGGGATTGAAGGCCGATAAATCCCCAGGGCCTGATGGACTGCATCCCAGAGTACTTAAGGAGGTGGCCTTGGAAATAGCGGATGCATTGGCAGTCATTTTCCAACATTCCATTGACTCTGGATCAGTTCCTATCGAGTGGAGGGTAGCCAATGTAACCCCATTTTTTAAAAAAGGAGGGAGAGAGAAAACGGAATTATAGACCGGTCAGCCTGACATCGGTAGTGGGTAAAATGATGGAATCAATTATTAAGGATGTCATAGCAGCGCATTTGGAAAGAGGTGACGTGATGAGGATGTTTCCAGTAGAGTGGACAAGGGAGAACCAGTTGATGTGGTATATTTGGACCTTCAGAAGGCTTTCGACAAGGTCCCACACAAGAGATTAATGTGCAAAATTAAAGCACATGGGATTGGGGGTAGTGTGCTGACATGGATTGAGAACTGGTTGTCAGACAGGAAGCAAAGAGTAAGAGTAAATGGGGACTTTTCAGAATGGCAGGCGGTGACTAGTGGGGTACCGCATGGTTCTGTGCTGGGGCCCCAGCTGTTTTTACATTGTACATTAATGATTTGGACGAGAGGATTAAATGTAGTATCTCCAAATTTGCGGATGACACTAAGTTGGGTGGCAGTGTGAGCTGTGACGAGGATGCTATGAGGCTGCAGAGCGACTTGGATAGGTTAGGTGAGTGGGTAAATGCATGGCAGATGAAGTATAATGTGGATAAATGTGAGGTTATCCACTTTGGTGGTAAAAACAGAGAGACAGACTATTATCTGAATGGTGACAGAATAGGAAAAGGGGAGGTGCAACGAGACCTGGGTGTCATGGTACATCAGTCATTGAAGGTTGGCATGCAGGTACAGCAGGCGGTTAAGAAAGCAAATGGCATGTTGGCCTTCATAGTGAGGGGATTTGAGTACAGGGGCAGGGAGGTGTTGCTACAGTTGTACAGGGCCTTGGTGAGGCCACACCTGGAGTATTGTGTACAGTTTTGGTCTCCTAACCTGAGGAAGGACATTCTTGCTATTGAGGGAGTGCAGTGAAGGTTCACCAGACTGATTCCCGGGATGGCGGGACTGACCTATCAAGAAAGACTGGATCAACTGGGCTTGTATTCACTGGAGTTCAGAAGAATGAGAGGGGACCTCATGGAAACGTTTAAAATTCTGATGGGTTTAGACAGGTTAGATGCAGGAAGAATGTTCCCAATGTTGGGGAAGTCCAGAACCAGGGGTCACGGTCTAAGAATAAGGGGTAAGCCATTTGGGACCGAGATGAGGAGAAACTTCTTCACCCAGTGAGTGGTGAACCTGTGGAATTCTGTACCACAAAAGTTGTTGAGGCCAATTCATTAAATACATTCAAAAAGGAGTTAGATGTAGTCCTTACTACTGGGGGGATCAAGGGGTATGGCGAGAAAGCAGGAATGGGGTACTGAAGTTGCATGTTCAGCCATGAACTCATTGAATGGCGGTGCAAGCTAGAAGGGCCGAATGGCCTGCTCCTGCACCTATTTTCTATGTTTCTATGTTTCTATGTATGTAATTTTGGGATCACTAGCCACTAGGTGGCATCACTGTTGTAGCCCATTGGGTTGCACGCACGTGTGTGCAGCCCAAGTATAAAAGGCCAGCTATTTTGTATATGAGTCACTTTGGGCCTGAATAAAGCAGAGCCAAGCTATACCTCTTGGAGTTAAACAGCACTCAGTCTAACAGTTATTGCATACACAACAGAGGAGCTCATGGGTTTAGGTGCGGGTGGGGGGTGAAAGTGGCCAAAAATGCGTTTGTGTCCAGAAGCCGGCTTTAATGTTTAACTAGGGTGTGTTATGCAGGTTGCGTGTAACCCCCTCCATTGATGCGGGTTAGCAATTTAAATATGTAAATCACTCAATTCTAGCGATATTTCATCATACATTCAAATTTAGCAGTGTATCCATGGGTTTCCTGAAACTTGCTATTGAAACCAAAGCAAAAACACAATAGCAATTCATGGAGCTCGTTAAAAGTCGGCTAAATACAGCAATAAATATTCTCACAGATGCTATCTGATGTCCCACTGGTAAAGGGTTTCTTTAAAGTACATGCGGTGAGAATTTAGTTTCTGAACTTTGGAGGCATTGAGACTCAGATCAGGCTGGGTGGCGCCTAGACTACCTTAGATTGAACCTTGTATGAAGAGCAAGGTGACCATCAGCAGCAACAACAGCCTGATGTGGAGACACCTGCAGATATTGAGATAAGAGAGGATCAGCAGAGGGCTGGATCTTGCAGGAGGCACTACCCGTGAAACAGTATGTACGGGCAGAGCCTCAGCTTCCTTGACTTCTCAGAACAGCAGTGCTTTCGCAGACTAAGTTTGTCGGGTCAGGTGGTCCGGACATCTGTAGCCTCCTAGAAGAAGACCAGCTCCCTGCTGGACCTGATGGCCACACATTACCAATGCCTGTGAAGTGACTATCGAGGACGATTTTTCCCCCGGAACCTTTCAGGATCTCCCAGTCGGTTGCACACAAATGAATAAGGCAGGTTATTGATGTGTTGTTTACCAAGGCCAGCAATTATGTTAACTTCACTTGCAATAAAGTTAGTCAGAATGACCCAGCGCTCAAGTTTGCATCTCTGGCTGGCTTTCCACAGATGTAGTGCGTCATTAACTGTAAACCTTTGCAACCCGAGATGAACCAGGATTATTTGTCAAACACAAGGTGTTACATTCCATCAATGTTCAGCTAGTGTGCGACCACAAGCAAAGGTTTATGCAGGTGTGAAGCAAATGACTGGAAACTGCCATGATGCTTTCATTCTATGGCACTCCAAGCTCCCTGACCTTCCTAGATCTGCAAGCAAACTTAGGCTGTTTGGAAACAAAGCACATCCACTTCAAATTTCGCTGATGACAATCACGGGAAATGCAACCAATGAAGCCCAATAGCAGTACAACAAAAGCCAAATGATAACCAGATGTATCACTGAGTAAGCAATTGGCATGCTGAAGATGCGCTTCAGGTTCCTGGACAGATCTGGAGGTGCCCTTCAGTACTCACCAGCCGAAGTCTCCAGAATGATCGTATTGCACTGCATGGATTGGAACTGCAGGAGGAACAAGACGTCGAGCACACATTGTCTGCAGACAAATCCACGGAAGAGTAAGAGGAGGATAGGAGGAAGAAGATGGCAACTCCAATGCAGCACTAGCTGGGATGCCAGAGATTCTGTTTGTGACAAGCACTGGACCAATGTGACAATCGCATCCAATAGACACTCTCTCCTCCCCCAAACCAATGCAACTGGCAGAAAGCAGTCCTGTGAACAACCAAACACTGACTGCACGTATCCCCATTGGTCCCCATTAATTTATGTCTTCCCATTCATCATCAAGCAACTGAAAGTACAAGTTTCCACCCAGCAACCAAGCTTGGTGCGGATCAGTATCACACTCTAAGGCTAAGACAAAGGTGCCTGCCTCGTATTTAAGGTGCAAGACATTTTAGCATCTAAAGTCTGCACGGTGATGGTCAAGGCATGCATGGATTAATTTTATTGCCTCACATGTTCCATAAACTTGGCCACTCTATCCATGGAAGAAGACATTCTCATAATGCTCGGTGACATCAACCCATTCATGCTTGAGCTGGACTTTTCCATTCTCTCTGCAATCGTGGACAATGTGCTTGTAAGGCCTTTCATTGCATAACAGATTTTATACTGTCCATCAATGGTTAACCTTTTCATCGACAGCCCCCGGGATACAACATCTGAGCAGAGCTCAGCAAAGCTTGGAGAGGGCTGTGCCCTCAGATGCAGATTATCCACAGGTGTCCTGCCACCACGGTCTGTTCTTGCTCATTTGTGAACTGTGACTCACCAATTGAAAACCCATCTATCTGTCTAACTAGTCCCACTGATGAGCGAGTGTCTGAGCAGTTGCATGATGAGCATGAGTCCTGTGATGGTGCACCCTCAGAAAGAATCACCTCCTCTATTGATTGCGAGGTTCATGGACTCTTGCTGCAAGTGTGAATATCCAGCAGAGAAAAAAAGATATGAATTAGTACTGGTGTAAGGATTCGACAAAAACATTGACAGCAAAAGCATAAACTTTTGGACTTAAACTTTTGGACTTTAAGTTTTGGACATGGCTTTTAACTTGGCTGTTACTTCAGAAGGGCAGACAGCAGGATATGGGACAGGTCCAAACATGTTCCACAGGAATACACATCAGGTGGGCAGGATTGGATCAATAGCTGAAATGGCAGGAAGGTGGTTGATGGGGGGCCCTTTGTCATATAATTGGAACCCATCAGTGAGAGATCAGGAAGATTGGTCGGTGCTCAAGACACAAAGGAAGCTTTTCAACCACACAGACTTGTTGGAGCCTTATCCCGAGGAAGAGGATGTAGAAACATAGAAATATAGAAAATAGGTGCAGGAGTAGGCCATTCGGCCCTTCGAGCCTGCACCACCATTCAATATGATCATGGCTGATCATGCAACTTCAATACCCCATTCCTGCTTTCTCTCCATACCCCTTGATTGCTTTAGCCGTAAGGGCCACATCTAACTCCCTTTTGAATATATCCAACAAACTGGCCTCAACAACTTTCTATGGTAGAAAATTCCACAGGTTCACAATTCTGAGTGAAGAAGTTTCTCCTCATCTCGGTCCTAAATGGCTTACCCCTTATTCTTAGGCTGTGACCCCTGGTTCTGGACTTCCTCAACATCGGGAACATTCTTCCTGCATCTAACCTGTCCAAACCCATCAGGACAGTTGACAAAGACACCATCTGAAGAGGTATTTCTTTTGCTCTTTCAGTTGGACTGCCTCAGGCAAAGGATTAATTTTTAGCGTGAGAAGAAGCAGGTAAAAGAGAGGCAGTTTTGGCTGCCATCTCTCTCTCTCCTCTTCCATGCTTGCTTGCTTCATTCAATGCACTCAAAGACCAAACAGTCCGTCTGGGATAGAGAGAAGCTACCACGATCTACGAGTAAAGTGAGTCTTGCTACTTCGACTGGGAAGCTGACCTTGAGACTGGACTTGAATACCACAGATTGGTACAGAACCAGAAGATATGTTCCTCGGGAGAAGTAGCGAGTAAACCAGAGGGTTAATTAGTGAGCATTTATCCCAGCCCATACATCTTTAAGACCACCGCATAGTGTAAAGAGGTGTCGTGTGTCCCAACCAAGCCTTAGGGGTTTAGTGGGGACGTTGTTTTCTGCACGGATCATAGGCGTACATACATTCTGTTGGACAGATTTGGTGCCCTATCGAACCAAGCTGGGGTGTTTTAGTCGAGGGTACTTCGCGATAGGAGCAAGTTCAGAAAGCCAGGTATTATGTATACAAGAACTCCAAGAGGCTGAGTACTGAGCTAAATTAAGTGTGACCTTAGTCTTTTTTATTACAACTCCAGAGTGCCTAAACAACATGGCAGCCAACCTTTTATACTAGCCCTGCAGGTGTGTGCAGGTGATCATTAGGACTCCAAGAGTCGCGCCCTCTGGTGGCAATTATTACATAGTTGCATACATAACATCACTCCCCCCCAATATCTTTGGTACAAGTTATTTACAAGTTAAGGCGAACCGGAGCCCTTCACTCCCGAGTTAATCGTCTAAGTTCAAACTCTGGCTTGGTGAGTTGGACGGACCATTGCTGCACTGCACCACGGCTGGTCTGACCGGACTGTCAGGAATGGTGAGTTCATCCTTGTGATTGACAGCAAGGTCGATTGCTGGTTGGGTGTGTGTTGGTGGATCGTCGATGGTGATGTCCTCTTCAAGTCGTTCCTAGTTGTCAGTAAATCACAATTTGGTCTGATCTAAATGCTTTCTGCACATTTGGCCATTTAACAGTTTGCTTATAAATACCCTACTCCTTTCCTTGGCCAAAACAGTGCCAACAACCCACTTGGAACCATGACCGTAATTCAGGAAAATACAGGGTCGTTAACATCAATGTCACAGCCGCGTGATCGTGGTATATATCCTGCCGGTGTCGCCGGGTTTCCAGGTGATCATTAAGATCCGGGTGGACTAGGGAGAGCCTGGTTTTGAGGGCTCTCTTCATTAACAATTCTGTCGGGGGAACCCCGGTGAGCGAGTGGGGTCGCGTCCAGTAACTGAGCAGAATGCGAGACAAGCAGGTCTGCCGGGGGCCGTCTGTCATGCGTTTCATGCTCTGCTTGATTGTGTGGACTTCCCACTTCACTTGACCGTTAGACGTGGGCTTAAATGGATCAGACCTGACCTGCTTGATGCCACTGCAGGTCATAAACTCGTTGAATTCCGAGCTGGTGAAACACGGTCCATTGTCGCTGACAAGGACGTCGGGTATGCCATGGGTGGCGAACATGGCCTGGAGGCTTTCAATGATGGCTGTGGACGTGCTGGATGATATGATTACATATTCAATCCATTTGGAGTAAGTGTCCACTACTACTAAAAACATCTTTCCGAGAAAGGGGCCGGCAAAATAAACGTGGATCCTGGACCATGGTTTGGAGGGCCATGACCACAGTCTCAATGGATCCTCCCTTGGTGCAGACATGGCGGACCAGTTAAACAAATACTTTGGTTCTGTTTTCACGAATAACTAGGGGACAGAGGGTCTAGTAAGAAGGAGGAACTGAAGGATATCGTTATAAAGTGGGAAATTGTGTCAGGGAAATTGATGGGATTGAAGGCTGAGAAATCCCCAGGGCCTGATAGTCTGGATCCCAGAGTAGTAAGGAAGTGGCCATAGAAATAGTGGATGCATTGGTGATAATTTTCCAACAGTCTATCGACTCTGGGTCAGTTCCTATAGACTGCAGCTAATGTAACACCACTGCTAAAAAAGGAGGGAGAGAGAAAATGTGTAATTATAGACGGGTTAGCCTGACATCAGTATTGGGGAAAATGTTGGAATCAATTGTTAAAGATGAAATAGCAGCGCATTTGGAAAGCAGTGACAGGATCGGTCCAAGTCAGCATGGATTTATGAAAGGGAAATCATGCTTGACAAATCTTCTGGAATTTTTTGAGGAAGTAACTAGTAGAGTGGACAAGGGAGAACCAGTGGATGTGGTGTATTTGGATTTTCAAAAGGCTTTTGACAAGGTCCCACACAAGAGATTGTTATGCAAAATCAAAGCACATGGTATTGGGGGTAATGTACTGACGTGGATAGAGAACTGCTTGGCAGACAGGAAGCAGCGAGTCAGGATAAACGGGTCCTTTTCAGAATGGCAGGCAGTGACTAGTGGAGCACCCGCTGGGACCCCAGCTCTTTACAATATACATTAATGATTTAGATGAAGGAATTGAGTATAATATCTTCAAGTTTGCAGATGCCACTAAACTGGGTGGTGATGTGAGCTGTGAGGAGGATGCTAAGAGGCTGCAGGGTGACGTGGACAGGTTAGGTGAGTGGGCAAATGCATGGCAGATGCACTATAATGTGGATAAATGTAAGGTTATCCACTTTGGGGCAAAACACAAAGGCAGAATATTATATGAATGGCAGCAGATTAGGAAAGGGGGAGGTGCAACGAGACCTCGGGGTCATGGTTCATCAGTCATTGAAAGTTAGCATGCAGGTACAGCAGGCGCTGAAGAAGGCAAATGGTATGTTGGCCTTCATAGCATGGGGATTTGAGTATAGGAGCAGGGAGGTCTTACTGCAGTTGTACATGGCCTTGGTGATGCCTCACCTGGAATATTGTGTTCAGTTTTGGTTTCCTAATCTGAGGAAGGACGTTCTTGCTATTGAGGGAGTGCAGTGAAGGTCCACCAGACTGATTCCTGGGATGGCGGGACTGACTTATGAGGAGAGACTGGATCGACTGGGCTTTTATACACTGGAGTTTAGAAGGATGAGAGGGGAGCTCATAGAAATTTACAAGATTCTGACGGGACCGGACAGGTTAGATGCGGGAAGAATGTTCCCGATAATGGGAAAGTCCAAAACCAGGGGACCCAATCTTAGGATAAGGGGTAGGCCATTTAGGACTGAGATGAGGAGAAACTTCTTCACTCAGAGAGTTGTTAACCTGTGGAATTCCCTACTGCAGAGAGTTGTTGATGCCAGTTCATTGGATATATTCAAGAGGGAGTAAGATATGGCCCTTATCGCTAAAGGGATCAAGGGGTATGGAGAGAAAGCAGGAAAGGGGTACTGAGGGAATGACCAGCCATGATCTTATTGAATGGTGGTGCAGGCTCGAGGGGCCGAATGGCTTACTCTGCACCTATTTTCAATGTTTCAATGCATTGCTCAGTTGCGAGCAAGTGTTGCACTAATGCACACATGACTCCAAGTCCGAGTCAATGCCGGGCCACCAAACATGCGACCTGGCAATTGCCTTCATCATGACAATGCCTGGGTGGGTACTGTGTAGGTCGCGTATAAACGTTTCCCTGTCTTTTTTGACAAAACTACGCGATTATCCCATTAGAGACAATCCGACAGGATGGACATTTTATTTTTGCGTCGGTGAAACGGCTTAATTTCATCTTGCATTTCACTGGGAATGGCCGACCAGTTCCCATTGAGGATGCAACTCTTTACTAATGATAGTACAGGATCCTGGCTGCTCCAGGTCCCAATCTGGCGAGCCGTGGCAGGTGACCTCCTCGCTCTCAAAGGCATCCATGACCAATATCAGGTCTGCGGGCTATGCCATTTCAACTCGAGTGGTGGGTAATGGTAGCTGGCTGAGAGCATCGGCACAGTTTTCAGTGCTTGGTCTGTGGTGGATAACATAGTCATAAGCGGATAATATTACTGGCCATCTTTGGATGCGGGACGAAGCATTGGTGAAAACAGTTAAATGAGCGGCTTGTGGTCAGTTTCAAGCTCAAACCGAAGTCCAAATAGGTATTGGTGCATTTTCTTAACCCCATATACATATACTAATGCCTCTTTCTCGACCATACCATAGGCTCTCTCAGCCTTAGACAGACTTCTAGACATGTACACAACCGGTTGGAGGTTGCCCGATACATTGGCTTGCTGCAGCACACAGCCGACCCCATACGATGAGGCGTCACAAGCTAGCACTAAATGTTTACATGGGTCATAGTGTACAAGTAACTTATTTGAACATAGCAGGTTCCTGGCCTTCTCAACGGCTGTGTCTTGAGATTTGCCCCAAACCCAGTCGTCACCCTTACGTAGCAACATGTGCAAAGGCTCTAACAACGTGCTCAACCCGGGTAGAAAGTTACCAAAATAGTTGAGGAGTCTCAGGAACGAACACAGCTCCATCACATTCTGTGGTCTTGGTGCAGTCTTGATGGCCTCTGTCTTTGAGTCATTGGGCCTGATGCCATCTGCTGCAATCTTCCTCCCTAAAAATTCGACTTCTGGTGCCAGGAAAACACACTTGGAGCGTATCAGCCTGAGTCCCACTCTGTCTAGGCAACTTAGAACCTCTTCCAGGTTGTGTAGGTGTTCGATAGTGACACAACCGTTGATCAGGATGTCATCTTGAAACATAATGGTGTGCAGAACAGATTTCAGCAAACTCTCCATGTTCCTCTGGAAGATGGCAGCAGCTGAGTGAATCCCGAAAGGGCACCTGTGGTATATAAACAGCCCTTTGTGAGTGTTGATGCACATCAGTCTTTTCGAAGATTCAGCCAGCTCCTGTGTCATGTAGGCGGAGGTTAGGTCCAACTTGGTGAATGACTTCCCCCACCCCCGCCTAACGTTGTGAACAGGTCATCCGCCTTGGGGAGCGGGTACTGGTCCTGTAGTGAGACTCGGTTAATCGTTACCTTGTAGTCTCCACAGATTCTGACCGTGACATCGCTTTTCAACACCCGAACAATTGGACTGGCCACTCGTTGAACTCGACTGATGATATGATTCCTTCGCATTGGAGTCTATCCAGTTCGATCTCAACTTTCTCCCTCATCAAGTACAGAACCGTCCGAGCCTTGTGCTGGACGGGCTGTGCATCGGGGCCTAGATGTAACTTGGCGCCTGTGAAGTTGCCGATGCCTGGTTCGAATAGCGAGTGAAACTTGCTTAGCACTTGAGCACATAAGTTGTTATCCACTGAAGATAGTGCTTTGATGTTGTTCCAATTCCATCTAATCTTTTCTAGCCAGCCTCTGTCGAACAGCGTTAGGCCATTGCCGGGAACAATCCACAATGATAGGTCATGCACAGCTCCATCATACGATGCCTTCACTGCCAAATTTCCAATGACTGTATGAGCTCTTTGGTGTAGGTACGCAACTTTGCATTAATCGGACTCAGTTTGGGCCTTTGTGCCTTATTTTCCACAGTTTCTCGAAAGCCTTCTGGCTCACTATTGACAGACTCGCACCCGTGTCCAACTCCATGGATACTGGAACTCCATTTAATTTGACTCAGCATTATAGGAGGGCTCTTGGTGGTGAAGGTATGTACCCCATACACTTCCTCGTGTTGAGTTGCCTGTGCTGTGTGAATCGCGCGGGATCGATCATCCTCTGCCACGTGGTATGTCGCAGCACATGTGCTGGAGGTGCCTCATCGTTACACAGCCTTTGTACACATAGTGCTTGAATCGATATTGATGGGCCCGATCATTACCCCCGTTGCACCAACACGGTGCTAATGGATTCACAGTCACCCCTGATGGCGGACTCTGAGTCATCACAGGTCTTGCAGCTGCAAATGTATAGGCCCTGCAAAATGCAGTTCGGCCTGCTAGCGACATCATTTTATGCACAGTATCTGCCGGTGAGCTTTGATGATGAGAAGATATCTGTTTGGTGTTATCATATGTGACCATGCATGCCTGGGTGATCGCGATGGTCAGGTCTAAGATTTCGGCAGCCAGCAGCTTTAGAAGAATGACCTCATGGCTGATGCCCAGCATGAAAAAGTCCCACAGCATTTCCCCCAACGCAGCTCCAAATCGCAAGGTCCCGCGATGTGTCTCAGGTCGGTGACATAATCCGCCATGTCCTGGCCCCCGGAGCGATGGTGCATGTAAAAACGATACCTGGTCATGAGGATACTCTCCTTCGGCTTGAGATGGTCCCGAACCAACGTGCACAACTCTGTATATTCCTTCTCCGTTGGTTTTGTCGGTGCGAGCAGGTTCTTGATGAGGCCGTATATTTTAGGCCCACAGATGGTGAGGAGAACCGCCCTGTGCTTGACCGCGTTAGTGTCTCCTTCCAGCTCATTGGCCACGAAGTACTGGTCAAGACACTTGATGAAGGCTTCCCAATCATCACCCTCTGCGAATCTCTCTAATATGCCAACGGCAGCCATGGTTGCGTGAAGGTTTGTATTCTGTTACTCGTCACCAATTATCATGTATACAAGAACTCCACGAGGCTGAGTACTGTGAGCTAAACTTAGTGTGAGCTTAGTCTTCTTTATTACAACTCCAGAGTGCCTAAACAACATGGCAGCCAACCTTTTATACTGGCCCTTCAAGTGTGTGTAGATGTCCAATAAGACTCCAACAGTCGTGCCCTTTGGTGGCAAGTATAACATAGTTGCATACATAACACCAGGGTTGTGTGTTGTACTGTGTTTGTTTGTTTTACACACCAGGATGTGTTTTACTGGGTGCAGGTGTGTGCTTTAACTTGAATAAAAGCATTGTGACGGTTGAGACCGAAAGATCTGGCTATAACTGTGTATTTCTGTTCACTACTATAATTCCGGTGTCTAGATCTGTTGTAAGGGGGGTGATTTGAAACCACCAAGGGGAAAACCACTTACACTGACAACATAAAAATGTTGCATTATCATTATGACAATGATCATATTTGACTCACTGCTGAAATCAAGTGAACATGACCGAGTGTGGGCGATGATATTTAATTCTGTCACTAAGTAGCTGGGAGGTCCCCCTCTCCAGTGGCCAGGGATGCTGAGCCACCCCTGATCTCCAGCGCTTCTTCCTTGTCAGCTGTGAGATCTGTAAAAGGACCACCTTCAGACCTCTCCCTCTCCCTCGTGTTCTGCACTCTCTTCTCATGCAACGGGGGAACGCACAGACCTATAAGTGACGGTAATGGCTTGTGTTCATCCGATGGATGGAGTGCATTTGTTGAGGGTGAGTATCCAGAAGAGACAATAAACTGCATAAGGTTGAGGAGAATGGTGAATGGATAGATGGGGATGTGCAGAAGTGTATAGACAGAGAAGGATGGGTGCACCTGCAAGATAAATGGGTGTGAGCAGTGATGTAATGGAGTAGGCTTGACAAGACAGAGTGGGGTGGGCAGGTGATGCACACAGCAGGATGTAGGTGAGTGAGCAACTGTACTCACCTTTCCTGACCTGGTTAGGCCATTAAAGTGCTTCCTGCACTGAATCCTGGAACATTAGACAAGTCTCCTGCTGCTGAGCTTCTGCGCTATGTCCAGCCATGCCTTCTTTGTGGCAGAAGCAGGTTTCTTCCTCCCGTTGCTGTGGAAGAGCATTTCTCTCCGATTCTTCACTGCCCCCAGCAGTACATAAGGGAGTTGTCATGAAAATGGGGCACAGCATTTGAGTGTCCTGAGTCCATCTTCTTTAATTGCTGTCTCTGTTCCAAACCTCCCAACTCCTCCAAATTCCATCTTTGTATCGGCCCTTTAACTATTCCTGTTGAGATCGTGTCGTGAGGATCTGCATCAAGCATACTGCTGCGCAATTGACACCACAGCCGGAAGTAAAATTATAATGAGGTGGCACAAACAGATGTGCTGAAATTCCTTCAGATTTTTCAGATGATATCGGACAAGGCTGTAATTACAGACAGCCACAAGTGCCGAATGGATATCCTTCTCTGCCTCCTCCTGAGGTCCCAATTATCATAGATTCCAGTCTTCAGTGGATTTGATTCACTCCATGTGACATCAAGAAACAGCTGAGTGCACTGGACACAGCAAAGGCTATGGGCCCTGACAATATCTGTTGTCATGCTAATGAATAGTGCTCCAGAACGAGCCAAACCCTTAGACAAGCTGTTCCAGTACAGCTACAACATCGGCAATGTGGAAAATTTTGCTGCCCACATAATGCAGGACAAATCTAACATGCCAGTGTACTCCCAATTATCAGCAAATTGATGGAAGAAATCATCAACAGTGCTAACAAGTGGCCCTTATGCGCCAGTAGCCTACTCATGATGCTCAGTTTGTGTTCTGCCAGGAGCCTACTCAGCTCCAGATTCTTTACAGCTTTGGTTCAAACATGGACAAAAGAGCTGAATTCCAGAGGTGAGGTGAGAGTGACTGCCCTTGAAATCAAGGCAGCAATTGACTGAGTGTGGCATCGAGGAGCCCTAGTAAAATTGAAGTGAATCGGAATCACGGGGAAACTCTCCACTGGCTGGAATCGTACCGAGCACAAAGGAAGATGATTGTAGTTGTTGGAGGTCAATCACCCCAGCCCCAGAACATCACTGCAAGAGTTCCTCAGGACAGTGTGCAGGACAGAAGGCTTTGTGTCTTAATGCAAGGAGTATCCGTAATAAGGTGGATGAATTAACTGTGCAAATAGATGTTAACAGATATAATGTGATTGGGATTACAGTGACGTGGCTCCAGGATGATCAGGGCTGTGAACTCAACATCCAAGGGTATTCAACATTCAGGAAGGATAGAATAAAAGGAAAAGGAGGTGGGGTAGCATTGCTGGTTAAAGAGGCGATTAATGCAATAGTAAGGAAGGGCATTAGCTTGGATGATGTGGAATCTATATGGGGAGAGCTGCAGAACACCAAAGGGCAAAAAACGTTAGTGGGAGTTGTGTACAGACCTCCAAACAGTAGTAGTGATGTTGGGGAGGGCATCAAAAAGAAATTAGGGGTGCATTAAATAAATGTGCAGCAGTTATCATGGGTGACTTTAATATGCATATAGATTGGGCTAACCAAACTGGAAGCAGTACGATGGAGGAGGATTTCCTGGAGTGCATACGGGATGGTTTTCTAGACCAATATGTCGAGGAACCAACTAGGGAGGAGGCCATCTTAGATTGGGTGTTGTGTAATGAGAGAGGATTAATTAGCAATCTCGTTGTGCGAGGCCCCTTGGGGAAGAGTGACCATAATATGGTGGAATTGTACATTAGGATGGAGAATGAAACAGTTAATTCAGAGACCATGGTCCAGAACTTAAGGAAGGGTAACTTTGAAGGTATGAGGCGTGAATTGGCTAGGATAGATTGGCAAATGATACTTAAGGGATTGACTGTGGATGGGCAATGGCAGACATTTAGAGACCGCATGGATGAACTACAACAATTGTACATCCCTGTCTGGCGTAAAAAATAAAAAACGGAAGGTGGCTCAACCGTGGCTATCAAGGGAAATCAGGGATAGTATTAAAGCCAAGGAAGTGGCATACAAATTGGCCAGAAATAGCAGCGAACCCGGGGACTGGGAGAAATTTCGAACTCAGCAGAGGAGGACAAAGGGTTTGATTAAGGCAGGGAAAATGGAGTACGAGAGGAAGCTTGCAGGGAACATTAAGACGGACTGCAAAAGCTTCTATAGATATGTAAAGAGAAAAAGGTTAATAAAGACAAACGTAGGTCCCCTGCAGTCACAATCAGGGGAAGTCATAACGGGAACAAAGAAATGGCAGAACAATTGAACAAGTACTTTGGTTCGGTATTCACTAAGGAGGAGACAAACAACCTTCCGGATATAAAAGGGGTCAGAGGGTCTAGTAAGAAGGAGGAACTGAGGGAAATCCTTATTAGTCGGGAAATTGTGTTGGGGAAATTGATGGGATTGAAGGCCGATAAATCCCCAGGGCCTGATGGTCTGCATCCCAGAGTACATAAGGAGGTGGCCTTGGAAATAGCGGATGCATTGACAGTCATTTTCCAACATTCCATAGACTCTGGATCAGTTCCTATTGAGTGGAGGGTAGCTTATGTAACCCCACTTTTTAAAAAAGGAGGGAGAGAGAAAACAGAGAATTATAGACCGGTCAGCCTGACATCGGTAATGGGTAAAATGATGAAATCAATTATTAAGGATGTCATAGCAGCGCATTTGGAAAGAGTTGACATTATAGGTCCAAGTCAGCATGGATTTGTGAAAGGGAAATCATGCTTGACAAATCTTCTGGAATTTTTTGAGGATGTTTCCAGTAGAGTGGACAAGGGAGAACCAGTTGATGTGGTGTATTTGGACTTTTGGAAGGCTTTCGACAAGGTCCTACACAAGAGATTAATGTGCAAAGTTAATTCACATGGGATTGGGGGTAGTGTGCTGACATGGATTGAGAACTGGTTGTCAGACAGGAAGCAAAGAGTAGGAGTAAATGGCTACTTTTCAGAATGGCAGGCAGTGACTAGTGGGGTACCGCAAGGTTCTGTGCTGGGGCCCCAGCTGTTTACACTGTACATTAATGATTTAGACGAGGGGATTAAATGTAGTATCTCCAAATTTGCAGATGACACTAAGTTGGGTGGCAGTGTGAGCTGTGACGAGGATGCTATGAGGCTGCAGAGTGACTTGGATAGGTTAGGTGAGTGGGCAAATGCATGGCAGATGAAGTATAATGTGGATAAATGTGAGGTTATCCATTTTGGTGGTAAAAACAGAGAGACAGACTATTATCTGAATGGTGACAGATTAGGAAAAGGGAAGGTGCAACGAGACCAGGGTGTCATGGTACATCAGTCATTGAAGGTTGGCATGCAGGTACAGCAGACAGTTAAGAAAGCAAATGGCATGTTGGCCTTCATAGTGAGGGTATTTGAGTACAGGGGCAGGGAGGTGTTGCTACAGTTGTACAGGGCCTTGGTGAGGCCACACCTGGAGTATTGTGTACAGTTTTGGTCTCCTAACTTGAGGAAGGACATTCTTGCTATTGAGGGAGTGCAGCGAATGTTCACCAGACTGATTCCTGGAACTGACATATCAAGAAAGACTGAATCAACTGGGCTTGTATTCACTGGAATTCAGAAGAATGAGAGGGGATCTCATAGAAACGTTTACAATTCTGACAGGTTTAGACAGGTTAGATGCAGGAAGGATGTTCCCAATGTTGGGGAAGTCCGAATCAGGGGTCACTGTCTAAGGATAAGGGGTAAGCCATTTAGGACTGAGATGAGGAGGAACTTCTTCACCCAGAGAGTGTTAAACCTGTAAAATTCTCTATCACAGAAAGTTGTTGAGGCCAATTCACTAAATATATTCAAAAAGGAGTTAGATGTTGTCCTTACTACTCGGGGGATCAAGGGATATGGCGAGAAAGCAGGAATGGGGTACTGAAGTTGCATGTTCAGCCATGAACTCATTGAATGGCGATGCAGGCTCGAAGGGCCGAATGGCCGACTCCTGCACCTATTTTCTATGTTTCTATGTTTCTATGTAGGCCCAACCATCTTCAGCTGATTCATCATAAGGTCAGAAGTGGGGATGTTGTCTGATGATTGCACAGTGTTCAGTTCCATTTACAACTCCTCATAAATTGATGCAGTCCATGCCTACATGTAGCAAGACCTGGATGACATTCAGGCTTGGGCTGATAAGTGGCAAGTAACATTCGTGTCACACAAATGCCATGGAATGACCATTTCCAACAAGCGAGAGTCTAACCACTGTCCCTTGATAAACAGCATTACCATCACCGAATAAACCACCATCAACATCCTGGGGGTCGCCATTGACCAGAAACTTAACTGGAGCAGCCACATAAATACTGTGGCAACAAGAGCTGGTCAGAGGCTGGACATTCTGTGGTGAGTGTCATATCCTGACTCCCCAAAGCCTCTCCACCATCTACAAGAGGAAATTCAGGAGTGTGGTGGAATACTCTCCACTTGTCTGGATGAATTCAGCTCCAACAACTCTCAAGAAGCTCGACACCATCCAGGAAAAAGCAGCCCGCTTGATTTGCACCCCTTCCATCACCTTCAACATTCATTCCCTCCACCACCGGCGCACCGTGGCTCCAATGTGTACCACCTCAAAGATGCACTGCAGCAACTCACCAAGGCTTCTACAACAGCACCTCCCAACTTCTACCACCTGAAAGGACAAGGGCAACAGGCAGCTGGGCACATCATCACCTCCAAGTTTCCCTCCAAGTCACACACCATCCTGACTTCGAAATTTATCGCCGTTCCTTTATCATTGCTGGGTCTCAATCATGGAACTCCCTCCCCAACAGTACTGTGGGAGTTCCTTCACCACAAGGATTGCTGTGGTTCAAGAATGCGGCTCACCATCACCTTCTCAAGGACAATTAGGGATGGGCAATAAATGTTTGTCTTCCCAGAGACACCCACATCCTGGAACGAACTTGAGCACATAAAGCTAGGCTGACACTCTCGTGCAAAGCTGAGGGAGTGCTGCATTGTCGGAGGTGCTGTCTTTTGGATGAGACATTAAACCGAGGCCCTGTCTGCACTCTCAGGTGGATGTAAAAGATCCCATGCACTATTTCGAAGAAGAGCAGGGGAGTTATTCCTGGTGTCCTGGCCAATATTTATCCTTCAATCAACATGACAAAAACAAATTATCTGGTCATTATCACATTGCTGTTTGTGGGAGCTTGCTGTGTGCAAATTGGCTGCAGCGTTTCTTACATTATGACAGTGACTACACTCCAAAAGTACTTAATTAGCTGTTAAGCACTCTGAGACATTCGGTGGTCATGAAAGGCACTATGTAAATGCAAGTCTTTCTTTCTTTCTTTCTTTCTTTCTTTTACTATCTGGATTCATATCTGGCACAGGTGAAGATGTTTGTGGATGCCAGAGTCGAATCATCTCAGCCATGGGATAGCATTGCAGAAGTTCCTCAGGGCAGCGTCTTAGGCCCAACTATCTTCAGTTTCTTCATCAAGACCTTCCATCCAAGATAAGATCATAAGTGGGGCTGTTCACTGTTGATTGCCTAGTGTGCACCTGAATTTGTAATTCCTCAGATAACAATGCAGTCCATGCCCACATACATCAAGATCAGGGCAACATCCAGGTTTGGCTGGTAAGTGGAAAGCATCATTTGTGCGACACAATGACCACTTACTATAAGAGCGAGCCTAACTACTTGCCCTTGATATTTAATAACATTACCATCGCTGAGTCCCCCACATAAACATCCTGTGAGTGCCCATTAACCATAAACTCAACTGAGCTAGGCACATAAATCCCTTGGCTACTAGAACAGGTCAGAGTAAGGTCACCTCTTTACTCCCCAATGCATCTCCATCATCCACAGGGCACAAGTCAGGAGTGGAATTTCTCCACCTAGGTGAGTGCAGCTGCAACAACACTCAAGAAGCTTCACACCATTCAGGACAAAGCAATTCATTTGATCGATACTTCATCTACTAGCCTAAACATCCACACCCTCCAGCACCGGCGTACGGTGGCTACAGTTTGTATTATCTACAAGATGCACTGTTGCAATTCGCCAAGGCTTTTTCGGTAACACATCCCAAATCCCAATTCCGACAACCAGAAATACAAGGGCAACATGGGAACATCATTACCTCAGTTTCCAGGGAAGGGAAGGGCAGGCGGCTGATTGAGGTGCTGAAGCTGGGCCTGGCCCCAGGCTCTCTCTCGCTCCCCCTGCTGCATGCTGCCACCGATACTGCTCTCCTCCCATCACCGCTGCGGCTCAGCGCGAGGCTCGGGGCCTGGTTGGAGGCTCAGGGCTCGGTGCCTGGTGGCTCAGCCCCGCTCCGCCCCGCTAACTGCAGAGGGTGAGGACCAACAAGAGCAGAAGGGAGAAGGCAATGAGGCAGCTGTCAGAGGAAGACACCAACATAGATGTGGGGGCAGAAGGCCCCATCGTCAAAGGGTCTACAGATAGCAGTTCTCCTACATGGACCTGACGAATGACCAGTGTCTCCGGAGGCTGTGATTCTGCAAGTACATTGTGATGGAGCTGTGCATTCTCCTGCAGCCGGGCCTCCAGCGTCAAACAAGGTTGAGGACAGCTCTATCAGTGGCATCAAAGGTAACCATCGCACACAATTTCTATGCAACTGGATCTTTTGAAACTGCAATAGCAGACATCTCGAACATTTCCCAGTTCGCTGCGCATAGCTCCAGCTATCAGGTGACATGCTCTCTATAAGAGGAGGAGGGAGTACATATCCTTCCAATGAGCAGGGAGGAGCAGTTGGAGCAGCAGACCGGATTCGTGAGAATTGCGGGCTTCCCCAGGGTTCAAGGCGCCATAGACTGCACCAATGTCGCATTGAGGGCACCACAGAACAATCCTGAGATCATTAATCTACATATTGATTGGGCTAACCAAACTGGTAGCAATGCGGTGGAGGAGGATTTCCTGGAGTGTATTAAGGATGGTTTTCTCGACCAATATGTCAAGGAACCAACTAGAGAGCTGGCCATCCTAGACTGGGTGATGTGTAATGAGGAGGGACTAATTGGCAATTTTGTTGTGCGAGGCCCCTTGGGGAAGAGTGAACATAATAAGGTAGAATTCTTTATTAAGATGGAGAGTGACACAGTTAATTCGGAAACTAGGGTCCTGAACTTAAGGAAAGGTAACTTCGACGGTATGAGGCGTGAATTGGCTAGACTAGACTGGCAAAGGATACTTAAAGGGTTGACGGTGGATAAGCAATGGCAAACATTTAAAGATCACATGGATGAATTTCAGCAATTGTACATCCCTTATCTGGAGTAAAAATAAAACAGGGAAGGTGGCTCAACTGTGGCTAACAAGGGAAATTAAGGAGAGCGTTAAAACCAAGGAAGAGGCATAGAAATTGGCTAGAAAAAGCAACAAACCTGAGGACTGAGAGAAATTTAGAATTCAACAAAGGAGGACTAAGGGTTTAATTAAGAGGGGGAAAGTCGATTACGAGAGGAAGATTGCAGGGAACATAAAAACTGACTGCAAAAGCTTCTATAAATATGTGAAGAGAAAAAGATTAGTGAAGACAAACATAGGTCCCTTGCAGTCAGATTCACGTGAATTTATAATGGGGAACAAAGAAATGGCAGACCAATTGAACAAATACTTTGGTTCTGTCTTCACGAAGGAAGACACAAATAACCTTCCAGATGTACTAGGGGACAGTGGGTCTAGTGAGAAGGAGGAACTGAAGGATATATTAATCAGGAAATTGTGTTAGGGAAATTGATGGGATTGAAGGCTGATAAATCCCCGGGGCCTGATAGTCTGCATCCCAGGGTACTTAAGGAAGTGGCCCTAGAAATAGTGGATGCATTGGTGATCATTTTCCAAAAGTCTTTCGACTCTGGATCAGTTCCTATGGACTGGTGGGTAGCTAAGATAACACCACTTTTTAAAAAAGGAGGGAGAGAGGAAACGGTTAATTATAAACCAGTTAACCTGACATCAGTCGTGGGGAAAATGTTGGAATCAATCATTAAGGATGAAATAGCAGCGTATTTGGAAAGCAGTGACAGGATCGGTCCAAGTCAGCATGGATTTATGAAAGGGAAATCAAGCTTGATTAATCTTCTGGAATTTTTTGAGGATGTAACTAGCAGAGTGGACAAGGGAGAACCAGTGGATGTGGTGTATTTGGACTTTCAAAAGGCTTTTGACAAGGTCCCACACAAGAGATTGGTGTGCAAAATCAAAGCACATGGTTTTGGGGGTAATGTACTGACGTGGATAGAGAACTGGTTGGCTGACTGGAAGCAGAGAGTTGGCATAAACGGGTCCTTTTCAGAATGGCAGGCAGTGACTAGTGGAGTGCCGCAGGGCTCAGTGCTGGGACCCCTGCTCTTTACAATATACATTAACGATTAAGATGAAGGAATTGAGTGTAATATCTCCAAGTTTGCAGATGACACTAAACTGATTGGCGGTGTGAGCTGTGAGGAGGTCGCTAAGAGGCTGCAGGGTGACTTGGACAGTTTAGGTGAGTGGGAAAATGCATTGCAGATGCAGTATAATGTGGATAAATGTGACGTTATCCACTTTGGGGGCAAAAACACAAAGGCAGAATATTATCTGTATGGTGGAAGATTAGGAAAAGGGGAGGTGCAACAAGACCTGGGTGTCATGGTTCATCAGTCATTGAAAGTTGGCATGCAGGTACAGCAGGCGGTGAAGAAGGCAAATGGTATGATGGCCTTCATAGCTAGGGGGTTTGAGTATAGGAGCAGGGAGGTCTTTCTGCAGTTGTACAGGGCCTTGGTGAGGCCTCACCTGGAATATTGTGTCAGTTTTGGTCTCCCAATCTGAGGAAGGATGTTCTTGTTATTGAGGGAGTGCAGCAAAGGTTCAGCAGACTGATTCCAGGTTGGACTGACATATGATGAAAGACTGGATCAACTGGACCTTTATACATTGGAGTTTAGAAGGATGAGAGGGAATCTCAGAAATATACAGGATTCTGACGGGACGGGACAGGTTAAATGCGGGTAGATTGTTCCCAATGTTGGGGAAGTCCAGAACTAGGGAACACAGTCTTAGGATAAGGGGTAGGCCATTTAGGACTGAGATAAGGAGAAACTTCTTCACTCAGAGAGTTGTTAATCTGTAGAATTCCCTGCTGCAGAGAGTTGTTGATGCCAGTTCATTAGATATATTCAAGAGGAAATTAGATATGGCCCTTTCGGCTAAAGGGATCAAGGGGTATGGAGAGAAAGCAGGAAAGAGGTACTGAGAGAATGATCACCTAATCTGAGGAAGGATGTTCTTGCTGTTGAAGGAGTGCAGCGAAGGTTCACCAGACTGATTCCAGGGATGGCTGGACTGACATATGAGGAGAGACTGGATCAACTGGGCCTTTATTCACTAGAGTTTAGAAGGATGAGAGGGGATCTCATAGAAACGTATATGATTCTGACAGGACTGGGCAGGTTAGATGCGGGAAGAATGTTCCCGATGTTGGAGAAGTCCAGAACCAGGGGACATAGTCTTAGGATAAGTGGTAGACCATTTAGGACTGAGATGAGGAGAAACTTCTTCACTCAGAGAGTTGTTAACCTGTGGAATTCCCTGCCGCAGAGAGTTATTGATGCCAGTTCATTGGATATATTCAAGAGGGAGTTCGATATGGTCCTTACAGCTAAGGGGATCAAGGGGTATGGAGAGAAAGCAGGAAAGGGGTACTGAGGGAATGATCAGCCATGAAATTATTGAATGGCAGTGCAGGCTCGAAGGGCCGAATGGCCTACTCCTACACCTATTTTCTATGTTTCTATGTTTCAATCTTCCTTAACCGCAAGGGATTCCACTCCCTCAATGTCCAGCTAGTTTGCGACCACAATGGCAAAATCATAGCAGTTGATGCCCGGTATACTGGCAGCAGCCATGATGCTTTCATCCTGCACCAGACCGGTGTGCCCAGCGTGTTTCCTGGCCCAAACCAAGATTGCCGCTGGCTCCTTGGAGACAAGGGCTACCCACTGTGCACTTGGCTGCTGCCTCCCCTTCGCAACCCCAGGACTGATGCACAGCAATCCTAAAATTACTCTCGTTCAGCCACCAATTGCATCATTGAGCAGACCATCGGAATCATTAAGCAGAGGTTCTGTTGCCTGGATAGCTCAGGAGGAGTGTTGCACTACTCGCCTGAACAGGTCTCCCTATTCGTGGTTGTCTGGTGCATGCGTCACAACCTGGCAATCATGAGGGCACAACAACTGGAGGACAAGGCAACAGTACCACCTGAGAAGGAGGACCAGGAGAAGGCGCAGAAGCACGATGCGGTGGATGAGAAGGAGGACCAGGATGTGGGACCTGCAAGGGAAGTGCACAACCATCTGATTGCTACTCGTTTCCGCTGAGTTCATGCGCACTTTACCATTCATCTGTGCATCTCCATAGACAAACCAATGAGCCCTTTCACACATCATTGTCCATGGTGAAATGACCGATCTGCACAGATATTTAAACACAAAATAAAGATTTATTACACCAGAAATAATGGATGCATAAAACATACACGTTATCAGTTCTCACCGTAGTGCATTTCCTTTTAACAACCCTTACACATACCTATTCTGGAACTATGATGCAGTGTCTCCCCTGTGGCCGCATCATGTCTCTGGGAAGACTGCTGTGTTTCGGCTGTAGAAGCTGCAGATGTCCTTCTAGGACACCCTCGACCAGCTCTGGTCCAGGAAGGGCTGGCTATAGACTGGGCCGCATCCTCCTCATCGCCTTCAGTTGGGATTGGCTGGGGCGATTCCATGCTTGGCAGTAATGGCAGAGTGTCAGGTCTTGGTTCAGAAATCTATGATCCTGAAATGGCACATCAGGATCCGGGTCCGAGGAGGATGTACCACTCCCCCGGGGCATGACCTCACTATTGTGTTCCTAACACAGATGAGGCTGCACACAGGGAGGTTAAAGTAACAGTAACCTCAGTCTTTAATAAGACACTCCAGAATGAGGAACAGGCCTTAGGGGCCGGCTTATATACAGTGTTCCCTTTGGACTTCAGGTGATGAGCTCCCTGGTGGTGGAACATGGGAGTGCATGCTTTAGAGATACACAACATCACTCCCCCCACAAAGTCAAAGTGAAAACTATTTACAGGGTGAAGTGGTCGGGAGCCTTTCTTTCCCTGATGGACTGCCTCGGTACAAATGTCTGCTCTGGTGTGTTGGCTCTGCCCTCGCTGGGCTGGCGTGTTGGTGGCCCTGCAGGGCTTCTAGATGAGCCTGGCCTTGCTGGGCTGTTGGGCGTGATCAGTTCGATTTCCTGGTCCGGCGTGGTGTCGTTAATCCTTTGGGTGTGTATTGTGGGCTCGAAAAAGGTGGTGTCTGCTGTGGGTTGTTCAGGGCAGTCTGTGAACCACAGCCTCGTTTGGTCCAGGTGCTTTCTGCAAATTTGTCCATTGTCTATTTTGACTACAATCACCCTATTCTCTTCTTTACCTATCACCATGCCCGCGATCCACATGGGACCATGTCCATAGTTTAGCACATACATAGGGTCATTCAGATCAATTTCCCGTGACAGTGGCGCGACCATCCTTTACATTTTGTTGCTGCCGCCTGCTCTCTACCTGATCATGCAGGTTGGGGTGAACCAGCGAGATTCTGGTTTTAAGTGCTCATTTCATGAGTAACTCAGCCAGAGGCACCCCCGTGAGCGAGTGGGGTCTCGTGCGGTAGCTGAACAGTACTCGGGTCAGGCGGGTTTGGAGTGAGCCTTCTGTGACTCGTTTAAGGCTCTGTTTGATGGTTTGTACTGCCCGCTCTGCCTGCCCATTGGAGGTTGATTTAAACAGGGCCGAGGTGACATATTTGATCCCATTGTGGGTCATGAATTCTTTAAATTCGGCACGAGTGAAACATGGCCCGTTGTCACTGACCAGTATATCAGGCAGGCTGTGGGTGGCAAACATGGCCCTCAGGCTTTCAATGGTGGCGGTGGCGGTGCTTCCCGGCATTATTTCACATTCAATCCATTTTGAAAAAACATCCACCACCACCAGGAACATTTTACCGGGAAACAGACCCACATAGTCCAGATGGATCCTTAACCAGATGGAGGGCCAGGACCACAAACTCAGTGGTGCCTTTCTGGGCGCGTTGCTCAACTGAGCACACACACTGCATTGATGTACACAGGACTCTAAGTCAGAGTCGATACTGGGCCACCACATGTGGGATCTGGCTATCGCTTTCATCATTACTATACCCGGGTGAGTGCTGTGGAGATCCGAGATGAACGTCTCGCTGCCCTTTTTTGGTAGCACTACGCGGTTACCCCACAACAGGCAGTCTTCCTGAATGGACAGTTCGTCCTTTCGCCACTGGAATGGCTTGTTTAGCTCTTGCATTTCAATGGGGGTGCTGGCCCAGCTCCCATGCAGTACACAGTTTTTTACTCGGGACAGCAGAGGATCTTGGCTGGTCCAAGTCCTAATCTGGCAGGCCATGACAGGTGATTTGTCATTTTCAAACACTTCCATGGCTATCAACAAGTCCGTGGGCTGCGCCATCATCAACAAGTTTGCAGGCTGCGCCATTTCCACCCCCGTGGTGAGCAATGGTAGCTGACTGAGAGCATCCGCACAGTTCTCAGTGCCTGGTCTGTGGCGGATGGTATAGTTTTTCACTGAAAGCACGAGTGCCGACCTTTGTTATGCGGGCTGAGACATTAGTATTTATCCCCTTGTTTTCAGCAAACAGGGATGTGAGGGGCCTGTGATCGGTTTCCAGCTCAAATTTGAGGCCAAACAGGTACTGATGCATTTTCTTTACCCCGAACACACACGCTAATGCCTCTTTCTCAATCATGCTGTAGGCTCTCTCGGCCTTCGACAAGCTCCTGGAAGTATAGGCAACAGGTTGCAACTTCCCCGCAACGTTAGCTTTTTGTAATACACACCCGACTCCATACGATGACGCGTTGCATGGTAGCACAAGTTTTTTACATGGGTTATACAATACAAGCATAAAATTGTTGGAGCATAAAATGTTTCTGGCTTTCTCAAAAGCAATTACTTGATTTTTTCCCCATACCCAGTTCTCACCTTTACGCAATAACATATGCAGGGGCTCTAAAAGGGTGATAACCCCGATAGGAAGTTACCAAAATAGTTGAGGAGTCCCAGGAACGACCGCAGCTCCATGATGTTCTGTGGCCTGGGCGCATTCCTGATAGCCTCTGTCTTGGCGTCTGTGGGCCGAATGACGTCCGCCGTGGTCTTTCTCCTCAAAAACTCCACTTCTGTTGCCATAAAGACACATTTTGACCTCTTCAGCCGCAGCCCTACACGATCCAGTTGCTGGAGGACCTCCTTCAGGTTTTTAGGTGCTCGGCAGTGTCCCGACCCGTGACCAATATGTCGTCCTGAAAGATCACCGTGTTGAGCCAACTCGAGTAGGCGCTCCATGTTTCTCTCGAAGATCGCTGCAGCCGACCGAATTCCAAACGGGCATCTGTTGCAGATGAACAGTCCCTTGTGCGTGTTGATGCAGGTGAGGCCCTTCAAAGACTCCTCCAGCTCCTGCATCATGCAGGCCGAAGTCAGGTCGAGCTTGGTGAATGTCTTGCCTCCTGCCAGCGTCGCAAAAAGGTCGTCTGCCTTAGGTAGCGGGTGTTGGTCCTGTAGCGAGAAACGATTAATAGTTACTTTATAATCGCCGCAAATCCTGACCGTGCCATCATTTTTGAGTACTGGAACAATCGGACTGGCCCACTCACTGAATTCCACTGGGGAGATGATGCCCTCATGTTGCAGCCTGTCCAGCTCGATTTACACTCCCTCCCTCATCATGTGGGGTACCACTCGCACCTTGTGGTGAATGAGTCATGCCTCTGGAACCAAGTGGATCTGCATCTTTGCCCCGGACATGTTTCCAATGCCTGGCTCAAAAAGTGAAGGAAATTTGTTGAGAACCTGGGTACATGAGGCCTCAGCGACATATCATAGCACTCGGATGTCATCCCAGTTCCAGCGGATTTTGCCCAGCCAGCTCCTTCCAAGCAGTGTGGGATCATCGCCCGGGACAATCCAGAGTGGCGTTCATGCACCGTACCCTCGTAGGTGACCTTGACCATGGCGCTGCCCAGGACAGTGATAAGCTCTTTGGTGTACGTTCTCAGTTTCGTGTGGATGGGGCTCAGGGCTGGTCTGAATGCCTTGTTGCACCACAGTCTCTCAAACATCTTTTTACTCATGATGAATTGGCTAACGCCAGTGTCCAGTTCCATGGCTACGGGTAAGCCATCCAATTTTAAGTTTAGCATTATAGGTGGACATTTCGTCGAAAATGTGTGCACCCTGTGTACTTCAGTATCTGCCTCCTCTCTCTGAGGCTCAAAATTGCTTTGATCCACCATGGACCGATCTTCCTCTGCCAAGTGGTGGTTAGTAGGTTTTGCAGAGCTTGCAGCTCGTTTGCAAGCTCATTGGAGGTGCCCCATTTTTCCACAGCTCTTGCAAACATGCCCTTTGAAACGGCATGAATAGGCTGAATGGAAGCCTCCACAACGCCAACAAGGTGTGAATTACCTTGCATTCATCCTTTGTTGGGGACTCTGAGTCATCTGGGTCACCTGAGGCCTGCTGGCAGTTGCAGACTTGTGGGTTCTGCCCTGTTCATTTCTGCTCACAAACACAGTTCCAGTTAATTTATGAACATTGCTAGAACATTGCTGAGAGATTTGTTTGGTGTTATCACTGTTGGTCATAAACGCCTGTACTATCGCAATGGCCTTACTGAGGGTTGGTGTCTCTACAGTCAAAAGTTTTCGTAGGATAGTCTCGTGGCCAATGCCCAGTACAAAAAAGTCTCTGAGCATTTGCTCCAGGTAGGCATCAAACTCACATTATCCTGCAAGTTGCCTTAGCTCAGCGACATAGCTCGCCACTTCCTGACCTTCAGATCGCTGACAGGTGCAGAACCGATACCTCGCCATCAGCATGCTCTCCCTCGGGTTAAGATGCTCCCAAACCAGTGTACACAGCTCCTCATATGACTTATCTGTGGGTTTCACCGGAGCCACAAGATTCTTCATGAGGCTGTAGGTCGGTGCCCCGTAAACTGTGAGGAGGACCGCTCTCCTTTTTGCAGCGCTTCCTTCTCCCTCCAGCTCGTTGGCTACAAAGTACTGGTCTAGCCATTCGACATAGGCTTCCCAATCCTCACCCTCCGAGAGCTTTTCCAGGATGCCCACAATTTGCTGCATCTTTGCTTTGGATTCATATTCTCGTCGCCAGTTATTGTGTTCCTAACACAGATGAGGCTGCACACAGGGAGGTTAAAGTAACAGTGACCTCAGTCTTTAATAAGACACTCCAGAGTGAGGAACAGGCCTTAGGGGCCGGCTTATATACAGTGTTCCCTTTGGACTTCAGGTGATGAGCTCCCTGGTGGCGGAACATGGGAGTGCATGCTTGAGAGATACAAAACACTCACCATCCCCACCAATCTGCTGGAGCACAGGTTGGTGTGGTGGCATGACACCGGAAGGCCCCCAGACACAGTCCAGGTGGCAGCAGTCAGATCCCACGAGGCATCCAGCTGCATTCTGAGCTTCCAGGGCAGCACTCAGATATTCATTCACTTACTCCTGTGCTGTAATAGCCACTACCACATCACCCACGACACACAGCAACACAGCTGGATCCGCACTGTCACTCTGGGAGTCTACCATCCTCTGCACACTAATGATGATGGGCTCCACGGTGTGCGCAGAGCTGCTCACAAAGCAGGAGATGGACTCCTCCACGCTCCTGACCATTTGTGACAGGCTCTCAGGCACCCTTGCCATTGCCCTCAACATCTGTGAATGCATGACCTCCACTCTTCCTTCATAAGCACCAACATCGATGAGTCTGTGAACTCTGCAGCAGAACTCGCCCCCCAGAGAGCTGGCACCCAAGGTTGCCTTTGCCCTTGAACATACTACAGCCCACTAGGCCCAAGTGCATCACCCAGTGCAGACCCCTCTGTTAATTCTAACTGTCCCGACCGCACACTCCCAGTATCTGGGCTGATGAGTGTGAGTGTAGGAAGCAGTGACGGGGTGCTGGCAGCAGTGTTCCCCTCTTCCTAGGCTTCATCGGACATGCCGGCAATATCTGCACTCAGTTCAAGGGTCTCATCCTTACTATGCCTCCCACTTGCCTCAAGGGTGTCCTCTTGACGATGGTTCCCTGTCACCTCGAGGGTCTCGGTCTCACTGTGGCTCACACTCGGGATCTCATCTGCAATCATAAATGGCACAATGACTCCCGTGAGGGTGAGGTAGGGCATTGCACCATGCAGCAAGCAGCTTGCACACAATCATAAGCAACTGCATGGTAGAGGCTTGAAATTTCAGGGAGAGATGGCATTAAAGGAAGACCTCCATTTACCGGTGCTGTCCCCAGCGGGATCCACATGACCGGCGGCCACACGGAAGGCAACATGTGTGCCCACTAGCCTCTGCACCCTTTCCTCAATATCAGTCAGATGCTGGATATTGGCCTCCCCCCCATCAATCCTCTGATGCTCCAAACGGTTGTGAGATATCTTGGCCTGCAAAGTAAAGGACGGTTGCTGAGTAGCATAATGCCTTAGCAATGAATTAAAGTGTGGGTCCATTACATGCAGGTGTAACTCTGACATTGTGAGTATGCACACATATATACAGGCCTCACCAATCAAATGATGCTTTAATGACTATATAGTGAAGGTGGGAAATAAGAGAATTTGAAGGAGAGGCTTGCAGATGGAAGGTGAGGCATTGGGGGAACATGTACTCACTTTCTTCAGTCGAATGATGTCGTTCAGCCTTTGCAGCATTGGGTGGCAGTGCTTAGGGCCGAGCTACAAAACTTGCCCTTTAAGAAGACCGGTGAGCAGCTGCCTTGTTATGGGCCACTCCGCACTGCTGCAAAGAGCCCCTTCCCGCCACCAATACTGCTCTGCTCCTTTTTTTCAGCAAAAATGCTGAATTTCTCTGTAATGGCCACCCCATCCATTGCGACGGTAATGAATGGCAAAAAGTAATAGGTGCACCCCGTTTCGGTGGGAAATTTCGGCCCCCGGATCTTTAATTGGTGGATGCTTTAACCACATGTTGTTCTTGATCTAAAAATGTATTTTACACACATAGACAATGGGTTACTAATATTAAGTGAACTCCCATAAATTCATGATAGATGGCCAAATATTTTGTTCAGACATAAAATTCAGGGTGGGAGTGAGTAGAGAACAGATAACATCTGGTTAAATTATAACCAACTCTAATATTAGACATAAAGGCAGGTCATACAAAGAAGCATTGCTTTGGTAATATTTTTCTCTATTGCCGTTTATACTTTAAATATAGATTTTGCATATTTGGTGCCATCTATCTGGTTTGGTATTAGATTGTAAGCATTATAACATTTACCTTCTGGATTATAGCTGAAAACCTTTGAATGGAAAGGAGATTTGTGATCTTATGTCTCATTGAAACCACGTTATTTCTCACCTGTTGAGTACACTGTCCTATACTTTGCCATTAGCAAACATTAGCTGCTGCTGCGCTGCTTATGATTGACCGCTCTGCTCAGTGCGGCATAATCTAACTAGAAATCCAGGAAGATTTGGGCGCAAGATGATGCAATTCACCATGTATGTCACCAATCTCGCCGTTGCAGGAAATTCTAGGCTAGAGATTCAGAAATTGGCAATTCATGCCCAGGAGGCTATCTTGCTCAGCAAGGTATTGCTAATATTTCTGCATGAAATTAGTATTCCAACTGTCACATTGCATGAATAGCCTAGAAAGAAGAGCACTGTGCCTGCAGGCTTCTTGTCATGTTATTGTGGATTTTTAAATAATTGAATTGTGCAATTTTGATCAGCATACAAAACATGGGAATTTGAGGTCAAGAACTCTTAACCAATACCTCTGTGTATTTCTTCTGTTAAATCCTTGTTAAGGTTTCCAGTCCACAGCACTAAAAAATAATAAAAATAGATTTAGATTTATTATGGTTGAAAGAACTTCATATACAAGCTTACTAACTTCATTTTACATACTGTCTGGACTCAACTGTTCACAGAGTAGCAGCTTCGATACACATTCACTGGTAGTTAAGGAATGTCTCTAGGTTCTCATTCTCAGACACATATATCAATAATTCCTGTTGTTGTTTTGTCTTCTATTTCTTTTCTTATTGTGTCCTGATTTACTCTTATTCATCATCATCATAGGCAGTCCCTTGGAATCGAGGAAGACTTGCTTCCACTCTTAAAATGAGTCCTTAGGTGGCTAAACAGTCCAATACGAGAACATAGTCTGTCACATGTGGGACAGATAGTCATTGAGTGAAAGGGAGGTTGGGACAGGTTTGCCGCACGCTCTTTCCGCTGCCTGCGCTTGATTTCTGCATCCTCTCGGCAATGAGACTCGAGGTGCTCAGCGCCCTCCTGGATGCACTTCCTCCACTTAAGGCGTTCTTTGGCCAGGGACTCCCAGGTGTCAGTGGGGATGTTGCACTTTATCAGGGAGGCTTTGAAGATGTCCTTGTAACGTTTCCTCTACCCACCTTTGGCTCGTTTGCCTTGAAGGAGTTCCAAGTAGAGCACTTGCTTTGGGAGTCTCGTATCTGGCATGTGGACAATGTGGCCTGCCCAGCGGAGCTGATCAAGTGTGGTCACTGCTTCAAGGCTGGGGATGTTGGCCTGGTCGAGGATGCTAATTTTGGTGTGTCTGTCCTCCCAGGGAATTTGTAGGATTTACCCTTATTATTCCTGTAAAAGAAGCTGTTTAGAAGCTAATGAACCAGATTTTGCTGTCAAAATAACAGTGAGTCTAATGTTCAAATTTATGCACATATGGTACAGCAACTTTGAGGCGAGGGGCAGATGTATAGTTAAACTCAAAAATCCAGAAGTTGCTGTCTGGGTTGTGCCGCTCCACCATTAGCTTTGCAAAAAACGGCATCTTGCTGTCTGGCTCATCATTGAAATGCATTGAATGGCATGAAGTTGCTGTATTTGTATGGTTTATATGAACTAAATTTGCCACAGAAATTTAATTCAAGTCATTTCAACAATGTGATAAGTGTTAACTGCTACCAATCAACCTCTCTGGCACTAATAATCAACTACTACAAATTGTGCAGTCTTATTCCTTCAGATATTAATTGTTGTTGGAGATTTAAAAAATGGAGGGGGAGAAATTTGGCTGCTTTGCACCTCTTGTTAGGGCCTGCGGGGGGTGGTAATGGGTCGCTAAGGGGTTCACCGATGTCCACAAACTTCCTTGGTGGTAGATCGTGATATAATATGGTGCGCAGCACCCCATTACCGCCCTGGATGTGATATTCGCTCCTGCCACCTGCAGCATCACTGGGCATCAACAACGGCAGCTGCAGGAGGCGTTGTCACCTCAGGTGGCCGCTTGAGGAGCGATATTTAAAAGCAGTGGTGGTCAGATAGGGCAAATTTTATTACTCGCACCAGTCTGGTGCCTTCTGATTGCTTTTGACCCCTGATTTCTGAGCCGTTCCTCATCCCTCCACTCTCTTCGAGTGCTTGGGGATGTAATGCACATCGTGCAGGTCCCATGGCCCCATAGAGAGAGCACTAAGAATGATTGAAGCCATCATTGGCCCTTCCCTTTAAGCAAGCCTCTAAAGATGGCAGCACTGCACTGAACATTGTTCAGTGCTCTGCCGCTACCGCCCTTCTCACACACTTAGCGCTTTAAGGGAAATGGTAGCGCTTGATTTAGTGCTCTACTGCCCTCTTGGAGCGCTAAAGCTGATGTTCCTGGGAGCAGCAAATCATTTTAGCCTGGCGGTACTTTTGAGATTATTCAAAAGTTATCGCCCCAAATGGGACGTTACGCAATTGCTAGCCCGTAAAATATTTTTTTTAACTTTCCCATTCTATCTCTTTTCTTCTCTCTCTCAATCCTGTCTTCCTTTCCGTATCTTTATTTTTCTTTCTGTACCTGATTTGACATTGAATTCCCTCACTCTAATCTACACTTACTTCTCAGTCTTTGCGCATTTTATTTCACACTCCTTCCATCTGATTGGTTCAGGAAATACAAAGTTGCTTGTTCTGTTCACTCAGGTCCCAGATGGCCTGTGTCCTTTGCAGCAAAGTTATCAGCTCACACTTTCAGAAACTTGCGATGACATTTTTTTAAAATAGCTAAACGTGCAAAGGCAAGTCTAATAAAGAGCAGAAACTATTAGATGCCGTGCTACAGAAAATTATGGCCCATTGTAAATATCTCCCATGTGTGTAAAAACATTATTTTGAGATTAGAGTTTTGTCGCATGATGTGCTAAAGCACAGCAGAGCACAGAAAAAACAAACTAGGATTCATCTGGATGTGAGGTGGCTGCAAATTGCGGTTGATGTGTCTGTGTCATTAGAATACATGCTTCTGACAAGATTGAGGCTTGCATCATTACTTCTGATGTGTTTGCTGCCACATTCCTTACTGTGTGATTTATTAGAAAGGAGAAAGAGTTCCTGTGGCCTCTTGTGTAAAAAATAAACCATCTAAAACTATCAATTGGGAGGACAATCACATTGAATATAAAATGAAAGAAGTTGCACTTATATAGCACCTTTCACATCCTCCGGGCATTTGAAAGCACGTCACAGTAAGTACTTTTGAAGTAAAATCACTGTTGGGAATGTAGGGAAGCACGACGGCTATTTTTTACAGATCAAGATACAACAAAAAGCAATGACTGTATAATCTGTTTTAACAATATTTATTGAGGGATAAATCTTGGCTGGACACGGCACAACTGCCCTGCTCTTATTCGAATATTGTAATAGGACCTTTTATTTTCACCAAAGAAGGGAAACGGGACTCCAGCTTAATGGGCCCAAGTTTCGGGCTGTGCCTAGAACGGCGCAGCCCCGATCTGGACGCCTGTTTTTCGCGCCACAAAGTGCGCCTAAAAAAAACTTCCAGATTCTCTGGCTCCCTGCTGGTCCTCTGGCCCTTGGCGCGGCGCAGCACGAACTGTGGGGGGGCGGAGCTAGGTCCCTGCGCTGAAAACAGTGCCGGGACCTTGCACATGCGCGCTGCAGTGGGCACGCATGTGCAGTAGCTCCAGGCGCCCAAACCTGTGTGGGAGGGGCCCGAAGCACGCAGCCCCTAGCCCTGGCCGAATGACCTCACTGGGGCTGCGTGCATAAGGCTCCTCCCACGCCCAGCTCCTGCTTCCTCCCGACCCGTCTCGACTCCCGCTTCCCCCGCCCCCCGGACCGGACCCGACCGCGACACCGACCCGACTCCCGCTTCCCCCCCCACCCCCGACCCGACCCGTGCTCCCGACTGCCCCCCCGCCCCCCCGACTGGCCCTGACCCGATCTGACGCGCGCTCCCGACCCGCGCTCCCCCCGACCTGACCCGCGCTCCCGACCCCGGACCCGACCCGACCCAACGCCACCTACCTGTAAATCTGGTGCTGGGGACGGGCCCTGCCTGAAGTCTTGGGCCCGGCCGCCCGTTCAGCCTCCCCCACCCCCCCCACTCCCGTTCAGCCTCCCCCCCCCCAATTCAGCCTCCCCCTCCCCTTCTCCCCCCTGCCCTCTCTCCCCCTCTACCTCCCTCCCTCCCCTCCCCCTGCCCTCCTCTCTCTCCCTCTACCCCCCTCCTCCCCCTCCCCTCGCTGTCAGAAAGACAGACACTGACAGACAGAGAGTGAGAGACACACACAGACAGACAGAGAGATAGAGACACTGACAGAGACACACTGGGGGGGGGGGGGGGGGGGGGCATCCCAGCACGCTGTTGGAGGGCTCCCGGTGCTGCAGTCGGTAAGTAGAAAATGTTTTATTTATTGAGTTTTTAAAAATTATTTCTTATTAATTTTTTTTTATAGATTTATTGGTTGATTTATTGATGTTTTTATAATTTATTATTGAAGATGGCTCTTTATTTGTAAAACTGAAGTGCTTAATGTTTGTAAACTTCCCTTTAAACACCACGCCCCCCATTCCCTACGCCTGATTTGTAACCCACGCCTGATTTTCGAAAGTGGAGCCAAGGTTTTTTCGAGTGTACAAAAATCTTCACTTACTCCATTCTAAGTTAGTTTGGAGTAAGTTTTCACTGCCGAAACTTTGAAAACAAGCGTAAGTGGCCGGACACGCCCCCTTTTGAAAAAAAAATTCTGTTCCAAAGTGAAACTGTTCTAACTGACTAGAAATGGAGCAAACTAAATGCCGAGAATTTGAATTTCTAAGATTCTCCGTTATACACCAGTTGTTCCAAAAAATCAGGAGCAACTTCAACAATAAAAATGGAATTTCATTAATTATTTAAAACAAAAGTTACATTTTTTGAAAAATAAATTAACATATTTTAAAGGATCTAAAAATAAACTTATCCTATTTAACAACAACAATAACAACTTGTATTTATATAGTGCCTTTAACATAGTGAAATAGCCCAAGGTGCTTCACAGCAGTATTATGAGAAACAAAAGTTGTCACTGAGCTGCATAAGGAGAAATTAGGGCAGGTGACCAAAAGCTTGGTCAAAGAGATTGGTTTTAAGGAACATCTTGAAGGAGAAAAGAGGAGGTAGTGAGGCAGAAAGGTTTAGACATTGAATTCCAGAGCTTAGGACCGACACAACAGAAGGTACGTCCACCAATGGTTGAGCGATTATAATCAGGGATGCTCAAGAGGGCAGAATTAGAGAGGCGCAGACATTTCGGGTGGTTGTGGGGCTGGAGGAGATTACAGAGATAAAGAAGGGCGAGGCCATTGAGGGATTTGAAAACAAGGATGAGAATTTTGAAATCGAGGCGTTGCTTAACTGGGAGCCAATGTAGGTCAGCGAGCACAGGGGTGATGGGTGAATGGGACTTGGTGCGAGTTAAGACAGGGGCAGCTGATTTTGGATAATCCTCTAGTTTACGTAGGGTAGAATATAGGAGCCAGCCAAGAGTGCGTTGGAATAGTTAAGTCTATAGGTAACAAAGGCATAGATGAGGGCTTCAGCAGCAGATGACTGAGGTAAGGGTGGGGACAGACGATATTACAGAGGTGGAAATAGGTGTTTTAATTATGCTGTGGATATGCAGTCGAAAGCTCATTTCAAGATCAAATATGACACCAAGGTTCTGATATGACATCTGGTTCAGCCTCAGACAGAAGTTGGGGAGAGGGATGGAGTCCGTGACGAGGGAATGGAGTTTGCTGCAGAGCTGAAAACAATGGCTTTGGTCTACCCAATATTTAAATGGAGAAAATTTCTGCTCATCCAGGACTGGATGCCAGACAAGCATTCTGACAATTTGGAGACCGTGAATCAGTGCACATGTGGAAACTGACACTGTGTTTTTGGATGAGGTCGCCAATGGGCAGCATGTAGATTTGAAATAGGAGGGGTTCAAGGATAGATCCTTGGGAGACAGCAGAGGTAGTATTGCGGAAAGGGGAAGAGAAGTCATTGCAGGTGATTCTCTGGCTCCAATTAGATAGATAAGAATGGAACCAGGTGAGTGCAGTCTCACCTAGTTGGATGACGGTAGAGAGGCATTGGAGAAGCTTAGAGTGGTCAACCATGTCAAAGGTTGCAGACAAGTCATGAATGTCTTTTTCTGCCCTTTAAAAGTCTTATGCTGAAGATATGCCTGCTTTTATCAGTGGTAAGAATTTCAAGGGCATTCGCTGGGCAGAAGATGGGCATACATAGAACATAAGAACAAAAGAATTAGGAACAGGATTAGGCCATCTAGCCCCTCGAGCCTGCTCCGCCATTCAACAAGATCACGGCTGATCTGGCCATGGACTCAGTTCCACTTACCCGCCCGCTCCCCATAACCCTTAATTCCCTTATTGGTTAAAAATCTATCTATCTGTGATTTGAGTACATTCAATGAGCTAGCCTCAACTGCTTCCTTGGGCAGAGAATTCCACAGATTCACAACCCTCTGGGAGAAGAAATTACTTCTCAACTCGGTTTTAAAATTGGCTCCCCTGTATTTTGAGGCTGTGCCCCCTAGTTCTAGTCTCCCCAACCAGTGGAAACAACCTCTCTGCCTCTATCTTGTCCAACCCTTTCATTATTTTAAATGTTTCTATAAGATCACCCCTCATCCTTCTGAACTCCAACGAGTAAAGACCCAGTCTACTCAATCTATCATCATAAGATAACCCCCTCATCTCCGGAATCAGCCTAGTGAATCGTCTCTGTACCCCCTCCAAAGCTAGTATATCCTTCCTTAAGTAAGGTGACCAAAACTGCATGCAGTACTCCAGGTGCGGCCTCACTAATATCCTATACAATTGCAGCAGGACCTCCCTGTTTTTGTACTCCATCCCTCTCGCAATGAAGGCCAACATTTCATTCGCCTTCCTGATTACCTGCTGCACCTGCAAACTAACTTTTTGGGATTCATGCACAAGGACCCCCAGGTCCCTCTGCACCGCAGCATGTTGTAATTTCTCCCCATTCAAATAATACTCCCTTTTACTGTTTTTTTTTCCAAGGTGGATGACCTCACATTTTCCAACATTGTATTTCATCTGCCAAACCTTAGCCCATTCGCTTAACCTATCCAAATCTCTTTGCAGCCTCTCTGTGTCCTCTAAACAACCTGCGTTCCCACTAATCTTTGTGTCATCTGCAAATTCTGTTACACTACACTCTGTCCCCTCTGTCATTAGAACTCAATTATCGAGGTTGAGTAAGCTTCCCCGGTTATCATCTAAGTTCATAGAATGAATGCTAACCATCAGTAAAGCCTCCCATTTAACAGAATAATGACTTACTCTGTTTAAATTGTGCTTTATGAATCACATAACTCCAGAAGATCCCCACGATCTGAGAACCCCATGAGGCCGCAGCACCCCACAGGCCTCCGATCCCCTGAGGCCTCCCCCAGGTCCCATATAGCCCAACTGTTCGCCCACGGAGGCACTTTACTCCCGGATGCGGCGATCCGTGAAGATGATTCATGACAGATTGCAAATTCCGGATTTAGGCACATGTGGTTCGCATACCTAAAACCGGAACATGTGGGGGCCCTACGGGTGCGTGCGCACCACGTATGCACCGTAGAGGGCGCAGATTCAGGGCTATTAACTTGCTACATATTTAGGTTTTTGTCTGCTGGTTCAATAGATCAAGCAATTTAAGGCAATAGGTTGGTGTCCCGGGCCTGCCTGTCATTAGAACTCAATTATCGAGGTTGAGTAAGCTTCCCCGGTTATCAGCTAAGTTCATAGAATGAATGCTAACCATCAGTAAAGCCTCCCATCTAACAGAATAATGACTTACTCTGTTTAAATTGTGCTTTATGAATCACATAACTCAAGAAGATCCCCACGATCTGAGAACCTCATGAGGCCGCAGCGCCCCACAGGCCTCCAATCCCCTGAGGCCTCCCCCAGACCCCATGTTCCTGTGGCATCTCCTATAGCCACCACTGGCCTCCGACCATCTTCCGACATCTGCCCCCGCTCCTCCGGCTGCTCCCCAGCCCCTGAACTTCTTCCGCCACTAACTCCCCCATGCTTCTGCAACGGCCCCCCACCGATCTTCTTCCGACGCCATCCCCCCGCTCGTCCGGCACCCCCGGCCCCCATGTGACCTGTAAGATTTCTAAATCTCTGGCATTAAATTTGACAGTGAGACAATTCTTTTAAAACAATTGGAACAGTTTATTAAAACACACACACATGCACATATCAGTTGTCGTCAATTATCCTACAGATCTACCTCATTTACAACAGAGATACAATGAGGTTATAATAAAAAAGCGATATACGTTATTTCCCTCAGTGATGCTTACTAAGTTGGCCACACCCCAGGTAAATGTTACACAGCCAGATAGGGGCTGGGTGATCAACAGGAAGAGCAGTGGAAGGAAGGTAGTGCAGGGGTCCCCTGTGGTCATACTCCTGCAAAACAGATACACCGCTTTGGGTACTGTTGAGGGGGATGACTCACGTTCATGGCACTGTGGGTGGCTCTGCTGCACAGGAGGACAGGAAAAAGAGTGGGAGAGTTATAGTAGTAGGGGATTCTATTGTTAGGGGAATAGATAGACTTTTCTGCGGCCGCAATCGAGACTCCAGGATGGTATGTTGCCTTCCTGGTGCAAAGGTCAAGGATGTCTCTGAGCTGCTGCAGGACATTTTGAAGTGGGAGGGTGAACAGCCAGTTGTCGTGGTGCATATAGGTACCAAAGATATAGGTAAAAAATGAGCTGAGGTCCTACAAGATGAATTTTGGGAGCTAGGAGCTAAATTAAAAAGTAGGACCTCAAAAGTAGTAATCTCAGGATTGCGACCAGTGCCACGTGCTAGTCAGAGTAGGAATTGCAGGATAGCTCAGATGAATACATGGCTTGAGGAGTGGTGCAGAAGGGAGGGATTCAAATTCCTGGGACATTAGATCCGGTTCTGGGGAAGGTGGGACCAGTACAAACCAGACGGTCTACACCTGGGCAGGACCAGAACCAATGTCCTAGGGGGAGTGTTTGCGAGTGGTGTTGGGGAGGTGTTAAACTAATATGGCAGGGGGATGGGAACCCATGCTGGGAGACAGGGGGAAGTAGAATGGGGGCAGTAGCAAAAGATAGAAAGAAGAAAAATCAAAGTGGAGGGCAGAGAAACCCAAGGCAAAAAGCAAAAAGGGCCACATTACAGCAAAATTCTAAAGGGTTAAAGTGTGTTAAAAAGACAAGCCTGAAGGCTCTGTGCCTCAATGTGAGGAGTATTCATAATAAGGTGGACGAATTAAATGCGCAGATAGCTGTTAACGGATATGATATAATTGGCATCATGGAGACATGGCTCCAGGGTGACCAAGGCTGGGAACTCAACATCCAGGGGTATTCAACATTCAGGAAGGATAGACAGAAATCTGAGGAAGGTCGTTCTTCCTATTGAGGGAGTGCAGCGAAGGTTCACCAGACTGATTCCAGGGATAGCTGGACTGACATATGAGGAGAGACTGGATCAACTGAGCCTTTATACACTGGAGTTGAGAAGGATGAGAGGAGATCTCATAGAAACGTATAAGATTCTGAAGGGACGGGACAGGTTAGATGCGGGAAGAATGTTCCCGATGTTAGGGTCCAGGGGACCAGAACCAGGGGACACAGTCTTAGGATAAGGGGTAGGCCATTTTGGACTGAGATGAGGAGGAACTTCTTCACTCAGATAGTTGTTAATCTGTGGAATTTGCTGCTGCAGAGAGTTGTTGAAGCCAGTTCATTGGATAAATTCAAAAGGGAGTGAGATATGGCCCTTATGGCTAAAGGGATCAAGTGTTATGGAGAGAAAGCAGGAATGGGGTACTGAGGTGAATGATCAGCCATGATCATATTGAATGGTGGTGCAGGATCGAAGGGCTGAATGGCCTACTCCTGCACCTATTTTCTCGGTTTCTATGTTTTAAAAGAAATCGAGGTGGGATGGCACTGCTGGTCAAAGAGGAAATTAATGCAATAGTAAGGAAGGACAATACCTTGGATGATGTGGAATCGGCATGGGTGGAGCTGCGGAATAGCAAAGGGCAGAAAACGCTAGTGGGAGTGGTGTACAGACCACCAAACAGTAGTAGTGAGGTTGGGGACAGCATCAAACAAGAAATTAGAGATGCGTGCAATAAAGGTACAGCAGTTATCATGGGCGACTTTAATCTACACATTGATTGGGCTCACCAAACTGGTAGCAATGCGGTGGAGGAGGATTTCCGAGAGTGCATTAGGGATGGTTTTCAAAACCAATACGCCGAGGAAGCAACTTGAGGGCTGCCAATCCTAGACTGGATAATGTGTAATGAGAAAGGACTAATTGACAATCTTGTTGTGCGAGGCCCTTGGGGAAGAGTGACCATAACATGGTCGAATTCTTTATGAAGATGGCGAGTGACACAGTTAATTCAGAGACTAGGGTCCTGAACTTAAGGAAAGGTAACTTTGATGGCATGAGATGTGAATTGGCTGGAATAGACTGGCGAATGATACTTAAAGGGTTGACAGTAGATAGGCAATGAAAAATATTTAAAGATTACATGGATGAACTTCAACAATTGTACATCCCTTTCTGGAGTAAAAATGGCTCAACCGTGGCTAACAAGAGAAATTGAGGATAGTGTTAAATCCAAGCAAGACGAATATAAATTGGCCAGAAAAAGCAGCAAACATGAAGACTGGGAGAATTTTATAATTCAGCAGAGGAGGACAAAGGGTTTAACTAGGATGGGGAAAATAGAGTATTAGAGGAAGCTTGCTCGGAACGTAAAAACAGACTACAAAAGCTTCTATAGATATGTGAAGAGAAAAAGATTAGTGAAGACAAACGTAGGTCCCTTGCAGTCAGATTTAGGTGAATTTATAATGGGGAACAAAGAAATGGCAGACCAGTTGAACAAATACTTTGGTTGTGTCTTCACAAAGGAAGACACAAGTAACCTTCCAGGAATAGTAGGGGACCGAGGGTCTAGTGGGAAGGAGGAACTGAAGGAAATTCTTATTCGGCGGGAAATTGTGTTAGGGAAATTGATGGGATTGAAGACCGATAAATCCCCAGGATCTGATAGTCTGCATCCCAGAGTACTTAAGGAAGTGGCCCTAGAAATAGTGGATGCATTGGTGATGATTTTCCAACAATCTATCGACTCTGGATCAGTTCCTCTGGACTGGACAGTAGCTAATGTAACACCACTTTTTAAAAAAGGAGGGAGAGAGAAAACGGGTAATTATAGACTGGTTAGCCTGACATCAGTAGTGGGGAAAATGTTGAAATCAATCATTAAGGATGAAATAGCAGTGCATTTGGAAAGCAGTGACAGGATCGGTCCAAGTCAGCATGGATTTATGAAAGGGAAATTATGCTTGACAAATCTTCTAGATTTTTTTGAGGATGTAACTGGTTGAGTGGACAAGGGAGAACCAGTGGATGTGGTGTATTTGGACTTTCAAAAGACTCTTGACAAGGTCCCACACAAGAGATTGGTGTGCAAAATTAAAGCATATGGTATTGGGGGTAATGTACTGACGTGGATAGAGAACCGGTTGGCAGACAGGAAGCAGAGAGTCGGGATAAACGGGTCCTTTTCAGAATGGCAGGCAGTGACTAGTGGGGTGCCGCAGTGCTCAGTGTTGGGACCCCAGCTATTTACAATATACATTAATGATTTAGATGAAGGAATTGAGTGTAATATCTTCAAGTTTGCAGATGACACTAAACTGCGTGGCGGTGTGAGCTGTGAGGAGGATGATAAGAGGCTGCAGGGGGACTTGGACAGGTTAGGTGAGTGGGCAAACACATGACAGATGCTGTATAATGGGGATAAATGTGAGGTTATCCACTTTGGTGGAAAAAACACGAAGGCAGAATGTTATCTGAATGGCGGCAAATAGGAAAGGGGAGGTACAACGAGACCTGGGTGTCATGGTACATCAGTCATTGAAAGTTGGCATGCAGGTACAGTTGACAGTGAAGAAGGCAAATGGTATGTTGGCCTTCATAGCTAGGAGATTTGAGTATAGGAGCAAGGAGGTCTTACTGCAGTTGTACAGGGCCTTAGTGAGGTCTCACCTGGAATATTGTGTTCAGTTTTGATCTCCTAAGGACGTTCTTGCTATTGAGGGTGTGCAGCAAAGGTTCACCAGACTGATTCCCGGGACGGCAGGACTGACATATGAGGAGAGACTGGATCGACTGGGCCTATATTCACTGGAGTTTAGAAGGATGAGAGGGGTTCACATCGAAACATATAAAAATCTGACAGGACTGGACAGGTAAGATGCAGGAAGAATGTTCCCGATGTTGGGAAAGTCCAGGGGACATAGTGTAAGGATTTGGGATAGAAGCATAGAAACATAGAAACATAGAAAATAGGTGCAGGAGTAGGCCATTCGGACCGTCGAGCCTGCACCACCATTCAATTAGTTCATGGCTAAACATGCAACTTCAGTACCCCATTCCTGCTTTCTCACCATACCCCTTGATCCCCCTTGTAGTAAGGACGACATCTAACTCCTTTTTGAATATATTTAGTGAATTGGCCTCAAATACTTCCTGTGGTAGAGAATTCCACAGGTTCACCACTCTCTGGGTGAAGAAGTTTCTCCTCATCTCGGTCCTAAATGGCTTACCCCTTATCCTTAGACAGTGACCCCTGGTTCTGGACTTCCCCAACATTGGGAACATTCTTCCTGCATCTAACCTGTCTAAACCCGTCAGAATTTTAAACATTTCTATGAGATCCCCACTCATTCTTCTGAACTCCAGTGAATACAAGCCCAGTTGATCCAGTCTTTCTTGATAGGTCAGTCCCGCCATCCCGGGAATCAGTCTGGTGAACCTTCGCTGCACTCCCTCAATAGCAAGAATACCCTTCTTCAAGTTAGGAGACCAAAACTGTACACAATACTCCAGGTGTGGCCTCACCAAGGCCCTGTACAGCTGTAGTAACATATCCCTGTCCCTGTACTCAAATCCCCTCGCTATGAAGGCCAAAATGCCATTTGCTTTCTTTACCGCCTGCTGTATCTGCATGCCAACCTTCAATGCCTGATGTACCGTGACACCCAGGTCTCGTTGCACCTCCCCTTTTCCTAATCTGTCACCATTCAGATAATAGTCTGTCTCTCTGTTTTTACCACCAAAGTGGATAACCTCACATTTATCCGCATTATACTTCATCTGCCATGCATTTGCCCACTCACCTAACCTATCCAAGTCGCTCTGCAGCCTCATAGCATCCTCCTCGCAGCTCACACTGCCACCCAACTTAGTGTCATCTGCAAATTTGGAGATACTACATTTAATCCCTCATCTAAATCATTAATGTACAATGTAAACAGCTGGGGCCCCAGCACAGAACCTTGCGGTACCCCACTAGTCACTGCCTGCCACTCTGAAAAGTACCCATTTACTCCTACTCTTTGCTTCCTGTCTACCAACCAGTTCTCAATCCACGTCAGCTTAATCTTTTGTGTGGGACCTTGTCGAAAGTCTTCTGAAAGTCCAAATACACCACATCAACTGGTTCTCCCTTGTCCACTCTACTGGAAACATCCTCAAAAAATTCCAGAAGATTTGTCAAGCATGATTTCCCTTTCACAAATCCATGCTGACTTGGACCTATCATGTCACCTCTTTCCAAATGCGCTGCTATGACATCCTTAATAATTGATTGCATCATTTTACCCACTACCGATGTCAGGCTGACCGGTCTATAATTCCTTGTTTTTTCTCTCCCTCCTTTTTTAAAAAGTGTGGTTACATTGGCTACCCTCCACTCCATAGGAACTGATCCAGAGTCTATGGAATGTTGGAAAATGAATGTCAATGCATCCGCTATTTCCAAGGCCACCTTCTTAAGTACACTGGGATGCAGTCCTTCAGGCCCTGTGGATTTATCGGCCTTCAATCCCATCAATTTCCCCAACACAATTGCCCGACTAATAAGGATTTCCCTCAGTTCCTCCTTCTTACTAGACCCTTTGACGCCTTTTATATCCGGAAGGTTGTTTGTGTCCTCCTTAGTGAATACCGAACCAAAGTACTTGTTCAATTGGTCTGCCATTTCTTTGTTCCCCATTATAACTTCCCCTGATTGTGACTGCAGGGGACCTACGTTTGTCTTTACTAACCTTTTTCTCTTTACATATCTATAGAAGCTTTTGCAGTCCGTCTTAATGTTCCCTGCAAGCTTCCTCTCGTACTGTATTTTCCCTGCCCTAATCAAACCCTTTTTCCTCCTCTGTCGATTTCTAACTTTCTCCCAGTCCCCGGGTTCGCTGCTATTTCTGGCCAATTTGTATGCCACTTCCTTGGCTTTAATACTACCCCTGATTTCCCTTGATAGCCACGGTTGAGCCACCTTCTCTTTTTTATTTTTACGCCAGACAAGGATATACAATTGGTATAATTGGTAAGCCATTTAATACTGAGATGAGGAAAAACTTCTTCACTCAGAGAGTTGTTAACCTGTGGAATTCCCTACTGCAGAGAGTTGTTGATGCCAGTTCATTGCATATATTCAAGATGGAGTTAGATATGGCACTTGAGGCTAAAGGGATCAAGAGGTAGGGAAAGCAGGAAAGGGGTACTGAGGTGAATGATCAGCCATGATCTTATTGAATGATGGTGCAGGCTCAAAGGCCTACTCCTGAAACTATTTTCTATGTTTCTATGTTGGCTGGCTGGTTTGAACACACGGCTTGTTGTTTCAGCAGGTCTTCAGCGGGAGGTCTTATGCTGTGTGCCCAGAAGAGAGAGGGGGGAACACTTCCTGACTTTGTTTTTTATACCTCTCAAGTTCATTGTCCCTCAGAAAGTTTCAGGATTGGACCTTGGTTCCAGAGCAGTTCCTCACACGCTCTCCTCACACATGTGGCTGTCTGGACTAGTTCAACCATCTCTTGATTAGTTTAATGGCTTTCCAATACACAAACCCCATGCTGCAGCTCTGTGGGCTTCCATTTTGTTTCTTTCAAAACTCAGCCTTTCCATATAATCTGCACTTTTAACATTTATACATACACAGAATCAAGGTTAATCATTAATAACCACTTTTGTCATGCAAACTCCCCACCTTGAGGGGGAAATATCCTTATTGTCTCCTCATATGTTTTATCTCCTCAGATTCGCATATCATAAACATTGAGAGGGGGAGAGAGAAAATTGGATGGCCTGACTGGGTCCTCACCTCATAAGGTGTAGGCCACGTAGGGTATTTACTGTAGGGGGTGGTGTGTGGGGTCAGTTCAATTCTGACCTTCTGAGCAGTTCGAATCGCTCCCACTCCCTGGGTTCTAGGTTCTGGATTTATTTGGGAATGTGTTGAAGTGCAAGGGACAACTGGTTTGGTGCAAAAAAACTTTAATTTTATTAAAGGCAAGAAAATACAATGTCAAACTTATAATCACTCAATGAAAGAACAGTACATCACACATTCAAAGGGGTTACAGTGAATAATACACCTCTCACCTTCCAATGCCTAACACTGACTAGCTTAAACTCCAGGGCAAACAGGGATTATGCTCACCAATCCTTTACTGGTAGTTGGCGGTGGTTCATGATTTCAGGGTTTGCTGGATTCTGCAGGTTCTGCTTGCCGTACCCTGAACGTCGTAGAAGAATTCTTACTGCGCAATTTTCAGTTGGGTGGTGTCCGCTGATGCGGTAGGGTGCGTTTTGGATTTATGGGGTAAGTACCCACTTATTTTCATTGGAAATAGGTTCAAAGTCTCTTTAGATAATGTTTTCACCTGTTGGTAGTCAGGCCTAGGTTGTAGAGTGGAAATTTTTGATTCTTCGGTTTCTTCCTTGCGGAGTTTTGTTTCGAAGTTGGTCGATCGCAGTGTTTTTGGTGGTACCACGTTGGCTGTGGTCGGTTGCTTCCGCGATGGTGATGTTCTTCCTTCCTTTTCGATTTCAGGACGTTGAGGGTGGAGAAGCTAGTTACAACTGCTGCGGTGGTCTCTCTCCCTTCTTGATGCTCTATGATGCTATGCTGCTGTGTGCATACATTCTGCTCAGTATCCCTAGCAGTATCTTCTGAAGCAAAAGAATACCCTTAGATAATGCAGGGCCCAGTTATACCTTTGGAGCTGTTCAAATCTTCACACCAAATCAGCCGGATTCTTTGTTTAATTTTGGCGGGCTTGATATTTCTTTGTCATATTTTGGCGGGCTCATTAAATGTTAACCTGTCTCGGATGTGTCGATCTTCTAAATCTGTTTTCTTGATGGAAATATTAGCTTTGGTATTTGCAATGTCTGTCTGTGTTTTGGATTTTTCATGCGGGCTGGATTTGTCTTTATTATTATGTATGTGCTGGAAAGGTTTTCCAGATCAGGGCGATGGTTAGCTATCTCTGGGTTCATTGTTGTTATGTTAATGTCTCTTGGGGAGAAGGGTTTTCGAGTATCCACAATTCTCCAGACAATTTGCTTTAGTTTCAAAACCCCAGACAGCTTCACTACTCAAAACTGGATTCTTTGCAGGATAGTTAGCCTTTAGTTCTTCAGCCCTGCCCACACTAACTCAATCTGCTTTGTAAAATCCCAAATTCGATGAAAGTTCTTAGTTTCTTCCATGTGCACTTTAGGATCTCAAACTTTCTGGTAGATAGTTCCAAATTAAATTTTCTTTCCAATGAGTCCAAACATTGCAGCGGGGGGCGGTTCTCCCATGAATTTTGCAACCCTTCAGTCCCCCCTGTGACACTCTACACACTTGAGTGTCATGCTAGGTGATCCAAATTCTTGATCTCCTGAGATTCAACCTTCCCTGTATTTACCTAGCTAAAACTTTAACGTGCATCCCCCTTTGAAATGCAAATACAGTCATTACAATTCTGTTACAGCATAGAGGGGGTCCAACATCCCTCCATCACCCTGTTTTTACAGTAAAATAAAGTTACATAGTCAAACACATTTTCAAGTAACATTCTTACAACACTTGATCTCTGCGTTTTTACAGCAGGTGAAAATTAAAACAAATTAAACATGGTAATATGATGTTACCCCTCCCTGTGCGATTCCCAAGTTTGGCCAGGGAGCGTGCAGCACCCTTTGGTGCCTGACCTGATGGCTTCTGCGTTTCACTCGACAAGTGAGACACCATAAGTAAAGAATACTCGCGAGTTAGCAGCCAACCAGAACGTGGGAAGCTATTCTGATCCCAGCTGGAACTTCTATATTTCTGAAAATGTCCCACCAAGGCGGAATTGTGATCTCTAGAATCTTTCTCCCTATCACAATGGTTTTCTGTTCCAGAGTGTAGAAATGTTTTTGTGAGATTACTACAGCTGCTAGTAGAGCGGTAAGATGTTTGGGTAGAGGGGAAATTTCATAGCCAGTGTGTAACCTAATCTTGCAGGTTTGTAATGTTTTCTTTCACAGTGAGGTGAACAGTGGAAGGTTCAGGATTGGGGACAATCCGTTCCTGGACCACTTGAACTGATACCTCGGGTTTAAAGCAAAAACTGCTGTCGCTCACCAGACACCAGAAGTGTCCATGTTGGTAGAGGGACACACTGGTGGTGACACACTATGTCCCACCCCCTATGTATGTTACCTGTGGAGGAACTTGGTCTTGTGCCATTACCTCCATGGTACAGTTGATAGGCTGTGCGCCAGTAACTTTAAACCTGCACTGTGGTTTAGAATAGGCGTTCAAGTGCTGGGGACACAGTATTATGTGTGCACCCCGGCTCCGGCACCCGGGGAGGTCAATACCTGTCATAGCGTGCTCCCACTTTATGACATAGGGTGGGACCACTGTGAAACGAATGTGTGCACCTCCTTGATTGACTTCAATGTTTTCCATCCTGTATACCGGTGCGGGTTGGGCTGTCCCACCTATGACCGGCATCCTTAGTACTATCCCCATGATGGTGTGATTAGAACGCCCACAATCTACTGGGACAGGGTAGGCTTCAGAAGCTAGACGGAGCTGGCACGGGCTTAGTGAATTGTTATATGGGTGGAGGGCTGCGAGGTGCTTGTTACTAATCCAGGAGGGACTAAACCTTATTTTAAATCCTCTAGGTTGTTGCGGCCCTTGCCCAACAACCATGCCCCATACAGCATGCACATCTCGTTCTGTGCAGCCTGGTCTGAAGCATTTCTATCCTCCCGTATGAGTGCATTCACTGTCTGTGCATGTTTTTCCAGCTCAGCCACAATTTCTTTTAAATGGACCATCATAGCCCGGCCCTCGTGTAGCTCTGAGCCTACCACTGTGTTTTCTTCTTTCAGGATCTTTCTCAGTTGGTTCTTTGGACCATTTATCTGCGTTTGCAGTTCCATATCGTCTAGGCTATTTATCACAGAGGATCCTGTATTATATGCAGTAAAAATGCCGCTCAAGGTTCCCCTCCTAGGTCTCCCCGTGCCCATGGTGTCCCTAGCATATAGGGTGTATTGATCTGCTTTGTCTACATTCCCAAAGTCTAATTCGTAAAATTTCTTGAACATTTCTCTAAGTAGGGCCTGGTATAGCAGCTCTGTTTCCTTCGGGCACCATGCAGGTAAGTGCACCTTGGTAAGGTTTAAGATAACTGAAGCTACTGCATAGTGTAACCCCTGGTATAACACCTTGTCGGTCAGTACCAATACTAATCTGTTCCCATGTCCTTTGGTGGTATTAGGACACCTTTCTATTATTGCTGGCACTGGCGGGGTCATGGGCAGGGGTTTCTTAATGTGTGCTCTATGTTCGGTGGCGGTAATTTGGAGTGGGGAGTGTGGGACCGCACACCTGTGTAGGCTAGAATTCCACCCCATCCCTTCCCCGTCACCTTGCCATTGCCTGGCGAAGGCAATTGATATGCCTGCGGGGCAAATCTCCTCTGACCCCCACATGCAGACATAAATTCCCTGTTCAGACTCCCACCACTTGTTCCAACACACCTTTACTCCTCCCGAGTCTTTCCCAGTCAGATTCCTGGTCCCCCACGTCCTTGCTCAGCATCCTGAGCCACCACCATCTGCCCAGGGGTATCTTTCCTTTACAAGTCAAACACACACGTTTTCCCTCCGTAACACTGTGCAGCAACAACCCGTATCCTGGGGCATGGAATGGAGGCCTCCCCATAGGTAAACCCTTCCTGGCTGGAGTAGCAAGTGGAATTAGACCCCAGCTACCCTAGCCACCTCCCTTCGTGGGCATAAACCGCAAGCTCTTCCACGCCCGTTGTGCCCCTGTAGTCACGATCAGTGCTCTCTCTCCTGAGAATCATAAATGAGGGATTTTTCCATGTCTCCTTGGCGAGCAGGAACAGGACCCTTCTCATGTTGTTCTCCTTCCTGTAGGGGTACATAAAACAGATTGTCCAGCCCTGAGAAAAGCTCTCTGGCTTGAAAAACGGTCGAGTTCCAATTTGGGCACATTTCTTCTCGGAGAACACAATTAAGTCTTTAATCGATTGGCTGTCTTATCCAGTTCCTGTGGAAATGGATGTCTGTTTTTAACTTTAATCCCATAGCTATTTTACTCTTATCGTTCTTGTAGTGCCTCTTTTACTGCCTACAAGATGGGGTATTTTCCTTTCCCCAATAACGAGCACATATGTCACTATTTAGTCACTGGCTGTTGGCTGAAACTCTTACATTCTATATTTATCTAAACATTCTTATCCTCTTCTACTTGTTTCACTACTTCCATGCATGTGGTTTCTTTTCGGTCATAGTGACCTGAAATCATTACACACATAATCTACACTATGCTAGATTCTTACTAAACATCCTTAAACTCATGTTGTGCTATTTATTTACATCTGCCACCCATCTCTGGGTGGCCAGGTTAATTCCTGTCCTTCTCCTTTCTTATCTGGCCTTTGGGCTTCCAGCGGGGCTGGTAATAAGTCGGCCTGTACCGCAGGACCCGGAGTGTCCGAACCAGAGGTGGGTCTGAGTCCCATACTATTGGGGGAACGTCGCCTCCGGTGCTACATCACACCGCTCCTTTGCGGGTGGCTGCACGGTTCATTTCATCTGCTGGGAGTTCTGCACGGTCGAGGGCAGCAGGCTGGGGACTCCCAATTGGTGGCTGGTCCACCACTCTCTCTTCTGGGGGTCCCTCGTCGCCCGAGGCTACTGGCTGGGGTCCCTGCTCACAGGCTGGTCCCTGATCTTAGGCACCCCTTTGCAGCTGATCCCTCTCCCGGGGCTGAACCATTTGAATTGGGGCATTGGTAACCACGGTGTCTTTGGCCGTAGCGTGCAGAGAATCCTTCTCAAGGCTCTGACTGCTGGGGGTTAATCTGAGTCCCAAGTGATTGGGGGGATAGCCCCTCCAGTAACACAGTCCACTGCCCCTCTAGGTGCAGTCTGTGAGTCTGCCACGTTCCCAGTCAGGGGCTGCCGGCTGAGGATCCCTGCCTTTAGCACGGTTACCTATTTCTGGCTGTCCCTTACGCTTGGCTGCTATCCCGGGGTTGAAAAGTTTGCACTGGTTTATGTGGAACCACTTTGTACGGCGGGGCATTTTCACGGCATAGATCATGGGGCTTGCCTTGTCGACAATGTGGTACGGTCCCATGTACAGTGCCTCAAAAAGCCCTACCAGAGCGTAGTTCCTTATCATGACCTGGTCCCCTACCTCCCATTCGTGGTGTTTGCGGGGTTCTAGCAGCATTCGGTTGCTCCGATGCTGTTTTCCCATGTTGTTAGCAGCCTGCCAGTGAATTTGTTTAAGGTGTTCAGACAGGTTCCTGACAAAGCTGTCCTGGCTCACTTCCCTAAGCTGACCTTCCGTGAGTACCGGGCTAACACATGGGTGGGGGTTCGCATGGGTCTGCCGGTCATGAGCTCATACAGGGAGTACCCCGTGCTCTTTGACTGGCTGGCCCGGATCTCCATGAGGATCAGTGGCAAAACCTCCACCAACTTCTTGGGTGAGTCCTCCGTCTCCTTACGTAACCTTTTCCTTTATAGTGCGGTTTAAATGCTCCCCAGGCCAGGATGACTGCGGGTTGTGGGCGACATGTCATTTCCCTTTGATGTCCAGCATCTAAAGGGTCTCCTGCATCACCTGCCTGGTGAAGTGACTCCCTTAGTCGGACTCCACATACTAGGGTAGTCCCAATCGGGAGAACACTTACGTGACCAGGATTCTAGCTGTTCCCAGGGCAGTGGCTGTTTGGCATGGGAAGGCTTCCACCCATTTAATGAATACATCCACCAATACGAGGCAGTAATTGTAGCCTCCCTGGGCAATGGGTAGGGGCCAGTGTAGTCAATCTGGATCGAATACAAGGGTCCCTCTACCCTCCTGATATATCCCATGGACACCTTTCTTTTCTGGGGGCTCAGGGTTGTTGGCAGTGCACACCAGACAGCTAGCACAGAACTCGCGAACATCTTCCCCGAGTCCCGGCCACCACCCTGCCTGTTCCACTCGTTGCCAAGTGGTCTCAGGTCTGGGGTGTCCTGCTCCTGGACCCTCGTGGGCCAGCTGGAGGAATTCTCTCCAGTGTTGTTGCGGCACTACCCATTGTTCCTCCCTGAACAGCATGCCTTCTTTAATGGCAATAGCTGCAGCGTCGTATGGGCCGTCTATCTTTTCCCCTTCAGCTAGCTTGTTTAGGACAGTTTTGAGGACGGAGTCTTGGGTCTGAACCGTTTTCAGGTCCGGGGGCAATGCTACCCCTGCCCTTCCTGTTGGCCCAATCCTGCCCCTGACTGCTGCGGTGGGGCCTGGGTTGTACGGATCCCAGAGCTTGCCCATGCTGGCACCTTGCTTGGCCAACATGTCAGCCTGCTGGTTTCCCTCGCTACAGGTTTCAGTGGTGGAATGTGCCTTCACTTTATGTATATAAATCTTCCCTTCCTCCCCTATGGCTTTCATGATCTTTTCCAGTGAAGGCTTAATTGCCAGGGGTCTCCCGTCTGCAGATGTGTATCCGCGACGGGACCAGATAGCCAGGTATTCTGTACACAAATTGCATGTGAACATACTATCCGAGCAATGGGGTAGGGAATTCTTCGGGGTATGTGACCACTACACCACCGCTGATAGTTCAGCGTGCTGGGTGCTCATAGTGCCGGGGAGTTTAATCGCCAGGGCAATGCCTTTGGGTCATACACTCCACAGTCTGTGAGTCGTTCTCCCGCAGATAGCGTGCTTGAACCATCCACATAGATCTCGCGGCCTGTGGGGTGTAACCCGGCCAGAAAGTCTATGTTGAGTTCCCATACCCCTTCTACGGAACACCGGTGGGCTGTCTCTGGATAGGTCATGTTGGCTGCGAGTCTTGGCTCGCAGAGACCCTTCACCCTTAGGTCAATCTGAGAGAGGAGTAGGGTCCAGCGAACTAATGCGGGCACTGCTCATCGTCCCGTCCTTGATTCTTCCATCCAGGAGCATTTGGGTGGGCGTATGGTGGGTAAGGAGTGTGATAGGGGACCCCCCTGTGACGATCAGTGATCTTTTCACAGCCCAGTGACTGGCTAGGAGGTGCCGCTCACAGTTGGAGTATCCCTTCTCCACGTCCGTGAGTATCCTGGAGGAGTAGACCAATGGCCTCAGCCGGCTGTGCCGCTCCTGGAGCAGTACTGCGCTCAGACTGTCTCCACTGCCTGCTACCTCCAGGAAAAACTCTATACCCCCATCGATGGCCCCTAGAACTGGCGCGGTCTGCAGGCCTTTCTTGAGTTGGATAAATGCTGCCTCACAACCTTCGTCCCAATCCCACTCCACTCCCTTATGTAGGAGTCGGAGCAGAGGGGCTGCTGTGGCTGCATAATCCTCAATGTAATCTCTGCAGTACCCGGTTAGCCCTAGAAAATATATTATTCCTGTTACTGTGTTGGGGGCTGGTAGCTTCTGCACTGCTTCCCTTCTAGCTTTGTCAATTGCCTTTTCCGCAGCGCACACAGCCAGTCCCAGGAACTTTACTTCCTTCTGGCCGATCTGTGCCTTCTTGGGATTCACTTTAAATCCTTCTTCTTTCAGCAACTCCAGCAGCTCAGCCAGCAGTGGGCCATGCTCCTTCCTCTCATCGGTGAATAGGAGCAGGTCGTCCACATAATGTACCAGCTGCTGGGGTCTGCTGAAGCTCTTTAAACAGTTGGCCATACATTGATGGAAAATACTAGGGCTGTTGAGGAAGCCCTGAGGGAGACAGTTCCAAGTTTATTGCTGTCCTTTAAAGGTAAAAGCAAACTTGTACTGATCTTCCCTTCTTAAAGGTATGGACCAAAGCCTGTTGGAAATATCCAGCACCATGAAGATGGTCGCGGAGGCTGGGATACTTCCAATGAGGTTGGCGATGGAAACAACCGTGGGTGCGCAGGGGGGGATGTTACGGTTGAGTACTCGATAGTCCACTGTGGCTCTCCAGGAGTGGTCCGGTTTCTTAACCGGCCACAAGGGAGAGTTCACATGGGTAGCTATTGCTCTCAATACCCTCTGTTTAACCAAAGAACCCAAGGCTGTTTCCATGTCTGCCTCCGCCTCCCTGGGAAAGTTATACTGTTTCTGCGGTCGGGTCATGGGGTCCCCATCTACGCTAACCTCGACCCCGTTTATACTTCCACAGTCGTGTTTGTGAGGTTTGCCCTCACATACTCTTGGTACTCCATCGGAGTGTTACTGACCAGTGATTCAAGGTCGTAACCCTCCTTTGGCTTCATGGTGCACACTGTCCCTTTTCTGCTTTTTTCTGGGATAACCACCACCTCTCTCTCCTGTCCTATACATACTGCACCTGAAAGATAGTGGTTCCTTAAATCCACTAGGATCTCATGGCCTAGAATGAAGTCAGCCCCCAGGATGCCCCTCCCTTCCTGTTCCCACTTCATCAGGACACAAGTCCACTCAGTGTGGAGTGTTCCCAAATGAATGGAGAGCGGAATGGAGAATGAGCCAGCCTGCTCGGCGCCTGTGAAACCCACCAAGCTGTAGGGGATCCCGCTAGACAGAGGTAAGACGGCGGGGTTAGCTGCATAGATGAGGGTGCTTGATGCACTGGTATCCAGCAGATAAGTCCCTTTCATCTTTTCTACTTCCATCTGAACGGTCGGTCTCCCCCATGCATCGTACTCGAGGGAACACAGGTGAACAGGCTGTGCCTGTCCTAGTCACTGTTTTGGATGGGATGGGGCAGATGTGATTTCAGTACTGGTAGCGACAGCTACCCTCCCAGGGCCATCTAGCATTGTTATGAGCGCAGTCATGAATGTGTCAAATGTGTTGGGAGCGAGTGGTTTCTCAGTCTCAGTCCTTTGGGCAGGGGCTGGAGAATTCTTCCCTGTGCTACTCTTCCAAGGATTCCTAAAATCCTTTCTTCAGTGCCCACTTTTCCCGCACCCGAAGCAGGTACGTTTTGTATTGGAGGGATTGCCCCCCTCCTGGTGCCATTCCCTCTTATCCAGACTAGGTCTCATTTTGTGGATTCTTCCCTTGGGTGGGTGCTCTTCCGTCCCCCTGCCATTCCGGTAGGCTAAGGTCAGTTGCCTGACCACTCCCTGATCGGTGGCCTGGGGATCTCTTGGGTCAAACCAGGCCTCAGCCTTTGTTCTTATTCATGGCAAACTATTTGCCACCAGGCTTCAGAGCCAGTGGGCTCTCTCGTCCCAGCTTAGGCGACCTCAGTTGAGGTCCCCGCCACAGGTGCTCTGCTACACAGGTCATAGTCTGTCTGCGAAAACCTGTGGGGTTTTCCCTGTGAATTGCACTGTCTTCTCCACTCTGGAGAAGGGGCTCCCGTCATTATAGCCCATAGCCTCTAGAATGTCTTCCTGGACGACAGCACATGTCCTCTGCCCCCTTTTGCTGTCGGCAGAGAGGGACTGGTACAGCTTGCCGTCCAGTGAGAGGAGGAGCATTTTTGCTACCTCGGCATCATCACACCCGTTGATATCCCCTGCCTGTTCCACTTCCATAAAGTGGACCGAGGGGTCTCCCTTTGGAGTGAGCGTTCCCAGGTGGCTTATCATAGTCCTAAGCTGCTGGTAGTGTGGGGAACCACAAATTGGCTTTCCAGGGGCTCCTGATCCCCAGCGCGGTTGGGCAGGCTGAACTGCTGTTGCCGGACCGGACACATCGGCCCCGGCTCTGGCTCTTCCTGCTCTGGCTTGTCTATCCCTCCCTGCTGCCAAACCAAGCTGAACCTTGGTGCCACAGGTAGTGGTGGTCCATTATCCCTGTCTGACCCGCAACTTGTTTGCCCCTCATGTTGCCAAACCGGTGTCGTTACCGGTGCAACAGGTGGTGGTCAAACAGTTTCCTCCTTCTCTTCCAGCTTTACCTGGGCCGTACCTGGACTTATTAGGCATACCATGCCTTTTGCCTTGGACAAAGCAAGGGTTAAACTCTTGATTTGTTGCTGGCAGGGTCCGTAGTCTCCTGACTCAACCCCATTAGTGTTAGTTACTTTATATGCTGCCTGTACATCTCTTAACTTCTCCTCCAGCTCTTTCACTTGAAGCGTGAGGCAAGTGTTTTCCTCCTGCAGTATCTTTTCATTACTCCTAACTTCGGTAACCTGACACTGAAAATAGTCCTGATTGTTCTTAAACCTTTCCATTAGCTGTGCCTATCCATGTTTTAGCTTACGGAGTTCTCTCCATAACCTTTCTCCTGCCATAGCCCTTTCATGTGCTGTCTCTGCACATTCCCATAGTTCTGCCTGTAGTGACTCGATGGTTTTATTTAGGAATTGGACCTGTCGCTGTAGACAGACCAACCTAATTGCCTTTTCTACTGATTCTTTATGATCCTTGCTTGCTGTCCGTTGGGCCACAGCGTCTCCCGGATGCACAGCATGCAATAGACCAAGCACCTATTTCTTAGTGACAGTCACTTTCTTATACACATAGGAGGAAATCCTCTCTTCCATCTTGGTTCTTTCTTCCAAAACAGCACCCTCTGCATCACATCCCTTATACCAGAGTATTGCCACGGTCACCATTTCTGTAGGGGGTGGTGTGGAGGGTCAGGTTCACCTCTGACCTTCTGAGCAGTTCGAATTGCTCCCACTTCCTGGGTTCGAGACTCTGGATTTATTTGGGGGATGTGATAAAGTGCAAGAGACAACAGGTTTGGTGCAAAAGAACTTTGATTTTAGTAAAGGCAAGAAAATACAATGTCAAACCTATAATCACTCAATGAAAGAACACTACATCACACATTCAAAGGGGTTACAGTGAATAATACACCTCCCACCTCCCAATGCCTAACACTGACTAGCTTAAACTCTAGGGCATACAGGGATTATGCTCACCAATCCTTTACTGGCAGTTGGCGGTGGTTCGTGATTTCGGGGTTCGCTGGATTCTGCAGGTTCTGCTTGCCGTACCCCGAACGTCGTAGAAGACTTCTTACTGCGCAATCTTCAGTTGGCTGGTGTCTGCTGATGTGGTAGTGTGTGTTTTGGATTTATGGGGTAAGTACCCACTTTCTTTCGTTAGAAATAGGTTCAAAGTCTTTTTAAGTAATGTTTTCACCTGTTGGTAGTCAGGCCTAGGTTGTAGAGTGGAAACTTACGATTCTTCGGTTTCTTCCTTGCGGAGTTTTGTTTTGAAGTTGGTCGATCGCGGTGTTTTTGGTGGTACCACGTTGGCTGTGGTCGGTTGCTGCCATGATGGTGATGGTCTTCCTTAATTTTCGATTTCAGGACGTCGAGGCTGGAGAAGCTAGTTAAAACTGCTGCGGTGGTCTCTCTCCCTTCTTGATGCTCTATGATGCTATGCTGCTGCTAAGCGTCCCGAGCAGTGTCTTCTGAAGCAAAAGCTTACCCTTTGTTAAAGCAGGGCCCAGTTAAACCTTTAGAGCTGTTCTAATCTTCACGCCAAACCAGACGGATTCTTTGTTTAATTTTGGCGGGCTTGATATTTCTTTGTCATATTTTGGTGGGCTCATTAAATGTTAACCTGTCTCGGATGTGTCGATCTTCTAAATCTGTTTTCTTGATGGAAATATTAGCTTTGGTATTTGCAATGCCTGTCTGTGTTTTGGATTTTTCATGCGGGCCTGATGTGCCTTTGCTGTTATGTATGTGCTGGAAAGATTTTCCAGATCAGTGTGATGGTGAGCTATCTCTGAGTTAATTGTTGCTATGTTAATATCTCCTGGGGAGAAGAGTTTTCGAGTATGCATAATTCTCCAGACAATTTGCTTTAGTTTCAATATCCCAGACAGCTTCAATACTCAAAACTGGATTCTTTGCAGGATAGTTATCCTTTAGTTCTTTAGCCCTGCCCACACAAACTCAATCTGCTTTATAAAATCCCAAATTCAATTAAAGTTCTTAGTTTCTTCCATATGCACTTTAGGATCTCAAACTTTCTGGTAGATAGTTCCAAATTAAATTTCCTTTCCAATGAGTCCAAACACTGTGGGGAGGTTCTCCCACGAATTTTGCAACCCTTCATTACTACAGTACAATAATACCTCCAGCAGAGACCCTCCCCTTCCCGTATCTTCAGTGCACCGTCGCTTCTCAAAGCACATTGATGATTGATGATGTTCGTGAATCATGCTGCAGCTCCCACTTCTCCATCTTCCCTCAGCTTAGGTCTTGGCCCGTATCGTCCTGACAATCATGAGGATCCGTAACATGGTCTGTGACAAACAAGATCAGTGCAGTATTTACTCTTTGGCAGTTTTTAACTGATTAATGTGAAACCACTTCTGGTATTTAACACCCTTTTTTTCCTGTAACTGAATCAAATAAACCACGGGGTTCAAGGTCTATAATCTTATGCGGTTCCCACCACCTGGGCTCAAAAGCATGCTTCTTTTTCCCATAATTTGGAATCATTACTGCGTCTCCTACCTCGTATTCAATGGGACGTACTTTTTAAGTTGTCTTTTTGACTTCCCCAATTTGGTGGGCACAAATCGATTGATCTGATTGGTGTAATCTACCACTTTTTCCAGCCACTTAGAACTACATGCTTTCATTGTCAGGGGACTCATCCCTGTTAGTGGTGGCTGGCCTGGTGTTCTCATGAGCCTCCCCGTCATGGCCTGATATGGGGAGACCCCTGTTGTTCTACGAGATGTGGACCTCATTGCCATTAAGCACATTGCCAGCATGATAGCCGATTGAGTGGGGTGGTCCGCACACAATTTTTTTAACATTAACTTGAGGTCCTGTTCCCCCTTTCGACCCCTCCGGATGATTGGGGGTGGTGAGCAACATATAATTTGTGTTTCATCCACAACATTTCCTGCAGGTGGGTAAAAATTTTACCTGTAAAATGTGAACCTTGATCGCTGTCCACTTGTACTGGTACTCCCCACCTACAAAATACATGATTCAATAGTGTTTTGGCTGCTGTGATTGTGGTATTGCAGCAGCAGCGGAATGCTTCGATCCATTTAGTGAATTGATCCACCACCACTAGGGAATGCTGAAAATTGCCTTGCGCCTGTGGAAGTGGCCCAATGAAATCTATCTGGAGCTGAGTCCATGGCCCTTGAGGTGGAGTGCACTTTGAAGCAAGGCTTGGTTAGTGCAGGTGGGAGGATTGTGTTGCATGCATGGTAGGCATCGTGCCACGTATTGATTAATTGTTTCCCTCATGGAAGGCCACCCAGCTGTGGATGCTACCTTGTAGAAGGTTACCAGGGCTGAATAGTGCCCTGCTGTGGGGTGGGAGTGAAAGAGGGAGAGCAGTTCCTGACCCATCTCTGGTGGAATACACACCACCAGGCAGGCGTTTGGCTTTCTTTTGAACATCAGCAACTGCACATCTGAGTCAGGGGCAGTGGCTAGTATGGTATTGGGAGCCCAGGCTGTTGATTGAGAAAGGGGTCTGCCTTCCTCGTGCCAGGCGCTTACAACAGCATATGACCAGTATTGCTGCTGCAGGGATTTTAAATCCAGGTGATCTGTTGGGGAGGCTTTGCTAACAGCATTGCAGGGCTCAACAACTATATCCTCTATCTCCCCATCAATAGCAGCATCCTTGGCTGCTCTGTCTGCTCTGGAATTTCCCTCACTATGTGGACCCCCTTTTCTATGGGCTGCTACCTTTCCTATGAAGCAGGGCTGGGATCGCTGTTTCAGGTATGACCAGAGCTGGCGTAACCAGGGCCCATGAACCAGGGCCTGACCGTCTATCGTACAATAGTCATTTTTGTGGTATAGGGGCAGGGAGAGCATGGTATTTATAGCATAGGCACTATCGGACCAAATATTCACGGGTCTATCTGAGGTTTCCTTTACAGCAGTTCGAAGTGCAGCAATTTCTGCATATTGTGAAGACTGTCTGTTGCATCTTCGCTGGATGGTTCTTTCTGGCAAAACCACAGCAAATCCGATGTAAGGGGATCGTTCAATGTGATATGAGGACCCATCGATGTAGACATCTGGGGCACCCTGTATGGGCTCTTTCTGCACAGAATGGGTCTCAAAGTTAATCAGGGGTAACGGACAATCATGCAGGTCCCCCTCATAGATCAGAAATTGTGGCAGCAAGGTGGTGGGTTTGGAAATGGTATCAATGTCTCTTTTCATAAATTCAAATATCCATTTGCTGAGGCGCTGTGAGGAAACTAGCGAATCTCCAGGTTTCATCAGTAGTTTCAGAGGTGTGTGTCCGCTGTGCAGGATTGTAGCCTGTAACCCAGTAATAAAAGTAAAGTGATGCACCGACCAGAAGACGACCAGTAGGTGGCGCTCGCATGCGTTATACATTTTTTCTGCCCCCTGCAGGATTCGAGACGCATATGCAATGGGCTGTAGTGAATCAGCTCGCATTTGGCACAGAACTGCAGTGAGGCTTTGCTCCATGGTCCCGACCTCCAAATGAAAGGGCTGCATGGGGTCAGGAGGGATCAGACATGTGGCCTGTATCACTGCAGTTTTTAATTTAGCCACGGACTGGGTGTGGGCATCAGACCATGCCGGGCATATGTCATCACCCTGCAGTTTTATTAAATCATACAGGGGCTTTGCACACTCTGCAAAGCCTTGGATAAAGTTCCATTGGTACCCCACTAAACCCAACAATGATCGTAGTGCTGTTTTGGACATAGGTAATGGCAGTCGCTGTATTATCTCCACCTTGTGAGAGTCAGGGGATGAACCCTCTGGAGAAATGGATACTCCTAGAAAGGTGACCCGTTCTTTTACTAATTGAACCTTACGGGGATTCACCTTTCGTCCCGCCTGAGCTAACAATGTCAAAAGTTCATGCAAGAGGGACAGATGCTCCTCCATGCTGTCGGTTGCCAGCAGTAGATCGTCTACTGCTTTTGTGGAATATTGTGGGGGCATTGTGGAATCCCTGAGGCAGGCATGTCCAGGTGTAGCTCTGGTCCTCAAATGTGAATGCAAATTTGTATTGGTCTTCCCCTTTAACAGGGATACTCCAGAATCCATTGGCGATGTCGAGGGTCGCGAAGTACTTGGAACCAGCAGGAATTTGAGATAATATGTTGGGAGTTTCTCTTACTGCCGGTGAGCAGGCTGGTGTTACAGAATTTAACTTTCTGTTATCAATATTCAGTTGCCAGCTGCTATCAGGCTTTTTAACTGGCCATGTGGGCGAATTGGTCGTGAAAGTGCCTGTCATAAGTGTTATATATGCATACTATAGATTAATCTCTGTGTAGTCACTGTTGCATAAGGTGGAGACTTGTTTACTGGATGTATAATCAACAAGGTTCACACTGTAAACACTGTGCTGGCACCACCACAGGGTGCAACTGGTGAAGGCCCAGGGGTCACCTGTACACCACAGGTACCCAGGTATAAAAGGGAGTCCACCATGTGATATCTTCACTCCGGAGTTATATTAAATGGAATAAAGTCACTACGGTTCAAATGCAATATTTTGCTTCATGGAGTCATTATCAGAGCATCTAAAGACATTACAATTGGCGATGAGATTTCGGACTTTCATGAGAAAATGGATAACTTTGGTATGTTGCAGCAGTTCGCCGATGGGGATGATTGAGACGCCTTTGTGGAGAGGCTTGACATTTCTTCACAGCAAACAACTTGGCAGGTGATGATCCGACCACGCTGGTTGATAAGTGTAGAGCTATTCTGCTCACCAGTTGTGGGTCCACTGTCTATGGCCTCGTCAGGGACTTGCTGGCACCAACAAAGACAACGACCGATGTACGAGGAGCTTGTAACGCTGATCCAAGAACAACTCAAGCCCAAAGAGAGCATCCTCATAGCCAGTCATCGGTTTTACACCCACCGACGGCCTGAAGGCTAGGGAATCGCGAAATATGCTGCAGACCTCAGGAGGCTGGCAGCACCGTGTGATTTCGGCGAACACCTCACTGAAGGGCTGCAGGATATCTTTGTTATTGGAATGGGCCACGAGGGCCTTCTTCACAGGCTACTCTCTGTGGATACCACAGTCACACTGCAGAAGGCCATCACCATGAGCCAGGCATTCATGATCTTGACCTACGGCTCTAGGCAGATGACTCCTACTCAGGACTCAAACCCGGCAAGTACTGTACACAGACTGGCACCTTTTAGAGGCTGGACTGTAGAACGTGAATCTCCTCAGGGGAGAGAGAACAGGCTCCGGAGTCCCTTAACTCTGAGTCCGCCGAGGGGGGCGAATCGGTTAACACCATGCTGGCATTGCGGAGGAAATCACCACGCTCACCAGTGCCATTTTAAGGACTATGTGTGCAAAGGGTGCAGCACAAAGGGCCACCTCCAGTGAACGTGTAAAAGAAATAGGACTCACCGTGTTGATGAAGAGTTTGTAGAGGGTCATGAATCCAGCACGGATTATGAAGAGGCAGTCAGAGAGGCAGCTCAGCCGCACGATGAGGTGTATGGAATGTTCCCGGTTGAGAATGGAAGTTGAGATAAACGACACTCCAGTCTTCATGGAGGTGGACACGGGGGTGAGCCAGTCAGTAATGAATCAAGAAGCCTTTGAGAGGCTATGGGACAATCAAACTGAACGACCCAAGTTGGTCACGTTTCACGCAAAGCTGCTCACCGACATCAATGAACTCATCCCAGTTGTTGATAGTGCGAATGTTAAGGTACTCCAAGATGGCGCAGTGCACAAGTTACCACTGTGGATTATTGCAGGTGATGGACCAACGCTACTCGGAAGAAGGTGGATGGAGAAGATCCATTGGAGCTGGGAACACTTCATCCCTTCAGCGATCGACATCCCCCGTGCTCAGAGGCAAAGCAAGCCCCCACCTGAGTTTGGATCCGGCACTAGAGAGCAGACCAGCACAGCACCCGAGGTACAGACCGCTCAGCACGACTGCGCGGAGATGATCCAGCTGAGACAACCCGAACACACCTTCCAGGCTGCAGTGGCAGGACTCCAGAGGAAGAAAATCGGATTCAAAGACGACTTCCCAGGTTCAGTTGCAGAACCCGGGGAGAAGAGGATCACAGCAGCCGACATCATGGATGGAAGAAACATGGCGCCCAAACCACGAGGTGAAGCACTGAAGGAAAAAATGGTGGCGGCCAGATCACAAGGTGCAGCGCTGATGGAGCAACATGTGCTACCTAGCGAAGAAGAGAATTGGGGTAAAGATAGCAAGGCTCTCTTAAAGGAGGCCAGCAACCCACATTCTCACACAATGTAATAACAACTGTGAGCTAAATGTAAAACTTGTAAATGATGGTCAGAGTTTTATATATGTAATAGCAAAGAAAAGTTGGGCGCTTGCGATCGGAGCTAAAGATTTTTTACAAAAAGCAATGTAACATTGTGCAATGCAGGATTTCAACTGTATTCTGATTGTATAGAAGGCAAACACCCATCAGAAGCACACAGATCCAATGGGCTACCTGATGCTGTAGCCTGCGCCCCTGGGACCAGGGTGATGCACCACAAACAGCTAAAATAGACAAGCTGCAGAGCAAGCGATTACAGGAGGGCAAGCGCATCGGTATCAATACCCTGCCCCTGATCGGCTCCACCTCTCAGGCACCCAATTTCACCAAATTCCACGAGCCTGAAAGAGCAAACTGCACTAAGGCGCAGCCCCCAGACCACATCGCCGCCAAGGCTACGCCCAGGAGCGAGGAGTCACCCGCGGCAGCTGTCCCAATTGGGACCAGGACCAGCCAGGATCCCAAATGAAATAACGCCCAGGCAAACGAGTTAGCAGTTCCCTGCGCACTGCTAGACGACTGCTCCTCTGGGAGCAGCAGCGACCCAGGGCGCAAGGAGAGGACAGGGGGGGTCACAGGCATCTGTGAACCTGCTCGACGCTAGGAGCAACTGCAAAGGCCCCGAGAGCGGGCAACTCGAGCCAACCGGGTTCCCACTGCCAGCACCAGGCAACGCGCCGCCATCAGGCTGCCTGGACACCATCCAGCAGCTCTGGAACTAGCTTGTCCTCACGCACTGGTGTTGACCCCAGCACTGATCCCAAAGATGTACCATCAATGTATCTCACCAGTCAAATATATTTGCCTCACAACTGTACCACAAATGCAATGATGTAAATGCAAATTTCCCTCTCTGGACTTGAATACATATGAATGTATAAGAATGTGATGAGCCACTGGCATGATCTACATGTGGGGGGGGGAAATGGATGCATGTAGCCATGGACACATACATGGATCACACCCAGAACCCACTGAAGTCCCACTGCATCATCAAACTATCCCAACTGGTAACCACTACCCAATGTTGTGACAATAAGGACTTGGGGGTTAACAAGGAGAGAGCCAAGCAAAAGCACAGCAAAGATGCAAGGGCTATTGGCACTTAAATCTGGGGAGAGCTAAGCCACAGCACATAGTGCAAAGGTATTGGCACAAAAGACTTGGGGGAGAGTGATGTTATATATGCATACTATAGATATACTCTCTGTGTTGTCATTGGAAAGCTGCATAAGATGGAACCTGTTTACCGGAGGTACCATCAACAAGGTTCACACTGTATACACTATGCTGGCATCACCAGAGGGCGCAACTGGTGGAGGCCCAGGGGTCACCTGTACACCACAGGTACCCAGGTATAAAAGGGAGTCCACCATGTGGTATCCTCACTCTGGAGTTATATTAAATGGACTAAGGTCACTACAGTTCAAATGCAATACTTTACCTCGTGGAATCATTATCAGAGTATCTAAAGCCATGACACGAAGAACACAGGAATGTTATGATGTTTTGGATGTAAGGATGCTCTCCCTTGGGATGGGGTACTGTTTAGTGAATGAATGGGGGGGGGGGTCCCTCAATAGATTCCTCGCCTGCCATTTTTCCACAGTCATGCTTGCATGTGACAAACACCGCTAGGTGTTTTTGAATTAGTTTTGCCACAGCTTCATTTTCACTCCCTAGAGCATCATACTCAGATGGCTTTTAATAGCAAAAACTGAGTGAGCATCAGAAATGTCTATCATTCCTGCCTTATCTCTCAATCCCATCCAAACACAGTCCTGATTATAATCTATCACTACGCCATACTGATCCAACATATCAGTCCCTAAAATTACCCTTCCAGAGGGGTGGTCATCAGCATAGGTGCTGGAACCTCCCAATTGAAGTTCAGTGGCCTTCCCTGTATACACGGTGGTTGTATCACCATTAAACCCTTTAAGGATGTCTTTTTCTGTCCTTTATAAGTCTTAATGAAGATATGCCCGCTTTTATGAGTGGTAAGAATTTCAAGAGCATTCGCTAGGCAGAAGATGGGCATATAGCCCAACTCTCCTCCCACGGAGGCACTTTACTCCCGGATGCGGCAATCTGTGAAGAGGATTCATGACAGATCGCAAATTCCGGCTTTAGGCACATGCAGTTCGCATACCTAAAACCGGAACATGTGGGGATCCTACGGGTGCGTGCGCACCTCGTACACACCTGTAGAGGGCGCAGATTCAGGGCCATTAACTTGCTACATATTTAGCTTTTTGTCTGCTGGTTTAATAGATCAAGCACTTTAAGGCAATAGGTTGGTGTCCCAGGCCTGCCTGTCATTAGAACTCAAATATCTCGGTTGAGTAAGCTTCCCCGGTTATCAGCTAAGTTCATAGAAGGAATGCCACCCATCAGTAAAGCCTCCTATTTTACAGAATAATGACTTACTCTGTTTAAATTGTGCTTTATGAATCACATAACTCAAGAAGATCCCCGCGATCTGAGAACCCAGTGAGGCCGCAGCGCCCCACAGGTCTCCGATCCCCTGAGGCCTCCCCCAGCCCCCATGTTCCTGTGGCATCTCCTCTAGCCACCACTGGCCTCCGATCTTCTTTCGACATCTGCCCCCCGCTCCTCCAGCTGCTCCCCAGCCCCTGATCCTCTTCCGCCACCATTCCCCCCCCATGCTTCTGCGACGGCTCCCCACGAATCTTCTTCCGATGCCTCCGCCACCCCGGCCCCTATGCGACGCGCCCCCGCCCCCCCCGCCCACCGCCCTCTACTCTCTGTGGCCTAGTGCAGCAGGCCTATGAGCCCGGAGCCAGCCAGCCTCTCCATCTGGCTGGCTGCAGGTGGGAAACAGAGGCTTTCCATACAAATCAGTCCCTGCCATTAAATTCAGCAGGGCCTGTGGGAAACCCATTTTCCCGGAGTCCAACTGCTTTCTCCATTAAAATTCAGCTGTATATTTTTATAACTTCTATTCAGTGTCAGCAGTGACTCAGTTAGTAGTACTCTCGCAATGAGTCAGAAGGCTGTGGGTTCCATTCCAGAGACATGAGCACAAAAATCTAGCCGAGACAGTCCAGTGCAGTACTGAGGGAGTGCTGCACTGTCAGAGGTGTCATCTTTCAGATGAGACGTTAAACTGAGGCCCCGTCTGCTCTCCAGGTGGAGGTAAAAGATCTTATGGCACTATTTTGCAGAAAAGCAGGGAAGTTATCCCTGTTGTCCTGGCCAATATTTATCCCTCAATCAATATCAATGAAAAACAGAGGAGGCGAAATTGCCCCATGCCTCGACTGGGGGTGGTAACCTTACGGGGCCGGAACTTTTAGCACCCCGCCGCTGAATTGGGATTACCACAGCTCAATGGAAGCCCCTCAGGTGCTCCACTTCCTTTGGAGGCGGGCCTCAGGGAGATACTGGAGCAAAATGTTCAGTTCTATGTGATGCTTCATGTAGCGCTGACGCGCTTCAATGTCCCTCCCCTTTGCTTAAAGGGGAGGGCTGCTGCGCACTCTGCATGGCCTCTGTTGGGCACCACCAACAAAGACGGAGTGCCAGGCTGCAAGATGGCAGCCCAGGCCACACTAGGGCCGCCATTGTTGAGCTGACTCGAGAGTCGCCCGACAAAAAAAGATTATGGCCCGGGATGCTGGTGCCCTCCCCTTTAATCACCAACCCAAGAGCGGATTTCTGCCAGCTTCGTGACCCACGAAGCTGGCGTTGAGATCCGCATGCACCAGCCTCGCGGCCCGTGGGGCAATTTCCCCTGCTGGGGGTTTAAGGGGTCAGTGCGGGCGGTGAGGGGGTCACTGCATACGGCGATGACATCATCACCGGTTGCGCGGCCGCCCAGAGCACGAACCACGGTTCGCCGCGCTGCCAAGGCAGCACTCCGCAATGACACAGGCAATTTCCTGGAAGGCGGTAGTGCCCCCTTTCCAAGGCAAAAACTGTCTTGTGCCCCATTAGTGCCTGTAGAGATATTAATGGGGCTATAAAAAGGGGCAATGTTTCCCCTAAATTATCTGGTCAGTATCACATTGCTGTTTGTGGGAGCTTGCTGTGTGCTTATTGGATGCTGTATTTCCTACATTACACTTCAAAAGTACTTCATCGGCTGTAAAGTGCTTTGGGACATCCAGTGTTCGTGAAAGGCGCTATATAAATGCCAGTCTTTCTTTCTTTACTTGGAATTGCAACATTCCCAGGCGTTTTACTTGTGTTTTGTGGATTATGTTCCATTTTTTATTATGAAAACTGAAACTCAGCTGCAAATAACCATTGGGCTGAGGACTGTACGAAAGTAATGGGCAGAGAAATATTATTCGAATGTTGTAAGTGTTTGTCCATTAATAATGGCTACAGTAATTTCTGGACTATGGTGTCTGCAGTGCACCAGCACTTTGTTTTATTCTTTTCATCCAAACTCACAATTTATTAGTCCCGATGTATACAACTTCCTGTTTTTTACCCAGAAAAGGTTTTACGTTCCTACAAATAATGTTGTTGAATTTCAGAACAAGATACCTAGCCATGTAGTCAATGTTAATTTTCAGGATTAAAATATCTTTTTCAGACGTTATTTAGACCTGTAATTGATAAAATCATTTTCCTTATTATAGATGCATTATGTTGTTTGTTATGTTGTTCATTTTTGAGTTGAAAGGACAGAATTGGTCATTAAACTTTGATAGATGTTCACTTCATTTAACTTTCTTATTCAGTTTCCCAAGTAATTAAAATGAATACTTTCTATCTATCTCTCTATGTTTCTAAAGAATATTTTTTCATGAGCAATCAGTTTAATTTTCAGAATTCAACTGAAATCAAAATAGAGTATGCTAAATAGTGTGTTCACATGAAACTCCCCAAAATAATTGAAACAATTTTAACTATTGTTAGATTATACAATTTGGATGTGCGATCTCTATTTACTGATACAAAAGTGCAGTGCCTTAATTGAAGGTGCTTAATTGAAACCTTAATATCTGCCTCCAGGTGTGGTGCCATAGGACTGGAGGACTGCTAATGTGGTACCTTTTTTTAAGAAGGGAGAAAGGGATAGACCGAGTAATTACAGGCCAGTCAGCCGAACCTCAGTGGTGGGAAAATTATTGGAAAAATTCCTGAAGGACAGGATAAATCTTCGCTTAGAACGGCACGGATTAATCAAGGACAGTCAGCACGGATCTGTTAATGGAAGGTCATGTCTGACTAAATTGATTGAATTTTTCGAGGAGGTAACCAGGAGGGTTGATGAGGGCAAAGCGTATGATGTAGTGTATAAGGATTTTAGCAAAGTTTTTGATAAGGTCCCATATGTCAGACTGGTTACAAAATTAAAAGCCCATGGAATCCAGGGCACAGTGGCAAGTTGGATCCAAAATTGGCTCAGAGGCACGAAGCAAAGGGTAAAGGTTGATGGGTGTACATGTGACCAGAAGGATTTTTCCAGTGGGGTTCCACAGGGCTCAGTATTAGGTCCCAGAAAGTTGAGGACTGCAGGAAGAGAGTCGATCGATTCTGGATCAGTTCCAATGGACTGGAGGGTAGCTAATGTAAAACCACTTTTTTAAAAAGGAGGGAGAGAGAAAACGGGGAATTATAGACCAGTTAGCCTGACATCAGTAGTGGGGAAAATGTTGGAATCAATTATTAAAGATGAAATAGCAGTGCATTTGAAAAGCAGTGACAGGATCGGTCCAAGTCAGCATGGATTTATGAAAGGGAAATCATGCTTGACAAATCTTCTAGAATTTTTTGAGGATGTAACTAATAGAGTGGACAAGGGAGAACCAGTGGATGTGGTGTATTTGGACTTTCAAAAGGCTTTTGACAAGGTCCCACACAAGAGATTAGTGTGCAAAATTAAGGCACATGGTATTGGGGTAATGTACTGACGTGGATAGAGAACTGGTTGGCAGCCAGGAAGCAGAGAGTCGGGATAAACGGGTCCTTTTCAGAATGGCAGGCAGTGACTAGTGGGGTGCTGCAGGGCTCAATGCTGGGACCCCAGCTCTTTACAATATACATCAATGATTTAGATGAAGGAATTGAGTGTAATATCTCCAAGTTTGCAGACGACACTAAGCTGGGTGGCAGTGTGAACTGTGAGGAGGATGCTAAGAGGCTGCAGGGTGAATTGGACAGGTTAGGTGAGTGGGCAAATGCATGGCAGATGCAGTATAATGTGGATAAATGTGAAGTTATCCACTTTGATGACAAAAACATGGAGGCAGAAATGCGGCAGATTAAGAAAAGGGGAGGTGCAACGAAACCTGGGTGTCATGGTACATCAGTCATTTAAAGTTGGCATGCAGGTACAGCAGATGGTGAAGAAGGCAAATGGTATCTTGGCCTTCATAGCTAGGGGATTTGAGTATAGGAGCATGGAGGTCTTACTGCAGTTGTTCAGGGCCTTGGTGAGGCCTCACCTGGAATATTGTGTTCAATTTTGGTCTCCTAATCTGAGGAAGGACGTTCTTGCTATTGAGGGAGTGCAGGAGTCGGCCGACAATTAAAACAAAATGGTGGCCGCAGCAGTGTATCATCATCATAGGCAGTCCCTCGTAGTCGAGGAAGACTTGCTTCCACTCTAAAAATTAGTTCTTAGGTGACTAAACAGTCCAATACGAAAACCACAGTCCCTGTCACAGGTGGGAAAGAAAGTCATTGAGGGAAGGGGTGAGTGGGACTGGTTTGCCGCACGCTCTTTCCGCTGCCTGTGCTTGATTTCTGCATGCTCTCGTCGATGAGACTCGAGGTGCTCAGCGCCTTCCTGGATGCACTTCCTCCACTTAGGCCTCTGCACCAAGGCAGGACCGGAACCAATGTCCGAGGGGGAGTGTTTGCTTATGCTGTTGGGGAGGAGTTAAACTAATATGACAGGGGGGATGGGAACCAATGCAGGGAGACAGAGGGAAACAAAAAGGAGACAAAAGCCAAAGACAGAAAGGAGATGAGTAAAAGTGGAGGGCAGAGAAACCCAAGGCAAAAAACAAAAAGGGCCACTGAATGTAAAGGGGCTGCAGGAGGGGTCAAAACTAAAAATCATGGTTCAAAAACTAGTATTAAAACACTCTACCTCAACGCACGCAGCATTCGAAATAAAGTAAATGAGTTGACGGCACAAATCATTACAAATGGGTATGATTTGGTGGCCATTACAGAAACGTGGTTGCAGGGTGGCCAAGACTGGGAATTAAACATACATGGAATCTGACGATTCGGAAAGATAGAAAAGAAGGGAAAGGAGGTGAGGTAGCTCTGTTAATAAAGGATGATATCACGGCAGTCGTGAGAGATGATATTGGCTCTAATGAACAAAATGTTGAATCATTGTAGGTGGAGATTAGAGATAGTAAGGGGAAAAAGTCACTGGTGGGCGTAGTTTATAGGCCCCCAAATAATAACTTCACGTTGGGGTGGGCAATAATCAAGGGAATAATGGAGGCATGTGAAAAAGGAACGGCAGTAATCATGGGGGATTTTAACCTACATATCGATTGGTCAAATCAAATCGTACGGGGTAGCCTGGAGGAGGAATTCATAGAATGCATACGGGATTGTTTCTTTGAACAGTATGTTACAGAACCTACAAGGGAGCAAGCTATCTTAGATCTGGTCCTGTGTAATGAGACAGGAATAATAAACGATCTCCTAGTAAAAGATCCTCTCTGAATGAGTGATCACAGTATGGTTGAATTTGTAATACAGATTGAGGTGAGGAAGTAGTGTCTCAAACGAGCGTACTATGCTTAAACAAAGGGGACTACAGTGGGATGAGGGCAGAGTTGGCTAAAGTAGACTGGAAACACAGACTAAACGGTGGCACAATTGAGGAACAGTGGCGGACTTTTAAGGAGCTCTTTCATAGTGCACAACAAAATATATTCCAATGAAAAAGAAGGGCGGTAAGAGAAGGGATAACCAGCCGTGGATAAACAAGAAAATAAAGGAGAGTATCAAATTAAAAACCAATGCGTATAAGGTGGCCAAGGTTACTGGGAAAATAGAAGATTGGGAAAATTTTAAACGACAACAAAGAATGACTAAGAAAGCAATAAAGAAAGGAAAGATAGATTACGAAGGTAAACTTGCGCAAAACATAAAAATGGATAGTAAAAGCTTTTGCAGATATATCAAACGGAAAAAAGTGACTAAAGTAAATGTTGGTCCCTTAGAAGATGAGAAGGGGGATTTAATAATGGGAAATGTGGAAATGGCTGAGACCTTAAACAATTATTTTGCTTCGGTCTTCACAGTGGAAGACACAAAAACCATGCCAGAAATTGCTGGTCACAGGAATGTGGGAAGGGAGGACCTTGAGACAATCACTATCACTAGGTGGGTAGTGCTGGACAGGGTAATGGGACTCAAGGTAGACAAGTCCCCTGGTCCTGAAGAAATGCATCCCAGGGTATTAAAAGAGATGGCGGAAGTAATAGCAGATGCATTCGTTATAATCGACCAAAATTCTCTGGACTCTGGGGAGGTACCAGCGGATTGGAAAGCAGCTTATGTAACGCCTCTGTTTAAAAAAGGGGGCAGACAAAAGGCAGGTAATTATAGGCCGGTTAGTTTAACATCTATAGTGGGGAAAATGCTTGAAACTATCAATAAGGAAGAAATAGCGGGACATCTTGATAGGAATAGTGCAATCAAGCAGATGCAGCATGGATTCATGAAGTGGAAATCATGTTTAACTAATTTACTGGAATTCTTTGAGGATATAACGAGCATGGTGGATAGAGGTGTACCGATGGATGTGGTGTATTTAGATTTCCAAAAGGCATTCGATAAGGTGCCACACAAAAGGTTACTGCAGAAGATAAAGGTACGCGGGGTCAGTGGAAATGTATTAGCATGGATCGAGAATTGGCTGGCTAACAGAAAGCAGAGAGTCGGGATAAATGGGTCCTTTTTGGGTTGGAAATCGGTGGTTAGTGGTGTGCCACAGTGATCGGTGCTGGGACCACAACTGTTTACAATATACAAAGGTGACCTGGAAGAGGGGACAGAGTGTAGTGCAACAAAATTTGCAGATGACACAAAGATTAGTGGGAAAGCGAGTTGTGTAGAGGACACAGAGAGGCTGCAAAGAGATTTAGATAGGTTAAGCGAATGGGCTAAGGTTTGGCAGATGGAGTACAATGTCGGAAAGTGTGAGGTCATCCACCTTGGGAAAACAAACAGTAAAAGGGAATATTATTTGAATGGGGAGAAATTACAACATGCTGCGGTGCAGAGGGACCTGAGGGTCCTTGTGCATGAATCCCAAAAAGTTAGTTTGCAGGTGCAGCAGGTAATCAGGAAGGCGAATGCAATGTTGGCCTTCATTGCGAGAGGGATGGAGTACAAAAGCAGGGAGGTCCTTCTGCAACTGTATAAGGTATTGGTGAGGCCGCACCTGGAGTACTGCGTGCAGTTTTGGTCACCTTACTTAAGGAAGGATATACTAGCTTTGGAGGGGGTACAGAGACGATTCATTCGGCTGATTCCGGAGATGAGAGGGTTATCTTATGATGATAGATTGAGTAGACTGGGTCTTTACTCATTGGAGTTCAGAAGGATGAGGGGTGATCTTATCGAAACATTTAAAATAATGAAAGGGATAGACAATTTTGAGGCAGAGAGGTTGTTTCCACTGGTCGGGGTGACTAGAACTAGGGGGCGCAGCCTCCAAATAATTTAAAACTGAGTTGAGAAGGAATTTCTTCTGCCAGAGGGTTGTGAATCTGTGGAATTCTCTGCCCAAGGAAGCAGTTGAGGCTAGCTCATTGAATGTATTCAAGTCACAGATAGATAGATTTTTAACCAATAAGTTAATTAAGTGTTATGGGGAGCGGGAGGGTAAGTGGAGCTGAGTCCACGGCCAGATCATCCATGATCTTGTTGAATGGCGGAGCAGGCTCAAGGGGCTAGATGGCCTACTCATGTTGCTAATTCTTATGTTATGTTCTTATGAGTGGTCTTTGGCCAGGGACTCTCAGGTATCGGTGGGGATGTTGCACTTTATCAAGGAGGCTTTGAGTGTGTCGTTGAAATGTTTCCTCTGCCCACCTTTGGTTCGTTTGCTATGAAGGAGTTCCGAGTTGTCCGCTTGTTTTGGGAGTCTCATGTCAGGCGTGCGAACAATGTGGCCTGCCCAGCTGAGCTGAACAAGTGTGGTCAGTGCTTCAATGCTGGGGATGTTGGCCTGGTTGAGGACACTAACGTTGGTGCGTATGTCCTCTCAGGGGATTTGCAGGATCTTGCGGAGACATCGTTGGTGGTATTTCTCCAGTGACTTGAGGTGTCTACTGTACATGGTCCATGTATCTGAGCCATACAGGAGGGGAGGTATTACTACAGCCCTGTAGACAATGAGCTTGTTGGCAGATTTGAGGGGCTGGTCTCCGAACACTCTTTTCCTCAGGTGGCCAAAAGCTGCACTGGCGCATTCGAGGCGGTGTTGGATCTCGTCATCAATGTCTGCCCTTGTTGATAAGAGGCTCCCGAGGTGTGGGAAATGGTCCACGTTGTCCAGGGCCGCGCCATGGATCTTGATAACTGGGGGGCAGTGCTGTGCGGCGGGGACAGGTTGGTGGAGGACCTTTGACTTACAGATGTTTAGTATAAGGATATAAGGCCCATGCTTTCGTACGTCTCAGTGAATATGTTGACTATGACTTGGAGTTCAGCTCTATATGTGTGCAGACGCAGGCATTTTCCACGTACTGTAGCTCGATGATAGAGGTTGGGGTGGTCTTGGATCTGGCCTGGAGACGATGAAGGTTGAACAGATTCCCACTGGTTATGTAGTTTAGTTCCACTCCAGCGGGGAGCTTGTTGAGTGTGAGATGGAGCATGGCAGCAAGGACGATTGAGAAAAGAGTTGGCGCAATGACGCAGCCCTGTTTGACCCCGGTCCAGACGTGGAGTGGGTTTGTAATTGATCTGCTGGGAATGATCATGGCTTGCATGTCATCGTGGAGCAGGCGGAGCATGGTGACAAATTTTTGGGGGCAGCCGAAATGGAGGAGGACGCTCCATAGTCCCTCACGGTTGACAGTGTCAAAGACCTTTGTAAGGTCAAAGAAGGCCATGTACAAGGGTTGATGCTGTTCCCTGCATTTTTCTTGCAGTTTTCACGCTATGAAGACATGTCTGTTGTGCCCCGTAGGGGATAAAATCCGCACTGTGACTCCGGGAGGAACTACTCAGCCACAGGGAGAAGATGGTTGAGGAGGACTCTAGCAACGTCCTTCCCAGCGGCTGATAACAGGGTGTTTCCTCTGCAGTTGCCGTAATCGGACTTGTCCCCTTTTTTAAAGATGGTCACGATCATTGCATCTCTGAGATCTGCCGGCATGCTCTCCTCCCTCCAGATGAGAGAGATGAGGTCATGCATTCGTGCCAATAGTGCCTTTCCGCCATACTTCAGTGCTCAGCGTGGATTCAATCCGCTCCCGTAGCCTTGTTATTCTTAAGCTGTCTTATGGCTTTTTCTACCTTGTGCAGGTCCAGGGATTTACTGAGGTGATGGTGGGTTGCATGCTGCGGGATAGCGTCAAGGACATACGAGTCAAAGGCAGAGTCTCGATTGAGGAGATCTTCGAAGTGCTCCTTCCAGCGGGCCCTGACTGCCTCGGTGTCCTTAATAAGTGTTTCCCCACTCTTGGCCAGCAGTGCAGGTGGGGCCTTGGGTGTTTGGGCCGTCGGTGGTCTTGACTGCGGTGAAGAATCCTCGTACATCATGGCTGTTGGCTAGCTGCTGTCTCTCCTGTGCTTTCTCCATCCACCATCTGTTCTTTAGGTCCTGAGTTTTTTGTTGGTCCTTGGCCTTAAACCGTCTGTAATGCTGCCTGGCTGTTCCCGAGTTGGCTCAGAAATGCCCTGCGCTTGTGATCTATTCGCTCTTGGACACCACTGCCATCCCGAATCTGCCCCTACACTGCCTCATACGGTGCCCCAAAGCGCTGGGATCGTTGTCAGAGTAAAAGAGTTGACTGTTTCCCTCTGACTTCCACCTGGTGATCATAATTAGAATAATTTGAATTATCCACCCCAAACGGAGTGGAGGGCAATTTCCAACCCTGTGAGACAGTACATACCATAACACACGATATATGCTATAATTGAAAGGCACAGTCATTTGAACCTTACTTGACCAACAAAAAAAATTTCCTCCACCAAATTACATACGTAGATCTTCTTTTAAGATGTGAAACAGGTTTGTGTGCCTGCTTTCACTAACCGTAACATTTTTGGCTTAATTGCTGGGCAGTTGGTGGGCAAATTGCCCAACTCTGCACCAGCAGTAGCGATTTCCAAGGTGATGCGGATCATGTCAAGTCCTCTCATATTGACATACTGGCCCCAATTTTAAAGACAGGGAGTGGGTGGGGGTCCCAAAGTGTGTGGTGTACCTGGAGCATCTGGGAACATGCAAGCCTTGCCGATCTTAACAGCAGGGCCTCATTTACATAAGTTTTCCCAGAGTCAGGCCCGAACCCGGGAACAGCCACTATCTGGCCGCAGCCGGGAACCCACAGGCACAGTCCTGGGCAGCCAGTAGTAGGAGGAGTCTGGATGCGATCGGGTGTGGTGGTGCAGAGACAATCAGGGATCAAAGGATGGGATTCCACCACGATCGGGGCATGGCCACAGCTGGGGGAGGCCCAAGGACTCTTTGTGGGACATGGGAGGAGCACTCCTGCTCCTGCTGGTCCACAAGGAGCTCTGACAAAATGTATTTTTTATAACTTACCTTGGTCTCTTCTGGCTAGTCGGAGCCTCCTGTCATGGTTCTGCTATCCGGCTTCAGACAATGCGGGACTCTCCCTGCGATTTTGTAAAAATCACGTTGCAGCGCCGATGGCATTCTCAGGTCGCGATTTCTGAATTTAAAGTAGGCTTTAGCGGGAGGGTGAAAATCCATTTTCTAGAATTGATTAATTAATATCAACCAGAAGCAGTAATCCTGCCTGATTTTTATCCCCTGAGTAGCGCAGTGATGCTAAAGCCAATTGCTGTGAAACATCAGCTAACTCAACGCACAGCAGATATTGCATCTAGGCTGTTCCTGGGGTGTTCTACACTGGCTGGAGCAATCACCCACTGAGTTACTGAGGAGCTCATTCAGTTTTTGTGAGAGTGTGAGAGATCTGTACAATTTTAGCACAGACAGTTTTGGTATCAAGCACTCTCAGATCAGGAATATCATCCATCTATTCTCAATGAGCTGCTCTACTGATGATATTTCCTCAGTCATGATGATTGGATAATTTATTCATCTCAGCACTTAATTCACTAGAAGAATTCATTCAAAAAGTAGGAAGCAAAACAAGTCTTGGCAATAATATTTAATCTTTAAGCTCAAGGTGTTGTATTGTTACTTTTCTAGCTCTTGATTTTCGGTCAGATGGGCTCCCCAATGTCTCAGTGGGATATTGTGTGACTTGTTCAGTACCCAGCCATGCAGGACATGAAAAATTCAGGGAGATTCCCAATCTGTATTAAACCTGTTGATTTTATCTGAAGTGCTGTAAGAATATTAGAAATAGCATCAGCATTGGTGGATCAAGATAGCAAAAAAAACATCCGTGGTTCCTGCTATCCTGTAACTGCTGTTGGAAAAATGTTTTTGGAGGAGTTGGATGAAAACTGTTTGAGCTCCTGTGTGATATCTCCAAATGAACTGATTGGATAGCCTTTGTCTGAGCTCCAATATAAAGAATGGCCAATTACAAACTGTACCTTCATGCAAGTTAATGTCTTCAGATGGCAAGAGGAAATGGGAAAAGTAAACAAATGTTAATTTAGCATTTGAGTTAAAGTACATAAGGGAATCAAATATGCAACATTCTTGAGGGCTGAACCCAGTTTTAGATGCTGAATGCTAATGCATTTGATCTGAAACAACAGTGTACAAACTACTCCTGACAACATCAGGCTACAACAGCAGACAAACATTCAAAGCCACATTCATCACAACAGAATCTTTTAAGAGTCATTACACTTCAATTATGCCTGGTACATCAAGGAATAACTGGCCGTGCAGACTAAATGGGTTATGAATAGTAACTGAATATAATCAAACCTGCCTTTTTCATTCTTAGTTCTGTGATCCTTGAAATGAAATTTGAAATGCAGCTGACACCATATTTCTTTACAGTGTGATCCAGTTGGACCACAATTACATTTTCCTGTTCTAGACCTTTGAATAAATCAAATTTCACCTGATTAAATTGGAATCGAGGATTATTGCCACAATCCTGTCTACCTTTCGGTGAAAACTATAGTACTGAGACTTCGATTAAAGGACAAACCTTACAACTCTCCCACATTTTGAGAGTGACACCTTGATTTCAGAACAATCATTTGTTTAATATATACACGTACTTGTTTCATTACGTAGTTTATTAGTATATTTTATATCAGCTGAAGGATTCTGCGACAACCCAAAGCTGCTGAATGCTTAAAGCAGCCATTGAACCTGTGACAATTGTGGCTCCACCTGGTGTCTTCAGTGCTTGCCTGAGTCTTCACCCTAAGATGGTCGACATACAACTGATTTCAGGCTGCTATGCTTTACAACTTGCTGCTGGGACAAGTATAAGTGCTTCACTTTTAAGATCTCAAGGGAGATCAAGACTCATCACTTGAGTGGTCCTGAACATGAATCAGTTTCTACCATTCCATGTTTTATTGTGTAAGAAACCAAAAGATTGACCCAGTTGCTCGCCCCAATAGACTTTCGATTTTTTTCATAATTCAGAATTTAACACATATAAAAACCACAGTGTTTCTACAAAAATTTTCAGTTTGTTATTGAGATAATCCTTTTCTGTGATAACGTTTGAATTGTATTACCTTTTATGACATTCTATGAATTGATGGATCCACTCCTGATCTGTCCTGAGTGCACAGGGATGGCTGCTTAATCTTAAATTCATGGAATTGATCCTGAAGTGACATGGAAATTGCTGGAAAATAGAAATTAGTTTTTAAGCATGGTTTATTAAAAATAAAACTTGCAGTGACAGTTTTTGAATAGTGCATGAGGTACTGGAGATGAACCTGTGCCTCTACTCTCACAGGGAGTCAATGCCTGCAGGTTAGAAAGGGAGGGGAGAAAATTCCATGGAAAAATGAACCATAAACTCATAACAAAAGCAAAAGATCTGCAGTCAATGCATTTTATTTAAATTAAACCTGTAATAATTTATCCAACTTTTGCAAGTCAGAGCTCTGATACAAACAGCAATAATGATACTTTGCCCCTAAGGATGGGCCACTGGAAATCTTATTTTAGTACTGCATCAGATCATATTGTATATTTAAGCAGTATGTTGATTCTTGTAAATTTAAACCTTTGCTCCTTAATAATGTTTCTCCCCCATCCAATTTCTTTTATTTATCTCCCTCCTGACTCATGTTTCAGTACAGTTCAAAAGGTGCCAACTATCCTCAGGTATCTTATACAAGTGACTATTCTTAAATTCGAAATCAAGATAATGAGGAGGCTAGTGAAACATGGATCATCTCCTCCCATCCCGATTCTGAACTTACCCTACGTTCTTATGCATCCACTTTACAATGTTAATAACGAGCCAGGGCCCTGGCCAGTTTTTCTCTTCCTAACCCAGGGGCATTCATGTCTATTGCAGCACATATAATCCTGGAAATTACTGTTGTCATAAACAATTGCACCATTGATAATTGGGGAAGAAGTGACAGAAAAATAAAGAATATATGTGCACGGTCCTGGAACAGGGGGCCCAGATATTTTCCATCCATTATAAACATAATACAATTCCATCCCACCACTGATTTTTCACGAGTACAAGGAGTTATTGATTAACCCATGTAAGCATTCGGGCCTCTGTTCATAATTCAGTAGTGCTTGTGAAGAGAAAGGGGTTCCACTCTCTGAATGTTCAGCTGATCTGTGGCCACCAGAACGGGATCTAACAGGTCAGTGACCAGTTCTCCAGCACTCCTACAATGCATTTATTTTGAGACAATCATCTATGATACCATTAGTGATAGAGGAAGGTATGTGCGATGATGGCTCCTAGGAACGGTAGCATAGTGGTTATGTTGCTGAACTTGTTGAGGCCAATTCACTAAATATATTCAAAAGGGAGTTAGATGAAGTTCTTACTACTAGGGGGATCAAGGGGTATGGCAAGAAAGCAGGAAGGGGGTACTGAAGTTGCATGTTCAGCCATGAACTCATTGAATGGCGGTGCAGGCTAGAAGGGCCGAATGGCCTACTCCTGCACCTATTTTCTATGTTTCTATGTTTCTAATAATCTGTGAGACCTGAGTTCAAATCCTACCATGATAGCTAGGGCCATTTAAATTAAACTGGAATTAAAATGCTAGTATCAGTAATGGTGGCAATGAAAGTACTGGATTGTCATAAAATCCCATCTGGTTCACTAATGTCCTTTAGGGAAGGAAATCTGTCACCCTTACCCGGTCTGACCTATATGTGACTCCAAACCCACAGCAATGTGGTTGACTTTTAACTGACTTCTGAAATGACCTCGCCACTTAGTTGTATCGAACCGCTATGACAAAGTCACCACGAGGACTGGAGCAGTTCAAGAAGGCGGCCCCTCCATGGGAAATTATGGCAATAAATACTAACCTTGCTAGCAATGCTCATATCCCATGAATTAATACATTTTAAAAAATGACCAAGGCAACCCTCTTCAGTGCTGACTAATGCTACCCTTGGACTAGTCATAGACAGAAGCAAAACAGAGGTACAATGAAATCGATAAAGTCATTTGGATTATTCTGATGTTTGCACAGATCATTGGACAATTTTCAAAGTAGCCCGTCACACCTGCATGCTTCATAATTTTGTATATAAAGAATCCTAAACATGCAGAAGAAGGAGGAGAATGAGAAAATAACTTGAAAGACTGGTGCACCATCTAAGATACATTCCGCTAAGTGCCTGAGCTGCCCCTTTAAAGAACCCTATTACCCACACGTGCCAAAGAAACTGGCTCTTCACATTCATTAAAAATGTTGTCAGCATTTTTTCTACTTCAGTCAATGCTATAATGATGTCATGGGATGGGCAAATATGCTGTCCTTGCTAAGGACACCCATATGTCAAGAATTAATTTAAATAAATCAGCAAGGTTAAAATCTTATGGAAACTTTTAGTAATCAACTGTTTGATCAAGATTGGCTTTCAAACTGCAATATCCTGGCTGTAATGTTTCATCAGCTAAGATTAGGTACCAGAACAAGGATCATATCGAGGATGTTCATAGTTTGTAAGACTCAATACCACACCCGGTTGCACAATTAATCACTGAGGCATTGATCAGACTCTACTTTTAATTTTGCATGGACACTTCAATGTCTATAGCCCACCATTCACAAAGTGTCAAGTTGCACAGCAAATATAGAAACACGCCTCGAGCTTCTAAATGTTGTCACAATTACGAGAGAATCTTTTTCACTTCAAAATCATCCAGGAGCTATAAATCAGATCAATTGCTAATTAACGTACAGTAGACACAACCAAGTGAAGAAATTAAAATCATTAAAACAAAACTCTCCTTCAAAGATTCGGTGATTGTCATGCAAATGATGAAATTATTTCTTGCTGTGTTGAAGAATAGAATATTCAAATTTATCTCAGCTCTGTGCAGCAGCACAGACCCCATTTGCTCAGGTTACAACCCCTGAAACAGTGAGAATTAATTTGTCATTTGTTAAAATAATTGCCCTCTGAGCTACAAAGGAGATAATAAAAATCTGCTTATGGGCCACAATTCATCCATTAATTTTATGAAATAAAGCTTGGAGGAATCGGACAATTTTACAAAGTCACTCAACACTGCCTACACATTAATCTTGTACCTTGATGATTAAAACAATCTCAGGAAAAAATTATTTAACTACAGTAATAGCTGTTGAAAGTATTAATTTATGGCACACAACATTGTTATTTTTCAACATATACACAAAGATCAACAGGGTCAGTTGATACCAGTGAGGGCTCTTCAAATTAACTAATGATTCAAAAGCGCAAGACATTCAAAAAAAATGATAAAGAAGAAAAAGTTGAACAAAAGGTTTACTGTCTATATAGAAAATGAATTATGAAATAAATCAAAAATCCAAAACACATTAAAATCCACATGAGATTTTGCTTCCAAGTGTAATGGAGGCTCTGTGTTGATCTTAGGTCAAACACTGTTACCACGCACCCTACGAATATTAATTGGGAAATTGAATTTTAAATAAATACATATTTATTAACATTTTAAGAAAAGTGCAAGGATGTAAATGCCTGTGGGGGAAAAAGAACTGAAAGCAGAGTGCATTTATGAGGAGGCCAAAATAATCTAGACAAGTAGAAATATTTTACAAAGATATATTGGAAAAGAAAAGGTAATGACGATTGGGAGTCATTAAAAAAGTCAATCGAGGATGACGAAAATGAATATCATAAAGGGTGAGAAGACAATAGAATAGATTATACTTAACAGCAGAGTGATGAAAAGACATTTAAATTAATTAAGTAGCAGATGGAATGTTAAAGACCAGAAAGTTCATTTAAAGGATAAATTGGGTAGAGGATCAGAAAATGGCCTCTGTGTTAACTGGCTTCTTTCCATCTTCACAATTGAAGATGACAGACAAATTACAGATTCAGTTGTTTTGAAAGAAAATCACAAATCTATATAAATGTCAGTAACGTGTGTGTTATGAGGAAAGTCAAGGTATTAAAGACCAGAAGTTATAACTGCTGGTATTAACAAATGAGCATTTAATGCCTTTGTATGACATTCCTTTTGTCTGCTATTTTAGCAAGGTGTTAACCTATATAAAACACATAACTTAATGATGGTGTTAACATAGCCTGTGCTGATGTTACCAGACAAACATTTAACCTGTTCTATATAACATTTGTAATGTTGTACAAGTAGATTATTGGGGAGAAATTCATTATCGCTCCTTTTAGGACGGTATCTGTTGAAGGCCGGGAAATTTAACGCCAGGTTCTAATATTTCCCCGCTCTCAAACAATTGGCTTTAGCTCTCCAGGAAGGAAGTGAAATGTTAATCAATCAATCCATTTCCTTCCTGGAGCACTAATGGAGGCAGGCGAGGCGGATAACTCAGCAGCACGACAAACTGGGCCATGCAGCGCTGTCGCCTAGAAAGGGCCCTTCCCTCCCTTACAGGGAACGGCCATCGCTGCAGGCTCTGCAATTTAAAACAGATCTAGCTGGACCACTAAGGGAAAGGTGATCCTGCACGATCAGCCCAGTACTCAAGCAGAGTGCCAGACTGAACGAATGCAGGCAGGAAGTCACGAAGAAAACGGCTTCAACAAAGGTACTTTTTTTAAACTTACGGTTATGTATGTAAACTTGCATATACCTTATACAGCCACCAGAGGGCTCATCCCTGGAGTCCCAAGGGATCCCACAATTCCTTGGGAGCACAGGTACTGAAGGAGACTTCACAGGCTGGAGAGGCACTCTGGAGACCTGCAATAAAAGACTAAGGTCACACTTTACTTTGAGCTCAGAGTATCCAGTCAGACTCGCTATTCATATATAACGACTGGTGACGAGATACAGATGAAGAACCCAACGATGCAGAGAACAGTGGGCATCCTGGAGAAATTCTCGGAGGGAGATGATTGGGAAACCTTCGTGGAGCAACTCAATCAATACTTTGTGGCCAACGAGCTGGAAGGAGAAGCGAACGCTGCCAAACGAAGGGCGATCCTCCTCACCATCTGCGGGGCACCAACGTATGGCCTCATGAAAAATCTGCTTACTCCAGCGAAACCCACAGAGAAATCATACGATGATTTGTGCACACTGGTCCGTGAGCATCTGAACCCGAAGGAAAGCTTTCTGATGGCGAGGTACCGATTCTACACTGACAAAAGATCTGAAGGCCAGGAAGTGGCGAGTTATGTCGCTGAGCTAAGGCGCCTTGCAGGACATTGCGAATTTGAAGGACATTTGGAGCACATGCTCAGAGACTTTTTTGTACTTGGCATTGGCCATCAAGTGATACTTCACAAACTATTCACTGTAGAGACTTAACCTTAAGTAAGGCCATAGCGATAGCCCAGGCGTTCATTGCCATCAGTGACAATACTAAGCAAATCTCTCAGCACACGAGTGCTGCTACAAGTACTGTGAACAAAGTGATGTTATTTTTAAATCGCAACATACAGGACAGGCCCCACTTGCGTGCAGCTGCATGTCCGCAGATGTCTCAGAGTCCACCATCAAGAGTGAGGAATGCAAGGCCATTAACACCTTGTTGGCGCTGCGGGGGTGATCATCATTTCCATTCATGTCGCTTCAAAGGGTAAGATGGCAAGGGGTATGGAACAATGGGACACCTCCAATGTATGTGCAGATGAGCTGCAAACCCTGTTAATCCTGCAAACCACCACGGTGCAGAGGAGGACAGATTATGGCGGATCACGACGAACCAGCGAACCAGAGCCTCAGACCGAGGAGGCAGAGGTACATGGGGTGCACACATTTACCACAAAGTGTCCCCCGATAATGTTGAAGGTTGAATTAAATGGACTCCGGTGTCAATGGAGCTGGACATGGGTGTGAGCCAGTCCATGATTAACAAAAAGACTTTGGTAAATTGTGGTGAAGCAAGGCCTCAAGGCCAGTCTTGACTCCCATTCACACGAAACTGAGAACTTACACAAAGGAACTGATTCCCGTAATTGGCACTGCAACTGTAAAGGTCTCCCATGCTGGAGCGGTGCACAAGCTACCACTCTGGGTGATACCGGGCGATGGTCCCACGCTGCTCGGCAGCAGCTGGCTGGGAAAGATACGTTGGAACTGGGACGACGTCCAAGCGGTCTCGTCCGCTGATGACACTTCATGTGCCGAGGTCTTAAGCAAGTTCCCTTCATTGTTCGAACCAGGCATCGGGAAGATCCAAAGAGCAAAAGTGCAGATTCCAGGGGCGCAACCCATCCATCACAAGGCGAGGGCAGTACTGTACATGATGAGAGAAAGAGTAGAGATTGAGCTGAACTGGCTACAACGAGGGGGCATCATTTCGCCGATTGAATTCAACGAGTGGGCCAGTCCGATTGTTCCAATCCTCAAGGGAGACGGCACCATCAGAATCTGTGGTGATTACAAAGTAACTATCAATCGTTTCTCCCTGCAGGATCAATACTCACTACTAAAGGCTGACGACCTTTTTGCTACGCTGACAGGAGGAAAGACATTCACGAAGCTGGACTTGACCTCGGCCTACATGAAGCAGGAGCTGGAGGAATCATTGAAGGGCCTCACCTGCATCAACACGCATAAAGGTCTCTTCATTTATAACAGATGTCCGTTTGGAATTCCATCAGCCGCGGTGATATTCCAGAGAAAGTTTAATGAAGTTGGTCCTGCGCATGGTGATCTTCCAGGACGACAATTTGATTACAGGTTGGGACACAGTCGTGCATCTGCAGAACCTTAAGAAGGTTCTTAGTCGACTCAACCGCATGGGGCTCAGATTGAAATGCTCAAAGTGCATTTTCCTGGTGTCTGAAGTGGAGTTCATGGGAGAAGAATCGCGGCGGACGGCATCAGGCCCACCAATTCGAAGATGGAGGCAATCAGGAATGCACTGAGGCCACAGGACGTTGTGGAGTTGCAGTCATTTCTAGGACTCCTGAATACTTTGGTAACTTCTTACCGGGTCTCAGCACACTGTTAGAACCACTGCACACCTTACTGCGTAAAGGAGACGAATGGATATGGGGCAAAAGCCAAGAAAATGCCTTTGTAAAAGCTAAAAAATTGTTATGTCCAAACAAATTGCTTGTGTTGCATGATCCATGTAAGCGTTTGGTACTAGCATGTGATGCGTCGTCATATAGCGTCGGTTGTGTTTTGCAACAAGCTAATGAATCTAGGAAATTGCAACTGGTTGCTTATGCATCCACAAGTCTGTCGAAAGCTGAAAGAGACTACAGCATGATTGAAAAAGAAGTGTTAGCGTGTGTCTATGAGGTAAAGAAAATGCATCAATATCTGTTTGGGCTAAAATTTGAATTGGAAACGGACCATAAGCCATAATGTACCTGTTTTCCGAGAGTAAGGCGATAAATACGAATGCATCAGCCCGCATCCAGAGATGGGCGCTCAGATTGTCCGCATACAACTACACCATCTGCCACAGGCCAGGCACAGAAAACTGTGCCAATGGTCTCAGTAGGCTGCCATTGCCCACCACGGGGATGGAAATGGCACAGCCCGCAGATTTAGTCATGGTTATGGAAGCATTCGAGAGTAAGCAATCACCCATCACAGCCCGACAGATTAGAACCTGGATGAGCCAGGACCCTTTACTGTCCCGAGTAAAAAATTGTCCCAGTGGAAATGCAGGAAGAGATAAAGCTGTACCAGTGGCACAAAGATGAAATGTCTATACAGGCAGACTGCCTTCCTTGGGGCAATCGGGTAGTGGTCGGCAAAAAGGGCAGAGAAACTTTTATCAATGACCTCCACAGTACCCACCGAGGCATTGTGTTGTGGCCCGGTATCGATGTGGCCTTAGAATCCTGCGTGCACAGATGTAACACATGCTCGCAGTTAAGTAATGCACCCAGGGAGGCGCCACTAAGTATATGGTCTGGCCCTCCAAACCATGGTCCAGGGTCCATGTCAACTATGCAGACCTGTTTTGGGGTAAAATGTTCCCTATGGTTGTAGATGCGTTCTCCAAATGGATTGAATGTGAGATAATGTCGGCAAGCACGTCTGTTGCCACCACTGAAAGCCTGTGGGCCATGTTTGCCACGCATGGACTACCTGATGTCCTTGTGAGCGACAATGGGCCATGTTTTACCAGTGCCTTGTTCAAAGAGTTCATGACCCGTAACGGGATCAAAAATCTGCTCAGTTCAAACCAGCATCCAATGGTCAGGCATTGAGAGCAGTGCAAACTATCAAGCAGGGCTTGAAGAGGGTAACTGAAAGCTCACTGCAAACTTGTCTATTCTGAGTTCTGCTTAGCTACCTCAGGAGACCCCACTCGCTCACTGGATTCCACCTGCTGAATTGCTCATGAAAAGGACACTTAAGACAAGGCTCTCGTTAGTTCACCCTGATCTACATGAACAGGTAGAGAGCAGGCGGCTTCAACAAAGTACATATCATGATAGCGCAAATGTGTCATGCAAAATTGAAATCAATGATCCTGTATTTGTATTGAATTATGGACACGGTCCCAAGTGGTTTCCCTGCACCATTGTGGACAAAGAGGGGAGCAGGGTGTTTCGGGTCAAACTTTCAAATGGACTCATTCACCGGAAACACTTGGATCAAATCATACTCAGATTTACGGATTATCCTGAGCAACCCACCTTGGACCCTACCTTCTTTGACCCACACAACATACAGACCAGTGGCAACCGACACTGCAGTTGGCTACAAAGCAGAACCCATCACCCACAGCAGCCCAACAGGACTCACCACACCAGGTAGCCCAGCAAGGCCAGCTGCACAGCAGCCCAGCAAGGGCCCAACAAACAATTCACCAAAACCAGCATTTGCGCCGAGACAATCAACCAGGGAATGTTGGACCCCAGATCGTCTCACCTTGTAAATTGTTACACTGTTGACTTTGGGGGAGAGTGTTGTTATGTATGTAAACTTGTATATACCTTCTACAGCCACCAGAGGGCTCATCCCCTGGAGTCCCCGGTTGGTGGATGTGGTGTGGTTGGCGTCGCGGGGACGTGGCTCCGGGGTGGCCGGGGCTGGAGGCTCGACATCTGGGGGTTTTGGCATTTGTGAAGGATTTTGACGGGACGGGGCGGGTTGGGTGCGGGGGAATGTTCCCGGTGTTGGGTGGGTCCGGAACCGGGGGCGGCCACGCTCTTGGGATGGGGGGTGGGCTGTTTGGCATTGGGATTGGGAGAGATTTCTTCACTGGGGGAGTTGTTGGCCTGTGGGATTCCCTGCTGTGGAGAGTTGTTGATGCGAGTTCATTGGATGTGTTCGGGAGGGAGTTAGATGTGGTCCTTGCGGCTGGGGGGGTCGGCGGGTGTGGAGAGGGCGTGGGGGGGAGGTGCTGGGGTGAGTGATCAGCCATGATCTTGTTGAATGGCGGTGCAGGCGCAAAGGGCTGAATGGCCTACTCCTGCACCTATTTTCTATGTTTCGATGTTTCTATGTCCCAAGGGATCCCACAATCCCTTGGGAGCACAGGTACTTAAGGAGGCCTCACAGGCTGGAGCGGCACTCTGGAAACCTGCAATAAAAGACGAACGTCACACCTTACTTTGAGCTCACAGTATCCAGTCAGACTTGTTATTCAAATATAACACTTACCTCGGCCACCTCCCCTTTAATCACCACCCTTGTAACGGCTAGCCGCCCAATCCACGGCTTCTGCAGCTGCCGGTGTTTTCCCCCGGCACTGCTGAAGGGGGAAAAAATTAATATTGGGTCAGGGATGCTAATGGGGTGATGTACACGGCGATGATATCACGGTCACCAGGCACAGGAGCTTGAGGCGAAACTGCGTAGTGCCACCGGTAAACTCCCGGCCAATATGGCAGGAGTCAATGTCAGCACTGCGCCCAGTCGCAAAAACATTTGTGCCCCATTAGCATCCCTCGGGGGCTCTAAAGGGAGGCACAAATGCACCCAATTTCTAGCCCATTTATTTCCTATTTAAGACTAAAATCTGGGCGACATATTCAAATCCTCAAAGAATTAAATAGTTCAGTCTCTGGGAAATATTTTTAGAAGTTCCGTGAATAAAAAGGCTGTGCTTAAGGGTTAAATTACAGCAAATGTTATCCCAATATTTTAAAAAAAGGAGTATAACATGAATCCTAGAATTATAGATAAGTTAGCTTAGCATCTAAATGCAAAGGGGCATTGATAGGGTGAAGCACAATAACAAGATAGAGCATAGACCTAGCATAACATTAATATGCTTCAAACGAGCATGGAGATGAGACTGCTGCCAAAATGAAATAAAATCTCTGGTCTCATTTGAGACCTATTTTCATGTGTTCTCTATCCCTGTGCTAACAGTCAAAGTGAAATAATGTGTTTGCATCTACATCTACACCAATCCCGATCAACATTTTAAATACCTGAAACATGTGCCCTCCAATCTTTATCCAGAAAGAATAAGTTCAGCTATGTTAGTAGAAATCATGACAGAGCAAAGTATACGTGGTTTATAAAAGGAACTAGTTTGATGGATTAAACAGCCTTTTATTGCTCTATAGATCCTTTTTTCTTAGTTATGCCTTAACTCTCCCTATACATTCAGATGGAATACTGGAGACATAGAAAGTGAATTTCGAGGCAGAATCTCCCACTCCACCGCTGTAAATTCAGCAGATATCTGACTTATACATGTAAGTTGGGTTTCCTTTGAACTTCTTTGGATGCTACATCGGGGGGGAGGGCTGTGATATATTCACAGAGCACAGCACACACAGCTCCTAACATGGCAGGCAGCTCTCTCAGAAGCCTCCGGAAATCTGCCTGGTTCTGTTTATTATTAACCCTGCACTTGTAGTACACAATATGTCCACATCCACAGTGTGGAGCAACAAACATTACAAGCTTACAGACATTACACTTCTCCCTCCTTAATGAAGAAGTTATTATAACAAACATCATACATAACTTTCATGTTTATACATAACACAGGATATAAACTTATTTGTTTCCATATTTACAAATTTAACTTTACACCACTTGTTTTCTGTTTCGAAGAGGATACCTTCGCTCTCGAACAGAACCTTCCAAACATGGTGTCGATTTCACAATCATTCGAGGCTCATCCTGAGGAACATTTTCCTCCACAGAATTTCCTTGATTTTCATTTGAACTCACTCTAACTTCAGGCTCTTTGTTTTCCTGACTCAGACTCAGACTTTCATTCTGATTCTCTCCTGGATTTGTTTCCAGTACATTGGATTTCGGATTTGCTACTGGTATATCAAAACTATCTGATATGTCAGAAATAATTGAATCATTCCCACCTTCAACTCCTTCCATGTCTGTAGGTAAAACATGATCAATATGAACAAACCTAACCTGTCCATTATCAAACATCTTTACCAAAGATGTGCGAGGACCACATATCTTCACCACTCTTCCTGGTAACCACTATGGTGATAGTTCTTCATTCTCACTTTTTGGTTTAATTTCACACTTCCCTCTTTTACTCTACCTCTATCATGATTCTCTTTCTGTCTTAATTGTGTCTCTGCTACGGACTGTGCCAAATTTGGTTTTAAGAACGAGAATCTGGTACGAGGCTGTCGTTTGAGAAACAACCTTGCTGGTGTTCTACCAGTAGTTGTATGAGGAGTATTTCGACATGTAATCAAAAAATTAGCCAATTTGTGATCCAATGACAACTGTCGTTTCCTTGGATTTGGAACTAACATTTGTTTTATGAGGGCACGTTTTACAATTTGTACAGTGCTCTCTGCTGTACCATTCGAAGCAGGATGTCATGGTGAAACCTTGATATGTTTCACACCATTTTTGCTCGTGAATTGTGTAAATTCTTCTCAATGAAATTGTGGTCCATTATCCGAAACAATTTCTTCAGGGAGGCCAAATTCAGAAAATAATTTTCGAAAAATGTCCAATGTTTTCCTTGTTATTATTTTCCACATTGGAAACACCTCAACCCATTTCGAATGGCTATCAACCACAATGAACAATTGTTGTCCTTTTAACTCAGCAAAATCAATACGTAGCCTTTGCCACACCCTGGGAGGCCATTTCTATGGCTGAAATGGTACTGGTGGTGGTTGCTTGCTTACCGATTGACATGTCGTACACTGACTCATGATGTACTCTATATCTTTATCAAGACCTGGCCACCATAAATAACTGCATGCAAAACTCTTGGTCAAGCACATTCCCAGGTGCTGGTCATGGAGGTCTCCTAATAATTTGGACTTGAATTTATTTGTTATAACCACTCTTGCACCCCACATGATACAATCTTTATCGACTGATAATTCATTCCTATGAAGGAAGAATGGATGTGTATCTTTGTCTGTTACCTGGTTTGGCCATCCATTTGCAATATACTCATACATCTTTGACATCACTGGGTCACGTTTGGTTGCTCTACCAATCTCTTCAGCTGTGACTGGCAGTTTATCAATGTATCAAAAATAAAAAACTTCTTCCCTATCGGGTGTAACTTGTGATGGGAAAGGCAATCTAGACATTGCATCAGCATTACTGTGATCAGCTGATCATCTGTATTCAATATCATATGTATATGCTGACAAAATTAAAGTCCATCTCTGCATTCGGGCTGCAGCTAATGTTGGAACTAGGGACTTTGGATGGAGGATTGCTGTTAGGGGCTTATGGTCCGTAACAATGGTAAACTTACAACCATACAAGTATTTGTGAAACTTCTTGACCCCAAAAATTAATGCCCAAGCTTCCATTTCAATTTGTGCATAATTACTCTCACTGGCACTGAGAGTGCGTGAAGCAAAAGCAATTGGTCTCTCCTCCCCGCTACTTAATACATGACAGATTACTCCCCCAACTCTATACGGAGAAGCATCACATGCTAGCTTAATCTCCTTAGATATGTCATAGTGAACTAACATGGTGCTCTCTACCAATTTGCTTTTACACTCCTTGAATGCTGTATCGCATTCTTTTGACCACTTCCAATGGATCTGTTTTTTCAAAAGTTCATTCAGTAGATGTAATACTGTAGCCAAATTTGGTTGGAACTTCCCATAATAGTTCAAAAGACCCATGAATGAATGAAGTTCAGTGACATTCCTGGGAGTGGATGCATTTCTAATTGCATCCAATTTTTCCATGGTTGGATATAAACCATCTTTGTCTATTCTGTGCCCTAAGTACTCCACTGAGTTTTTAAATAACTCACACTTACGAGCAGACACTCATACTCTGTGCTTCTCTAGCCGTTTGAAGACTTCATTCAATATGTTATTATGAATTTGCCTATTTGGTGCTGAAATTAGTATGTCATCCAAATAACATACTACCCCTTCAATACCTTTCAAAATCTGGTTCATCACCCTTGGAATATGGCAGAGGTGGAAGACACTACAAAAATGGTAGCCTATTAAATTGATATAGGCCCAGATGAGTATTTATTGTCAAACATGACTTGGACTCTTCATCTAGTTCAAGCTGTAAGTAGGCATTCGTAAGATCCAGTTTTGAGAAGATCTGACCACCGTCAGTGTTGTGAACAAACCTTCTATATTCGGCAATGTATTTGGGACATTACCTTCCAGAATCTGGTTTACGGTTACTTTATAACCACACAATCTTACCTTACCATCGGACTTGGCACAACAACAATGGGTGTAGCCCAATTACATCGATCTATCTTACAAATAATGTTCTCAGTCTCGAGTCTTTTGAGTTCTTGCTCAACTTTCTCCTTGAGTGCATATGGTACAGAACGTGGCTTGTAGTAAACCGATCTAGCATCCTTCTGTACCCTGACACTCGCCTTGAAGCCTTGGATCGGACTGCCCATTTCACAGAACACCTTCGGATACTTCTTGATAACTTCATCCGTTGATGAAAATCTCGCTTCCACACAGAAAATCTTACTCCAATCCAGTGAGCTCAACCAATTTCTTCCTAGTACGGCAGGCTTGTCTCCTTTCACTACTATTAGAGGCAAGTTCTGAAATTGATCTTCATATTTCAGCGGTTCGGTGATACGACCTACCACAGGAATTTTCTCTCCCGAGTAGCCTCGCAGCTCTATCTTGGATTTCTACAGTTGAAAATCACGCAATTTATCGAGGTACAGCGACTCCGGTACTACACTCACGGATGCACCCGTGTCAATTTCCATTGGTATCTTGAATCACGCAACATCTATGTGGATTTTGATGCTTTCCGAATCGTTGTCCATTAACATCGTGCTCCTGATGATGTATAACTCTAACATCTCCTCGTCCTGTTGTTGTTCTTCCATGCTATGTAGTCTCTTGGGATTTCTACTCATAGCTTTGAATGTTGGACTCATAGCTTTAAAAACTGGTTTACCCTTCAGTCGGCATGCCTTCGCAAGATGCCCAGTCTTTCTGCAGAAGAAGCACTCTGCCTTCACGTATGGACAACTTTGAGCAATGTGTTGTCCCAGGCACCTAAAGCACGACTTCGACACTCTGGTAGAATTTCCAGTTTCTGAGACTTTGGGCCATGGCCGTCTTTTACTTTGAACCTGCAGGTGATTTACCTCGGTTGACTGATGACCGTAAATATTATTTAATTCTCGGGAATATTGTTCCGCCATACCCATCGACCTCGCTGTCTGACAAGCAATCTCAAAAGTCAAGTCATCCGTTGTCAATAACTTCCTTCTGATCGCATCATTTTTCACCCCACAAACAAAATAATCCTGTAATGCTCGGTTTTGAAAGTTTCCAAAATGACAGTGCATTACTAGCTTTTTTAATGCTATGATGTAATCACTGATACTTTCATCAGCTTTTTGATTCCGAATCCAAAAACGATAGCTTTCAGTAATTTCTAACGGTTTGGGGTTATAGTGCTGCTCCAGCTTCATTAAAATCTCTTTAAGCATTGCTTCCTTTGGCTCGTCAGGCGCAAGCAGATTTAAAAGGGTTTCGTACAATGCTGGACCCGCCTCCGATAAGAAGATCGCTTTCTTACGTTCCAACACAGCCCGGTTCTGGATTGCATTGTCTGGAACTTCGATTATGTTATTTGCAGTAAAATACATTTCTAGCTGATCCACATACGCTTTAAAATGTTCCTGGTCGTGTCTATATTCCCCCAAATATCCGATTACACCTGCCATTTTAATCTCTAGCTGTTCGCGCTTTAATCTCGGATTTTTTAGCTTTTTCCAAAGACAGAAACTTCCAAAATCTCTCTGTCGGCTGGCTGAATCCTTCCACAACAAAATTTAAGCTTTAATTCAACCGAAAATCCCATCTCGCTGCCAAATGTGATATATTCACAGAACACAGCACACACAGCTTCCTAACACGGCAGGCAGCTCTGTCGGAAGCCTCCAGAAATCTGCCTCGTTCTGTTTATTTATTAACAGGAAAAGCTTTGAGGAATTTTGCCCTCAAAGTTGTAACAGGAAAAAAGAGTTATTCGAGAAACACTTGGAAATTTATGTTTTTTTCTAAATGTCTTACATGCTGTTTTGTTACATAAAGGTAGACATCCTTTGGCATGTGATCAATTCACGCTGATCAGACCTAAGGCCAAGGGATTAAAATATAAATAGAAAATGCTGGAAATACTCAGCAGGGTGGGGCAGTATGTGGAGAGAGAAACAAAGTTAACGTTTCAGGCCGATGACCTTTCATCAGAACTGGAAAATGTTAGAGATGTAACAGGTTTTACACAAGTGCAGGAGGCAGGGAATGAGAGCGAGAGGCAGAAAAACAAAAGGGAAGGTCTTTGCTAGGTTGGAAGACAGGAGGGATTAAATGAACAACAAAATCATTGCTAGCACCTGCTATCTGAAAAAATGGGAGCAATAGTTATGAAGTGAAATTATTTTGAATTCAATGTTGAGTCCGGATGGCTGTAAAATGTCCAATCAAAAGATGAAGTGCTGTTGCTTGAGCTTCCTTTGAGCATCATTGGAACAGTCGATGAGGCCAAGGACAAAGAGGTCAGAGTGTGATTGGGATGGAGAATTAAACTGGCACGTGACCGGAAGCTGCGGGTCAGGCTTACGTACTGAACGGAGGTGTTCAGCAAAGCGATCAGCCAAAACAAGCACCTACAGTATTTGTCTTTGCCAAGGGATTTTTTTTAAAATTCGTTCCTGAGATGTGGGCATTGCTGGCAAGGCCAGCATTTATTGTCTATCTCTAATTGAAATTGAGATGCTAGTGGTGAGCTGCCTTCTTGAACCGTTGCCATAGTGCTGACAGGGAGGGAGTGCCAGGATTTTGACGCAGTGACAATGAAGGAAAGGTGATATATTTCCAATCAGGATGGTGTATAATCTGGAGGAGAATTTGCAGGTGATGGTGTTCCATGCGCCTGCTGTCCTTGTCCTTCTAGGTGGTAGAGTTTGCTGCTACCATTGCAGTCATGGACAGATGCATTTTCAACAGATAGATTGGTGATAATGAGGTCAAGTAGATTTATTTTTCTCTTGTGTTGGTTTTCTCATTACCTGCCGCAGGCCCAGTCTGGCAGCTGTGTCTTTCATGACTCAGCCAGCTTGGTCAGCAGTGGTGCTACCGAGCCATTCTTTGTGATGGAGATTAAAGTCCTCCCACCCAGAGTACATTCTGTGTCCTTGCTACCCTCAGTGTTTCTTCTAAGTGGTGTTCAACATGGAGGAGTACTGATTCATCAACTGAGGGAGGGCGGTAGCTGGTAATCAGCAGGCGGTTTCCTTGCCCATGCTTGACCTGAAGCCATGAGACTTCATCGGGTCCAGAGTCAATGTTGAAAACTCCCAATGCCACTCCCTCCTGACTGTATACCACTGTGCCGCCACCTCTGGTGGGTCTGTCCTGCCGATAGGACAGGACGTTCCCAGGGATGGCGATGGAGGATTCTGGGACATTGGCTGAAAGGTATGATCCTGTGATTATGACTAGACTATGTCAGGGTATTACTTGATTAGTCTGTGGGGCAGCTCTCCCAATTTTGTCACAGTTCCCCAGATGTTAGTGAAGCGGAGTTTGCAGGGTTGACTGGGCTGGGTGTGCCTTTGTCACGTCCAAAGCCGATGCCGAGGTCGATGCCAGGTGGTCCGTCCAGTTTTATTCTTATTATTGCTTTTCGTAGCTGTTTGTTATGACTGAGTTATTTCAGAGGGCAGTTAAGAGCCAACCACATTAATGTTGGTCTGGAGTCACATATAGGCCAGACTAGGTAAGGTTAGCAGATTTTCTTTCCTAAAGGACATTAGTGAACCAGTGGGTTTTTACAACAATCCAGTAGTTTCATGGTCACCATTACTGACACTAGCTTTTTATTCCAGATTTATTCAATTAAGTGAATTTAATTTCATGAGTCCAGGTGTCTGGATGACCAGTCCAGTAGCATAAACACCATACTACCATTCTCTTTAATTGAGTTGGGCATCCATTTAAGAATGCAGTAACAGCTACCATATAATCAGGTGCTTCGAGAGAAAACGCTGGTGTGACTCGGTCATAAATTATTTCCACTCCTTAATGAGAAGCATATGACCTCCATGTGCGCTGGTTTTCAGTTGTCTATAGCCTCAGTTAGTGGCCAGAGGGACGTTAATGTGAGCGTTAGAGCTTAGCAACCAGGCGCACAGCTTTTAGCGTCCCGACGGAAAATTTGTTACAGGTTTACCGGGAGCACAAACTGCTAGTGCCTGGCTGCTGACGATCACTCTGATCATGACCTCATCCTGGTGCAACACGTCCGCTTGTGCTCAGTTTGGTAAATTAGGTGCGGCTGCCTGCAAAGGGAGAATGGCAGTGGTAGGAGCCAGAATGATGTCCTCCTGAGAGAGGAAATCAGGTTCCATCTTGACCAACAGTGCAGATTGCTGGCCTACTTTGGCACTGTTGCCTCCCTGTTAGATTGATGGGGACCCAGACACAATGGCAGCAGTCAGTGCCTGAGTGGCATCAATTTGACTCTGTAGCAGAATACACAGCACATTGATGCCACCACACACTGACGACATGGCAGAATGCAGATCGAGCGTGGTCTCGGCCTGACATTCAATGGCTACTGCTTCATAGCCATGGCCCATGCCATCATGTCTGGGATCGCATGGTCACTTGTGGCGTCCATCATCCATTGGTATCTACTAAGGATGGGCTTGATGGGCTTCTGAGATGCAAATGCAAAGGTTGAGGCGGCCTCCAACACTCTCAAAGCAAAGTCATCCATGCTCAGAGGGATCCTCACCAATGTACCCATGGGCTCGCGGTGCATCTGCATTGACTCCCTGGACATAGCCTCCAAGTCAAAGTCCTCAGCTGCCTGTCTTTGAGCAGGACTCATGGGCCGACTTACCCTCCCAAGAGCTGCCCTGCGAGCTTCCCCTCATGCTGGGCATTGCTGCAGGTCACTGGGGCCAAGAGCCTCAGCTTCATGCAAGCCCGGGAAGATGGCCTCTTCCGCCGAGGTGGTCTCCCCACTCGCTCGCAATGAGGATGTGTCGCAGTGTGCCGGACACCGCTCTTCATCTCCTCCTCATCTTCCTCGCCGTCTGATGATGTCTGCTCATGGACTGTCTGAAGCTCTTCTGGCCCATCATCTGTAAGCACAAAGCAACAGCAGTGCGGTTATCAGCTGGGGAGGGGGCAGGAAGGCAAGAAGGTGGGGGGGCATCGATATTTTGGTTGCAACATGTTGTAAGGCATGTGGCCTCAAGGCTAAGGGTACTCACACAAAACACCTATCTCATTCACATACCATCACTGCCTCTCCACCCTGCACCACCACGACTGCAGCACCCATGAGGGCAAATGCTCGCTCCTCCACCTCGGTGAGATCCTGGAGGTAGGCCTCCCCTCCTCCTCTACGATTCAGCTCATGCATATTGCATTTAACCTGCAATGACAAAAACAAAAAGTTGTTAGTAGTGGCTGTGTAGGTGCTGGTGTTGCCCATATGTCTACAATAGGGTACACAAGAGTATTTTGACAAAGTGTACATATCTGCATTTCATCCTGCGTGGCATCGCACAGTGGATGTGTGAAAGGTGGGTCTGGGGCACAAGCAACTACCAGTAAGTATGAGGCTTAGGCCTGTGACCGCATATGAAGCATTGAAAGGTGCTGCTAGGTGGACTCAGGCTGAGTAAGGAGCTAGAAGGTGAGAGGCGCATGGATGGGCAGGGCATGTCTGGAGATGCGATAGAGAGGCTGGCTTCAGCAAGGAAGAGCATGGCCTGGGAGACGGAAAGAAGAGGTAGGCATTGCCAAGTCTTTACATTATTGTGAGACAGTGAGGTTCACATGAAGGCATTGGAAAGTGAATGGAAAGGGTACTCACCCTGACGACCCGAATAAGGTAATTGAATTTATTTTGACATTGCGTCGCTGTTGTGGCCACCGTGTTCCGGGCTGAAATGTGCTGTGCCACCTCTCTCCACAGCCTCATCACAACCTGAGGCAGTGTTGAGTTCCTAACATAGATGAGACTGCACACAGGGAGGTTAAAGTAACAGTGACCTCAGCCTTTATTAAGACACCCCAGAGTGATTAACACGCCTCAGGGGCCGACTTATATACAGTGCTCCCAAGGGATGCTGGGATCCCTTGGACTTCAGGGTATGCGCTCCCTGGTGGCGGAACATGAGAGTGCATGCTTTACAGATACACAACATCAGTCCCCCCCAAAGTCAAAGTGAAAACAATTTACAAGGTGAGGCGGTCGGGAGCCTTTCTTTCCCAGGTGAGCCGCCTCGGTACAAATGTCTGTTCTGATCTGTTGGCTGTGCCCTCGCTGGGCTGACATGTTGTTGGCCCTGCAGGGTTGCTGGGTGAGCCTGGCCTTGCTGGGCTGTTGGGCGTGATGGGTTCGATTTCCTGGTCCGGCGTGGTGTCGTTGATCCTTTGGGTGTGTGTTGTGGACTCGAAAAAGGTGGTGTCTGCTGTGGGCTGTTCAGGGCAGTCTGTGAACCGCAGCATCATTTGGTCCAGGTGCTTTCTGCAAACTTGTCCATTGTCTCGTTTGACTACAAACACCCTACTCCCTTCTTTAGCTATCACCATGCTCGCGATCCACTTGGGACCATGCCCATTGTTTAGCACATACACCGGGTCATTCAGATCAATTTCCCGTGACACAGTGGCGCAACCATCGTTTAAATTTTGTTGCTGCCGCCTGCTCTCTACCTGATCATGCAGGTTGGGGTGAACCAGCGAGAGACGGGTTTTAAATGTCCTTTTCATGAGTAGCTCAGCCGGGGATACCCCAATGAGCGATGGGGGGTCTCGTGCGGTAGCTGAGCAGTACTCGGGACAGGCCGGTTTGGAGTGAGCCTTCTGTGACTCGTTTCAGGCTCTGTTTGATTGTTTGTACTGCCCGCTCTGCCTGCCCATTGGAGGCTGGTTTAAACGGGACCGAGGTGACATGTTTGATCCCATTGCGGGTCATGAATTCTTTAAATTCGGCACTAGTGAAACATGGCCCTTTGTCACTGACCAGTATGTCAGGCAGGCCATGGGTGGCAAACATGGCCCTCAGGCTTTCAATGGTGGCGGTGGCAATGCTTCCTGACATTATTTCACATTCAATCCATTTTGAAAAAGCATCCACCACCACCAGGAACATTTTACCGAGAAACGGAGCCGCATAGTCAATATGAATCCTCGACCATGGTCTGGAGGGCGAGGACCACTAACTTAGTGGTGCCTTTCTGGGCTCAACTGAGCACACACACTGCATTGCTGTACACAGGACTCTAAGTCAGAGTCGATACCGGGCCACCACACATGGGATCTGGCTATCGCTTTCATCATTACTATACCCGGGTGTGTACTGTGGAGATCCGAGATGAACGTCTCCCTGCCCTTTTTGGGTAGCACTACGTGGTTACCCCACAACAGGCAGTCTGCCTGAATGGACAGCTCGTCCTTTCGCCGCTGGAACGGCTTGATTAGCTCTTGCATTTCTACGGGGATGCTGGCCCAGCTCCCATGCAGTACACAGTTTTTTTACTAGGGGCAGCAGAGGATCTTGGCTGGTCCAAGTCCTAATCTGGCGGGCCGTGACAGGTGATTTATCATTTTCAAACGCTTCCATGACCATCAACAAGTCTGCAGGCTGCACCACCATCAACAAGTTTGCAGGCTGCGCCATTTCCGCCCCCGTGGTGGTCAATGGTAGCCGACGGAGAGCAGTCGCACAGTTCTTGGTGCCTGGCCTGTGGCGGATGGTATAGTTATACGCTAATAGCGCGAGTGCCCACCTTTGTATGCGGGCTGAGGCATTAGCATTTATCCCCTTGTTTTCAGCGAACAGGGATATGAGGGGCTTGTGATCGGTTTCTAGCTCAAATTTGAGGCCAAACGGGTACTGATGCATTTTCTTTACCCCGAACACATACGCTGATGTCTCTTTCTCAATCATGCTGTCGGCTCTCTCAGCCTTAGACAAGCTCCTGGAAGCATAGGTGACAGGTTGCAACTTCCCCGCAACATTAGCTTGTTGTAATACACACCCGACTCCGTACGACAACGCATCACATGCTAGCACGAGTCTTTTACACGGGTTATACAATACAAGCTGCTTGTTGGAGCATAAAATGTTTCTGGCTTTCTCAAAAGCAATTACTTGTTTTTTTTCCCATACCCAGTTCTCAACCTTTACGTAATAACACATGTAGGGGCTCTAAGAGCGTGCTTAACACCGGTAGGAAGTTACCAAAATAGTTGAGGAGTCCCAGGAACAACCGCAGCTCTGTGACGTTCTGTGATCTGGGCGCGTTCCTGATAGCCTCCGTCTAGGCGTCTGTGGGCCGAATGCTGTCCGCCGTGTTCTTTCCCCCAAAAAACTCCACTTCTGTTCCATAAAGATGCATTTTGACCTCTTCAGCCGCAGCCCTACGCGATCCAGTTGCTGGAGGACCTCCTCCAGGTTTTGTAGGTGCTCGACGGTGTCCCGACCCATGAGCAATATTTCATCCAGAAAACTCAATGTGCGTGGTACCAACTTGAGTCAGCTCTCCATGTTTCTCTGGAAGATCGCTCCAGCCAAACAAATTCCAAACGGGCATCTGTTGTCGATGAACAGTCCCTTGTGCTTTTTGATGCAGGTGAGGCCCTTCGAAGACTTCACCAGCTCCTGCGTCATGTAGGCCGAAGTCACGTCGCGCTTGATGAACATCTTGCCTCCTGCCAGTGTCGCAAATAGGTTGTCTGCCTTAGGTAGCGGGCATTGGTCCTGTAGCGAGAAATGATTAATAGTTACTTTATAATTGCTGCAAATCCTGACCATGTCATCACTTTTGAGTACTGCAACAATCAGGCTGGCCCACTCACTGAATTCAACTGGGGAGATGATGCCCTCGCATTGCAGCCTGTCCAGCTCAATTTCCACTCTCTACCCCATCATGTGAGATACGGCTCATGCCTTGTGGTGAATGAGTCATGTCTCTGGGACCAAGTGAATCCGCACCTTCGCCCTAGAAAAGTTTCCAATGCCTGGCTCAAAAATTGAAGGAAATTTGTTTAGAACCTGGGTACATGAGGCCTCAGCGACATGTGACAGCGCTCGGATGTCATCCCATTTCCAGCGGATTTTGCCCAGCCAGCTCCTTCCAAGCAGTGTGGGACCATCGCCCGGGACAATCCAGAGTGGCAGTTCGTGCACCATGCCCTCATATGTGACCTTGATCATGGCACTGCCCGGGACAGTGATAAGCTCTTTGGTGTACGTTCTCAGTTTCGTGTGGATGGGGCGCAGGGCTGGTCTGAGTGCCTTGTTGCACCACAGTCTCTCAAACATCTTTTTACTCATGATGGATTGGCTGCTGCCAGTGTCCAGTTCCATGGCTACGGGTAAGCCATTCAATTTTACATTTAGCATTATAAGTGGACATTTATCAAAAATGTGTGCACCCCGTGTACTTCAGCATCTGTCTCCTCTCTCTGAGTCTTGAAATTGCTTTGGTCCACCATGGACCGATCTTCCACTGCCACGTGGTAGTTAGCAGGTTTTGCAGAGCTTGCAGCTTGTCTGCAAGCTCGTTGGAGGTGCCCCATTGTTCCACAGCTCTTGCAAACATACCCTTTGAAGCAGCATGAATAGGCTGAATGAAAGCCTCCACAAGACTTGCATTCATCCTTTGTTGTGGACTCTGAATCATCTGGGTCACCTGAGGCCTGCTGGCAGTTGCAGACTCGTGGTTTCTGCCCTGTACATTTCTGCTCACAAACACAGTTCCAGTTAACTTAGGAACATTGTTAGCACTTGTGTGCTGAGAGATTTGTTTGCTGTTAGCACTGGTGGACATAAACGCCTGTGATATCGCAATGGCCTTACTTAGGGTCGGTGTCTCGACAGTCAAAAGTTTTCGTAGGATGGTCTCGTGGCCAATGCCCAGTACAAAAAAGTCTCTGAGCATTTGCTTAGGTAGCTATCAAACTCATATTGTCCTGCAAGTCGCCTTAGCTCGGCGACATAGCTCGCCACTTCCTGACCTTCAGATCGCTGGTATGTATAGAACCGATACCTCGCCATCAACACGCTCTCCCTCAGGTTACAATGCTCCCGAACCAGTGTACACAGCTCCTCATATGACTTATCTGGGATTTCACCAGAGCCAGAAGATTCTCCATGAGGCTGTAGGTCGGTGCTCCGCAGACCCTGAGGAGGACCGCTCTCCTTTTTGCAGCGCTTCCTTCTCTGTCCAGCTCGTTGGCTACAAAGTACTGGTCTAACCGTTCAACATAGGCTTCCCAGTCCTCACCCTCCGAGAACTTCTCCAGGATGCCCACAGTTTGCTGCATCTTTGCGTTGTATTCGTGTACTCGTCACTGGTTGTTGTGATCCTAACACAGATGAGACTGCACACAGGGACGTCGAAGTAACAGTGACTTCAGTTTTTATTAAGACATTCCAGAGTGAGTAACAGGTCTTATATACAGTGCTCCCAAGTGATGCTGGGATCCCTTGGGACTTCAGGGGATGTGCTGCCTGGTGGCGGAATATGGGAGTGCATGCTTTACTGATGCTCAACAGGCAGTGGTCTTCATCCCCCTCCAGGCTGGATGACATTTCAGCGTCTCTCCACTGCCTCCAGCGAGACATCAAGCGTAGTGGGTGAGAAGCGGGGAGATAGCTGGCATCCTCCTTGCTCTTCCATTTTTGCGCTCTGTACAAACTGTGGAGATGGAGCTGCTCATGCGCTAACTTACTTTGCTGCGCCTTTAAGATTTGTTTTTTTCCAGGATCTGAATCGGAGTTTGGATCATGCGCAATTTACTGACCAAACTTTCATTATTGCCCCCAGCGCTCCCCCGCAACCCCCACTCCCCCAGCTCTGGCTGATTTAGCACCCCTGTCAGCTCTTCGGCCAAATCTGCTGAATTTCTGGGCAGGAGGCGCAAACGTTTTTAAGGCGCCAAAAGTACCACTGCACCTGCAGTAACGCCGCAACAGAGGCGCAACTGAATTTCTCCCCCTTTGATTTTACACAAAAGCATAGCTGACATCAGAACTCAGTAAGGTTAATAATATGATGAAAGCTCCGAGCAACAGAGCCCTTGGGCATAATAGCTCGATGCTTACTCATCCCCCATTGCGAACAGCGGAGGCAAATGTAGTTGGAAAGTATCTACTGGAGTTGGGAAACATCTATCTGATAGAGAATTCAAACAGGCTGCATTTAGACAGGCTGTGAAAATTCACAGATAACAAGTCAGAGAGGCTACGTGAGTGGTAGCATGTTGCATTAAGGCATCAATCAACTTGACACTTTAGGACCTTGGGTAGTGAGCCAATTAAAAGGTTAAAAGACTATTAATTGAGCCAATAAGGTCAAAGAAGGCGAGTTCTTTTCTGTAAATTGATCCAGGTATAAGTACAGCCATTTTGTCCATGTGGTGCCAGAAGAACAAAGACCTGGCTTAAAGCCAAGAACTTGTTATTGCTCTCTGCCAAGATTAAAAAGTTAAAACTACAATCGGAGTTCGTATTTCATTGGAAATTAAGAGATCTAACAATTTTGGCGTCACGAACACGATCGCTGAGGAAAGAAACTGAATTTTGGACATCGGAGGTACATATTGAGGTAAGGACACCTCTTTTTAAAAGTCCTCGGTCAAAAGTCTAAATTCGCCTCTCCTTCTACGCGATTCCGAAAGCCTCCGGTTTGCGAACCCTCCGGTTGGTAGTCGGCTCGAGATCCCATAGACGTCTAAACTTCGGCGGTGTGTTAGTTAATTAATCACCGACCTATTGATCGGCAAGAAAGCCGACAACTCGAGACCCCAGTAAAGAAATTATGGCAGCAGGAGATAAGAGCAAAGAATTGCCTACAACTGTTAAAGGTGGGCAGGCACCACCTCAAGTTTCGCTAGATTTAATTCTCGAACAGTTGAAAGACATAGAGCAACAATTCAACTTATCTAAAACCTGTATTAAGATCGAACAAAAGTACGGAACCTCCAAAGGACAATGGTCCTTGGACGAGATTAAAAGGGTCTGGGAAAAACGACCCATATGAAAAATAAAGAGCGAACTAGATGGTCCCTAGCGGTTATGGGCCAGATTCGAAAGCGGAATAAAATTATAATGCGTTCCCAACATGATCGAGAACTGACCAGTAAACATAGAAACATAGAAACATAGAAACATAGAAAATAGGTGCAGGAGTAGGCCATTCGGCCCTTCTAGCCTGCACCGCCATTCAATGAGTTCATGGCTGAACATTCAACTTCAGTACCCCATTCCTGCTTTCTCGCCATACCCCTTGATCCCCCTAGCAGTAAGGACCTCATCTAACTCCTTTTTGAATATATTTAGTGAATTGGCCTCAACAACTTTCTGTGGTAGAGAATTCCACAGGTTCACCACTCTCTGGGTGAAGAAGTTCCTCCGCATCTCGGTCCTAAATGGCTTACCCCTTATCCTTAGACTGTGACCCCTGGTTCTGGACTTCCCCAACATTGGGAACATTCTTCCTGCATCTAACCTGTCTAACCCCGTCAGAATTTTATATGTTTCTATGAGGTCCCCTCTCATTCTTCTGAACTCCAGTGAATACAAGCCCAGTTGATCCAGTCTTTCTTGATAGGTCAGTCCCGCCATCCCGGGAATCAGTCTGGTGAACCTTCGCTGTACTCCCTCAATAGCAAGAATGTCCTTCCTCAGGTTAGGAGACCAAAACTGTACACAATACTCCAGGTGTGGCCTCACCAATGCCCTGTACAACTGTAGCAACACCTCCCTGCCCCTGTACTCAAATCTCCTTGCTATGAAGGCCAACATGCCATTTGCTTTCTTAACCGCCTGCTGCACCTGCATGCCAACCTTCAATGACTGATGTACCATGACACCCAGGTCTCTTTGCACCTCCCCTTTTCCTAATCTGTCACCATTCAGATAATAGTCTGTCTCTCTGTTTTTACCACCAAAGTGGATAACCTCACATTTATCCACATTATACTTCATCTGCCATGCATTTGCCCACTCACCTAACCTATCCAAGTCGCTCTGCAGCCTCACAGCATCCTCCTCGCAGCTCACACTGCCACCCAACTTAGTGTCATCCGCAAATTTGGAGATACTACATTTAATCCCCTCATCTAAATCATTAATGTACAGTGTAAACAGCTGGGGCCCCAGCACAGAACCTTGCGGACCCCACTAGTCACTGCCTGCCATTCTGAAAAGTACCCATTTACTCCTACTCTTTGCTTCCTGTCTGACAACCAGTTCTCAATCCATGTCAGTACACTACCCCCAATCCCATGTGCTCTAACTTTGCACATCAATCTCTTGTGTGGGACCTTGTCGAACGCCTTCTGAAAGTCCAAATATACCACATCAACTGGTTCTCCCTTATCCACTCTACTGGAAACATCCTCAAAAAATTCCAGAAGATTTGTCAAGCATGATTTCCCTTTCACAAATCCATGCTGACTTGGACCTATCATGTCACCTCTTTCCAAATGCACTGCTATGACATCCTTAATAATTGATTCCATCATTTTACCCACTACCGATGTCAGGCTGACCGGTCTATAATTCCCTGTTTTCTCTCTCCCTCCTTTTTTAAAAAGTGGGGTTACATTGGCTACCCTCCACTCCATAGGAACTGATCCAGAGTCAATGGAATGTTGGAAAATGGATCAATTGCAAGCTGTTTGTGCGCAGCTGCGACAGAAAAAGCTTGAACTTGAAAAGCTGGAAGCAGAAGTTAAAGATCTTAAAGGTGAAATTAAAGAATGGAAAAAATCATCAGGTCAAGAGACAGTAATAGGAAAAGGAAAATGTATTGATCAATTCCCAGGGTACCCATGTTTGGATAAATTAAAAGCGCAAACCCAAAGACACGACCGAGGAATAGATACGGATTCTGAATCCTCCGACAATACAGTGTCGGAGGATGAAGAATTAGAGGTGCGGTTTGCCCCGTTTAAAAAAAGACGAGTTGTAGTCGAATCAGAAGAGACTGCGGATGAGGACGGAACCAAAACAACGAAGAAAAGGGTGTATGAAACATACTTAATTCATGATCCGGCAACCCAGAGAAAATTGATAAATGGTCCAAGGAATTGCCCAATCCAAAGAAAGGGGGAGTAAAAACGTGGGACCAATTGGACCGCTTAAGAAATATATATCAACTTCATCCCTGGGACGGAGTGCAAATTTTGACCAAAATGGTGCCAAAAACACAGGGAAGAAAATTGCACGACAAGGTAGAAGAAGCTTTGGGGCAGGATGAGCAAGATTTAGATGCAGGATGGGAGGCGATTAAACACTGGCTGCAAGCCTTCAGTCCACCTAAGACAGACTGGGGAAAAATTGCAGCCTGCCAACAGAGGAGGTCCTGGAGTATGACGAGCAGTTTAGATGCACGTGGCTAGAACATTCGGGTATGAATAATACGGATGAGGAAATGGATGAACAAGTGTTTGGACCCCTAAAAGCAGCTTTCATGGCAGGTCTAAAGCCAGAACTGTCCAAAATGCTTAAGGTAGTGTTACCGGACTGGGAAAGTAGAGGAACTATCTTTGCAGCATTGGTGGATCGATATAACCAATTAGATCGGGATATGGGAGCTAAAGTCTGAGCTGTAGAGGCTATGGGATGGAAATCCCAGGATTCCGATAAACAGTCATTAGGAAAATTACCCGGAAAATGTCATTATTGTGGGAAAGAAGGTCACTGGGCCAAGACGTGCAGGGCAAAACAGAAAGGTCGTGGCTGGGGAAGAGGACGCAGCCAGGGATACAATTCAGCCAACAATCCAGGCTTGTCACAAGATAACGACCTCATAGAAGCATTTAAGCGACTGACAATACAACAACAGAAGGAGTTATTTGGGATAGCAAAAAACGATTCGAGCCCACTCTGGCCCCCCTCCTCCCACTAACACAACAAAGGGGAGATGGGCTATATATAACTGTGAGGGTGGGCGATAAGGATGTGGACTGTCTTTTAGACACAGGGGCGGAATTAACATGCCTACCCCTACAATATGGAGACTTTTTGCCGTTGGATGGTAGGGCACATACAGCCTATGGAGTTGGGGGCCATAAAATGGAAATTAAAAGGACAACACTGGTATTTATAGGGCTGGGTCCACATGAACTAACCACGCCGGTCTGGAGAGACCCAGGAGATGAACCCCTTTTGGGAATGGACGTTCTAATCCAAGTAGATTCATCGTTGCATTTCAAGGATGGTCGGGTGACATAGACAATTAGAACTTTGAAGAAAGAAGAATTGAAGGAACACCCGATATGGGCTAAGGATCAGAACGATTGTGGCCTACTCCAGATGGAGCCTGCGTCATTTACAGGGACCAAGCCTCCATGCACTAAACAGTATCCCACCAGTCCAACTGCCATCGCGGGAATCTTACCGGTTATTCAGCAATTGGAGAAACAAGGGGTGCTTATTAAAACGCATAGCTCCTCCAATAGCCCCGTATGGCCGGTACAGAAATCTAATGAGACTTGGCGTTTGACTGTCGATTATAGGAAAGCTAACCAGTGTATTGATCAAAAAGCTCCTTTGGTCGCAGATCCCTCCACCATTTTTAATGCCCTCAAACCGGAACATAAATATTTCTCGGTTATAGATATGGCCAATGGATTTTGGTCAGTGCCTCTGGCACCGGAGGTTCGACAGTGGTTTGCTTTCACTGTCCAAGGACAACAGTATACTTGGACCCGGTTACCACAGGGTTTCCACAACAGCCCCACGGTTTTCCACATGGCTTTACAAAGCCATTTGCGAGAATTACCTCACCGGTCATCCACAGTCATCCAATATGTAGACGATATCCTGCTAGCTTCAAACACGGAAGACCAGCATGAACAAGATTTACGAGCTTTGCTGGATCACCTTCGGCTGAAAGGACATAAAGCCAGCATCGACAAAGCACAAATATCCCAAGAAGAGGTTGTATACCTGGGACAAAAGATTTCACAAGGAAAGAGAGAACTTACCCAGGATAGAACTGCAGCCATTCGGGGTGCTAAAAAACCCACCACTATTCAGGAACTAAGGTCTTTTTTGGGATTGTGTAAATTTAACAGAAATTGGATTGACTCCTTCACACAGCTTGCTGAGCCATTGAATGATATTTTAAAGGGGAAACGTGCCTCTAAAGAAGCCATCACCCTCACTAAAGAACAGCAAGAGGCCTTCCTGAGTTTGAAAAAGGCTTTGTGTTCGGCACCGGCTCTGGGAATCCCCGACAGTGGTAAGCCATTTACCCTGTTTGTCCATGAGAAAGAAGGATATATGACAGCTATACTGACTCAAGAACATGGGGATCGGCAAAGACCTATTGGCTATTATTCGGCAAAACTGGATGCGGTAGCCCTCGGATGGGGAAGTTGCCTAAGGGCCATGGAAGCTACATATCGAGCGGTAATGCTCACTGCGGGTCTAGTCCTCGACCAAAAGCTGATTGTCAAGTGTCCCCACACCGTACATGCTTTGCTGTCTATGACTAGAATGTCTCAGGTGACGGCAGCAAGATGGACCTGCTGGACAGCAGTTTTGGAAGCTCCTAATCTCCATATCGTCCGGGCCAGCCCGGTTAATCCCGCAACTATGCTCCCGATGTCAGAATCGAGGGAGCAAGAGGGGGCAGAATGTGAAGAGCATGTGGAGATTTTAAAAGAAACAGAAGAAGCAGCCTTCGCAGCAGAGGAGTCTCTGCACAACCCAGACCTCATCCTGTTTATATATGGTTCCTCCTTTGTTGACAATGGTACCAGAAAAGCAGGATGGGCAGTTACAACCTTATATGAGGTAGTGGCAAAAGGATGTTTACCCTCAGGAAAGTCAGCACAACAGGCCGAGTTACGGGCCCTGTCAGAAGCATGTCGAATAGCAGAAGGACAGACAGCTAATGTCTACACAGATTCGCGTTATGCTTTTGGAGTCGCTCACTACTTTGGTCTGTTATGGCGGAAAAGAGGATTCCTCACTGCTGCTGGTACACCTATCCGAAATGGAAAAGAAGTCCGAGACTTACTGGAGGCCATACAATTACCTCAGGAAGTGTCCATCCTGAAGTGTAAGGCCCATACCAAGGAAAATAACACAGAAGCTCAGGGAAATGCCCTAGCCGACCAGGCAGCTAAAGATGCCGCCTCACAAGGCGTTCCTCCAGAAGAACCAACACAGATGTGCAGATTGAAAGCACTCAGGACTCTGACACGAGACCTTCAAACAATGCAAGGCGAGTGCTCCCGAGAGGAAAAATGGACATGGATTGAGGCAGGAATTAAGCTGTGTGAAGATGGTGTCTGGAGACAAAGAGTTACCGACAAGCCAGTCGCGCCACAAGCGCTTATGCCTTTTTTAGCCCAACAGTTCCACTCGTGGGGACACTTGGCCTCACAACAGATGATGGCACGGTTCCAGAAAAGCTGGTGGGGTCGGGGATTTAAAAAACATGCCCAGCTGGTAACAGACCGCTGTGTGGTCTGCCAGAAAAATAATTCTGGACCCATCACGGTAATGCCCCAACTGAGGACCCCTGCCCTTGTCGGACCATTCCAGCATCTGCAGGTTGATTATATATCTCTTCCTTCATGCCAAGGATACACTAACATTCTTGTCATGGTCGACAGATTCTCTAGATGGGTAGAAGCTGTCCCAACTAAAAGAGCCACAGCCAATCACACTGCAAAGGTCTTGTGTAAGGATTACATTCCCCGATGGGGAGTCCCGAGTAGCATTGACTCAGATCAGGGAACACACTTCACAGGTGATGTCTGCCAAGAAGTCTGTAGGTTATTGAACATTACGTGGGATTTGCACTGTCCTTATCTTCCACAATCATCAGGACAAGCAGAACGAATGAATCGAACTCTGAAACAATGGCTTGCCAAATATCACCAAGAATAAAACACCATGGCCCCAGGCACTACCAATAGCGCTATGTAGCATTAGGGCAACCCCGAACAGAACTACAGGTCTAAGCCCATTTGAAATTATAACAAGAAGACCTATGTCGCTGCCATGATCTATCGATTTACGGAAAGCTGATGTTCACTTAATGAGTGACACTTTGTTATCATACTGTCAGAACTTAACCAATGCTATTAGTTCTGTTTCCCGACAGGTATCGGCAGCTTGGGGTAATCCACCCGAAGGAGGACACGACATCATATCGGGAGTCTGGGTGTATGTGAAAAAGTTGCATAAAGAACCTTTGGGTGCCAAGTGGGAGGGACCTTATCAAGTGTTATTGACCACCCAGGCAGCTGTTAAAGTCCAAGGAAAGAAAGCCTGGATCCACGCTTCACACGTTAAACGAGCACCCGTAACTGAAGCTGAAATCTAATAAGGACAATTACTTTTTAAATTTACTGCATTACTGATTGTAGGTATCCTAGGCATAGGCCTATTTCTTACTAGCCGACCTTCTGCACCAAAGGGAAATAGTAGGGTAGCAAGTGAATTACATGTAAATACCTTTTTATATATGTCATACATTTATGCCAAACAAGGTAACATTTCTAGTTGTTGGGTGTGTACGCATATTCCTATTCATTCAAAGGGAGGGATTCCCTTGAGGCCAGTTCCCTTGAATATCTCGGAAATGGCTGAGTGGATAATTAATCAAGACAAAACAGGCAATGCGTTTCAGGATACGGAAAACTGGGCACGTAAATGGAAGTCAGCAGGTTACAATCTGACTGCCTTTGAAGGGGGATACCAACCGTGCTACAATAATTCCAAACGGCCCCCATTTTTTGTTATCACTAATACAACAGGAATAGGAAGACCGGGGGAATCGGTCTGTCTGATTAGAAACATCAAAGGAGGCCAAAATATGCGGTATAGTAACTGCTCCCGGAATTATAACATAATCAAGCCACGGAACCGTCCAAACTGGGCCGATGTGGGAATTTTTAACGTAACGGGGATTCTGAATAAAACAGATGGAAAAGCCTGGACATGCCCCGGAGTGTTGCTGACAAAGAAACAGCAAACATTCATTGCATATAATGGCACCTATTGGGTGTGTGGCCACAAGGCCTACCCTTGGCTGCCCCAGAATTGGATGGGATCCTGCTATTTAGCCTACATTGTGCCTTCTATGTGTCATATAAAGTCACTGTCGGTACATTTACACCGTCCTAAGAGAGCTATCACAGAAACAGAGAGGTTCTTTGCCATTCTGATCCCTGGGTATGGGACCGCCAAACTGGCAAGGGAATCCATTAACATGGCATCCGTTGTGGAACGAGTAGCCAAATGATACCTCAGAGGCCCTAGTTAAAATCAATGCAGAAATGGTAGCAATCCGCACAGTAGCCCTACAGAATAGACTGGCCCTTGATTACATCCTGGCTGAAAAGGGAGGTACTTGCACCCGACTCGGAACTGAGTGTTGCACATATATCCCAGATAGCTCCGAAGAAATTACCCACTTAGCGGAGCATATCCAAAAGGAGGTAGAAAAACTTAAGCAACCCCCACCATTCACTTTGTGGAGTGGAGCCACTGAATGGCTAGGTTCAATAGGAACTTCATTGGTGGAAGGTTTAATTCTATTTGTTGTAATTGTTTTACTTTTATATTGTTTGTTTATGTTGATTAAATGTTGTTGCGACCAGGCGGCTGTAGCTGCTGTCCCACAGGTGAGACACCTTGCAGGTCCCAGCAGACCGTCTGTACATGGCACAGGAGTATGTTATGCTTAAGGGAAGGTTGTTTATTGGTTGAATTAAGATATTGATTTGGATTAAATTGGAATAAGGTTAATTAACCTACTAAAACCAGACTTCCATTGTGGCCACGATGGAACTCGGGTTGGTGTAAATTTGTGTGGAAGCTACTAGTCCGGACATGTGGCGAAACACATCAACAAATTTTAGAAGGAAACTCTATTAACATGTATGAAATTATTTTGTAGAATATTTAACCAGTGATACCTGATGTTTTATGATTCAGTTTGTGAAAGAATCAAAGGGTGCATTGATAGAAAATTCAAACAGGCTGCATTTAGACAGGCTGTGAAAATTCACAGACAACAAATCAGAGATGCTACGTGAGTGGTAGCATGTTGCATTAAGGCATCAATCAACTTGACATTTTAGGACCCTTGGGTAGCGAGCCAATTAAAAGGTTAAAAGACTATTAATTGAGCCAATAAGGTCAAAGAAGGCGAGTTCTTTTCTGTAAATTGATCCAGGTATAAGTACAGCCATTTTGACCATGTGGTATCAGAAGAACAAAGACCTGGCTTCAAGCCAAGAACTTGTTATTGCTCTCTGCCAAGATTAAAAAGTTAAAACTACAATCGGAGTTCGTATTTCAATGGAAATTAAGAGATCTAACAATCATACTAGATGCCTGTGCACTCACTGGACAAGACTCATTTTGACATCATCCTTGTAAAACATCTCTGCACCCTCTCCAGTGTCTCTATATCCTTTTTATAAAATGATAACCAGAACCATGCACAGTTTCAGGACTCCAAGTTTGATCTAACCAAGGTTTGATAAAATTTAGCATAACTTGTGAACAGCGAGGAGGTTATTGTTAGGCTTCAAGAAGACATAGACAGGCTGACGGATTGTGCGGACACATGGCAGATGAAATTTAGTTCAGAAAAGTGTAAAGTGATACATTTAGGTAGGAAGAATGAGGAGAGGCAATATATACTAAAGGGTACAATTCTAAAGGAGATGCATGAACAGAGAGACTTGGGGTATATGTGCACAAATCATTGAAACTGGCAGGTCAGATTGAAAAAGCAGTTAAAGAAAGCTTACGGGATCCTGGGCTTCATAAATAGATGCATAGCATTCAAAAGCAAGGAAGTTATGATGAACCTTTATAAAACACTGGTTCGGCCTCAACTGGAATATTGTGTCCAATTTGGGGCACCGCACTTTCGGAAGGATGTCAAAGCCTTAGAGAGAGTGCAGAAAAGATTACAAAAATGGTTCCAGGGATGAGGGACTGGAGAAGCTGGGGTTGTTCTCCTTCAAGCATAGAAAGCTGAGAGATTTAATAGAGATGTTCAAAATCATGAGGGTTCCAGACAGAGTAGATAGAGTGAAACTGTTCCCATTGGTGGAAGGGGCGAGAACCAAAGGACACAGATTTAATGTGATTGGCAGAAGAACCAAAGGCGACATGAGGGAAAACTTGTATATGCAGCAAGTGGTTAGGATCTGGAATGCACTGCCTGAGAGGGTGGTGGAGGCAGAATCAATCATGCTTTCAAAAGGGAATTGGATAAATACCAGATAAATGAAGGAAAACAATTTGCAGAGCTACAGGGAAAGGACAGGGGAGTGGGACTAGCTGAAGTGTTTTTGCAGAAAGTTGACACAGGCTCGATGGACCTTCTGTGCTGTAACCATTGTATGATTCTATGATTCTAACTTCTCTACTTTCCAATTCTATCCCTCTAGAAATAAACCCGAATGCTTAGTCTGCTTTTTTATGGCTTTATTAACCTGCGTTACTACTTTTAGTGAAATATGGGATCGATTGGAGGAACGGTAACATAGTGGTAATGTTACTTGACTAGTAATCCAGATGGCTGGACTAATAATCCAGAGACAAGAATTAAAATCTCACCATGGAAGCTGGGGAATTTAAATTCAGTTAATTAAATAGATCTGGAATAAAAGGCTAGTATCAGTAATGTTGACCATGTTACTGCCAGATTGTGGTAAAACCATATCTGGTTCTCTAATGTCCTTTCGGGAAGGAAATCTGCCACCTTTACCACCCAGTCTAGCCGATAGGTGACTCCGAACCCACTGCAATGTGGTTGATTCTTAACTGCCCTCTGAAATGGCCTAGCAAGCCAATCAAGGGAAATTAGGGATGGACAATAAATGCTGACCTTGTCAACAACACCCACATCCTGTGCACAAATATAAAAAATGTATTTGTACTCCAAGATCCCTTTGCTCCTCTACCCCATTTCGATTCATATTTTTCTCGGAATATGTGGCCTCCATTTTCTCTTACCAAAATGTAACACCTCACAGTTATTTATGCTGAAATTTATTTGCCAATTATATGTCCATTCTGCGAGTTTATTAATGTCTTTTGTAATTTGTTGCAGTCCTCCTCAGTATTGGGGTGGTCAGCAATTTAGAAATAGTGTTTTTGATTCCAAGTTCCATATCATTACTATAAGTTGTGAATACAGTGATCCAAGCACTGATCCTTGTGGGGCCCCACTTCTGCCATTCTGAATAGCTACCCTTTACCCCTACTCTCTGCTTTCTGTTTTTCAGCCAGCTCACTATCCATTCTGCTACTTGTTCTCCTGACCCCGCATTCTCTGACCATACTCATTGTCTATTATGTGGCACCTCACCAGAGATCCTTTGGAAATCTAGATATATTACATCTATTACATTACTCTTGTCTACTCTCTCTGTTACCTCTTCAAAGTATTCAGTGAGGTTGGCTAAGCAAGACTTTCTCTTTTGAAATCCATGCTAACTAGTCATTATTATATTTTTGGTTTTTTGATGTTCTACTTTCTCCTTAAGTAGAGATTCCATTATCTTTCCTATCACAGCTGTTAAGCTGACTGGGCTATAGTTCCCTGGACATATTCTATCTCCCTTCTTAAATATAGCGATAATGTTACCAATCTGCCAGTCCTAAAGCTATAGCTATAGCTTTTTCTAACAAATTGTGAAATGTGTGAAATAGTGCCCCTGCTATCTCTTCCCTAGGTTCTTTTAAAATGTGCGGGTGCAATCTGTCCGGACCTGTAGTTTTATTCTCCTTGAGTTTGATTAAATGCAGTTAAATCATTTCAAATCTCATCTTCCAATGCCATGTCCACCTGATCTGTAACCTTGGTAAATATTGAAGCAAAATAATTATTTAATATTTCTGCCATTTCACTACAGCTACTTGTGATTTTATCCTCTCCGTCCCCTAATGGCCCTATTCCCAATCCGACTGATCATTTTTTATTTATGTGCTTGCAGAGAATTTTACTATTTTGTTTTATGTTCCTTGATAATTTAATTTCATTGTTCCTCTTTGCCATTCTAATTGTTATTTTGACTTCTCTACTAATCTCGTCATATTCTCCCTTGTCATGTGCTTAGTGTATGCCTCATAGAATCATAGACGTTTACAGCACATAAGGAGGCCATTTCGCCCCATCGTGTCCGTGCCGGCCAACAAGAGGCTATCCAGCCAATCCCACTTTCCAGCTCTAGGTCCATAACCCTGTAGGTTACAACACTTCAAGTGCACATCCAAGTACTTTTTAAATGTGGTGTGGGTTTCTGCCTCTGCCTTTCAGGTGGTGAGTTCCAGACCCCCACAATCCTCTGCGTGAAGAAATTTCTCCTCAAATTCCCTCTAAACCTTCTACCAATTACTTTAAATTTATGCCCCCTGGTTGTTGGCATCCTGCGTGAGAGCACTATATCTGACTTGATTTACAATCAGCCACAAGGTCAATGCTGGATTCTTGGTGATAAAGGATATGGCCTCGCCACCTGGCTGATGATCCCCCCTGCGTGACACCCAAACCGAAGCCGAGAGGTGATACAATGAGAGCCAGAGAGCCACTCACAATATCATGGAGAAAACGATTAGAGTGCTGAAGCAGCGCTTTAGATGCCTGGACCACTCAGGAGGCGAGCTCCAATACCACTATGAGCAGGTAACTTAATTCGTGGTGGTGTGCTCCATGCTGCACAATTTGGTTATCAGGAGGGGACAAGAATTGCCAGAAGGGTCTGACAGTCAACCTCAGCAGAGAGAGAAGCGTGGAGACAAAGGAAAGCTATTTCACCACAGACTCGTTGGAGCCACACATCGAGGTACAGCCCAGTTGACAAAGGAACAGGCACAGACTTGAGTTTGCTTTTCAGTTGGACAGCCTAAGGGGAAGGACAGTTGGATTTCTGGTGTGCAAAAGAGCATTTTTGCAAGTATAAGAGAGACAGTTTTGGCTGCCATCTCTCTCTCTCCCCCCTCTTCTATGCCTGCTTGCAACGCACAAGGACGGAGCACTCCATCTGGGATGGAGAGAAGAAACACCAGAGAGCCTTGCTACTTCGACTGGGAAGCTGACCTTGAGACTGGACTTGAAGACCGAGAAGATACGCCTCATCAGGAGAAGTAGCAAGTAAGCCAGTGCGGTAATTGGTGAGCATTTATACCAGCCCATGCATCTTTAAGACCGCTGCATAATGTGAAAGGGTGTTGTGTGTCCCAACCAGGCCTTAGGGGTTTTAGTGGGGAGGTTTTTGCAAGGAACATAAGCGTATGCACATTCTGTTGGACAGATTTCAGTAGTGTAATTTTGAATCCAAGCAGGAGTGTTTTAAACATGGATACTTTGCGTTAGGGGCCGGTTTAGATGAGCCAGGGTGTGTACGGTACTGTCTTTGTTTGTATTACACAATCAGGATGTGTTTTTACTGGATGCAGGTGTGTACTTTAACTTGAATAAAAGCATTGTGATGGTGGAGACTGAAAAGATCTGTCTACGACTATATATTACTGTTCACGACTATAATTCCGGTGTCTAGAACTAGTGTGATTCGAAACCACCAGGGGCAAAACCACTTACAATATGGAAACCAAAACTGTACGCAGTATTCCAGGTGTGAGCTCATCAATACACTGTATAACTGTAGCAAGACTTCCCTGTTTTTATACTCCATCCCCTTTGCAATAAAGGCCAAGATTCCGTTGGCCTCCCTGATCACTTGCTGTACCTGCATACTAACCTTTTGTGTTTCATGCACAAGTACCCCCAGGTCCCGCAGTACTGCAGTACTTTGCAATTTTTCTCCATTTAAATAATAACTTGCCCTTTCATTTTTTTCTGCCAAAGTGCATGACCTCACACTTTCCAACATTATACTCCATCTGCCAATTTTTTTCCCACTCACTTAGCCTGTCTATGTCCTTTTCCAGATTTTTTGTGTCCTCCTCACACATTACTTTTCCTCCCACTTTGTATCATCAGCAAACTTGGCTACATTACACTCGGCCCCTTCTTCCAAGTCATTAATATAGATTACAAATAGTTGGGGTCCCAACACTGATCCCTGTGGCTCCTCACTAGTTACTGATTGCCAACAAGAGAATGAACCATTTATCCCAACTCTCTGTTTTCTGTTAGTTAGCCAATCCTCTATCCATGCTAATATATTACTCCCAACCTCATGAACTTTTATCTTGTTCAGTAACCTTTTATGTGGCACCTTGTCAAATGCCTTCTGGAAGTCCAAATGCACCACATTCACTGGTTCCCCTGTTCGTTACATCCTAAAAAATTCCAGCAAATTTGTCAAACATGACTTCCCCTTCATAAATCCATGCTGACTCTGCCTGACCGAATTATGCTTTTCCAAATGTCCTGCTACGCCTTCTTTAATAATGGATTCCAACATTTTCCCAACCACAGATGTTAGGCTAACTGGTCTATAGTTTCCTGCTTTTTATCTGCCTCCTTTTTTAAATAGGGGTGTTACATTTGCAGTTTTCCAATCTGCTGGGACCTCCCCAGAATTCAGGGAATTTTGGTAAATTACAACCAATGCATCCACTATCCCTGCCACGACAGCTCTTAAGACCCTAGGATGCAAGCCATTAGATCCAGAGGATTTATCTGCCTTGAGTCCAATTATCTTACTGAGTACCACCTCCGTAGTGATTGTGATTGTGTTAAGTTCCTCCGCCCCCCCTTTAGACCCTTGACTATCCACTGTTGGGATATTGTTTGTGTCCTCTACCGTAAAGACTGATATCAAATATTTGTTCAGAGTTTCTGCCATCTCCATGTTCCCCATTACTAATTCCCCAGTCTCATCCTCGAAGGGACCAACATTTACTTTAGCCACTCTTTTCCTTTTTACAGACCGATAGAAACTCTTGCTATCTATTTTTATAATTCATGCTAGTTTACTTTCAGTGGGCTAGACTTTCTACTTTTGTGCAAAAGTGTTGGTAGTTATTATGGGTTTTGAGATCGCCGGATTATTGCCTATTTTCAAAACCCCAACTTTATAAAATGGATGTTACCGCGAGCGATGTGAATTGGGTGTTAGCGGTAAGATGTTTGCCCTTAGCTGTAAAATGTCGGCGTCCATAGCAACGCCATGGCAATGTTCGTTTCTCATGTTTCAAGAGGTCAGGGGTCATCAATACATGCACAGAAGAGGAGAGAGAAAGAGAGGCAGCAGAGAGGAACTGAAAGCGTGTGTGGGTGTGTTGTGTGGTTGTTTTTCTGTTGTGGTTGGCAGGAGAGAGATTTACCAGCAGCAAAAATAATTGAATGCACAAATAACGTTGTTCACACTGAGATTTTTGGGAAAAAATTATAGGTAAATTGGAAGTGATGGAGAAGGCGACAGAGCACGCTGTGTAGACTGAGGATGCTGGCAAAAGTAGTGAGGTAGGAGAGGAACTATTGGGAGGACAAAAACGAGCATGGGAAGCCCACCCCAAAATTTTACCAGAAGATTTGGGATGACATAGCCGAGGTGGTTTCGTCGGCGATGAACGAGGTTCGTGAGGGCAACCAATGCCGAAAGGATGGGAGCAACCTTGTCGGATTCGCCAGAGTAAGTATTACATTTATTTACATGTACTTGCACATTTATATCATTTGAATTGTAAGTGTAATGAGTGATTAAAGCCAGATGTGATGTATTGCACTTATACCGGGAATGTTTTGCTCAAAGTCTGCGTTGACGGTGTACGTCTTCAGGTAAAGAATGATCATTTTCATAATAATGCTGATTATATCTGTTGGCTATGTATTGTATCAGTCTCTGTGACAGTACCTAGCAATGATCTCATGCAATGATCTCATGCCATGTGGTGCTGGTGTTACCTTTTACAGAAGAAGTTGTCGAAGAATAGGACCGAGCAGAGGCGAGCTGGTGACGGGTCACCAATTATCATCGAGCTCACCGACATCGAGAAGTGGGTGCTGGCACTAGTAGGGAGCCAACCCCTGTTGGCCACGCAAGCAGCAGCAGAACATAGTGCGATGCCACATTAATAAAATATACACCATTGCGTGATGTAAAGTCATTAGATGCCAACCCACTCATATCCAAACAATAATATATGATAGAGGATTGATTAAACTGTTATCTAAATAATGATGGCATCATGAAAATCATTGCAATGCAGAATTTGGTCATGGTCATGAAATGTGATGTCTGTGATGATTTAGGTAGCGGTAGTGCTTTTGTCATGCATATGCTGTGTGTTTGAATTACCTTGTGACCTCAGCACCCCCTTCTCCTCTAATAACCTAATTTATGTTTTGTAGCTCAGCCAGCAGCGCGGCCTCATGCAACATCACTGAGCCAAGAAGCTGAGGGTCCGGCGCCGGACTCACCGGAGGATCGTCCATCTGGTGCTGAGGACCCCCGATTCTCGCCCGTGGAGCTGCACGGTGCCATCTCCAAGGATGATAATGCCGACTTCGCCAAGCTCCATAATCCATTCAAAACCGATGACATCTAATGGTTCTACGGCCATGCCCACCTCCACCGTGGAGGTAGCGGGCCAAAGCACCTTGCAGCAGGGCATCCCAAGTGTCCCCATGATGGCGCTGACCGTGCAGAGGTTGGTTCGACGTAGCAGGACTGCTCCACGAGCGGCAGGTCTGAGCGGGGACATGGTAGACTTGTCCAGGAGGAGTGTTGAGATAGGTCAGCAGATCCTCCAGACAATGGGGGGCATATCACAAAGCTGGCCAGCATGTCCGCCACCATGACCGAGTATGTGCCACAGATGGCGGAGGCCCTGGAGGTGATAGCCAGGATCACTGGTGGCAGAGGGCTGCCAGTGGTCCCGGAGTGTGGCACTGCACCCCAAAATGCCCCACCTCATTGCCAACGACACTTGAGAGCCAGGAGGAAGGTTTTGTTTCTGGCTCGGTGGACGTTCCCTCCTCGGGACCGTCCACTCCCGTATCCGTCCAACCAGCAGATCTGCCGTCATCCCCACCAATGAAGCAGTGCCTGAGGAGCTCCTCGGCAAGGAGTCTTGAAGTCAGGAGGGGAAGGGGAAGAGGAAGGGGTAGAGGTGGGTAGAAGCCTGGGCGGAGGGGGAAGGAAAGTGAGGTACATGGCGGCAGAAGTTGTATTGGTCGCACTATTTTTATGTTGCGATTGTTATTTTGTTGGGAGTTTTGGGGAAGGAGGGTATCTTATTTTTTTGCATTTGAGTTCTATGATTATGAAGTTTTGTTTGAAATGTGAACACTTTTACGAATTATATAAATGTTCTCAATTTGTTGTGGGATGGGGTGGGGTGTTTTTACAGTTATAATTATGATTTTATACAAATGTTCTCATTAAATGTTTTTTATTTCAAATAATCTTGTTGCGCATTGCCTCAGATAAGACCGCTTCTCCCTGTAAGTGCGTGGGTTGTAAGTTCTCGTCCTCCTCAGCAGTCTGCCACCTCTTTGATTGGGCACATAATGCTCTTGAATATACCTTCTGCCATCTCTCGTCTGCAGCATGGGCGTAGTCATCAAGACAAGCTGAGAAATTACAGGCCCCATTACAATCACAATCAGTATTATACCTACTGTTCACAAACAATAAATTTACCTACTAAAACATCTAAAATAAATTCAAAGTGTCTACAGTATGATAAGATGTTTGTTCAGATGTTCAAATCACCTTCAAAGAACTGCACAGTATATCAAAACTCCCAAGAACTTGAAGCAGCATTTTATATGAACCGACCTCCGATTTACAACATGGCATCCTTACCGCTGGGTTTAATTCAGGTGAGAGCAACTTTTTCTCAGCAGTTTTTACGGCGGGTGATATTTTCGGCGATATGTGGATGAGGTGCCAAAAGAAACGCTCGCCGATATTATGGCCATTAGTTTTGCCCATTCTGTTCTTTACGGCATAAAAAAGTGGGCGGGCGGTATTATTAATTCTCAGCGTTAACTAAATGTCGAAAGTAACGCTGGGCGATAAGTGAGCAATACATTGCCGTTAGTTTCTATTTTGTTGCTAAATGGGCGATAACTAGGCGTTGTACCTCATCTCAGCGTTAAAATGGATGTTAAGTGGGCGGTATCGATGCAAAAAAAGGTTCTGTGCTGGGGCCCCAGCTGTTTACACTGTACATTAATGATTTAGACGAGGGGATTAAATGTAGTATCTCCAAATTTGCGGATGACACTAAGTTGGGTGGCAGTGTGAGCTGCGAGGAGGATGCTATGAGGCTGCAGAGTGACTTGGATAGGTTAGGTGAGTGGGCAAATGAATGGCAGATGAAGTATAATGTGGATAAATGTGAGGTTATCCACTTTGGTGGTAAAAACAGAGAGACAGACTATTATCTGAATGGTGACAGATTAGGAAAAGGGAAGGTGCAACGAGACCTGGGTGTCATGGTACATCAGTCATTGAAGGTTAGCATGCAGGTACAGCAGGCGGTTAAGAAAGCAAATGGCATGTTGGCCTTCATAGCGAGGGGATTTGAGTACAGGGGCAGGGAGGTGTTGCTACAGTTGTACAGGGCCTTGGTGAGGCCACACCTGGAGTATTGTGTGCAGTTTTGGTCTCCTAATTTGAGGAAGGACATTCTTGCTATTGAGGGAGTGCAGCGAAGATTCACCAGACTGATTCCCGGGATGGTGGGACTGACCTATCAAGAAAGACATGGATCAACTGGGCTTGTATTCACTGGAGTTCAGAAGAATGAGAGGGGACCTCATAGAAACGTTTAAAATTCTGACGGGTTTAGACAGGTTAGATGCAGGAAGAATGTTCCCAATGTTGGGGAAGTCCAGAACCAGGGGACACAGTCTAAGGATAAGGGGTAAGCCATTTAGGACCGAGATGAGGAGAAACTTCTTCACCCAGAGAGTGGTGAACCTGTGGAATTCTCTAACACAGAAAGTAGTTGAGGCCAATTCACTAAATATATTCAAAAGGGAGTTAGATGAAGTCCTTACTACTCGGGGGATCAAGGGGTATGGCGAGAAAGCAGGAAGGGGGTACTGAAGTTTCATGTTCAGCCATGAACTCATTGAATGGCGGTGCAGGATAGAAGGGCTGAATGGCCTGCTTCTGCACCTATTTTCTATGTTTCTATGTTTCTATGATAGTCTAGGCCATAGTCTATCTTCCCTTTATTAATCATTTTTTCTGGTCATTTTGTGCTGGTTTTTCGAAGCTTCCCAATCTTCTGTCCTCCCATTAGTTTTGGCCACTTTGTATGCCCTTGTTTTTAATTGGATACAGTCCTTTATTTCTTTAATTAGCCAAGGATGGCTATCTTTTCTATTACACCCTTTTCTTCTCACTGGAATATATTTTTCTTGAGAGTTGTGAAACATCTCCTTAAATGTACGCCACTGTTCATCAACCGTCATACACTTTAATCTATTTTCCCAATCCACTTTAGCCAACTCTGCCCTCATACCTTCACAGTCTCTTTTATTTAAGCTTAGTGCGCTGGTTTGAGATCCAACTTTCTCATCCTCCATCTGAATTTGAAATTCTACCATGCTATGATCATTTATTCCAAGAGGATACTTTCCTAGGAGATTTTTTTTTAATCCTGTCTCATTACACAGGACCAGATCCAAAATAGCCTGCCCCCTGGTCCGTTACATACAGCTCAAGGAACCGTCTCTTATGCACTCTATGAACTCTTCTTCAAGACTACCCTGACCAATTTGATTTGTCCAATTAATATGGAGGTTAAAATCACCCATTATTATTGCTGTTCCCTTTTTACAAGCTCCCACTATATCCTGGTTAATACTCCAACCAACAGAGTTGCTACTGTTAGGGGGCCTATAGACTACACCAGCCAGTGACATTTTCCCCTTATTATTCCTTATCTCCAGCCAAACTCTTTCAACATCCTGATCATTTGAGCCAATATCATTTCTCACTATTGCAATTATTCCACCCTTTATCAATAGAGCTACCCCAACTCCTTTTCCTTTCTGTCTGTCCTTCCGGATTGTCAAATACCCCTGAATATTTAATTCCCAGGCCTGGTCACATTGCAACCATGTCTCTGTAATGGCAATCAGATCACACCCATTTTTATCTATTTGTGCTGTCAACTCATCTATTTTGTTACGAATGCTACGTGCATTTAGACAAAGTGCCTTTAAATTAATTTTTTTACCCTTTTGTCCTGCTTGTTTCCTCTCTCCTTCAAACTCATTTTCTTTGTTTTTGCTTTCTAATTCCAGCTTTACTCCCCTCGCTACTGAATCTATTTTCAGGTTCCCATCCCCCTGTCAAGCTAGTTTAAACCCTCCCCAACAGCACTAGCAACCCACCGCCCCCCCCCCCCCACCGCGAGAATATTATTGGTCTCGGCTCTATTGAGGTGCAACCAGTTCGGCTTGTACAGGTCCCACCTCCCCCAGAAGTGGTCCCAATGCCTTTATTAGAACCCGAGGTTTCAGGCCATCAGGACCAGGGGACTTGTCCACTTTAGTCCCATTTGTTTGCCTAGTACATTTTCTCTCGTGACAGTGATTGTTTTAAGTTCCTTCCCCCCTCCGACCCCCCCCCGCCAATAGCCCCTTTATTATCAATTATTAGGATTATAGTGTCTACTACCGTGATGACCGATACAAAATATTTGTTCAAAGTCTTCGCCATTTCCCGGTTTCCCATTATTAATTCCCCAGTCTCATCCTCCAAGGGACAAATGTTTACTTTAGCTACTCACTTCATTTTTTTTTACCTGTAGAAGCTCTTACCATCTGTTTTTATATTTCTTGCCAATTTACTCTCATAAGTTATCTTCTCTCTATCAATTTTTTAGTCGTCCTTTACTGGTTTTAAAAAATTTCCCAATTCTCTGGTCTTCCATTGTTCTTCCAAAATTGTATGCCTTTATTTTCAATTTGATACCATCCTTTACTTCCTTGTTTAGCCACAGAGTTATGAAATATCTCCTTAAATGTTTGCCACTGCTTTTCTACAGTCTTACCTTTTAATATATTTTTCCAGTCCGCTTTAACCAACCTTTGTAATTACCTTTATTTAAGTTCAAGACACTAGTATAATTGAAATCAATGTGAAACCGGGGGAAAACTTTCCACTGACTGGAGACATACCTAGCACAAAGGAAAATGGTTGTGGTTGTTGGAGGCCAATCATCTCAGCCACAGGACATCGTTGTCAGAGTTTCGCAAGTCAGGGTCCTCAGCCCAACACATGAGGCAAGACCTGGATGACAATCAGGCATGGGCTGATAATGGCAAGAAATATTATGCCACACAAGTGCCACACCATCCTAACTTGGAAATATATTGCTGTTCCTTCATTGTTGCTGGATCAATGCCCTGGAACTCCCTCCCTAACAGCACTATGGGAGTACCTTCACACAAGGAATGCAGCGGTTCAAAAAGGCAGCTTACTATTACCTTCGCAAGGACAATTACGGATGGGCAATAACATCTGGCCTTGCCACGATGCCCACATCCCAGACAAAATAAACTATCCCTCCTCATCCTTCCTGATCTTTCAGCAGCCTTTGACATGGTCGACCACACCACCACCTCCAACATCTCTCGGTTATCAACCAGCTGGGTGGGACTGTTCTCGCCTGGTTCCATTCTTATCTATCTAATCGTAGCCAGAGAATCATCTTCAATGGCTTCACTTCCAGCTCCCGCATAATTACCGCTGGTGTCTCCAAGGATCTATCCTTGGCCTCCTCCTATTTATCATCTGCATGTTGCCCCTTGGCGACATCATCTGAAAACACAGCATCAGTTTCCACATGTATGCTAACAACATATCTCACCACCACGTCTCTCGATCCCTCCACTGTCTCTAAATTGTCAGATCGTTTGTCCGCCCTCCAGTACTGGATGAGCAGAAATTTCCTCCAACTAAATATTGGGAAGACATTGTTTTCGGTCCCTGTCACAAACTCCAGTCCCTAGGCACCGATCCCTTTCCTCTCCCTCGTATATGTCTTTGGCTGAACCAGACTGTTTGCAACCTTGCTGTCATATTTGACCTTGAAATGATTTTCTACCCACATATTCATGCCGGCACTAAGACCGCCTATTTCCACTTCCGTAACATCTGCCCTTGCCTCAGCTCATCCGCTGCTGAAACCCTCATCGTTACCTTTGTTACATCTAGACTTGACTATTCCAACACATTCCTGGCTGGCCTCCCATGTTTTACCCTGCATAAACTTAAGCTAATTCAAAACTCCGCTGCCCATGCTGTGATGTATGTAGCACTCAAATCACTGACTCCACACAGTCTGGTGTTGTAGTAACTGCTTTGACCTTGGTCCTTTATTGTGTCACTCCAGAGTGCCCCTCAGGTGTGGTGGGCAGCCTTTTATACTCTGTCTCGCAGGTTCTTTCGGGTCTCCCACCACAGTGTCCCTTGTGGCGCACCATTGTAACTATACATTTAATGTACATGGACATACATAACATCTCACTCACCCCCCCCCCCCAAGTTCCAAAAGCAAATTGCCGGTAACCTTGACCTTGTTCGTCCTGGTTGATTTGTGAGTGTGAGTCCATGACCATCCACTTCCCTCTTCCCCCCATGTAGAGATTATGCTTGCGATCCGGTGCAAGCATGTGGTATTTGCAGTCCTTACATGGGTGATACAAATACACAAACATAATCTCCAGTAGAAAGCAGGTATACATGGACAGTACATTTGTATGATACATATAGATGCGTTGAAGAGTTATATCAAAAGGTTGCAGGTACACTGAACAGTTATTTAATCCCAGCTCCACTGGGTGAGGTACGGTGGTGGCATACAGCCCCTTTTTGCCCGAGGTAATGGGCTGCGCTGAGACAGGGTATCGCAACTAGTGCATTGCCTCTGTTCTCAGAAAACAGTTGCCTTTGCGGCTTGTCTGCAGCCGCTGAACAATTGCATAAATCACATAAAATCAGAAATCACATTAATCCATGAGTCATGTTAGTCACAGATCCATTAACCCTTTTAACTGTGCATTGTGATATTAATTCTTTTCACCATTCATATCAATCATTTTAATCACAGTAATCATTTTAGCATCAAAATTTTAAATAAATCACGTCATCATACAAATCACAGTAATCATTTTGACTCATTCTTGCCCTTACAAAAGTCACTTTGTGGGGACCGCCAATGGTGTAAAGCCCCTTTAAGGCTTCTGGGTACATTTCCCTTTTAAGACGCCATTTTGTTTTTCCCACGAGGTTTCTACTGGGCGCCGCCATTTTAGGTGCTCTGCTGGCGCCTGCCTGCCTCTCTCTGCAGAACTCTGCTGTGCTGCTGCCTGCTCTCCCTCTCTCTCGCGAGCCACCACACTCTGAATGCACCCGGGAGCCGCAACGCACTGGCCCCCGCACTGTCGCATCCTCCGGGAGCCGCCACACGCACACACATCCTCCGGAGCCGACCTCCTCACTGCCGCAGCCGATCCTGGACAAGCCCCACTCCTCGGAGCACCGGCCTTCACGACGTTGCCGAGCGAGTCCTGCTCCTGAAACTGCTGATTCACCGCTCCTCCCGCTGCACACCCTGCGAACGGCCGCCTCTGCCTACTGGCCGACGGTGCCTGCTGGAGCAGCCCGTCGAAGCCCTTCTCTCCTCTCTAGCTCGGTCGGTGCTGCTGCTGGTTCCAGCGCCTCTTTCTCACTCTCAGACTTTGCAGGGGAGAGTCGACGACGCCGCTGCTTTGCCCAACCCCACATATGCTTCCTTCCGATCCGAAGGTGGAGGCCCGCTCTGCCTGTGAACACGGGGGACAGTGGTCTGTGGAGGAATGAAGTCTTCCCAGCTCCTACGGACCTTCCCCATCCATCTCCTGCCGAGTAGCGTCGGCCCATCGCCTGCAATGATCCACAAAGGTAAACCGTGCGTCTCGCCACCGTGAGATACCTGCACATCCGCTCTGCCAAGAACAGGTATCAGTTCCTTGGTGTAGGTGCGCAGCTTCGCTGTGACCGGGACCAGCTTGGGTCGTGCAGCTGGGTTGATCCACAGTTTATCAAAAGTTTCCTAACTCGTCAGCGACTGACCCAACCCCGTGTCCACTTCCATACTCACTGGGACTCCGTAAACATTGACTTCCATAATCACTGGGGCCGAATCGTCGGTACACGTATACAGTCCAAATGCATCATCTTCTTCTACCTGGGGCTGGGATGCCGTCGAACCAAACCACAATGCTCCTCACTGGATAGCAGATCATCTACCATCTCCTCAGGCACACAGTGAGTCGTGTTACTTTTGCACAAAAGCTGAAGTTGGTCTTTCGTGTGGCAGGTATTGCACGTATACTCCGCAAACCTGCACCGGTGAGCCCCATGGCTTCCTCCGCAGCACCAGCATGGTGCTACTCGATTAGCCCCCCTCGGCAGACTCTGAGTTCCAGGACCCTGAGGTCCGTGCTCTCTGCCCTGGGCAGAACCACGTTCTGCAGTTTTGTCCGTGACGGACGCTATCCTGTGAATAGTACCTGCCCGGTCCGAGACCGTGTGGATCATCTGCTTGGTGCTGAAAATCGAGGTCATAAATGCCCGGCTGATGTTGATGGCTTGCTGCAGGCTGACTGTAGGTTCAGTAGATAGCAGCTTGTGAAGGAGACCCTCATGGCCAATCCCCATAACAAAGACGTCTCACAATGCCTCGTCAAGGTGTGTGCCAAAATCGCATGGCGCCGCAAGTCTCCTGATGTCCGCAGCATATTTTGTGACATCCTGGCCCTCAGGTCTGCAGTGGTGGTATAATTTGTGCCTGGCTGTGAAGATGCTCTCCTTCGGTTTCAGTTGGTTATGAATCTGTTCAATCAGCTGCTCATATGACTTGTCCTTGGCACTCGCGGGTGCCAGCAAATCCCTGACGAGACGGTAAACCTCATCGCCACAACTGGACAGCAATATCGCCTTACGCTTCTCTATCAGTGCATTCGTGTTCCCTGTCAGGTCGATGATTGCGATTTCCATAAAGGCATCGCAATCATTACCCTCTGTGAAATCCTTCAGCGTGCCCAAAGTAGCCATGGTTGCGTGAAGAGCTTGTCCGTGTCCTCGTCGCCAATTTGTGATGTATGTAGCACTCAAATCACTGACTCCACACAGTCTGGTGTTGTAATAACTGCTGTGACCTTGATCTTTTATTGTCCAACTCTAGAGTGCCCTCAGGTGTGGTGGGCAGCCTTTTATACTCTGTCTCGCAGGTAATTTCGGGTCTCCCACCACAGTGCTCCTTGTGGCGCACCATTGTAACTGTACACTTAATGTACATGGACAATACATAACACATGTCCTAACTCGCAACAAGTCCCGTTCAACCATGATCTCTGTGTTCGCTGACCTACATCGCCTCCCAGTTAAGCAACCCCTTGATTTCAATATTCTCATCCTTGTTTTATAATCACTCCATTTCCTCCCCTCTCCATTTCTATGTAATCTCATCCAGCCCTACAACCCTCCGAGATATCTGCGCTAATGTAATTCTGCCCTCTTGAGCACCCTGATTTTAATCGCTCCACCATTGGTGGCCGTGCTTTCAGCTGCCAAGGTCCTAAGCTCTGGAACTCCCTCCCTAAACCCCTCTGCCTCTCTACATACATCTCTTTCCTCCTTTAAGATGGTCATTAAAATCTACCTCTTTGACCAAGCTTTTGGTTATCTGCCCTAATATCTCCTTATGTGGCTCGGTGTCAAATTTTGTTTTATATTGTTTCTGTGAAGCGCCTTGGGACGTTTTACTACTTTAAAGGTGCTATATAAATAGAAATTGGATCCAGCTCCTGGACACAATACTTGAGCAATCTCCTCCTTCTTGTGCTCAGCCTTGAAGGCCTCCTGTGGGTAAAGGACTTCATGTTGGCTTTGAACCCCCAGGACTAAGGCCTCAATGCCGTATCTCAAAATCTTCTTGTGATTTCTGGCTGTTGGGCCATGGCTCTCTCCACAATGACAATGCGGTGCTTCTGCAGCAAAGAACCTCCCCTTTAAGCAGTGCAGTGAGCTTAGGCCAAACTTTATTGGCCGGTAGACTGTACCCCATATTGGCTCCCTGTTGGGTGCTAAGGCAATCAGTAGTGTGTTTAGCCCTGAGATCAGCGCTGCAATCATTATAGTGAACAGGTAGCACAAATTTTTCCTGCTGCCTGTACTACTTTGAACGGGAGCAGGCAAATTGTGCTGGATGATGCCCCCACCTATTTCCAGACCTTATCCAATTTCTGGGCCAGATTTTAAGAGATGTTACAGAATTTTTTTATTCAGTTGACGTTCATGCAGATGAGGGAACATTGGTGCATCAATGATGAATTTTTAAATTTAATTTATGTCCAGACTATTAAAAGTAATTTCGAAAACAGAACATGTCAATGCTCAATTTATGGAGCTAATTACAATTTTGGTTTCAGTATTAAGAATAAATTAATTATTATGCACAGCACATGAAGTAAATTAATATCTTATTACTTCTTCAACTTATAAAAGTTGATTACTTTAATAAAATTGTTGAACTTAAGATATAAAGGACAGACAGAGGTTTTTTTTACATGAAGGGTCAAGGGAATCCATGGGAGTAAATATGAATGTTGAGAAATGATTCATGAATTTCTGTGTTAATCTAATAACTAGTAATACTTCTAACCCTCTCATTTTGGGAATTATAGAACGATTTCCTCATTACAACCTAAAATGCATATATTGTTTATCATTATCATCCGTCCAATTCATCACACAATTTCTTTGTTTCCTTGTGAACATTAATTATTTTTGGCCTATGATCTTTCTTTCTCAATCAGTGAAAGTCGAAGATCCGAATGACTCATGGTTTAGTAGGACCAGGCATGTTTAGCCAGGACTGAATTGACTTGTTAAAAAACGGTTGGTGGAGCAACTAATTGTGCACTATCATAAGTGCTGTAATCATACACCATGGGTTCTCCTCCTCAGTTACCACATACGAGTTTCCTAATTGAAGCAAAGCAATCTAAATAAAGCCAGTGGCAAATTAAAGTGAGGCACATTGGGCACAGCTAGACACCAAGGGATAAATCTCCATCTTCACCACATGGATGGTAATCTGGTGGAGTGGGTCAATTGCCATTCACAGAAACCTCCTGATTCTCTTTTCTTTGATTTCAACAGATTATCGGCCATGAGATTAAGGTGAAATTTTACCCGAAAGGTTGGCTCGCTTTAAAATATGCTGACTACACCCTTCCCCATGCGTTCAGGAATATCAGTAGTCAAACTGTTGGTTTTCACTCGTGGAATTGTTGGGGCAGCATTGAGTAACTGTGTTCATTTTTCTTACCTCTCCTAGACTGACCCTGTGGAGGATCCTTGAAGTGGCAGTCAAAATTCTACTGCAGGTAGTTTATTATTTCCACAAATATAATCAAGACTTTGGCCTTTTTATTGTGTACAAATGTAAATAAAATTTACTCTGCAGCATGAACCCTTGATAATAAAAGGTTCTGTTGTGAGAGAAAGCCATGGACAGTCCCTTGGGTTTGGAGTAGAATGTACTATTGTGTAGGCCCTAAGGTAAAGGATTTTCTGCATTAAACATCCTTGTAAGAGGTTATATGTGAAAACATGAAGTTATTTTATTCATTCATGGGATGTGGGCATCACTGGCAAAGTCTGCATTTAATGCCAATCGGTAATTGCCCTTGAAAAGGTGGTGGTGATCCCCCTTCTTGAACTGTTGCAGTCCGTGTATACTTCTTTGTAGCGCTTTCATGCAACTGAGTGGTCTGCTAGGTCATTTCAGAGGGCAGTTAAGATTTAACCACATTACTGTGGGTCTGGAGTCACATATACATTAGATCAGGTAAGGATGTCAGATTTCCTTCCTCAAAGGATAGGTTTTTAACACAATCCGGTAGTTTCAGATCATCAATATTGATACAAGTTTTGTATTCCAGATTTATTTCATTAACTGAATGTAAATTCCTAAGCTGCTATTTTTTTTTTATTAGTTCATGGGATGTGAGCATCGCTGGCAAGGCCGGCATTTATTGCCTATCCCTAATTGCCCTTGTCCTTCTAGGTGGTAGAGGTCACGGTTTTGGGAGGTGCTGTTGAAGAAGTCTTGCGGAGTTGCTGCAATGCATCTTGTCGATGGTAGACACAGCAGCCACGGTACGCCAATGGTGGATGGAGTGAATGTTTAAGGTGATGGATGAGGTGCCAATTAAGTGGACTACTTTTCCTGGATGGTGTCGAGCTTCTTGAGTGTTGTTGCAGCTGCACTCATCCAGGCAAGTGAAGAGTATTCTATCACACTCCTGACTCGTACCTTGTAGATGGTTGAAAGGCTTTGGGGAGTCAGGAGGTGAGACACTCGCCACAGAATACCCAGCCTTTGACCAAATTATGTGACTGGTCCAGTTAAGTTTCTAGTCAATGGTAATGCACAGGATGTTGATGTTGAGGGATTTGGCGATGGTAATGTCATTGAATGTCACGGGGCGGTGGTTTGATGCTCGCTTGTTAAAGATAGTAATTGCCTGGCACTTGTCTGGCACAAATGTTACTGTCATGTATCTTACATTATTATATATCACTGTATCCGAACATGCTATACATGACTGTGATAGAGTATTCAAATAGGCTCATTTAGACAGACTGTGAAAATTCACAGACCCCCAAGTCAAGGCTGCTACATGAAGTTCGGCATGTTGCATTAACTCATCAATCAACTTGACATTTTCGGACCTTGGGTAGCGAGCCAATAAAACGTTAAAAGACTTTCAATTGAGCCAAAAAGGTCAAAGAAGGCGAGTTATTTTCTGTAAATTGATCCAGGTATAAAGTACAGCCATTTTGACCATGTGTCTCAGTAAGAACAAAGACCTGGCTTGAAGCCAAGCAGTATGTTGCTCTCTGCCGAGATTAAAAAGTTAAAGCTACCATCGGAGTTCGTATTTCATTGGGAATTAAGAGATCGAACAATTTTGGCACTGCGAACAGGATCACTGAGGAAAGAAACTGGTTTTTGGACATCAGACCTACATTTTGAGGTAAGGACTCCTCTTTTTAAAAAAAAGTCCTCGGTCAAAAGTCTAAATTCGCCTCTCCTTCTACGCGATTCCGAAAGCCTCCGGTTTGCGAACCCTCCGGTTGGTAGTCGGCTCGAGGTCTCATAGACGTATAAACTTCGGCGGTGTGTTAGTTAATTAATCACCGACCTATTGATCGGCTAGCAAGCCTACGACTCGAGACCCCAGTAAAGAACTTAGTAAAGAAATGGCAGCAGGAGACAAGAACAAAGAATTGCCTACAACTGTTAAAGGTGGGCAGGCACCACCTCAAGTTTCACTAGATTTAATTCTCGAACAGTTGAAAGAATATATAGAGCAACAATTCAACTTATCTAAAACCTGTATTAAGATCGAACAAAAGTACGGAACCTCCAAAGGACAATGGTCCTTGGATGAGATTAAAAGGGTCTGGGGAAAAATGACCCGTATGAAAAATAAAGAGCGAACTAGATGGTCCCTAGCGGTTATGGGACAGATTCGAAACCAGAATGAAATTATAATGCATTCCCAACATGATCGAGAACTGACCAGTACAAAGGATCAATTGCAAGCAGTTTGTGCACAGCTGCGACAGAAAAAGCTTGAACTTGAAAAGCTGGAAGCGGAAGTTAAAGATCTTAAAGGTGAAATTAAAGAATGGAAAAAATCATTAGGTCAAGAGACAGTAATAGGAAAAGGAAAATGTATTGATCAATTCCCAGGGTACCCATGTTTGGATAAATTAAAAGCTCAAATCCGAAGACACGACCAAGGAACAGATACGGATTCTGAATCCTCCGACAATACAGTGTCGGAGGATGATGAAGAATTAGGGGTGCGCTTTGCCCCGTTTAAAAAAAGACGAGTTGTAGTCAAATCAGAAGAGACTGCGGATGAGGGCGGAACCAAAAAAACAAAGAGAAGGGTGTATGCAGAATACTTAGTTCATGCTCCGGCAGACCCAGAGAAAATTGATAAATGGTCCAAGGAATTGCCCAATCCAAAGAAAGGGGGAGTAAAAATGTGGGACCAATAGGACTGCTTAAGAAATATATATCAACTTCATCCCTGGGACGGAGTGCAAATTTTGACCATAATGGTGCCAAAAACACAGGGAAGAAAATTGCACGACAAGGTAGATGAAGCTTTGGGGCAGAATGAGCAAGAATTAGACGCAGGATGGGAGGCGATTAAACACTGGCTGCAAGCCTTCAGTCCAGCTAAGACAGACTGGGGAAAAATTGCAGCCTGCCAACAGAAAGGAACAGAGGAGGTCCTGGAGTATGACGAGCGGTTTAGATGCACGTGGCTAGAACATTCGGGTATGAATAATACGGATGAGGAAATGGATGAACAAGTGTTTGGACCCCTGAAAGCAGCTTTCGTGGCAGGTCGAAAGCCAGAACTGTCCAAAATGCTTAAGGTAGTGTTACCGGACTGGGAAGGCAGAGGAACTACCTTTGCAGCATTGGTGGATCGATGTAACCAATTAGATCGGGATATGGGAGCTAAAGTCCGAGCTGTACAGGCTGTGGGATGGAAATCCCAGGATTCCAATAAACAGTCATTCGGAAAATTACCCAGAAAATGTCATTATTGTGGGAAAGAAGGTCACTGGGCCAAGACGTGCAGGGCAAAACAGAAAGGTCGTGGCTGGGGAAGAGGACGCAGCCAGGGATGCAATTCAGCCAACAAGCCAGGCTTGTCACAAGATAACGACCTCATAGAAGCATTTAAGCGACTGACAATACAACAACAGAAGGAGTTATTTGGGATAGCAAAAAACGATTAGAGCCCACACTGGCACCCCTCCTCGCACTAATACAACAAAGGGGAGATGGGATATATATAACTGTGAGGGTGGGCGATAAGGATGTGGACTGTCTTTTAGACACAGGGGCGGAATTAACATGGTTACCCCTACAATATGGAGACTTTTTGCCGTTGGATGGTGGGGCACGTACAGCCTATGGAGTTGGGGGCCATAAAATGGAAATTAAAAGGACAACACGGGTACTTATAGGGCTGGGTCCACATGAACTAACCACGCCGGTCTGCATAGGCCCAGTAGATCAACCCCTTTTGGGAATGGACATTCTAATCCAAATAGATTCATCGTTGCATTTCGAGGATGGTCGGGTGACATGGTCAATTAGAACTTTGAAGATAGAAGAATTGAAGGAACACCCAATATGGACTAAAGATAAGAACGATTGTGGCCTACTCCAGATGGAGCCTGCGTCATTTACAGGGACCAAGCCTCCATGCACTAAACAGTATCCCATCAGTCCAACTGCCATCGCAGGAATCTTACCGGTTATTCAGCAATTGGAGAAACAAGGGGTGCTGATTAAAACGCATAGCTCCTCCAATAGCCCCGTGTGGCCAGTACAGAAATCTAATGAGACTTGGCGTTTGACTGTCGATTATAGGAAAGCTAACCAGTGTATTGATCACAAAGCTCCTTTGGTCGCAGATCCCTCCACCATTTTTAATGCCCTCAAACCGGAACATAAATATTTCTCAGTCATAGATATGGCCAACGGATTTTGGTCGGTGCCTCCTGCACCGGAGGTTCGACAGTGGTTTGCTTTCACGGTCCAAGGACAACAGTATACTTGGACCCGGTTACCGCAGGGTTTCCACAACAGCCCTACCGTATTCCACATGGCTTTACAAAGCCATTTGCGAGAATTACCTCCCCTGTCATCCACAGTCATCCAATATGTAGACGATATCCTGCTAGCTTCAAACACGGAGGAACAGCATTAACAAGATTTACGAGCTTTGCTGGATCACCTTAGGCTGAAAGGACATAAAGCCAGCATCGACAAAGCACAAATATCCCAAGAAGAGGTTGTATGCCTGGGACAAAAGATTTCACAAGGAAAGAGAGAACTTACCCAGGACAGAACTGCAGCCATTCAGGCTGCAAAAAAACCCACCACTTTTCAGGAACTAAGGTCTTTTTTGGGATTGTGTAACTTTAACAGAAATTGGATTGACTCCTTGACACAGCTTGCTCAGCCATTGAATGATATTTTAAAGGGGAAACGTGCCTCTAAAGAAGCCATCACTCTCACTAAAGAACAGCAAGAGGCCTTCCTGAGTTTGAAAAAGATTTTGTGTTCAGCACCGGCTCTGGGAATCCCCGACAGTGGTAAGTCATTTGCTCTGTTTGTTCATGAGAAAGAAGGATATATGACAGCTATAATGACACAAGAACATGGGGATCGGCAAAGACCCATTGGCTATTATTCGGCAAAACTGGATGCGGTAGCCCTCGGATGGGGAAGTTGCCTAAGGGCCATGGAAGCTACATGTCGAGCGGTAATGATCACTGCGGGTCTAGTCCTCGACCAAAAGCTGATTGTCAAGTGTCCCCACACCGTACACGCTTTGCTTTTTATGAATAGAATGTCTCAGGTGACAGCAGCAAGGTGGACCCGCTGGACAGCAGTTTTGGAAGCTCCTAATCTCCATATCGTCCGGGCCAGCCCGGTTAATCCCGCAACTATGCTCCCGATGTCAGAATCGAGGGAGCAAGAGCGGGGAGAATGTGAAGAGCATGACTGCGTGGAGATTTTAAAAGAAACAGAAGAAGCCTCTGCACAACCCAGACCTCATCCTGTTTACAGATGGTTCCTCCTTTGTTGACAATGGTACCAGAAAAGCAGGATGGGCAGTTACAACCTTATATGAGGTAGTGGCAAAAGGACGTTTACCCTCAGGAAAGTCAGCACAACAGGCCGAGTTACGGGCCCTGTCAGAAGCATGTCGAATAGCAGAAGGACAGACAGCTAATGTCTACACAGATTCGCGTTATGCTTTTGGAGTTGCTCACGACTTTGGTCTGTTATGGCGGAAAAGAGGATTCCTCACTGCTGCTGGTACACCTATCCGAAATGGAAAAGAAGTCCGAGACTTACTGGAGGCCATACAATTACCTCAGGAAGTGTCCATCCTGAAGTGTAAGGCCCATACCAAGGAAAATAACACAGAAGCACAGGGAAATGTCCTAGCCGACCAGGCAGCTAAAGATGCCACCTCACAGGGCGTTCTTCCAGAAGAACCAACACAAATGTGCAGATTGAAAGCACTCAGGACTCTGACACGAGACCTTCAAACAATGCAAGGCGAGTGCTCCCGAGAGGAAAAATGGACATGGATTGAGGCAGGAATTAAGCTGTGCGAAGATGGTGTCTGGAGACAAAGAGTTACCGACAAGCCAGTCGCACCACAAGCGCTTATGCCTTTTTTAGCCCAACAGATCCACTCGTGGGGACACTTGGCCTCACAACAGATGATGGCACGGTTCCAGAAAAGCTGGTGGGGTCGGGGATTTAAAAAACATGCCCAGCTGGTAACAGACCGCTGTGTGGTCTGCCAGAAAAATAATTCTGGACCCATCACGGTAATGCCCCAACTGAGGACCCCTGCCCTTGTCGGACCATTCCAGCATCTGCAGGTTGATTATATATCTCTTCCTTCATGCCAAGAATACATTAACATTCTTGTCATGGTCGACAGATTCTCTAGATGGGTAGAAGCTGTCCCAACTAAAAGAGCCACAGCCAATCACACTGCAAAGGTCTTGTGTAAGGATTACATTCCCCGATGGGGAGTCCCGAGTAGCATTGACTCAGATCAGGGAACACACTTCACAGGTGCTGTCTGCCAAGATGTCTGTAGGTTACTGAACATTACGTGGGATTTACACTGTCCTTATCATCCACAATCATCAGGACAAGTAGAACGAATGAATCGAACTCTGAAACAACAGCTTGCCAAATATCACCAAGAAGGAACACCATGGCCCCAGGCACTACCAATAGTGCGATGTAGCATTAGGGCAACCCCGAACAGAACTACAGGTCTAAGCACATTTGAAATTATAACAAGAAGACCCATGTCGCTGCCAGGAACTATCGATTTACGGAAAGCTGATGTTCACTTAATGAGTGACACTTTGTTATCATACTGTCAGAACTTAACCAATGCTATTAGTTCTGTTTCCCGACAGGTATCGGCAGCTTGGGGTAATCCACCCGAAGGAGGACACGACATCATCCCGGGAGTCTGGGTGTATGTGAAAAAGTTGCATAAAGAACCTTTGGGTGCCAAGTGGGAGGGACCTTATCAAGTGTTGTTGACCACCCAGGCAGCTGTTAAAGTCCAAGGAAAGAAAGCCTGGATCCACGCTTCACACGTTAAACGAGCACCCGTAACTGAAGCTGAAATCTATTAAGGACAATTACTTTTCGCGAAAATGTATAAATTTACTGTAGTATTGATTGTAGGTATTCTAGGCATAGGCCTCCTTCTTACTAGCCGACCTTCTGCACCAAAGGGAAATAGTAGGTTAGCAAGGGAATTACATGTAAATAACTTTTACTTTTATATTGCTTGTTTATGTTATGCTTAAGGAAAGGTGGTTTACTTGTTGAATTAAGATATTGATTTGGATTAAATTGGAATAATTTTATTTAACCTACTAAAACCAGACTTCCATTGTGGCCACGATGGAACTCGGGTTGGTGTAAACTATTGTGGAAGCTACTAGTCCGGACATGTGGCGAAACACATCAACAAATTTCAGAAGGAAACTCTATTAACATGTATGAAATTATTTTGTAGAATGTTTAACCAGTGATACCTGATTTTTTATGATTCAGTTTGTGAAAGAATCAAAGGGGGGATTGATAGAGTATTCAAACAGGCTTATTTAGACAGTCTGTGAAAATTCACAGACCCCCAAGTCAAGGCTGCTACATGTAGTTCGGCATGTTGCATTAACTCATCAATCAACTTGACATTTTCGGACCTTGGGTAGCGAGCTAATAAAACGTTAAAAGACTTTCAATTGAGCCAATAAGGTCAAAGAAGGCGAGTTCTTTTCTGTAAATTGATCCAGGTATAAAGTACAGCCATTTTGACCATGTGTCTCAGTAAGAACAAAGACCTGGCTTGAAGCCAAGCAGTTTGTTGCTCTCTGCCAAGATTAAAAAGTTAAAACTACCATCGGAGTTCGTATTTCATTGGAAATTAAGTGATCTAACAACTGTAATAAGATATGACCTGTAACCACCAGCATACCTTACCACCAGGGGTGCACTTGTAAGAGACAGGTATATAAGCACAGGTCTCAGGCAAGTACTGCATTCCAGAGCTGTGAAATAAAGGTGCAGGTCCAGAGTGACCTTGACTTCACTACATGCCTCGTGTGAATCTGTACTGAGGGGACAGGATTTTACAGTGGCGACGGGTTACGGGATTACAGAATCCACAGAATGGTGAACAACGGATCAGATGAAAAGTACAATGCGGGAGACAATTAGGAGGACTTTATAGAAAGGCTCCAGCAAAGCTTTGTAACCAAAGACTGGTTAGGCGACGATAAGGCAGACAAGAGAAGAGCCCATCTCTTGACCAGCTGTGGCTCGAAAACATACGCTTTAATGAAGGATCTGTTGGCACCCGAGAAACCAGCAAGCAAGTCGTTTGAAGAATTGAGCACACTGGTAAGAGACCACCTGAAGCCAGAGAGCAGCCTGCACATGGCCAGACACAGATTTGACAACTACAGACGCTGTGTGGGCCAGAGCATACCCGACTTCGTGGTGGAACTTCGGAGGTTGGCTAGTTTATGTGAGTTCTCCGATGAACTGAGGAGAGAAATTGAAGGAATAGGCCACGCAGGCATATTCTGAAAGCTCATAGAGAGCAAGAACCTGACCTTAGAGGCAGCAGCACTGGTTGCACAGACATTCTTGGTAGGGGAAGAAGAAACGAGGTTGATTTACAATGCAGGTACGACAACTAACGAAATATTGGAACAAGAAGTTCACAGTACTAAACAAGCTGCTACCCCCACACACAGACAAAACCAGGAGAACAGGCTCTCGACAGCAGGCAGAAGCCATCAAGGTCCACAGGAACGGCCGTTCACACCTCATCAACCCACAATGTGAGCAATCAACTACAAACTGAGAGAAGCTCTAGAGAGCTCTAGAGAGATCAGCCAGACGCAGCTCATTCTTTGGAAACTCTTTGAACAATGAAACAGGTCTGTGCTGGAGGTGTGGGGGTGGGCACTCGGCAAGGGGATGTCGATTTCAGCAGGCTGTTTGCAGAAATTGTGAATATGCAGGGCATTTGGCCCGCATGTGCAAAAAAACGGCAGCTTGGCTAGTATACAAATCGGATGGGTCGGAAAGCGGACCAGAAGATGGTGGGGACAGTACACGGGACACCGATGTACAGCGGGTCAACACGATCAATGGCCGCTGCTCCTACAACAGGACGCCTCCTATAATGATGAGGGTCCTACTCAATGGGATATCTGTCAAAATGGAGCTGGATACGGGAGCGAGTCAATCTCTCATGGGCGCTCAACAATTTGAACAACTGTGGCCGCATAAAAGAGACAGACCAAAACTCACAAGGGTCGACACCACACGAAGGACCTATACCAAAGAAATCGTACCAGTCCTTGGCAGCACCATGCTCTCTGTCACACACAAAGGGACAGTGAACCGACTTCCCCTGTGGATTGTCCCCGGAGACCCCCCAGCACTGCTGGGGAGAAGCTGGCTGGCAAAACTAAACTGGAAATGGGATGATGTCCATGCCATGTCATTAGAGGAATGGACCTCCTGCTCAACAGTTATAAAGCAATTTGAACATCTCTTTCAGCCAGGTGTGGGCACTTTCAAAGGGGCCAAAGTCAAAATCTACATCACACAGGATGCTAGACCAGTCCATCACAAGGCCAGAGCTGTACCCTATGTGATGAGGAAAAAGATTGAACACGAACTAGACAGGCTTCTGCAGGAAGGCATTATATCACCTGTGGAATTTAGCGACTGGGCAAGTCCCATCGTCCCAGTCATGAAGCCTGATGGATCCGTACGAATCTGTGGGGACTACAAATCTACCATCAACAGAGTCTCCCTCCAGGACCAGTACCCGCTGCCCAGAGCGGAGGACTTATTTGCCACATTGGCTGGAGGTAAACTTTTCTCAAAATTAGACCTCACATCTGCGTATATGACGCAAGAATTGACCAAGGAATCCAAGCTACTCACCACCATCAACACACATCGAGGCCTTTTCATGTACAATCGATGCCCATTCGGCATCAGGTCGGCAGCTGCCATATTCCAGCGCAATATGGAGAGTTTGCTCAAGTCCATCCCGGGGGCGGTTGTATTTCAAGACGACATACTTATCACAGGCAGGACTCCCATCTCCGTAATTTGGAGGAAGTACTAAAGCGGTTGGATCGGGTAGGCCTCCGAGTCGAGAAATCCAAGTGCCTGTTTCTCGCACCCAAGGTTGAATTTTTGGGCAGAAAGATTGCCGCTGATGGAATCCGCCCAACAGAGTCCAAAATAGAAGCAATTCGCCTGGCACCCAGACCCCGGAATGTCTCAGAACTGCGCGCCTTTCTCGAGCTACTCAATTACTTTCGGAACTTTATGCAGAACTTAAGCATGCTGCTGGAGCCTCTCCACATGCTACTCAGAAAGGGGTGCGATTGGTTTTGGGGGGACGCCCAGGAACGCGCCTTCAATAAGGCACGCAACCTTCTGTGTTTCAACAGTGTTTTGACTTTCTTTGACCCAGGTAAAAAGCTAGTTCTCACATGCGATGCGTCAGCGTATGGGGTCGGGTGCGTTTTGCAACAAGTCAATAGTGCGGGCAAATTACAACCCATAGCTTATGCCTCCAGGTCACTTTCGCGGGCGGAGCGCAGGTACGGAATGGTAGAGAAGGAGACGCTCGCGTGCGTGTACAGTGTCAAAAAGATGCACCAATACCTTTTTGGGGCCAAGTTCACGTTAGAAACCGACCACAAGCCCCTCACGTCCCTCCTATCCGAGAGCAAGGCAATAAACGCCAATGCCTCGGCGCAAATTCAATGGTGGGCACTCATGCTGGCGTCCTACGACGATACCATAAGGCACAGACCAGGCACAGACAACTGTGCCGACGCGCTCAGCAGTCTACCCCTGGCGACCACGGAAGGGTCTGACGAACAGGACTGTGAGATAGTCATGGCAATCAATGCCTTTGAGTCCACAGGTTCGCCCATGATGACTCGCCAAATCAGAGCCTGGACAGCCAGCGACCCCACGTTATCCTTAGTAAAAAGATGTGTCCTAACCGGTGACTGGGCAGAGGCCCGCGATGCCTGCTCCGAGGAATTAAAACCCTTTCACAGGCGCATGCATGAGCTATCACTTCAAGCAGACTGCCTGATGTGGGGCAGCCGAGTAGTCATGGCTCTGTGAGGCAGAGAGGCATTTGTCCGGGAGCTCCACCGCGAGCACCCGGGGATCATTCTCATGAAGGCCATAGCCAGATCCCACGTCTGGTGGTCTGGTATTGATGTGGACCTGGAGCTCTGCGTCCGAAGGTGCACCATTTGTGCCCAACTCAGCAATGCCCCCAGGGAGGCTCCACTGAGCCCCTGGCCCTGGCCTACCAAACCGTGGTTGCGGGTGCACGTAGAATATGCGGGCCCATTCATGGGCAAAATATTCCTCGTAGTTGTAGATGCATTTTCAAAGTGGATCGAATGCACCATTTTAAACTCGAGCACAACCTCCACCACTGTGGAGAGTCTCGCAACCATGTTTGCAACGCACGGAATCCCTGACATATTGGTCAGTGACAATGGTCCATGCTTCACCAGCGCAGAATTCCAAGACTTTATAATTGACCACGGCATAAATCATGTCAAGACGGCACCGTTCAAGCCGGCCTCCAATGGCCAAGCGGAGAAAGCAGTGCAAATAATTAAACAAGGCATGCTTAAAATCCAAGGTCCGATGCTGCAGGATCTCCTGTCGTGACTGCTGCTGACATACAGATCTCGCCCGCACTCATTGACTGGGATCCCCCCCGCGCAACTGTTGATGAAAAGGTCTTTCAAAACAAGGTTCTCATTAATCCTCCCAGACATGCAGGAAATCATTGAGGCAAAGCGCCGTAAGCTGACTGAGTACCATGACAGAAATTCAAGGGGGAGATGGAATGAGATAGGGGACAAAGTGTTTGTACTAAACTATGGCAGGGGTCCCAAATGGCTTGCAGGGACAGTAACGGGCAAGGAAGGAAACAGGCTACTGGTAGTACAAATGGACAATGGAAAAATCTGCCAGAGGCATGTAGACCAAGTCAAAAGCAGATTTACCAACAACACTGTGGAACCAGAGGCAGACTGCAATGTGGAACTCGCACCACACCTGGTGGACAGACAGAGGGAACAACCTGAGGAAAGGGCAATCCCAACAGGCAGCCCAGGCGAGTCAACAACAATCACACCAATCGAAACAGACAGCCCAGGCGAGATACCAGCAACCACACCCAAAGAAAAACAGACACCAAGGCAAACAACTGAACAACAACTCAGATGCTCCACGCGAGAGCATAGACCACCTGAGAGACTGAACCAATAAAGAAAATAAGACCTTGGGGGAGGGTGATGTCATGTATCTTACATTATTATATATAACTGTATCCTAACATGCTATACATGACTATAATAAGATATGACCTGTAACCACCAGCATACCTTACCACCAGGGTTGCACTTGCAAGAGACAGGTATATAAGGACAGGTCTCAGACAAGTACAGCATTCCAGAGCTGTGAAATAAAGGTGCAGGTCCAGAGTGACCTTGACTTCACTACATGCCTCGTGTGAATCTGTACTGAGGGGACAGGACTTTACAGTTACTTGCCACTTATTGGCCTATGCCTGAATGTCATCCAGGTCTTGCTGCGCGTGGGCATGGACTGAGGAGGAGTTGCGAGTGGAACTGAATACTGCAATCATGAGCAAACATCCCCACTTCTGACCTTATGATGGAGGGAAGGTAATTGATGGTGGTTGGGCCTGGGACACTGCCCTGAGGAACTCCTGCAGCGATGTCCTGGGGTGAGATGATTGGCCTCCAACAACTGCAACCATCTTCCTTTGTGCTTGGCATGATTCCAGCCAGTTGAGAATTTTCCCCCTGATTCACATTCACTTCAATTTTACTCTGGATCCTTGAAGCCACACTCGGTAAAATGCTGCCTTGATATCAAAGGCAGTAACTCTCAACTTGCCCCTGGAATTTGGCTCTTTTGAACCATGGCTGTAATGACGCTGAAGACTGGCTTCTGTGATGGTGGTGACCTCAGGAGGATGCCAAGAAGGATCATCCACTCGGCACTTCTGACTGAAGATGGTTGAAATGCTTCAGCCTTGTCTTTTCACTTGCGTGCTGGGCTCTGCAATCATTGAGGATGGGAATGTTCATAGAGCCTCCTCCTCCTGTTAATTGTTTAACTGTTCACCATCATTCATGATTGGATGTGGTAGGACTGCAGAGCTTTGATCTAATCCATTGGTTGTGGAATCACTTAGCTCTGTCTATAGCATGCTCCTTCTGCTGTTTAGCATGAATGTAGTTCTGGGTTGCAGCTTCCCGAGGTTGGAACCTAATTTTTACATACACCTGATGCTGCTCCTGGCATGCTCGTCTTCACTCCTTATTGAACCAGGGTTAGTCTCCTGGTTGATGGTAATTGTAGAGTGAGGGATATGCCAGGCCATGAGGTTACAGATTGTGTTGGAATACAATTCTACTGTTGCTGCTGATGTTGGCCCACAATGCCTCATGGTAATGGTAATGTCCAGTATTGAGCTAATAGTTATGTTCTGAATCTATCCCATTTAACATGGTGTTAGTGCCACACAACCCGATGGGGGGGTGTCCTTTGTGTGAAGATGGGACTTCATCTGCACAAGGACTGTGCGGTGGTCACGGCTACCAATACTGTCATGGGCATCTGCGACAGGTAGATTGGTGAGGATGAGGTAAAAAGGATTTTCCCTTGTGTTGATTCTTTCACCACTTGCTACATCCCCAGTCTGGCAGCCGTGACCTTCAGGACTTGGCCAGTTCGGTCAGTAGTGGTGCTACTGAGTCAGTCTTGGTGATGGACATTGAAGTCCCCCACCTAACGTACATTCTGAGCACTTGCTCCACTTACTGCTTCCTCCAAGCAGTGTTGAACATTTAGGAGTATTGATTCATCAGCTGAGGGAGGACAGTAGGTGGTAACCAGCAGGAGGTTTCCTTGCCCATGGTTGACCTAAAACCATGACTCACAGGGTCACTCTTTCACGACTGTACATCACTGTGCTGCCACCTTTGGTTGGTCTATCCTGTCGGTGGGACAGGCCATACCCAGGGATAATGGTGGAGGAATCTGGGACACTGGCTGAAAGGTTTGATTCTGTGAGTCATGTGAGACTATGTCAGACTATTCTGTGTGACAGCTCTCCCAATTTTGGCACAAGTCCCAAGATGTTGGTGACGAGGATTTTGCAGGGTCGACAGGGCTGGATGTACCTTTGTTTTTGTCTGAAGTTTGATTCTTATTATTGTAACTCGCAGCAGTTTGTTACAACTCAGAGGTTTGCAAGGCCATTTCAGAGGGCAGTTTAGAGTCAACTGTCTGGAGGCACATATAAGCCAGACCAGGTGAGGACGGCAGATTTCCTTTCCGAAAGGGCATTAGTGACCCAGATGTGTTTTTACAACAATCCAGCAGTTTCATGGTCAACATTACTGACACTAAATTTTTAACTGAATTTAAATTCCCCAGCTGCCATGGTGGGATTTGAACTCCCATCTCCGGATCATTAGTCCAGGCTTCTGGATTATTAACATAACATAACCACGACTCCACTGTTCCCATGGGAGGAGAGTTGTTGATGTGCTCCTAAAAATAATCTAAATATTAAGATAAAATAGCTTGCTAGAGGAAGACATTTCTTGATTTTACTGATTTTATTAGACTGGACAAGGTTTTTAGCTGTCTCTTGATTTGTTCACTGGCTTGCACTAATACTGTATAACTTTAAACTTAGCTAGCTTGAACTCATTTCAAATTGGAAGGCATCATCATTCTACAGTTGAGTGTTTTTGTCTGCAGGGTTTTAAAGACTTAAAGGTTCAAGAATGTTAAAAGTTTTTTATGAGCTAGGCCTACATTGCTAAATTGAGAAACCATTCCTGAGTGCAGAAGAGTGACTTGTCTATATGGAATTATCGGCCTGAACTGAACTTAACATTTAAAGGGGGATATTTTTGCCAGAGTGAAAACAGACATTAAATGGATGCTATGCTAATAAGAAACGCCTGTTTGAACGTCTGGATTTAGTGCACAATTTTCAGATTAATTGTTGATTATCATGATTTGAACATGCCTGCAGGTGCTGAAACCAACACTCAAGTGCTGATTAGATGAAATTTTCCTGGAGCCTGCACTCACACACTTCCATTGAAGGTCTGAAGTGTGATGGCTGGGAGTGGAAGGATGTTGCAAGGAGCAAGAGAAGGCACCGAGGTTCTCCAATGCGGCACTGGAGATTCTGGTGAGGGAGGTAGAGAGGAGGACGGATGTTCCCTACCCGCAGAGGGGCAGGAGGCCACAGAGGCAGATGCGCATGTGGGAGATGATTGCCCGAGAGGTCACAACCTAAGGTCCTGGCCTCAGACATGGCTCTAATGCTGCAAGACATTTAATGACTTGACAAGAGTGGTCAAGGTAATGTTCCATCTCGCAAAGGCACTTCTCAATAACTGCACCACTACTGTCAGCATCACAACCTCAACCACACTTCATTCACCATCTAACTCTACACTGACATTCACACACCCTACACTATTGCATCCCTCACAAGCACTACTCACATTTCACAGCTCTTCAACCATGTGAGGCACCACACCCAAACACAGCTGTCAATCTACTCATTCACTATCACCATTCTTTCTCTTCCAGGAAAAATTAGCACATATCGGGTGACACAGTACCTGACCAGGGGACTTTATCACTGCCCTTGTGGAGGCAATGCTGGTGGTGAATGGGAAGGGAATGAGTGATGCCGTGGCCAGAGGCAGAACAGGGGGAATAATGTCTTGAGGTATGTGACCACCACAGGTTCTTTGAAGATTCACAACGATCACCCAAAGCTATCCTCACTCACAAGCTTCATATGATCTTATCACACACATCCTCCTATTGTGGCCACACGTGCTGCACTGTAACCCTTCCAGTCTTAACATGTCAGGCTCCCAGGATGACGATTCATCAGGTTGAGGAAGCACAACAGCTACCTCATCCTCCAGAGGAACAGGACAGCGAGGAGGAGGAGTGCGTGGATAAATACACTACATCAATGGTTACCACTGTGACAGGCACCAGCTCAGAGACCGGCACCAGGCGCAACTTGGAGGCTCACTTAGAAGAGGAATCCTCACAGCGGGACGCACTGGGCACTAGCATGCAGTAGCCATGCAGTGTGGAGGTGACATCACAGGTGCCACTTTTACCATGGGTGGGGGGGGGGGGTGGCGGGGGGGCAAGGTCACATACTAGTTCTGCTGCAGAAGAGTCAGATGAGGACCTCGCAGGGCTAAGCTTCTGAAGAAGGCTGATGGGTGATGTACATCTCTCAAAAGTAATTTTCAATTAGATGGCAGCGAGCATCCCTCCCAGATGAGGCCCATTGACCTGGCTTCTGTTGCCGCTCCCTCCCACACGATCCTTCTCATCCTCCTCCTTTTTCTTATTGTGGCTCCTGAGCTTAACCCTCTTGTACAATTGCTGCTGGCAACAACTGGTCTCTCATGAGTACCAGATTGTGGAACATACAACAAGTCACCACGAATGTGGACACCTTCGCAGCCAAGTACTACCGCGCACCTACAGACTGGTCAAGGCATCTACACCTCTGCTCGAGGACCCCAATGGTCTGCTCAAATGATACTCCTGGTGGCTGAGTGGCTCTTTGGTAAAGTACAGCCTCCTCATGTACTGGTCTTGGGTCATGTGAATATAGGATAGGCCCTCCTGCTGAGAGCACACCTTGCCCTCCTGTCTCTCTTTACTTTAGCAGCCAGTGATGTTCTGTCTCGAATCATCTCCTCCTCTGAATCTTCATGCAGAGCAAGGGGACCCCGATCAAAATGCCCATGACCAACTATTCCCTTTCTCCTGGTGACTCCTGTAAGAACTCCTGTAGAACTCAGCAGAGGAGGACAAAGGGTTTGATTAGGGCAGGGAAAATGGAGTACGAAAAGAAGCTTGCAGGGAACATTAAGACGGATTGCAAAAGTTTCTATAGATATGTAAAGAGAAAAAGGTTAGTAAAGACAAACATAGGTCCCCTGCAGTCAGAATCAGGGGAAGTCATAACGGGGAACAAAGAAATGGCAGACCAATTGAACAAGTACTTTGGTTTGGTATTAACGAAGGAGGACATAAACAACCTTCCGGATATAAAAGGGGTCAAAGGGTCTAGTAAGGAGGAGGAACTGAGGAAAATCCTTATTAGTCAGGAAATTGTGTTGAGGAAATTGATGGGATTGAAGGCCGATAAATCCCCAGGGCCTGATGGACTGCATCCCAGAGTACTTAAGGAGGTGGCCTTGGAAATAGCGGATGCATTGACAGTCATTTTCCAACATTCCATTGACTCTGGATCAGTTCCTATCGAGTGGAGGGTAGCCAATGTAACCCCACTTTTTAAAAAAGGAGGGAGAGAGAAAACAGGGAATTATAGACCGGTCAGCCTGACCTCAGTAGTGGGTAAAATGATGGAATCAATTATTAAGGATGTCATAGCAGCGCATTTGGAAAGAGGTGACATGATAGGTCCAAGTCAGCATGGATTTGTGAAAGGGAAATCATGCTTGACAAATCTTCTGGAATTTTTTGAGGATGTTTCCAGTAGCGTGGACAAGGGAGAACCAGTTGATGTGGTATATTTGGACTTTCAGAAGGCTTTCGACAAGGTCCCACACAAGAGATTAATGTGCAAAGTTAAAGCACATGGGATTGGGGGTAGTGTGCTGACATGGATTGAGAACTGGTTGTCAGACAGGGAGCAAAGAGTAGGAGTAAATGGGTACTTTTCAGAGTGGCAGGCAGTGACTAGTGGGGTACCGCAAGGTTCTGTGCTGGGGCCCCAGCTGTTTACACTGTACATTAATGATTTAGACGAGGGGATTAAATGTAATATCTCCAAATTTGCAGATGACACTAAGTTGGGTGGCAGTGTGAGCTGCGAGGAGGATGCTATGAGGCTGCAGAGCGAGTTGGATAGGTTAGGTGAGTGGGCAAATGCATGGCAGATGAAGTATAATGTGGATAAATGTGAGGTTATCCACTTTGGTGGTAAAAACAGAGAGACAGACTATTATCTGAATGGTGACAGATTAGGAAAAGGGGAGGTGCAACGAGACCTGGGTGTCATGGTACATCAGTCACTGAAGGTTGGCATGCAGGTACAGCAGGCGGTTAAGAAAGCAAATGGCATGTTGGCCTTCAAAGCGAGGGGATTTGAGTACAGGGGCAGGGAGGTGTTGCTACAGTTGTACAGGGCCTTGGTGAGGCCACACCTGGAGTATTGTATGCAGTTTTGGTCTCCTAATTTGAGGAAGGACATTCTTGCTATTGAGGGAGTGCAGCGAAGGTTCACCAGACTGATTCCTGGGATGGCGGGCCAGACATATCAAGAAAGGCTGGATCAACTGGGCTTGTATTCACTGGAGTTCAGAAGAATGAGAGGGGACCTCATAGAAACGTTTAAAATTCTGATGGGTTTAGACAGGTTAGATGCAGGAAGAATATTCCCAATGTTGGGGAAGTCCAGAACCAGGGGTCACAGTCTAAGGATAAGGGATAAGCCATTTAGGACCGAGATGAGGAGAAACTTCTTCACCCAGAGAGTGGTGAACCTGTGGAATTCTCTACCACAGAAAGATGTTGAGGCGAATTCACTAAATATATTCAAAAAGGAGTTAAATGAAGTCCTTACTACTAGGGAGATCAAGGGGTATGGGGAGAAAGCAGGAATGGGGTAGTGAAGTTGCATGTTCAGCCACGAACTCATTGAATGGCGGTGCAGGCTAGAAGGCCCGAATGGCCTACTCCTGCACCTATTTTCTATGTTTCTATGTAAGGTGTCCAACATGGTAGAGCAGCACAGCGCTCACTCTTGTTAGGTGAAGCTCTGAGAGAATATCTAGGAAAAATGTTGATAGTGTTGGTGAAGTCTTGAAAAAGTGTCCCACAAAGTCTCCTGATGTGTCTCAAGCATCCTCTTCAAATGCAGTGTTGCCAGTTGATCTCAATCAGCAAGTGAACTATTGAAAGCTGAGCATGGCTTCAAGTTGCACTTGAAATCCTCAGCAAGGGTTTGTTTACTCCAATTCAGCTGTTCGCTGTTAGGAGAGGTCATTAAATTTACCGTTATCCACCACAATGCCATGCAGCATCTTTAATGAGTGCAAGCAGGCAATTTAATTGTCAATCAGTCACTTAACAATCCTCCAGGCGGCTGTTCCTAGTGCTGGCTTCAACTCCTTTACCAAGATGGCATCTTGCGCTAAACGCAGGCTAAACCAGCGTTGCAGCTTAAGACCCCATCTTGGCCACTTCTTTATCTCTTTAGTGCTAAAATATTCAGCCAAAGCTGTCCCCTATAACTCAAAATAGTTATATAGTGGGAAATTTTGAGATGTCCCACCCAGCAGAAACGGGCGATAATAACCCCAAAAATTGCAGGAAACAACTTAACCACCACATTTCCACTGTTGCTGTGGCGTTCAGCATTTTGCCAGCATCCTTAGAATAGGCAGCCACCAGAGCAGAGCTAATTAATGTGTTTAACTCAGACGCTGATGCCATTTTAGGACTTAGCTGAATGGCACATGCTCTGTGCATGCCCCGCTCAGTATCAGCTGGCAGTTCAACCAAAGCGGAGCCCAAAGGTAAGTAATTATTTATTTTACTAGGGTCTGGATCTCGTCTGCACTGGGTCCTCCCACCCTCTCACCCTCATGAAAATGGACCCTGTTATACTCATATTAAATGGTGAGACTGAGTACTGTGTGTAATTAGCAAGTGTGACCTTCGCTCCTTTATTAAGGTTCTAGAGTGCAGGTACCTCGTGGGTGGCCTGCTTATATACTGTGCTCCCAAGGGATGCTGAGATCCCTTGAGACTCCAACAGGTAGGCCCTCTGGTGGACAGGTGTAATGCAAGTTACAAAGGGTTAAATACATAACATCACTCCCCCGTGAAGTCAACAGTACACTTATTTACAAGTTGAAACGATCTGGTGCTTCGCACTCCCTTGTCAGTCGTCTCGGTACAAATGCTGGTGTGGGTGGGTTGGTCAGTTCTTCACTGGGCTGTTGGGCAGCTGGCCTTGCCGGGCTACTGGGGAAGATGAGTTCGGTTTTGTGGTCAACTATAATGTCAGTTGAGACTTGTGTGTGTGTGTTGGAAGGTCAAATTTGGTGGTGTCCTCTTTGGGTTGTTCATAGCTGTTGGTGAACTGCTTTGGTCCAAATGTTTTCTGTGCATTTGTCCATTGCTCAGTTTGACCTGAAACACCCTACTCCCTTCTTTGGCTGTGAACGTGCCAGCGAGCCATTTGGGACCATGTCCATAATTGAGCACAAACACAGGATCATTGATCTCAATATCACGTGACAAATTTGCGTGGTCATGGTACATACTTTGTTGATGCCGCTTATCCTCCACGTGATCATGTAGATCAGGGTGGACAAGAGAGAGCCTTGTTTTAAGCGTCCTTTTCATAAGCAACTCAGCTGGGGGAATCCCGGTGAGTGAGTGGGGTCTGGTGCGGTAGCTGAGCAGCATTCGGGACAACTGGGTCTGCAGGGAGCCTGCCGACACACATTTCAAGCTTTGCTTGATGGTCTGAATTGCCCGTTCTGCCTGGCTGTTGGATGCGGGCTTGAACGGAGCAGATGTGGCATGTTTGATTCCGTTGCGGGTCATGAATTCCTTGAATTCAGCACGGGTGAAGCATGGCCCATTGTTGCTGACCAGGACATCAGGCAAGCCGTGCGTGGCAAACATGGCTCGTAGGCTTTCGTAGGCACTGGTATTAATCCCTTTGCTCTCAGATAACAGCGATATGAGCGGCTTGTGGTCAGTTTCAAGCTCGAACTTGAGGCCAAATAATGACTGGTGCATTTTTTTTTACCCCATACATGCACGCCTGAGCCTCTTTTTCAACCATGCTGTAGGCCCTTTAGGCCTTGGACGAACTCCTGGATGCATACGCAACCGGTTGTAAAATCCCCAAATTATTAGCCTGTTGTAACACGCACCCTACCACGTACGACGATGCATCGCAAGCTAACCCTAATCTTTTACATGGATTATGGCAGTTTGTTAGAACACAATAAATTTCTGGCTTTCTTAAAGGCAGCCTCTTGTGAATTTCCCCATACCCAGTCATCTCCCTTGCGCAGTAGTACATGTAGGGGTTCTAGCAGGGTGCTTAACCCAGGTTGGAAATTACCGAAATAGTTAAGGAGTCCCAGGAACGACCGCAGCTCCGTCACGTTCTGTGGTCGCGGCGCGTTCTTGATGGCCTCCGTCTTGGCGTCGGTGGGTCTGATGCCGTCTACTGTGATTCTGCTTCCTAAGAATTCAATGTTCTGTGTCAGGAAAACAAACTTCGAGCATTTCAACCTGAGCCCCACGCGATCCAACCGACTAAGAACCTCCTCCAGATCCTTCAAGTGCTCCATGGTGTCCCGACCTGTAACCAATATGTCATCTTGGAGGACCACTGTGCAAGGAACCGACTTTAGCAGGCTCTCCATGTTCCGCTGGAAGATCGCCGCGGCCAACCAAATCCCGAACGGGCACCGGTTGTAAATAAACAGACCTTTGTGCGTGTTGATGCAGGTGAGGCCTTTCAAAGGCTCCTCCAGCTCCTGCGTCCTGTAGGACGAGGTCAGGTCCAGCTTCGTGAGCATCTTCCCTCCAGCCAGGGTCGCAAATAGGTCGTCTGCCTTGTGTAGCAGGTACTGGTCCTGCAGCGAAAAACAGTTAATCGTTACTTTATAGCCCCCGCAAATTCCAATCGTACTGTCCTCCTTAAGTACCGGGACAATCGGACTGGCCCAGTCGTTGAATTCCACTGGCGCGATGATGCCTTCACATTGCAGCCTGTCCAGCTCAATTTCCACTTTTTCACTCATCATGTACGGTACCGCCCGAGCCTTGTGCTGGATGGGTGGCTTACTGGGAACCAAATGAATCTGCACTTTCGTCCCCGATAAACTTCCAATGCCTGGCTCGAATAACGATGGAACTTGCTGGGTACATGAGGCATCGTCAACGGACGAAAGCGCTCGGATGTCGTCCCAGTTCCAGCGGATTTTCCCCAGCCAGCTTCTGTCAAACAACGTGGGGCCATCCCCTGGCACAATCCACAGCGGGAGTTTGTGTACTGCTCCATCATAGGAGACTTTGACTTCTGCACTGCCAATTACAGGGATTAGTTCCTTGGTGTAAGTCCTTAGTTTAGTGTGAATGGGGCTGAGCTTGGGTCTGTGTGCTTTCTTTCCCCACAGCCTGTTGAAGGCCTTTTTACTCATTATGGACTGACTTGTCCCCATGTCCAGTTCCATAGGTACTGGTATACTGTTCAGTTCAACGTTCAACATTATTGGTGGGCATTTCATCGTGAACGTGTATATCCCGTACACTTCTGCCTCCTCCGTAAGCCTGCACATTCGTTGGAGGTTTCCCATTGGTCTGCAACCATTGCACGTATAGTGCTTAAAGCGGCATTGATGGGGCCGATGATCACCTCCATAGCACCAACAGGGTGTTAACTGCCTCGCATTAACAGATGATGGCTGACTCTGGGTCAATTGAGGTCGGGCCACAGCAGCCGGCGTGTACGTTCTGCCATGTACATTTCTGCTCCAAACCGACGTTACTTTATGCACAGTACTGGCTGAAATTTCTTTGCTCTGTGAAATCTGCTTGGTGTTGTCGCTGGTGGACATAAATGCCAGGGCTATCTTTATGGCTTTACTCAGATTTGGAGTTTCTGCAGTCAACTGTTTGCGAAGGATTGTCTCATGTCCGATGCCCAGTACAAAAAGGTCTCTGAGCATTTGTTCGAGGAATCCCTCAAACTCACAATGTCCTGCGAGGCGCCTTAGTTCGGCCACGTAGCTCGCCACTTCCTGGCCCTCCGATCGTTGACACGTGTAGAACCGATATCTCACCATCAAAACGCTTTCCTTAGGATTTAGGTGCTCCCGGACTAGCGTACACAATTCTTCGTAGAATTTCTCTGTTAGTTTTGCCGGGGCCAGGAGATTCTTCCTGAGGACATATGTTGTTGCTCCACAGACAGTTAGGAGGATCACCCTTCATTTGATGACATTCTCATCCCCTTCCAGCTCATTGGCCACAAAGTATTGGTCGAGTCTCTCCACGAACACCTCCCAATCATCCCCTTCTGAGAACTTCTCCAGGATGCTGAATGTTCTTTGCAGTTTCACGTGGTTGTTCATTACCTCGTCACCAATTGTTATACTCAAAATAAAGGGGAGACTGAGTACTGTGTGTAATGAGCAAGTGTGACCTTAGCTCCTTTATTAAGGTTCCAGAGTGCAGGTACCTCGTGGGTGGCCTGCTTATATACTGTGCTCCCAAGGGATGCTGGGATCCCTTGGCACTCCAACAGGTGGACCCTCTGGTGGTCAGGTATAATGCAAATTACAAAGGGTAAAATACATAACAGACCCCTTCCCCAGATTACCTTTCCCCAGGGCTGGAGGCTGGCCAGGCTACCCAATATTGCAGTGGCCTGGAGTCCAAAGGCTGCTACAAGACACTTGTTTTCCATCGGCCCTACATTAGTGATGCCCGGCTCTCAAAATGGGCCATGCCTCCCGATCTTCCAAAAATCATACAGAGGGAAAATCTACCCCATAGTGTGCAGGTTTCATCTATTTGTTACAGCAAAAAGTGCTTCACAGCAAATTAACTACTTTTCTTTCACAGGCAGACATAGCAGGCAATTTGCACACAGCAAGGTTTCAAAAACAGTCATGAGATAAGTGGCCAGTTAATCTGTCTTGTTGCTGTTGATTGACAGTTGAATGTTGGCTTTGCTCGTCTTTAAAAAGTACCATGTGATTATAGTCAGTGGACATGATGTCCATCAAATTACATCTGCTAAAGGCCATCTGATCAGGCAGATGAACCCTTGGTTAAACATAACATTTGAAATCTATCACCTGAGAAAATGCAACACTCTTTCAATACTGCACTGAATTGTCAGTCTAGATTGTGTGCTCAAATCCTCTGCTAGGTTCGCTCAGGCCAGAGTTAAAATTGTAGTCGGGGCCCGATGGCAGACCCCAATTAAAGAACAACTCTGATGGCTTTGAGCAGATAACTCCAGGGTGGGTAAAATAAAATGGACCAGGTTAATTTTTCACCCGGTTTCTGCCAGGAGGATAGGGTTAAAATTGTCCTATTATAGCAATGCTAATCCTAATCCATCACTGCCAAAATCAAACATGAGATCTAATTAACCTACCTTAACAAAAATAGTCCATGTCCCTGAGCCATATAGGAGGGCGTGTATCACTACTGCCCTGTAGACCATAAGTTTGGTGCCAGATTTGAGGTCCTGGTCTTGAAACACTCTCTTCCTCAGGTGACCGAAGGCTGTGCTGGCACACTGGAGGCTGTATTGAACCTCATCATCGATGTCTGCCCTTGCTGATAGTAGGCTCCCAAGGTATGGGAAATGGTCCACGTTGTCCAAGGCCGTGCTGTGGATTTTGATGATCGGGGGGGCAGTGCTGTGTGGCGGGGTCAGGTTGGTAGAGGACCTTTGTCTTACGGATGTTTAGTGTAAGACCCATGCTTTCGTATGCCTCGGTGAAGATGTTGATGACGGCTTGGAGTTCGGCCTCTGAGTGTGCGCAAATGCAAGCGTCATTCACGTACTATAGTTGGATGACAGAGGATGGGATGACCTTGGATCTAGCCTGGAGGCGGCGAAGGTTGAACAAGTTCCCATTGATTCTATAGTTTAATTCCACTCCAGCGGGGAGCTTGTTGAGAGTGAGATGAAGCATTGCAGCAAGGAAGATTGAGAAGAGCATTGGACACCCTCGAAGCCTCCATGGTAAAGTGCAACATCCCCATTGGCACCTGGGAATCTCTGGCCCAAGACCGCCCAAAGTGGAGGTAGAGCATATGGGAGGGCGCTGAGCATCTCGTGTCTCGTCGCCAAGAACATGCAGAAACCAAGCGCAGACAGTGGAAGGAGCGTGTGGCAAACCAGGCTCCCCACCCACCCTTTCCTTCAACCACTGTATGCCCCACCTGTATAGTCACCTGAGAACACACTTTTAGAGTGGAAGCAAGTCTTCCTCGATTCCAAGGGACTGCCTTATAAATATAGGACATTTTTTCTCTGTAATTTTCAGATTCAGAAAGTTACAACTGTAATTTACAGCTGCCAATCATAATTTATACTCATGCTGACAATGTTGTGTTATTAATCATTCTAAGTATCTGCTGCTGGAAATAATCAATATCTGTCTGCGATGAACCAAATACAGCGTATCTTCAACAATGTCTCAAAAGGACATCTGAGCCTTTCGACTGACAAGCTAGATGCAACCTTCACTGATGGAGCACTGCCTATGTGTGCCAACGATTTTACAAATCTAATCAACTATTGATAAGAGAGCTTCACCAACAGCCGATCTATTACAATGTTAATTAAAAGCAAGCTCTAGCAGTGTTTACTCAGAAATTCAGTTTTTATGAAAAGTAGATTTTAAAGTATTCACAAATAACAAAAACGTTACCCGTTTGAAGGAATATTAATAATAATTTTCAGGTTGCACACACTATCCATTAATAGTTATCCATTTCAAGTTGATAAACATAAAATAGATGTTTTCAGAGTGAATAACATGTAAAATTTGTGCATAAGTAAGGTTATGCTATTATAATACTTGCAATTCTATTGGGAAGTAAATTAAAAATACGAGGAATAATTTGCAATCAGTCATGTGCAAATTCACATTGCTGAATCTACTGCTAGAAATGACATTTATCGACTAAAGGAATACATTAATATTTAACATTGCTGGGTTTTAATTGTCATAACCAAGATTACACCTGAAATCACTGACACTGCCACATTTGTGGCTTAAAAACCTACAGCATTACTACTATCAGTTTGGATTTATTAGGAAAGTAATGAATAGAGATGTTTTCATCCACATTATCTCGACAGTGACTGTATTTTGAAAAGCAGTTTTAATTGAGCCATAAAATATTGGTGATAGAGTTTTGAAATGTTGGTAATTACTCGATTATATATTGCTATAATTAGAACACTATCAGCAGCAACAATCACAGATGAATTCCAGTGAACATTGTATATGCATTACAAACAAGGGCAGTGGCCAGGAACTAATAGTTTAGCTGAGGACACAGTGGCCTCACTCTTACAAAGGTATAGGCTGAAGTCAATGAGAAGGGTTGACATAATCTCTTAGTATTTATAATGAGATGAAAATATCATCTGTATTTAATGACATTAATGTGATTGTTCTGACAACTAGTTAGTATGTGAAGTTTACAAATAAATAAGTTTCTCTCAGCAATCAATGAGCAAAGTTTTGATGCTGTTAATATTTGCATAAGCAAAGAGACGAATGTGATTCTGCTTCCTGCAACATAATTACTGCATTTTATTCAATAGACTGTTGCAGAATTGTGTGTCACTGATGACTACTGCAGTCCTAATTTGATTATCTCCTTCTGGAATGCTTTTGTGTATCTGCTATAGAAGCGCGAACACTTTACAGCACAGACTGGATTTTCGGGTTTTTGCAATTTCTCCTGTCTTTGGGCGCAAATCACGGAGAAATATTTTTTTAGTGCCGGGTTAACGTTAGCGCTGGAGCGCGCAACTTTTAGTAAACGGCAATGAGCGTTAGCGTTAGCACTAACTCCAGCATTGCACAACGGATTTTGTTTGCTGAAACTGAATGTTCCGACGTGGGAAAAAAATTGGCCCTTATTTGCTTGCGCAAAAATGTTTTTTTTCTTTTTGCTAAATTGGCCCTTCTGCGCGTGCTCAATTTCTTTTGGGGAGGAATTTTTTTTCTTCTTCCCACACTTCTGGTTAGCTATCCAATCGCAGGGAGCTCCCATGCAGGCAGAGTACACACAAGGCTGAATCAAATATTTGAGTTTTGATTTCGACCATGGAGCAGCTCAGAGACATCGAGGAAGATAGGCAACGGGCCACAAGGGTTCACTATGGAGGCAAACGATGGACTGGTTACTGCTGTGGAGAGCAGATGGGGAGATCTACATAGGAAGGGTGGAACTAGACCACTCCCAGCAATATTTAGAAAAATCTGGGTAGAGATTGCAGAGGAGGTCTCTTCCTCTGGAACTGTAGCAAGGACAGCAGACCAGTGTAGAAAAAAAATTAACGATCGCACGAGGGTCGTCAGAGTGAGTACCATTTTCATTCATGCACTCCTTCATTACTGAAATTATAAATCTGACACACGACTTATTCTCATGCTGTTGCTGGGTCTCAGCTCTCTGTCGGTTGCCTCTTAAAATGCATGTCACACAGGTAGGCTTAGTTTGGCACCTTTTTTGCCATGAATGATCTTTACACATTATTCAGATTGCTTTCTGACATCTCATAAGATGTTTCCACATTTCGATGTCCTCCTAATGAACCACATATAACTTCCAAGGCAATTAAACAGAGGACTGTATTACATTCACACAGTATGGTATAAGTGTTTTGGTGGCTATCTGTGTGTGCCACAAGAGCAGATGGACCTTCTTGTAAACATTCCCATTTTCATCTTTACAGGCAAAGAAGTCGCTTAACTGGCGCGAACAGCTGTGCACAAGCGGTGCTAGGGCTCGCGCCCTGCCACTCACGCATATGGAGCAGCGAGTGGCAGGTCTCATCGGCGCCAACAGTCAGGCAACTGCTTGTGGGGGTGTTGACCTTTAACTAGAAAGTTCTGGTAAGTCCTGCACACTCCCTGGGCTGGGTTGGGGCAATGTGATGCAGTGTCTGTGGACTATATATAATGGAGTACTGATGATCCTTCAAATGAGCCTGTGTTATGTGACCTTCTTCATGTCACCCTGTCCCCTCCCTTGCTGCTAACCACTCATCTATTGCTTTCTACATTCAGTTGAAAGGTCACAGGCGCCGCATAGAAACATAGAAACATAGAAAATAGGTGCAGGAGTAGGCTATTCGGCTCTTCGAGCCTGCACCACCATTCAATAAGATCATGGCTGATCATTCACTTCAGTACCCCTTTCCTGCTTTCTCTCCATACCCCTTGATCCCTTTAGCCATAAGAGCCCTATCCAACTCCCTCTTCAATGTATCTAACGAACTGGCATCAACAACTCTTTGCGCAAGAGAATTCCACAGGTTAACAACTCTCTGAGTGAAGAAGTTTCTCCTCATCTCAGTCCTAAATGGCTTAACCCTTATTGTTAGACAGTGACCCCTGGTTCTGGACTCCTCCAACATCGGGAACATTCTTCCTGCATCTAACCTGTCCAGTCCCATCATAATTTTATATGTTTCTATGAAATGCCCTCTCATTCTTCTAAACTCCAGTGAATACAGGCCCAGTCGATCCAGTCTCTCCTCATATGTCAGTCCTGCCATCCTGGGTATCAGTCTGGTGAACCTTCACTGCACTCCCTCAATAGCAAGAACTTCCTTCCTCAGATTAGGAGAGCAAAACTGAACACAATATTCCAGGTGAGACCTCACCAAGGTCCTGTACAGCTGCAGCAAGACCTCCCTGCTAATATACTCAAATCTCCTAGCTATGAAGGCCAACTGACATTTGCCTTCTTCACCGGCTGCTGCACCTGCATGCCAAGCTTCAATGACTGATGTACCATGACACCCAGGTCTCGTTGCACCTCCCTTTTCCTAATCTGCCACCATTCAGATAATATTCTGCCTTCATGTTTTTGCTACCAAAGCGGATAACCTCACATTTATCCACATTATACTGCATCTACCATGCATTTGCCCACTCACCTAACCTGTCCAAGTCACCCTGCAGCCTTTTAGCATCCTCCTCACAGCTCACTCGGCCACCCAGCTTAGTGTCATCTGCAAACTTGGAGATATTACACTCAATTCCTTCATCTAAATCATTGATGTATATTGTAAATAGCTGGGGTCCCAGCACTGAACCCTGTGGCACTGCATTAGTTACTGCCTGCCATTCTGAAAAGGACCCGTTTATCTCGACTCTCTGCTTCCTGTCTGCCAACCAGTTCTCTCTCCACATCAATACATTGCCCCAATACCATGTGCTTTAATTTTGCACACTAATCTCTTGTGTGGGACCTTGTCAAAAGCCTTTTGAAAGTCCAAATACACCACATCCGCTGGTTCTCCCTTGTCCACTCTACGAGTTACATCCTCAAAAAATTCTCGAAGATTTGTCAAACATGATTTCCCTTTCATAAATCCATGCTGACTTGGACCGATCCTGTCACTGCTTTCCAAATGCGCATGCCTCCTATGAACCCTGCACATCAGGCCATCATGTGAGGGGCGAGGAGGAGGAGGAGGAGGAAGACACTATTGATGAGCAGACTGCGGGCAGGGGTTGGGGGGGGTGGGGTGGGGACAGATGCACTGCACACCTCTTTTGGCACCAGGAAACATGTCATCCGAGGATGAGCAAACATTCTTGGGCTTTCGCATATCCGAGGCTCATGGGACTACTAGTGGCATGCAGGAACACAGTTCTGGGTTCGAATTCCGTATACCGTTTTTCCGGAGGGTGAGTCAGAAAAGTCGGTCTGCTGACAGACAGACAGATGACCAACTGGACATGGTGTCACTGTCATGGGAGAACATACAGTTCACCCGACAGTTCTTCAAGGTTATGGGTAGGATTGTCACAAGCATCGCGACGCTCACCACAACCATTATGGACATAGGGTTGCAGATTGTCCGTGCGAGCCGCAAAACCTGCGAAGCTGTCAAAGTACATGCGCTACTGATGGCCTCCACCATTGACACTGGAGTTCCCAGTGTCACACCCAGACCCACATCACCTGTGAGCGGCGACACCGAGCAACAGTCTTGCCAGTCAGTAGCCAGGCCTTCCATACCCCGAGCATCTCCAGTTGATCCCCACATGGCATCTCCAAGGTCTCTCCCCCTGTATCAGCAAGACTCTGGCCACTTTGCCGCATGAACTGGTGCCATTTTGGGAAGGGGGAACATGCCGTTCACTCTTCAAGCAAAGCGTTCAGTTATCAGCTGCTCACACAAGGCTTTTGCAGCGGCGAAATTTCCATGATTCCTCTCCTGTGGTTGTGGTTGGGGTGGTGGTGGCATGTGTTCCTCTGCAGGCTCCTCTTCCTCATCCTCGTGCTCTTCTCCTCTTCCTCCTCCTCCCCACACCCTCTCCTCAGGTGGTTCTGCAATCCCCATTGGCAATTCCTATCCCCTCATGATGGCCAAGTTGTGGAGCATGCAGCAAACCACAATGAACTCAGAGACCTGCTAAGGGAAGTATTGCAGGCAGCCTCCAGAGTGGTCCAGACATCGGAAGCACCGCTTGAGCACTCCAATTGTCCGTTCGACGATGTTGCGTGTGACTGCATGGCTCTCATTATAGCGATGCTCAGCTTCTGTCTGAGGGTTCCAGAGGTGGGTCATGAGCCAGTTGGTGAGGCCATAACCTTCGTCCCACAGCATCCAGCCCTTGCCTTGTGGTTGATGCTGCAACAAGCCTGAGACACTGCTCTCACGCAAGATGAAAGCATCATGGATACTCCCTGGATATGAGGCATTGACTGCCATGATGTGCTGAGTATGGTCGCAGATGACCTCAACTTACATGGAGTGGAATCCTTTTTGGTTTTGGTAAACCTCTTGATTGTGTAAAGGTGCTTGCAGGGCAATGTGCATACAGTCAATGGCACCTGTAACCTTGGGGAAGCCAGCAAATTGTCTAAAACCTACAGCCCTCTCATTCTGGACCTCCTTGGAAATTGGGAACTTTATGAAGTCCATCCTGCATGCGTACAGTGCAGTAGTCACCTGCCGAATGCTGCAATGTGTAGCGGGCTGCGAGATGGAACATATGTCACCTGCTGATGCCTGAAAGGATCCAGAGGCATAGAAGGCAAGTGCCGCAGTCACCTTCAACTTGATGGGCAGTGCAGTCCTGTTTCCGCTGGTAGGCTGTAGGTCTGTCTTTATGAGCTGCCATATCTGTGTCAGCACTTCTTTTCAGAAGCCCAGCCTTCTAACGCACTGTGCCTCAGAGAACTGCAGTTATGAGCGCTGTTCCCTGTAAACTCATTGTGGGTAAAGCCTCCTCCACAAACCTCTACGACCTCTTCAATTACATTCAGCATGATCATCAATAAGCCAGCTCGATGTCATATAAATATAGCAGCCAGGAATAATGGCTGGACATAGTATAGCCCCCATCTTTTAAAGTGTCCTTAAATGTCCTTTACAACAAACTATAAACTCACATAAAACTTCACAATGAAAAACGTAGCTTTCTTCTCCCAATCTTTTTTGATAGTGAATTAATCAAAACAGCAATGGCCACTATATAATTGGTTTATGTTCCAAGACATTGACAGATGGTTTAGTGAACCTTCGAGAAATTCCACACATATGGATGATGAGTGAGAACAGGCTGTACCAGGCTGTGCCTTTCCCTACCCCTCCACTCACTTTTACTACATGAAAAAAAAGGAACATTAAAAACAGGTCTGCAGATCATAAAGGCCTCAGGCTTAACCCACTTGCCTGCGTGAAGTTTGCTGATCTCAGCGAGGACAGTGGTGAGCCATTATTGGCTTTGAAGAGAAGAAAATAGCTCAGTAATGCCAATGAACTGAGCAACATCTGTTTGACAGAGTGGTCCATAAACATAAGAAAAAGTTTGCTCAGAACAGTATATTTAACAACATATCATTAGTCACTAAAGCAATGTCAAAAGTGACATTATCTATTCCTTCCAAATGCCAAGGATAGACCCAGGTTTTGAGTTACAGAGAAAAGGATCAGTACTGTAGTAAAGTTTTAATTTTTATTAATTTCAACAATTTTATATCCTTAGAAAACTGCTTAAATTTATCTATCCTCGATTTTCAAGATGGTGCCATTAGCGCGGGTGCTCCCTGGGTCCAACCTGGGTGCGACAGCTTTTTGCTAGCGGGTTCCCGGGTGGACGCTAAATTGGGCAATATGCTCAAAAGTTCCACCCCGGGTGCTAGCACAGCATTGCACGATGATTGACGTCATCCAAATGCTCCAAACATCGGGCGGATGCTAAGTTTTAGCACGCTGCAAAACCACTGCCGAAAGTTCCGCCATAGTGCTAAATTTTGTTTGCCTCATTTAGCGCCAAAAAACTCATTTTAGTGCTTCACACAAGCGCTAAAATGGTCGCAAACACCTCAAAAATCCAACCCAAGGAGGGGAGCCGAAGGAGACACATATGCACAACAGAGCAAATTCTGCTGTCGCAGGGCATCTAACAATGTCTGCATTAAATTAGACTTGCACTTGCACGGTTCAGTGATTATTTTTTTTGCATGGCAAGTTTATGAAAGTGTGAGCTGATGATGGCCACAGTGAGGGAAATAAGCCATCTGGGACCTGAGTGAATAGAGCAAGCAACTGTGTATCTCATTAACCAATCAGATTGAAGAATTGTGAAATTAACAGTGCAAAGACTGAAAAGGAATTGTAAATTAGAATGGGTGAATTCAATGTCAAATCAGGTACAGAAAGATTAATAAAGAGAAAAAAGAGATATTGGATTAACAGAGAAAAAAAGAGACAGAAAGGAAATGTTTTAAAAAATCATTTTAGCTTTGACATTTTTTTTAAATCTCCAACAACAACTAATACTCGAAGAAATGAGACTCCACATTTGTAATAGTTAATTTTCAGTGTCAAAGAGGATAATTGGCATAATTAAGAATTATCACAATATTAAAATAGTACTTAGACTGGGATGGACAATATTTAACTTTCTGTGGCGTGTTTAGTTCATATCTATAGTGCAAATACAGCACCTTCACGTCATTCAATGCATTTCAATGGTGAGCCAGAAAGCAAGATGCCGTTTTCGCGAAGCTAACAGGGAGTGGCACAACTTGGACAGCAACTTTTGCAATTTGAATTTAACCGCAATCTCCCCTTTACCTGAATTTGCTATACCATTTGCGCATAAATAACAGTCAGTGCCATTAGCCTCACCATGATTTTGAGCGGAAAAACTGGGCCAATATTTCCAATGGGGGAGATTCCTGTTAGAAGTGCGGTGGGGCAAAACGTCCACTCACTAATCACACAAATAAACTGTGACCAGCGACTATGAACCTTCTGAAACTAAAATAATACATGTATTTAATTTAATTTAACTATTTGTTAGTAATATTAAGTAGAGTTGAGCAATTGCATCTCATGCTGATCTTTGGACCACTGGCTCAGGATTAGTGCAATAGTGTGTGTCATTTTGAGGATATGACCAGCTCGCTTGTGGTTTGTATATGTTTAGTGATGGTATGTAATTGATATGCACCTGGCACCACTCGCATTACGGCCTACATGCCGAACCCCTGTTAGACTGCATCTCAACCCCAGTGTTAGACTGCATCTCAACCCCAGTGTTAGACTGCATCTCAACCCCAGTATTAGACTGCATCTCAACCCATTAGACTGCATCTCAACCCTTGTGCTAGATTGCATCTCAACCCCATTCAAGACATTTTGGGGGGGAAATTGCCCTCCGCCCCGTTTGGGGCGCTATCACCGCCTGGCAGGGCTCGGAGGGAGGAGCTGGAAAATTTGTCTCTTTAACATTTTCACTGCCCCCCCAGCACTTTGGGGTGCTATATGAGGCGGTATAGGAGCGGGTGTGCATCGGGAGCGAGGCGGTGTTCATCACCGCAACACTGACCACGTCAGCGCGGCGGTGATGACATAAGCGCAATGCAAACATTGAGGTGTAGCAATGTCCTTCCCCTTCACTTAAAGGGGAAGGAGGCTGTGAGGCCTAGCGAGGCCTCCTTGGTGCGGGGCTGCCTGTTGGTGGCCCGGCCGAACCAGTGGCCACCATTGTTGGGCCAACTGCAGATTCGGCCGACAATTAAAACAACATGGCGGCCGCAGCAGTGCACCTTCCTCTTTAAGGGCAGTCGCACTGCCCTGCAACTGGCAGCATCCTGACTCACCAAGCTGTTGGGGACAGCGACAAGCGCCGGCTGCGCTCGCACGGGCAATTTCCCCCACGGGGCATAAAAGAGGTCACCACCAGTCGGTAAGGAGTCGGCACATGGCAACAACGGGTCGGAGTGCCAGGCAGGGCGGAAACACGGGGCGCGGTGGAAACCCATTTCCGCCCCCTCCAAGCCGGGTGAATGGGTCGCACCACCTGCCTGCCCTCGGTCATAAAGGTCTTACCACCCCATTACCGCCTCTTAGAGGCAGTAAAGGGCCTTAACGAAAGGAGCAATTTTGGTCCATTTCACCCTTTGCAATCTTTTTAAAGCAGAAGACCATCCATAGCAGCAGATAGTTGGTGGAACCCCAAGCTCTGCCTGCCCACCTCAGATTATCAAGCTCTGTGGGAGGCAGACTATCAAGAGAGTTGGAGATGGAAAGGTAGGAGAGCAGGTGCCTGCTGCAGCTTTATTATTAAGTTCTGTTTCTCTTCCCGACATTCTAATAAACACATTACCTGTCAACAAAATAGATTAGTAACACATATGTCATTCCTTCCACTGAAATAAATGACGAGATAATTGTTTTTGGTTTTGGTTGAGGGATAAATGTTAGCCAGGACATCGGCAGCATTCCCCTACTCTTCTTGGAATATTACCATGGAATCTTTTACGTCTACCTGAAAGGGCAGAAGGGGCCTCAGTTCAACATATCATCCAAAGGACGGCACCTCCGACAGTGCATCACTTCACTTAACTGAATATTACGTGCTCAAGTCTCTGGAGTGGGACTTGAACCCATGACCTTCTGACTCCGCTGCGAGAGTGCTACCACCGAGGTCACTGAGGGGACACCCAGATCTGAACTTTTGATTCTTCTTAAAGTAGGAGTAGAGGTGAAAAAAAAAACAATCAGGCAGCTCTGCTTGCAGTCGCCAGTACTTTGTCACATGAGCCATCAATTACAAGTCAAGAGTAATGTATAAGTGATGGAGCTGGCTAAAACTGGCTAAAAATAAGCAAGAAGAAAAGCTTTAAAGAATGTATTAGCTAGTGGCAGTTTGGTGAATGGGAACGTTGTCCTCAGGGGGTTTGTGGTGGTGATTGAGGATGCTAGAAGAAGCTTACACTCTGGGCAAATGAGACTGTTTGACTTTGATATTACCTTTGCACAAGGACTGCAGCATGAACTTTTATGTTTGATCTATAAAGATTAACTGACTTCTAGATTTCATCCTTGATTGAACATAAATGAGTTTGAGCTTGATTTGACCCATGAATGATATTGATGAATTATTGATCCTAGTATTTGGATTTAAAACTTCAATTAAATTATAATTCACATTGGTTTTTTAAATACTTTCCAAATGCGTTAATTTTATTGTGATGTTCTTCTCACATTTGTTGTTGTATTGATGGAATAAGTTGAAGAGTGAATGGCTTGATGAATTAACAAATTATATGTATGCAATTTTAAAATAAGAATGGGGGACATATATTCAGAGTGTTATAATTTTACAATCCAATTGATGCCAGGCATAATTTTGCAATCTTGACATTAACAGAAGATGAAATATAATTTAGGCCACTCCACAAATTTCAGCAGAGATTTAACACAACAGTAACCATTAACCATTGGTGAACAAAAACACTGATTTATTAAGGGGTGTCTCCACCTAGACATGGAAGTCATAATCTGACCTTTTATTAAAAATATGTAACTTTCATGTTATCTGTCATAGTTGGATTAGGTTTTAATAAAGCAATCACATTTATTCCAGTCTGACAATTGCTATAAATACACCATTTCAAGCAGCTACAATGTAACAGGAAGAACAAAAGACAAAGGTGCAAAGGAAAACCTTGTACAGGGAAAGACTAACCCAACAACAGCTTAAACTTATTTTGTATATTTCATGTAGAGAAAGATAACTTACTGTACATTATAGGTCATTGAGTGCAAAAGTGGATGTAAAAAAGACATGACAGAAAACATAGAAAGGGTCACAGGGGTAGATGACAAATAGTATTTTAAGAAGATTTTGAAAGTAAGGAGAGGGTTTTCAAGATGCAGGGAGAGGGGGAGGAAGTTCCAGAATTTGGGGAAGAACGGCAAACAGAATAGTCACCAATGGGCACAAAACAAGGAATTCTTTGCTGTTGGAGGAGTAGAGGGTGTATTGAGGCATGTAAGGTTGGAGGAGTTCATTCAAGTAGAGCAGCACAAGGCATGGAGGCATATGAAAGTGAGAACAAGGATGTCAAAATCAATTTACTGGGAAATAGAGCGCCAGTGGAACTTGACGAGGACAAAGACAACACGTGTGTGGGTCTTTGAATGGGTGAAGATGAAGGCCATAGCACTCTGAGTGAGTTGTCATCTGTGGAGAGTGAAGGATTGGAGGCCAGCTAGGATATATTGCAGAAGTCCATCCTCAAAATGATAAAGGTATTAATTAGTGTTTTGGCAGCAGATACGGAGAAACTGGAACAAAGGTGGTTAATGTTATCGAGGTGGAAGAAGGTGATGTTGGTAATGCAATTGATGTGGGGGAAGCATGCTCAGCTCTAGATTGAGCAGTACACTAATACTCCAGTCCTCTAGATCCAGTCTGAGGAGAAAAGACAATGTAGGCCATTCTCCTGGCGTTAAGAGCCTCTGTGACCTCCCGGATGCAGCGATGGATAGCGAACAGGAAGATATTAGCTATGTCTCTTGCTGTAGGCTGGAACGATCTGTTGGCGAAGAATTTGAGTGCCACAGTGACCTTAAGGGCTACTGGGAGAGCCATGTTTGCCATGCTCTGAAGCTGCAGGCCCGGTTGCAGGAGGTGACAAAGTTCCGTGACCACCTCTTGGTGAAGCGGAGCCTCCTAATACACTGTTCCTGGATTAAGTGGTGGAAAGAAAAATTATCTCGGAAGAACCTAGGGGCCTCCTGTTACGAGCCCACTTGGTCCTCCTCCGTCTGTGCACATCCTCTCCTATTCTTCACTGCCTCCACTCCCTCAACGAAGATACTCGAGCACGAGGGGGACTGCAAGTAGAGGCCCCATGAAAAATAATGAGGAGTCTCGACAGAGTAGATGCAGAGAGGATTTTTCCAATCGTTGGGGAATCTAGAACTAGGGGGCATAGTTTAAGAATAAGGGGTCGCCCATTTAGAACTGAGATGGGGAATTTCTTCTCTCAGAGGGTCTTAAATCTGTGGAATTCTCTGTTGCAGGGTGTCGTGTAGGCTGGGTCATTGAATATAATTAAGGTGGAGATAGACAGATTTTTGAAAGATAAGGGAGTGAAGGGTTATGGGGGCAGGCAGGGAAGTGGAGCTGAATCCATGATCAGATCAGCCATGAGGGGCCATATAGCCTACTCCTGCTCCTATTTTCTATGTTCCTATGACATTGAGCAAGTGGTGTGAGCAGAACCCTTTAAATAAGAATGAATGCATTCTCCACTTGCAGCAACACTCCTTGTCAACTCAGGAACTGAATCAAGTATAGAAAGCTGCAAGAGTTGCAGAAAGTTATACAGAGCCAGTCAAAATGAGAAACCATATCAGCTCCAAGTTACTGATGATGCAGGAGGCTCCTTCCTGCCACTGAACGCTTGGTCAGCTGGTTGTGATTAACAGAGGTCGGTAAGTGGAGCAGCGACAGCAAAAATGGCAGATTGGGAACCAAGTGAGCGTTGCACACTCACTGATGTCACGATCTGCCTAATGAAAATATCAACAGAGAGCGCTGGCATTGGCAGCACTGCCAACCTGCCCAAAATTCCTTCAAAATGGGTCTTAATAGCCAGAGCTAAACCCCTAAATTTCTAGGATGAAGAGTCATACAGAAGTAGAGGCATTCATGCCATGTCTTGAATGGATTACCTTAAATGATCAGAGCTGCAATAGATTGGGAAATTGAGGCTCACTAGGGAAGGAAACTCAGAGCTTTGTGAAATGCTGGCACCACATTTGGAATAACCCTGACTTCAACTGCTCTGCTTATGGCTTTTAAAGTGACAGCAGTCATTAATTATATGAGTACTACAATGTCTTAACACCTGGAGGAATTGCAGTTGGATTGGTCAAGGCATTCTGTTTACTGCATCAAATAATTTACTGAGGCACTATTCTGAAAGCCTGACAGGTTCATTTATTGTAAAGTGCAGAGAAACAATTGGTTAGACAGCAACAATTCTATGTTACTGATGGTTGCTCCTATGTGGTTAGCTCACAACATGTAGAGATAAAGGTGCTGTCAATCCAATGGCATACATCACTGTTAACAACAAAGGTTTCTATTGTCTCCTGGGTAGGTTGACCACGATGCCCAAGAAATGGCTCCCCTGGCAACTTCTAAATGCCTGGACTCCTTCACCTGTAATCAGTCTTGTGTAAATTGATTATTTTAAGACGTTAATTCATTACAAATATCCGTATTTTGATGTGGGGAGCATGGCTTTATCTTGAATCTATGAGATAGATTTTCCACTGACCTCCACCCAATCTTCTGGCGCAAATCAGTTAATTGCATTGGGAAATAAGGCGGAGAACCAATACGCTGGATCACTGTCAACTTTAGCCACCACCCTTATTTCTGGCATCATTTCTGGTAATTAGTAGAAACACAATTCTCAAACAAGAAAGAATGAAAATTAAATATTCATTTTGGGGCAGAGGTATCTTGCAGGCCCATTTCTTAACTTTCTGGCATGCACCATGTCAGGTGTAAATCATGCCCACATAAAATGCTTCTCTGCGGTGGCTAGGTGGATAAAGATATATGGACAGTCGTGAGCAGGATATTGTAATAAGTGGATTTCAGTTATTTTTTAAAACTATTTTCCTTTTCTTCCCTGCTGGCATCGAGGTTCTCATGAACCTTTGTGCCAATTAGTGTGCATTATTTATTATTAGCCCCCAGCATACTTACTGGCACCAATTAACTTCTCATTCTGAGGTACATGGAAGAATAGGGATATTAGGCACAAGGATTGTTCGATGCCCACCCACTGGTGCTTGCAAGCCTATATCTGCAGACAGAGGTGAACATGACTACAGTTGAAAAGTACTTTATTGGCTGTGAAGCTCTTTGGGAGGTCCTGAGGTCATAAAAAGCATTAGATAAATGCAAGTGGTTTCTTTTTTTGTTGCTTGCTTTGGTACATGGTCTGTTCCCCCTGAGGAAAGCACGTCCAGATCTTATCAAGAACAATATCTGCCGCAGAACTACAGATCAAATAGAATTTTAATGAAAACTCATAAAATGTGTGTGCACCTAGTTCCTCTTGGTGTCAGTGTGTGAGGAACCATGGAGGCTGTGAAGGCTTCTACTTCAGACGTCCTTGCAGCTGTCAAATGGCATTGGCTCTTCATCCAAGGATGGCATTTCCAGAACATAGGCTCATTGAACTTTATAACTCAGAGACTTGCCACTTGGCCCAGTCTGCCTGTACCAGTTATCTGTAAGAACTATTCATTTGAATTTTGCTCTTTTCCTATTAACTGTTTAAATTGCTCATAACCCTAGCCTTACGTATCCCTAGGTGCTGGAGTCCATAAGGTGGCTGGCTGCTCCCTTGCTATTGGAGTCTCCTTGGACTGAGGTGGTGATTGTATCATGGCAGCTAGGTCCTACAGTCGACAGGGCCGAAATTCAGGCCCGCCAGAAAGCTGGTGCACCTGCATTTTTTTCAATGATTTTACCGTCCGGTCTGACGAGGCGGACTCTTGATCCATTTTCACCTCTTTGGCAATTTATTTGGAGCGGACTGGAAGTCGGTCATAATGGGAGCAGAAGTGCAGCGGTAAATGCTGGAGAGGGGCAGAAGTGTGGGTGGGACAGAGTCTCCACTGCTGTTACTCAGTGGCAGGGCGGCAGTAATGTCAGTGCTGCCTGTTAGCAGCCCGGCCGAAACCGGGGCCATAATTGTCCAGCCGATCGGGAAGTCAGTCGGCAAAAAAAAAAGATGGTGGCCGCGGCAGTGCGCCTTCCCCTTGAAGGGTCGCCGCGCTGCTGCGGCTCACACACAAAAAACAAGGTACACCAACAGAAAAAGCTGTGATGGGCATCGTGCCGCGGATCTTTTCAGGTAAATTTTGTGCGGAGTGGGATGGAGGTGCGGGAAAGCGGCAGTGCACGCTTTGATGATACGCTTGAGGCAGTCGGTAGTAGCGGGGCGGTAGTGGGGACCGCCAGAAAAATCCCCGAGATGAATTTGGATTGTGGTGGCCATTGGACTGCAACGCGGCGGCCACTCGATTCCGCCACATGGCCACCGCAAAACGGTGGTAACGGGCCTTATCCAGACCCTTAATTTCAACCCCACATCTCATGCCCCAAGTAATGTTATTGGAGGGGCAGGCTGGCGGGCTCACATGTGCTGCCATCTTAAGAAACAGTAGTACTTTTGTGCCCATTCTTATCATGGTTCTAGTATACTGGCCAATGCCTCCACATGGTGATTGATCTGCAGGAAAGAAGGCCTATTGATACAATGAGATCAGTATGATACTTGTTTGCAATCCAGCCTTAATCATTTGAAGGCTAAAAGAGACAGCCGTCTCTAATCTCGCACCCAGTTTTCAATAACAGCAGTCTGAGCATCACTGGCAGAAGCACTTCAGGTCTCGGCCATAAATGCCTCCACTTCAGATGTCCTTCTGGCTGTCAAATGGTGCAGATTCTTTTTCATAGGATGAAAGTCCTTGACCATAGGCTTATTGAAACTTATAGCTCAGAGAAATGCCAATTAGCCCAGTAAGCCTGTGCCAGCTCTGCAAGAACTATCCATTTGATTTTATTCCCTTGCACTTTTCCCATTACCTGTTTAAATTTTTCATTTCAAATATTTATTCACTTCCCTCCAGTTAACAATAGATTCCTAGTCATGTGTCACCAATAGTTGCTGCTGCTCATTCATGCTGTGTCGGCCAGCCAGTACACTTATCTTCTCTAATTTTCCTGGGGTGGATGTCTTTGGGCTTGTGCTTGAGAGTGAGTGACTGCACATGTCTTGACAGTGCATAGATGCTCTGGGGCCAGGTTCATCTTCGGGCACATCTAGAGAAGGAAGAGAGGTTAGAAAGGGTTGCTGAGGAGCACCATTGACATGCCATTTCCAGCAGGAGTTACATGCGAGTTTCATGATATAGTTTATATCATTTATAACATGGGTACAGTGGGATGAGGTATATTCTTCTGAATGTCTTATCAGTTTTATGGTCTACATATCTATTGTTTGGTAGATGAATCTATGTTGTGATAATTCCATTAGTATATGTCAGAGTAATTAATAAAGGTTGCCCATGCTCAGCATTGGAGGAGGTTGAAAAAGTTGCAATTGACCCTCTTTAATATCCGTTTTCAATTTGCCACTATAAAAAGTCATAATAACAAGCATTAAATTTCATTTGAGGTACCTGGCAGAGTTGACATGAGGCACATGCATGCGTGTGTGCAGTCAATCGCACCTTGCACCACAGGGGAGCCTGCAATCCTTTCAAACCCATGGCTCACTACACCTGCTTCTCTCTGGCATGAGGGAATGAAATGAATTATCTCTCTTTGCATAGAGAGACTCAGTGATCCCCCTTGTGCAGCTGTGCACTGCAAACTGCCCGATGTTGCTAATATCTCCAGCAGCAGCCTGGAAGGAGCCAGGTATATAAACGTTCATCGCCATGGCCATCTTCACAGCCACTGGCAATGCGGTCCTTGCCCTGCTCTGAGGTTGGTGTTATAGCAGCAGCTGTTGGAAAATTTCAGAGACGACCTCCTTAGTGAAGCGCCGACACATCTACATTGTTTATCGCTGAGGTTCAGGGAGAGAATTGCTCCCTGAACACCCTTGGTAGATATGGCCTCCTGCTGAGAGCCCTTCACCCTCTTCTGTTCCTCCCTCTTCTAGCAGCTTGTCCTGCTCTGCGAGGACTCTACTCATTTTCCCAGTCATAGTCAATTCCAAGAGAAACACCTACTTGCGCACACCTGTCTGGGAGCAACTGGTTGTGCAGAAGCCTTGAAGTCAGCAAACAATACTGCCACACCACTCCCCATAGTCTTTTGAAACTTTAAGTAGCTATAGAAAGCACCCAAAATGCATAGAATTGCAGCAACTGCCAGAAGAAATAAACCAGCAACCAACCTGTAAATAGTTAATGATCCCTTTAAGTAACACTGGTGGGGGTCCTACATGCCTCTTAACATTGCGTTCACCTGTGCGAGGTTAAGAGAGGGCACAGGTCAGAGTGTGGCGTCTGAAATGACAGCACTGAACACTGATTGACGTCATGATCTGCTTGCTCTTCATGCTTCCGATGGATGTTTAGGTTTTTTTGTGCAGTACCTTTCTGCCCAGGCTGAACAACTAATTCAGGAACGATACCAATAAACTCAACCCCAATTCCCCACTCACCAACATTCCACACTCCTTACCTTCCCTCTGTCACTGACCATCACATTATCCACTTGTCCACACTACAAAAATAAAAGCAAACACAAAATATACATTTCAATCCAAATTTATAAATTAAATCATGGAATCATGACATATTCTACATAAAAATACACTAATCACCCTTGTGCACTGCCTTAGTGTCTGTTGTCTGTGTGCCTTTGCCTGTCCTAATGTTCCTGTGAGGTGCTATTCCAGTGACTGCAGCACGCCTGGTGAAAGGCTGCTGACCTATAGTGGAGTAGACTGCAGAAGGCCTTGGAGGATGACCTAGAAGGTGCATCGTCAGACAGCACCATCTCAGCATGGGCGGCAGCAATCTGTGCTGGCTGACTGACAGGCAACAACAAAGTCACAGGCAGAGAGGCAGGGGTGGGAGGATGAATGCTGTCATCTGGAGAGAGGACAGCAGGTTTGTGTTCCATGGAGCCACTGCCATTCTCACATGACGGTGCCTTAGCAATCCTAGTAATCTGTTGGAGAACAGATTGCTGGACTGATGTGATACCCTGAAAGCCCTTTGAACACTGGTTGTCGAGGAAATTTTAGCTTAAATTAACTCAGGCAGAGGCTTTCAGAGTCGTGCTTCGAGAGAATTTTATTTACAAGCGAGATATCTCGGAGAGTCCGTTCAGTCCGCACTGAGGCAAAACTCTGACTTTTACAAGAAAACCCGCTCTATCTTTATACAGTTGAAACAGGAATCTAAAACACACCACACAAGTACATTAATCATACATTCTTGTAAATGTAATCAAAGCAAGAACTTTATCAAAAACATCTCATATGAGCATTAATCATACATCCTGTAAATACAAAGGTCATTTCAAGAGGCAGACTTTTATCTTGTCCTTGCATAGTTTCTCCCTGTCCGTAGTCTGATAAGCAGGGTATCTGGAAACTCATGCAAACACTAGACAGTCATGTATTTACAACATTCTTTGTTCCAAGATCTGAGAGCTTTGGGTGTTTTCTTTTCTAGCTCCACTAATTTAATTAACTCAGCAAGAAGTGAACTTAACCCTTTCCTGAAAAATAAGGCTTAGATCATTTTCTTCCACAATTCCCTCCTTGTTGATCTTTTACTAGATCAATACAGTTTCTTATATATTCTTTTCTTGTTCAAAAGGGGGTTCATACCCCTCAGGGTAGGGTCGCATTTTAAGACATTCCTCTTCATTGTAATCATCTACTTTTCCCTCTATGCGATTTAACCTTCCTTTAATGGACACACTTTTCCTTTCTACTTGGGATACCAGGCTCATTACTTGACTAATTAATTTTTTCAACTTTATCCATATTCCACAAATGATTATTAATAATGTAAGCATCACTACACCCATGATTATTATGGGGTGTACAGTTAGCTTCAGTACTGTGGAAGCTTTTGGGGACCATTCAAAAAACACATCCCACCAGTGGTGTACTGTCAAAGAGGTGACTTCATCTGCGATTCTTACTAGTTGCCCCTTCTTGTAACTCATTTTGCCTCTAAATTGGTGGATGTCTCTGCCTCGTTTTGACAGAGCTTCCTCAATTTGCTTGTCATTCTGTATCAAATTGTGCAGTCTGGTCAACTTAATTACAGGGGGTAGGGGTTCAATGGGTGTACCTGTTTACCCCCTGTTGTTCCTTCATCAGGTTTTCTATTTCCTTCTCTATCCTTTCATTCTGCTTCCAGCTCATTTCGTCTGTGACGTAACCTGATATCTGCAGTTGCTGTAATCCTTCATCCCAGGCATTTCTTATTTTTATGCCTTCCCCTATCAGTCCTCCGACGACCTGGATTTTATTTTGTAGGGTCTCGATATCCATGGAGTTCAATGCTCCTATTCCTGCTCCCACTCCACCTAACACAGTTTCTAATAGATCCAGTTTCTTTCTCTGGGGCCTTTCTTTTCCCAGAGATACCTCAACACTGGCTGTGTTGCAGCCATCTTCTTTCTTTGGGGGATATATAATTCGTATTGTTAAATTTAATACACCTGGGGACCTTACCACTGGGATGCAGGTGGTCAATATTCGTTTCAAGTGTCCCATATCTCGCGGGGAATGCTTATTTTTCTAGGTTATTCCATTTATTATTTTCGTGAGGTTCATACACTTTACCCATTCTCTGTTTCCTATTTCAAAGTAGCAATCTTCTTCCGGTCTACATACTGTGCCATTGGTCTCTTGACTTTCATTTTGGTCCGTACTGGTTAGGCAAGTCATGTTTACCTTCCAGTTCAGGGATATATTAAATCCCTCCTCACTGGTCACTTTCACTTCTCCTGATCGCTGATCTATCCCTACTCCACAAGCCTTACACATCACTGTGAAGTTCCCTATCTTACAATTTTTTCCTTTTGGGCATGTAAAGTTATCTTGCTGCCTTACCTTATCACTTTCCCCCCACTCCATATCTCCCTTCCATACTTTTCCTTCTTCAAGTAATTCTTCTTCCTGTCTGACTCTCCTTACTGCTAAAATGATCAGGACGCCCAATGTCCACTTATAGTTTTTCCAAGAGTCCCGCCTCATCTTCCCTTTTCTGTTTACTTCTATAACACTCTTGAACTAATTCGTTACAATAACAACACACAAGCACGATAGTAACAGTAACCCAAATAATAAAGGCCCAAACTGGCATACAAATGAGTTCTGACATTCGTCCCTTGACTTTTGGGTAACTATAGATACTTTTAAGTCCAAAATACACAATGAGTGAACACAAAATAAGAGCAGGTACAGTTCTTCAGCGAGAAGATGGCTGTTTTCTTAGTCGGGCAACTGTATCTCGTCCTGGTTCAATGCCTTTTCTTTCGGCTGTGATTCGTCGGGGAAATAATATTTACATCGGGTTGCATGCACCCAGTTCGGGTGCTTTTCCAACTTCAAAGCGGTTCGTGTTGTGAGAATTATCTGATACGGTCCTTTCCACCTAGGAGAAAAGGATTCTTTATTTAATGTTTTTACTAACACTTGATCTCCAGGCCTGAAAGGGTGCATATTTCCTTCCGACGGGGGCACCTGTGTCTGCTTTATTTGTTCGTGCAGACTCCTCGCTATTTCACACATGGCTTGAGGATACTTTAGTGATTTTTCATCATTCCAAATTAATGCTATTTTTTCAGCCACCAGTGTTGGTTTTACGCCGATAGGCATTGGTCTTCCCAACAAGGCTTCATGTGGTGTCAAACCAGTGTTTCGGTTTTTTTGGTTTCTAATTGTATACAGTACCAATGGTAAGGCATCTGGCCACTTTAGTCCTGTCTCCTGACATACCTTGGTGAGGGTAGATTTTATTATCCCATTTACTCTCTCTACCATTCCCGAGGACTGTGGTTAATATGGTATATGTAACTTCCACTGGAAACCTAATGCTTCTGCAAGATTTTGCACTATTTTTCCTGTGAAGTGTGTTCCCCTGTCACTGTTGATTCCCATAGGTATCTCATATCTTGGAACTATTTCTTTAAATAGAATTTTTACTACTGTTCGGGCATCGTCTCTCCTAGTGGCGTACGCTTCTACCCACCTTGTGAACATATCTACTATGACTAACAGGTACTTAAGGCCTGATACTGGAGGCATGTGGACAAAATCAATTTGCAAATGTTCAAAGGGCATACTTGGCTGGGGTAGATGATTATATTCGGCAGGTGTTTTACCTCTGTTATTTTGTTGACAAATTTGGCATGTTCTAGCAACTTTTTCAATTACTACTGTTATTCCTGGTGCATACCACTGTGCATTAATAGCATGTATCATCCCTCCTTTGCCCATGTGAGCCTGACCGTGTGCTAGGCGAGACAGGGGCAAAAATAGAGACCTCGGGCAAACAGTTCGCCCATCAGTGTGACACCAAATGTCGTTTTTGAGAAAACAACCCTGGTTTTCCCAAGTTCTTTTTTCTTGTATAGTGACTTGTTGTTGGGCTGTTTTAAGTTGCTGGAAGTCAAGCATCTGTGGAGGGGAGACTGAGACTGCTTGAAGGCAGTCTGCCTGTGCCGAAGCGGCCTGTTTGGCTGCCTCCTCAGCCCTCCTATTTCCTACTGATACTTCATCCTCACCGGTTGTGTGAGCTGCACATTTGAGAACAGCTACCTTACTTGGCAACTGAATGGCGTCTAATAGATTAAGCACCAGTTGAGAGTGCTTAATATGCTTTCCACCAGAGGTGATAAAGCCTCTGTTTTTCCACAGTTGTCCAAAATCATGGACCACACCGAATGCATATCTAGAATCAGTATAGATATTAGCAGTTTGATCTTTAGCTATTATACAAGCTCTAGTGAGGGCAAACAATTCAGCAGCCTGAGCCGAGGTTCCGGGAGGCACGGCAAATGCTTCAACAGTTTCGTGGGGGTTAACAATAGCATAGCCTGCCAAAAGCAAATCATCCGACGGCCTGTACGATGATCCATCCGTATAGAGAATAAGATCAGGATTGTCCATTGGCTCTGTGAGCAAATCTGGTCTTGGTAAGGTGGCTATTTCCACTGTTAACAGACAATCATGCTGGTCTGGATCCTCTACTTCTCTAGTAGGAAGAAAGGTGGCTGGGTTTACTACCAATGCACGTCGAAAGGTATAGTTAGGGTGTGACAGCAGTAATACTTCATAACCTGTTCTTCTAGACGCTGTAAAGCGTTGTGTGGCAGCTGAATTCAAAAGTAATAACACAGCATGGGCTGTAATGACAGTGCATGGATAGTCCAAAACAATGGATACCGACTTCTCCACCATGACCGCGGTAGCAGCTACAGCACGTAGACATGCTGGCATTCCCCTTACTACTGGAGGCAGCAAAACCGAATAATAAGCAACTGGTCTATTTCCCCCACCATGTTCTTGGATTAGTACTGCTGTTGCAAATCCTTCTTTCTCATTCACATACATCTGAAAAGGTTTTCCATAATTCGGAAGTCCCAACGCCGGAGCATTAGTAATGGCTTTCTTTAACTGTTTAAATGCCTCCTCTCTCTCTGGGGTCCACTCCACCTTGGGTGGGGCATCATTTAGGGCAGCTGATCTTAGGACCGCATCCCATTCTCGATAATCAGGGATCCATTGTCTATAGTACCCAACCATCCCCAAAAATGACAAGATATCCTTCTTTGTCTTTGGTATGGTGGCACTTGAATTGTCTGAATTCTTTCTGGTCCTAGCTGCCTCTGCCCTTGAGATATGTGAAAACCCAGGTACTGGACTTGAGTCTGACAAAATTGTAACTTTTGTAATGACACTCGGTGCCCTCTTTCACATAGGTGCTGTAACAGTTTCAGGAAATCTTGCATGCACATGTATCCGTGGCTAGAATCCACAAGCAAATCGTCCGCATGCTGCAACAGCACAGACTGGTCCAATAATGAACAGTCTTCGAGGTCTCTTTTTACTACTGCTGCATATACTGCGGGGCTTTCGGTGTATCCTTGGGGCAACCTGGTCCATGTGTACTGCTGTTTCTTGTAGGTGAAAGCAAACAGATACTGACTCTCTTGATTTATTGGGATGGAGAAAAAGGCTGAACACAGATCTACCACAGTAAAGATAGTTGCTGTTGGTGGGATAGCAGATAGTATAATGTTGGTATCCGGTACCACAGGAGTGATAGGGACTACTATCTTATTAATAGCTCTCAGATCTTGCACAAATCTCCACTCATTCGGCCTATTAACCTTTGGTATGGGCAGTATCGGAGTGTTACATGGGCTCTGTGTCTTTTCTAGAACTCCTTGTTCCAACAATGCAGAAATGATTGGCTCTATCCCATCTTCTGCCTCTGGAGGCAGTCTGTACTGCCTAATGCTTGGTAACACGGCGTTCTTTATCAATTGTACCCGATGGGGTACTGCAGAATGTACTTGCCCAACATGATTCTTATGTTTTGCCCAAAGTTCAGAAGATACTTGATTCAATGCCATTGGCATCTTAGGGCTTGGTTGTCCAGGGGGTTGCTGTTTTTCAAAAGTGGAGGCATGACTTTTACCTTTCCACTGGAGAATTCCCCTGGTGCGGGTGACAAATTCTATCTGAACATTCTGCAATTTTATTACTGCCCAAGGTTGATAGCCTTGTTGCTGTTTTTCCTTTTCTATTTCTACAATCATCGGACCCATATCTTTGGGTTTCGCTGGCGGTTTTACAGCCAATGTCAGATGGGGTGTCGAGTTCTCTTCTCTAAACCGCTGCTGCTGTAAGGGTGTCAAATCCATGGCTACCCCCAATCCTTCTGGCCCAAAATAAATGTGGGGCGTAGCTTCTACTATTTCTTCTTTATGTAAAAAGGATTGTACCAAACACTGGTAAGTTTCAGCTTTTTGTCGAGTGTACCAGGCTGTACAGTGAAGCTGAACTGTCTCAAAGCTTGTCAAAATTATATACATCAATTCTTCAGTACTAGAGTCAATTTTAGCTTTTAAATTTTGTATAACTTCATGTATCAAGGGGGAATAGAAGTTGCCATTCAATTGTCAACAATAGAGGGTAGCCTTTTCTTTGTTATCTTCCCTTTTCTCTTCTTCAATCCCATTAAAGAACTGATGGATTTTATTTGGAGGGAGCTCCATGAACATCCCTTCCTTTGTGCAATAAATTGTGACTCCTAGTTTGCAGAAAGTCTGTCTTCCTAATAAAGGGAGAGGTGTTGTTTTAGAGACTATCAAAGTCTCATCATTAACTTGTTGTCCTTCAACTATCAATTAGGTAGGTTCAGATAAAAATTATTTTATGGGGATACCGGCCACGCCCAAACTTAAGATGGTGGTGTTGCTTACAGGTAGTCCCACAGAGGGTGGTACAGAAGACATAGTAGCACCGGTATCCACCAGGAACTTCACGTAAGTGTTTTCCACTTTCACTATTGCTGAAGGGTTTTCTTCTATGTCTGCTGATTAGCGGAGGGCTAAGCCTCCGGGGCATCCCTATGCTGATTGGTGCGGGTTGGGGTTAGAGAATGAAAACTGAGGGGCCAATGAAGGTGGAGGTTCAGGGAAATCCCTTTGTAACCCTCCAAGCTGTTTCGGTGGGCATCTGCAATCTCGAGCCCAATGCCCTTTCCTTCCGCAATTTCTACACTCATCTTGGGAGCGATCTCGTTGGGGCCACTGTCCTCTTCCTCTTCCCCGTCCTCGTCCCCCAAACCCTCCTCTATTATTCTGTGCTTTTCCTCTTCCCTTTTGCTGATAGTATTGACCTGTTATTTTAGCCTTGATGTCTTTATAGGTGAATAGTCCCTCCCTATCCATATTGGCCAGTACTGTAATTGTCTCTTTCCAACTTTTTCCTTGCCAGTCCAAAACCTTTATTTTGTATGTTCTTGCTTGTTGTGGCAACATACAATTTATCAAGGTTTGTACTGCCAAAGGTTTATTTTGATCCATCGGTATTCCTGCATGTTCGTCCCAACTGTTTTTCCATCTGCCTGCAAAATCTATCATTGATTCTTCTGCTTTTTGCAAGCAGCGGGTGACTTCCCCTATATCCCCATGCTTTTTAGCCCCTTGCAGAATTGCGTTCTTTCCTCGGTGTTTCAGCCAATGGGTTAATGACTCATTGCCGTCATTCAGCAAGTCATCATCAACTCTCCAGTCTCCATTTTCCCCTAGTGGGATGTGGAACATATCTTTTACTCCCTGCCAGGAAGATCCATAGGCCGCTTGCAACAATAATTTAACATCTCCTGGGAGCGGATTGTAAATTGTACATGTTTGCTCAAGCCAGTTGTGAAATGCTATCGGTTTCTTTACCGGATTTGGGGCGGCTGAGATCATATCTCTGGCTTCTCCAGGGGACCAGGGTTTCAGAACTGCCGTAGTTCCTATCATTACCCTAGGATTTTGGTGGACGGTAGAGTCGGCTGCTTCTTTTGCCGTTTGTCGCCTTGTTTGGTGAGGACCTCTTTTCCCTGTGTCCTGGTTAGCTACCCCTCCCTCTACTGCTTCGGCTTCCCCTGATCCTGATGCTCCCGGATCTCCTCCACCGGCTCCTCCATTAGAAGGCTGATCCGGAGGGGCTGCTAGTTCCCTCGGAACTTGATTTCTATGGGCAGCGATTATTTCTATAATTTCCTGCCAACTATCTTGTTCTGGGGGTTCTATGCGGGGATAGAGTCCTACTGCTGGTGCTGAGGGGATAGGAAGGCCCGGAGGACTATAAGAGGGAGGTTTTTCATTTTCCCTTTTTTCCTTTTCTTCTGATAGTCCCTATCCCAAGTGGGGTCTCCCCCTCCTTCCTTGGTTGTTTTTCTCCATTCCTCAATCAAAGATAACTTAAAACTTCCTCCATATGGCCAATCCCTATCAGACCAACCGTACAAACCATTGCTAAACGTTACCGCATATCTGTCATCTCCTGTTTCCTTAATTACAGTGTCCGCCGGCGAGCCGTGCGGCACAATTGGATTTCCTACCTTCTCTCGTTGCTTTACTACCTTACGGATTCTTTTCTCGGTCTTAGGATGTACTTTCATTCTTTCAGTCAAGAGGTCGTCTTTCTTTCTTTCCTTTTCTAGGAGCTGGGCGCGAGCGCCCTGCTCGACTAGAGCCGTTTCCCATTCTTCCGGGTGCAACGTCTCGCGATCTTTTCTGAAATGAGATTTAGGACAATCCTACAAAATATACAGTAATTTACAAAGCGCTCACCGGTGTTCTCTCTTCTGCTCAGCTCGGGGTCTCCTTTTGCCTTTTTGTTACTTTAGCTTCTTTACGGTAGCTACCTTAAATGCCTCACCCCCTCCAGGGGATCTCGGCAGCTTGTCCCCCTTTCAGCTAGGACGGCCTAGGCACGTTCCTCCTTTCAGCTAGGAAGGTCCTTAAAATTCCTATTTTCTCTTTAAAAGTTAAATTTAGTTCTTTTGGATCTCGTTTTTTTTTTAGAGATCCTGCCTGACTACGCCAGAATCTGTCGAGGAAATTTTAGCTTAAATTAACTCAAGCGGAGGCTTTCAGAGTCGTGCTTCGAGAGAATTTTATTTACAAGCGAGATATCTCGGCGAGTCCGCTCAGTCCGCACTGAGGCAAAACTCTGACTTTTACAAGAAAACCCGCTCTATCTTTATACAGTTGAAACAGGAATCTAAAACACACCACACAAGTACATTAATCATACATTCTTGTAAATGCAATCAAAGCAAGAACTTTATCTAAAACACCTCATATGAGCATTAATCATACATCCTGTAAATACAAAGGTCATTTCAGGAGGCAGACTTTTATCTTGTCCTTGCATAGTTTCTCCCTGTCCGTAGTCTGATAAGCAGGGTATCTGGAAACTCATGCAAACACTAGACAGTCATGTATTTACAACATTCTTTGTTCCAAGATCTGAGAGCTTTGGGTGTTTTCTTTTCTAGCTCCACTAATTTAATTAACTCAGCAAGAAGTGAACTTAACCCTTTCCTTAAAAATAGGGCTTAGATCATTTTCTTCCACACTGGTATTCAGAGATATGATGGGAGCAGTCTGAGCTTCCGCTGCAGCATTCAGATAGTAGGTGGCTGCTGCTTGTGCTGCAGTGGAAGCTGAAATAGCGGCCATTAAAAACTGCACTATGGTGGGTTCCATAAATGTCTTCATGGAGGTGGCCACCTGTTCCATGATGGGCTCCAAGCTCTGCACAAAACCCCATGTCATGTTGGTGCCAGACTCCTTCATGCACACAGGCTTTCAGGCAGGCTTCCCAATGCACCAAGCATTTCATTGAGCATACCCTTCAGCCTTCTTCTGTAGCCCGCCCCATCGAAGTGCTCATCTAAGTCCCCGGTAGCAGACATATTGGAAGACATATCAGAAGCACTGGTATGGAAGGTGGTTAATCTGTGAGAGTCAGTTCCACTATAATCGCATTGACTCCCACAGCTACCTTGATTACATTTCCTCCCAATCTGCTTCCTGTAAGGACTCTATTCCATTCTCCTAGTTTTTCTGTTTCCGTTGCATCTGTTCTGACGATGCTATCTTCCATACTAGTGTTTACGATATGTCTTCCTTTTTCCTCAACCGAGGTTCCCCTCTACCATGATTGACCGGGCCCTCGACCATGTCTGTTCCATTTCCCACACTTCTGCTCTCACCCCTTCCCCTCCCTCCCATAATCATGGTAGGGTTCCCCCTTGTCCTCACCTTTCACCCCACCAGCTTCCACATTCAACGGATCATCCTCCACCATTTCCGCCACCTCCAGCGTGATCCCACCACCAAACACATCTTCCCCTCTCGTCCCCTTTCAGCATTCTGAAGGGACCGTTTCCTCCACAACACCCTGGTCCATTCCTCAATCAACCCCTCTTGTTCCCATGGCATCTTCCAAAGCAAGCGCAGGAGATGCAACACCTGCCCTTTTACATCCTTCCTTTCCACCATCCAGGGCCCCAAGCATTCTTTCCAGGTAAAACAGCGATTTACTTGTACTTCTTTCAATCTAGTATACTGTAGTCACTGCTCACAATGTCGTCTTCTCTCCATTGGGGAGACAAAATGGAGATTTGTTGACTGCTTTGTGGAAAACCTCCATTCAGTCCATAAACGTGACCCCGAGCTTCCGATCACTTGTCACTTTAATTCTCCGTTCCACTCCCACTCTGACCTCTCTGTCCTCGGCCTCCTACACTGTTCCAATTAAGCTCAACGTAAGCTTGAGGAACAGCACCTCATCTTTACAATCTTCCAAACTCAACAATTTCAGATCATAATCTCTGCTCCCATTTCTTCGGATAGCAGCTGTTGATGATTCTTCCATTCCCATTTACACCTCCTCCAACCCATCTTTTGTTTCTTTACCTGTCCCACGACCATTGCCTTTTGCTTTGTACTATCATCCATTTTGTCAGTTAATCACTGCTGCCTTCCTCCCTATCGCAGACCTTTACTTTTGTTCTTTCCTCCCCTCCCCCTTTCCCAGTCCCTGCACTTGCTTAAAATTTGTTACATCTCTAACTTTTCCAATTCTGACGAAAGGTCATTGACCTGAAACGTTAACTCTGTTTCTTTCTCCACAGATGCTGCCTGATCTGCTGAGTATTTCCAGCATTTCCTGCTTTTATTTCAGATTTACAGCATCTGCAGCATTATGATTTTGTGTGAAGTAAAAGCACTGTGAACCACATTCCTTTCTTGTCAACATTAGCATTTTTACTTTAGAATATATACGTGTTTGAATGTAGGAACACTTATTTACCAATGCAGTTCTAAACTAAAATAATGTAAAATATCATCCATATTATCGGCTTGCTTACGCAACAAGGTTATTTAATTTTCATAAATCTATAACAATACATCAATACAATTGACAGTGAACACAGCATGTTGGTATAAAACTTGTAACAATTATTAATGCTTCCAAAATTTAGAACATGTTACTATAAAATTATTCATACTTTGACAGAACAACAATGCTGAAAAACTTTTGACTGGATTCAGTTAATATTTCTTTTTCAAATGTGTAAATCCTTACAGTAGTCCCTGTTCAATGTCATTTTTAAATCCTTCACCAACATGCTAAGCTTTTTGAAATACTCCGAGACAATAATTGCCTTTTTGGTTCTATTTATTTTAGCACACAATTTAGTAGTATCTGAAATGTTCCTGCTTGCTATTCCTTCCTCAATAATCATTATAAAGATCTGAATTGACAACAGAGAAAAGGATTAATTCCTGAAGTATTTCCATTCCACTCTGCACAAAAAAATTGCCTTTAATATCCACTCTCTGCTTCAGCTTTCCTAATCACAATTCCATCCACTTTGTTACGTACAATCTTCCCATATTATTCTTGTGCAATATTTTGTGAAAGTCTAAAAAACTGTAAGATTAACACCTTGAAGATAAAAAATTCAAAAGATCAGCATGAGGAAACTACATAGAATTGAATAGGATATATGGCACAGAAACAGGCCATTCGGTCCAACCAATCCATGCCGACGTTTATGCTCCACTTCATCTAGATCTATCAGTATAACCGTCTATTCCCTTCTCCCTCATATGCTTATCTAGCCTCCCCTTAAATGCATCTATACTATTTGCTTCAACCACTCCCTGTGTAGAGAGTTCCACATTCTCATCGCTCTTTTGGTAAAGAAGTTTCATCTGTATTCCCTATTTGATTTTTTGGTGACAATCTTTTGTTGATGGCCTCAAGTTTTGCTCTTCCCCACAAGTGGAAATACTCTCTCTGTATACAATCTAGCAAAACCTTTCATAATTTTGAAGATCTCTGTTAAGAAAGAAATAAAGAAAGACTTGTATTTTTTAGTGTCTTTCACGAACACTAGACAGTTCAAAGTACTTTAAAGCCAATGAAATACTTTTGGAGTGTATTCACTGTTGTAATGTGGGAAACCACATTAGGTCACCACTCGGCCTTCTCTTTTTAAAGAGAAAAAGACCCAGCCTGTTTATCCTTTCCTGATATGTATAACCTCGCATTTCTGGTATCATCTTTGTAAATCATTTTTGCACCCTCTCCAGTGCCTCTATATCCTTTTTATAATATAGCGACCAGCTTTGTACACAAAACCCCAAGTGTGGTCTAACCCAATGTTCGATACAAGTTTAGTATTACTTCTCTACTTTTCAATTCTATTCCTCTAGAAATAAACCCTTGTGCTTGGTTTGCCTTTTTTGGGGGCCTTATTAACCTGTGTTGCTACTTTTAGTGATTTGTGTACTTGTACTCCGAGATCCCTTTGTTTATCTACCCCATTTAGAGTCTTATTTTCCAAGTAATATGTGACCTCCCTATTTATCTTACCAAAATGTAATAGCTCACATTTATCTGTGTTGAAATTCATTTGCCAATTATATGCCTATTCTGCAAGTTTATTAATGTCTTCCTGTAATTTGTTGCAGTCCTCCTCAGTACTGACTATCCCGCCGCAAATTAGAAATTGTGTTTTTGAATCTAAAGTCTAAATCGTTAATATAAATTCTGAACAACAGTGGTCCCAGCACTGATCCTTATGGGAGCAAACTTTCCACTTTCTGCTATTCTGAACAGTTACCCTTTACCCCCTGCTCTCCACTTTTAGTCTTGAAGCCAGTTAGTGATCCATTCTGCTACTGTTCCCCTGACTCCCCATTCTCTGACCTTATTCATTAGTCTATTATATGGTACCTTATCAACGGCCTTTGGAAGTCTAAATAAATTATATCTACTCTCTGTTACCTCTTCAAAGAATTCAATGAGGTTTGATAAACAAGATTTGCCCTTTTGAAATCCATGCTGACTATTCATTATTATATTTTTGGTTTCTAGATATTCTTCTATTTTCTCCTTAAGTAGGGATTCCATTATTTTTGCTACCACCGATGTTAAGCTGATTGGTCTATCGTTCCCTGGACATGTTGGGGCCAAAATTGCCCCTTTCCATAAGACCCGTGGCCCCCGTGAAAGCTGCGGCCACGTGTTGGTGCGGACTGGCCGCCAAGTCTCTACGGAGGGGCCGCCATTTTGGATATTGCCCTTCATCAGTTTTGGAGCAGTTTAGGGGACCGCTCCGCCCGTTTTTCCTTCCTGGCATGCACGCGCCGACGCCTTACCGCCTGGCGGTGACCCCTTCCCCTTATTTTGCTATTGGTACCCTTTCTGTGGCTGGGCAGCACAGCTGCGCTTAAAGGGGAGGTGGCGCTGCCAGTGACTCCATCTTATTTCTTTTTATCGGCTGACTGCCAGGTCAGGTAGAAAATTATAGCCGTGGGCTTGGGTGGGCTATCAACAGGCAACCTGGCATCCCCTCTTGAGTGCCTGGCCTCTGGCCCAGCGAAAAGCCTCCCTGGTTACCTAATGTTTGCCACTAAAGTGGCTGCAGAGTTGCAGCGGCCCTCCCCTTTAACTGAACTGGAGAGACATTGTGACGTGCCAGCGCGACAACGTTATCAGTGCGGCGCAGATGACTTGTAGCGTCGGCCACTACAACCTGCCTCCACTTGCGCCCTGCTAGTTATGGCCACTCCGCTCCCACCCCTCACTTCTGCCCCAATGATAAGGCCACTTCCGCCCCGCTACAAAAAAAAGCATGAAGGCCAGATTCTCACCAAGAAAGAATCCACAGCTGTAAGGGAGGCAGTGCTGCAACCAGATCCAGGTTGTAGCATCAGAAGCGAGAGGTGGGCGCCGGAGGCACTGGAGTGCATCATCACCCCAGGCAACCAAATTTTAATTTGACTGTTTAATGTTTAAAGTCTAATTTGTTTAATTGTTGGTTTTAGTGCCCCCCCCCCCTTTAATCAAGGGGCACTTGATTTAATGATTTATTGATTTACAGATACAACCAGTACAACCAAAATAGTTGTAGCATCAGAAGAGGAGAACCAATACTTAAGGAGGACAGAGGTGCCTCGAAGATAAATAGAAGTTTAGGGGGCCAAAAATGCCCCTTCCCTTAAGGCCTGTTACCTTCGATCTTTCGTCGAATGGCTGCCATTTTGAAAATTCTGCTCCTGTGGTATCTCGACGGTGACCCGCTCCCTCCACTACCATTCTGCTGCTGCCAATCCATCCAAAGTGCGTCATCAGAGCGCACACCACCGATGTTTCCCCCCGTACACGAAATATCCGCGCTGAAAATCTTCCTCCCACTGCTCGATGCTATCGACAGCTTTTTCTGTCGGTGCACTGTACTTGGAGTGCTTTCAAAATGGTGGTGCGGCTGTCATTAAAGGGGAGGGCCTACTGAAACTCCACTCACTGCTGCACTTCCGCTCCCATTATGTCCGACTTCCGGGCCGCTCAAAAAAAAAGCCAAAGGGCGGAATTTCATGCAAGAAGCCACCACATTTACTGTGGCGGAGAAAACAGTCGAAACAGGGTAAGTCCGTCGTCTTTTCAGCAGGGGGCAACTTCAGCCCCTAGGTCTCAGACTGAGCAAGGTCTGGGAACTTCCTCGGAGCTGCTCCCATCCTTCCACCAACCAGCATGACTTTGCTGAAAATGCAGTGGAAAAACCCTGTTTCCTCTGCGCTTCCGAGGAAGTTACAACGGTGGAACAAGAAGAGTTCCAAGGAATTTTCGAGCCTAGGAATGTTTATGGGGCCTGAATGGAGGGAGAAAAATAACCTCTTTTCAGCCCCCTCCCTTCAAAAGGGACTTTAGCAGGTCTTCAGTTTGTTCCTCAGGATATGAATTTAAATAGCACTTTTCATATCCTTAGCACATACCAAATGCTTCACAGGGAATAACTTGTTTTATGAAGCGTATTCACTGTTGCTTTGTCAGTAAATGTGACAGCCAAGTAAACATTGTACCTCAAGGATCCATAAACAGCAATGAGATAAATAACCAGTTAATCTGACTCAGTAGCAAGCAGACACACATTACAATATATTGACACATTGTTACAATAGTGGTCAAAGGAATTTGAATCAAATGTGTTGGACATTTGTACAATAATATCACACGGTAATTTTCAGGGTCTTGGTTTTTTTTAGATAAAAATGCAAGTACTTTCCCAAATGGTTAAATCGTTCTGCCTTCCACAGATTGCATACAAACAATACAAAATATGGTCACAGTCATTTCACTCTGGTTATTTTCATTTACCACTAAATTGATTCAATTTAAATTTCTTCTTTACCTCTCAAATTCATTTTAAAAATGTATCTTCAAACATAAATTATTCCAAATAAATGTTATTGCAGTGAAATGAATTTTGCCTTGTGACTTCATTCATTTATTTATTTGCCATTGCTTTTGCTCTAATAGTCTTGATTTGTTTAAAAAAAATAATTTCTCAAGCATGGATACTGCATGACCCATTACTTTGGTTTTGTTCATGGCACCTATCCTATTTCTCTATTTTATCGTGAAGTTTTATTTTAAGCACTCGCCCATTCAATATTCAATTTATATATATTTTAATGTTAGATATTTATCTCCTCAGTGCCACTGATGTGAAGTATCCCAGAAGGTGTCTTCCACTTCAAACTAGCCTGAAAGCTTGCTTGGTACTGCCGACTGCACGACTGCCTGGGTAATCTGATCATTAATAGTCATAATTGCCATTTTGTTCATAATTTAGATAAAGTGACATTGATAACTTCAAATCAGCAATTCCATTAATGTGGGGAGAAGCTTTCCTCTGTCGATATGAAACAAAATCATAATGCTACATTGTAGCATTTACAATGTTGCTACACTAAGCACACAGAGGCAGTATTCCTCCATGGAGATCAAGGAAATATATGGCCGATTGTCATAAATTCAACTTATTTCACAAGTAAGTATAAAGTTGCTTCTATCAGCTGAATGAATAAAAAGACTATGGGGGCGAAATTCACCTGTGCCCAGTTTGGGGCACATAATTTGAATTAAATAAAAGTTTCTCGTCCGGTGGGAAGAAGAGGTTACTGACCCAGAACTCGAGTCTTTAACTGAGAAACATTGTTGGGGCAGTGTTGGAGGCACTCTGCGCATAGACAGGGCAGTAGCGGTGCGAGAGAGGAGCAAAAGCACAGTGATATCATTCAGCGCGACGCGTCACAACATCCCTTCCCTTCTCTTAAAGGGGAGGGCTGCTATGAATTCTGCAAACCACTTCCGTCGCGCCCACTGGGCCAACAGGGAGGGTTTCGGCCGGGCCAGCAGCCCAGCACCCAAGAGGGGCAGCTGGACTGCCTGTTGGCAGCCCGGCCAAACCAGTGGTCACCATTGTCGTGCTGACTGCAAAGTTGGCCAACAAAAAAAAAGATGGCAGCTGCGGCGCATGGCCCTCCCCCATAATGGCAGAGGGGGCGCTCCGGCCACCACAGCTTTGCGACCCACAAAGCTGTCGGTGGCATCACCCCATGCCAACCTCACTCCTGCAGGGCAATTTCTCCCACCAGGCATAAAGGGGTCGACATGGAACGATAATGAGTTGGTGCGCACGGCGATGACATCATCGCCTTGTATGCCGCCGATCGGGGTGAAAAGTAAGGAGCGCTGCACAAACCTGTTTGCGCCATCTCCATCCCAGGGGCAATTCCGGGTGGGTCATTTCCGCCGCCTACCCCCCAGGTGAAAAGTCCTTATCACCCCATTATCACCTCCCAGAGGCACCAACGGGCCTTTCGGAAAGGAGCAATTTTGGCCCCTATAGCTCATGTTGTCATTACTATTATACATGACATTCATTGTTACAATATTCATTTATGGGGGCAATAATGTGATTCTAAGAGGTTGACCTTGGCCAAATATGTGAGATCAGTTCAGTAGCATATTTTGATGGTGCTTCCAATGAGTTGCATATGTGCTGAGAACATGCCAAGGTACCTGCACAGCAGTTGTTAATAAAGCTGAGGGCTTGTTTTAAAGGTTGATTTGCTGAAAGAACAATCAGCTCAGAAACTAGCCTTTGGAGGTCCTTCTGTCAGAAGTCTTGCAATGAAGGTTAGTTCTATTTGGTGGATAGAACCACTCCAGCAATTAAGAATAGAATCATGGTAACATGGATGGAGGTGACAGAGCACATCAATGTAATTTCATTTGTGGCTGAACTGGGAGCAGAGGAGGAAGAATTTTTTTAGCTTACATAACATTGCAAAAGTGTGCAAACATGTGATAATTTTGGAATAAGGTTGTTTTTCCAAGCTTCTTTATTGATCTTCATGAATGCAAGGAACTGACCTTTGTAAATGCACAAGCATGCTAATTTTCTTTCACTTCACTGTGCCAGGTTAACATACCAAAGTGCTGCCTGTGTTGGCCATTTCTATCAAGTACAAAGTAATCTTCCAGCACAAGGTTCCTTGCAGGTGCATGTTCACACACTCACATAAGGTGGCCGTTCTTCTGGATGCTTTAGTCGAGCTCAACTTTGCTCACTCATTCTCTTTCTTACAAATGTCACTTCCAATTCAGCGAAAGGTACCATGTAACAGGAGGTAGCACTTGCTGATTGGACTGAGTCACCAAAGCTGTGGCTCTTGACTTCTTATGAGGAGGCGGCTATCAAAATTATGGGCCTGGACACAATAGAATGAATGAAAGATTATGAGGTCAAATTGATGCTTCCTCAAATGTAAGGGTTTCTAAATACCTAGTCTTTGACCGAAAGGATTTCTAAGAACAAAATTACCCATGGCACAGGATTTTGGCTCAACCAAGATTGAACATATACATACAACTACCTCCCTGTATAAATCACTATGATCTATGTGGGACTAACAAACCCATAATACAAACCCCTACGAAAAGGTTGTTTGCTTCGGTACAACTTGACAAAGTTAAACCCGTTCGCGATTTGCTACACATAAAGTTACCCAGACCCAAACACAAAACCCTTCAATGATTTGGCTGGAACCAACATACAATCACCAATTCCTCAGCTGTCTTCTGAGGTTGACTGTAGGCCCTTTCCTTGGTTGCAGCTTGTATCCTGAAAACTAGCTGGCTTCTATTGCTGCTCCTGTACTGCTCCTGTACTGCTGTGTTTTGCCTTCAAAAATGGGTCTTCTTTACACCAAAAACCAACTTGCAATCTTGGAACAGATGTAACATGATGGCCGCATCAAATGTAATCTCTAATTGGCTAATTGTCCCTCATTTAGAGTCATTGTCCATGATTACTTTGACCACCACCTGTCTGTAGGGTGAGGTCTTTTACAAAGTAACCTTCCCAAGGTGACTTCATTGTTGGTTTCTGGTAGCATTCATATCCAAAGGTTCAGGGTCTGGTCCATTGTCTAGGCCTACACTGATATCAGCCTTTCTGGAGTCACAGTCCAGGGTACGCTTTTTAAACAATGTAACCCCTTAAGGTAAATGAATCATCATCACAGGCAGTCCTTCAGAATTGAGGAAGACTTGCTTCCACTCTTAACATGAATTCTCAGGTGGCTGAACAGTCCAATATGAGAACCACAGTCTCTGTCACAGGTTGGACAGATAATCATTGAGGGAAGGGGTGGGTGGGACAGGTTTGCCGCATGCTCTTTCCGCTGTCTGCGCTTGATTTCTGCAAGCTTTCGGTGACGAGACTCGCGGAGTTCAGCGCCCTCCCGGATGCACTTCCTCCACTTAGAGCGGTCTTTGGCCAGGGGCTCCCAGGTGTCAATGGGGAAGTTGCACTTTATCAGGGAAGCTTTGAGGGTGTCCTTTTAATGTTTCCGCTGCTCACCTTTGGCTCGTTTGCCGTGAAGGAGTTCCAAGTAGAGCGCTTGCTTTGGGAGTCTCATGTCTAGCATGCGATCTATGTGGCCTGCCCAGCGGAGCTGATCAAGTGTGGTCAGTGCTTCAATGCTGGGGCTGTTGGCCTGGTCAAGGATGCTAACATTGGTGCATCTGTCCTCCCAGGGGATTTGTAGGATCTTGCGGAGACATCGTTGGTGATATTTCTCCAGCAACTTGAGGAGTCTACTGTACATGGTCCATGTTTCTGAGCCATACAGGAGGGCGGGTATTACTACAGCCCTATAAGCCATGAGCTTGGTGATTGTTTTGAGGGCCTGGTCATCAAACACTCATTTCCTCAGGCGGCTGAAGGCTGCACTGGCGCACTGGAGGCGGTGTTGGATCTCATCGTCAATACCTGCTCTTGTTGATAGGAGGCTCCCGAGATAAGGGAAGTGGTCCATATTGTCCAGGGTCGCACCGTGGATCTTGATAACTGGGGGGGGGGGGCAGTGCTGTGCGGCAAGGGCAGGCTGGCGGAGGAACTTTGTCTAACTGAATGTTTGTCTTTGTCTGTTTAAATGAATATGTGAATGTTCCTGTATCTTTTCAGACAGAAAACCATTGATGGTGTGAATTTCTCTTTTCTGGTGCTCTGATGGTGAATGCCTCTCTTTGGCTGCCATTGTCTCGTGATTTAGATCGATGGCCGATATCCTGTATCATTGTCCCTCATGATGTCTGATAGTTTGGCTGCAATGTATGAATTAACCATTTCCTGCCCAGTCTTTTTGCGGGCTGTAATGCAGTTCCGAGTTTTTATATTTAATAGTCCAATTTTTACCATTGGGGCGGGAGGAATGGATCCTTCACCAAGCATGTAGCTAGTATCCGCTGCTTTTTTTCCTCATTTATTTACTTCCTAATTTCCTCACACACAAGGAAGTATTGCGGCATTTAAATGTAACACACTTCAATCTCAGGTCTTATACAGCAATGTTTCGGGGTGCCTTGTTGCAAACATTTAAATATGTTCTTCTGCTGCTCTTCCTGGTTTGCAAAAGGGGGAGGCACCCAAGGGAACTCTACAGCTTCAACTTAGCACCACAGAGCATCTTGCATTACACACTACTGGTACTGTTACTGATGTATCCAGGGTCGATCTGCTAGCCGACTCAACATGGGAGCCAGCCAATTACCCACTCTCCCACAAACAGCAAACTGCAGCGCGATGCCCATTTATCGACCGCAGCTTGCTGCTGACATTTCAATGAGGCCTGGACCCAAATATGATTCATGCCTTGCTGTGAAGGAATTCTACCAATGAAGGAATTCTAGCTTTAAAGGGCCAACCTTGGATAAGTTACTTGAAACTTCTTAAAATAAGACAATTGTTGAACCAGCAGTCAGCTGAATTGACTAATTTGGAGTGCCCACCGCATAAACAAAGGGCATCTGCCCTTTTACCATAGCTTGGTGATCTGACAATCAACAAATGTTGGAACAGCAGTTAGTTCAGCTGAATTGACTAATTTCAAATACCTATCGCATAAATAAGACCAATTCTTGTGACCCTGGATTAGTTATTTTATAACTTCTGAAAATGGGACACATGTTGCAACAACAGTCAAATGCCCACTGCATAAACAAATGGAATTTGCCCTTTGACCATAAATGGTAACCACACAATAGTCATACAATGATACAATGGTTAGCTGGATGCAAAAGTCAACTAAAATATAACAAGTGTTAATTAACTTAATCAACAACAAACGCTTATGAAAAACAACCGAGAAAGGTAGAAATACTGAGAGCTCGGATGAGGTTTTTTAAATTTGCTTCGACTTGCTTAAGCGTCTCTCAACTATAGAGCCGGGCACGGGCATATACCAACTATATAGTCTTCTACTACTCAGTAATTTAAGGTAAATGCTACCTTGATAATTGATAGATATCCTGCTTAAACAATTTTAAGAATTGTAATATACTGTAATGAAATTTAGATTTAAAAGTTAGATTCTCTACGGGAAATAAGATTGTATTTTTTACTTTTGTAGAACTGTTAACATTGCAATTGACTGTCTCACCAGCTGTAAATTGCAGATCGGTTCTTTAATAAACCTCTGTATATTTTAGAATTGTCTCTCGTAGTCTTCTGTATCACTAACTCGTGAACCACATCTCCGTACACTCTTTTGGTGAAGAGGTACATTACTTAGGAGAGACCCCCCAGACTCTTACAATATCCAGGACATTGTAATCTGGCAGAAACTTGCTAAAAAGTGCTATCTGGAGGACAGTAACTTTCTCGGGTTGTCTCCTTTAGGGAGAGATAGACCAGACCTCAGCCCCATTCAGTGTCTTTAGGATTTGGCTACCTCAACTTTAAGTTGAGAGTGAACACCTGAGAAGTACGCCTGATCTGGGTTAGTCCCAAAGGGGCTAGGATTGTAATAATCACCACAGTGCCCCATATTGGGTGCCAGCTGCTTTAGGCGGGTGGCAGGCTGCTCCACTGACTTCATGGCAATTTCAGGTAAGAAAGGAAGAAAGAAAGAGTTGCATTTATATATCACCTTTCATGACCTCGGGACATTCAAAAGTGTTTTATTATTAATTAAGTATTTTTGAAGTGTAGGAGTTGAATTTCTCCCCTGTGGGCTTCAATGATAATTACGTACATGATGCTTTTACATGAGATGGGCTAGGTCTGGTCAGCAATGGGCAATGTGAGTTTATACAGCCTTGCATCTCCTCTGAATTATTATTTCAAATAGGTCTCTGCTGAAAGCTGCTCTCACAAAAGCAGAAGACGCTTTAAGTTGGCAAACATGTTTGCACCAGAACAGTATTTTTTTCTCACATGAAAAAAAACAGCACTTGTTAGTATGACAAGTCATTAATCCATTAATTGACCTTGATAAGTAGTGAGTGCTGATTTCACACCAGGATGTTAGTTCAAACAAGTTCTTTCTTGGCAGGACTGGGTGTAAGGGATAGCCGGAATTCAAGCAGCTGCTGCTACATTTTTCTTTCTCAGTTTTTCACCACTTTGACACATATCTTCAAGGGTGTTAGCAATGGAAATGTAAGAGGTCATTTCATGAATATGTGCTCCTGGTGTGGAACTTCACCTGCTGGGAGCCCATATGGCCGATTTGGGCATAGACACTAAATAAAATCATGGGGATGCTGCCCAAATTCCTGATACGTGCTCCAGAGAGACGATGCTCCGCGCCAGAAATATAAATTCTAAAACTACCCCAATTCTTTATATTTTATCTGTATGTATATTTAGGTATCTTAGCCCAGCAGTAACTGGATGTGTATCATGCAGCTAGGCTGTGTTGAAAGAAAGGGAAACCCGGAAATGCAGGTAACATGGGGGTCCCACCGATTTTAATGACACAACCTCATTGGAATTGTTTTTCTCAGTTTCAGGCTGGCAGCTGGGTCGGGGGCAAGATCGCGGGTTGTTGGGGGGGGGGAGCTGCGGAGGGGGAGATCACAGTTTGGGGGGATATCCGGGCATGGGTCATAGAGGAGATCGGATCGTGGTCCGGGAAGCCGGTTAACTTGATGGGCCTGGGGAAGCACTCCTCCTGGCCCAAAAGCAATGCTGGAAACACACTTGATGGATCTGACCCTTCACGCCTCTCTTCAGCTGTTGAGTTTCTCAAGTCTTGGGAAACCCATCCTGCAGCCGTTAAATCTAAAAGTGTTATGTCTTTAGATGCTCTGATAATGACTCCACGAGGCAATGTGTTGTACTTGAATTGTAGTGACCTTAGTCCTTTATTGATAATTCCAGAGTGAGGATCACACCTTTTATACTAGGCCTGACACACCTGTACAGGTAACCTACAAGTCTTCCACTGTGCTGCTCTCTCTGGCACACCTTGAAATGGTGCAAGCAGTAACAATGTAGAATACATGACATCACTCTCGCCCAAGCCTTTAATGCAAATCATCTCTGCATTGACTGTGCTCTGGGCTTAGCTCTATCTGGTGGACCCTTGGCGCGTCGTTTCTATCTTGGGTGAGTGGTTGGTGTTTCGTTGGCAGTAGAGTGCTGGTGGTTTCTGTTTGTGTGTGTCCATGATTACTCTATTTTCTCCAACCCCACAAATAGATTATGCCGGAGGCTCATTACATTCATATACATTCAAGTCCAGAAAAAAAAAGTTTGCATTACATTTGTGGTTCAGTTGTGAGGCAAGTACATTAGACTGGTGAGATACATTATTGATACGTACTGGGGATCGGTAATCGGTGCGTAAGGACAAGCTAGTTCCAGAACTGCTGGATGGTGTCCAGGTAGTCTGGTGGCGGCGCGGTGCCCAGTGCTGGCAGTGGGAACCTGGTTGGCTCACGTTGCCTGCTCTCGGGGCTGCTGCCATTGCTCCAAGCGTCGGGCAGGTTCACAGATGCCTGTGACCTCCCTGCCCTTTCTTTGCACCCTGGTCGCTGCTGTTCCCTGAGGAGCTGTCATCTAGCAGTGCACAGGGAACCGCTGACTCGCTTGCCTGGGCATTGTTTGGTTTGGGCTCCTGGCTGGTCCCGATCCAATTTGGGAGAACTGTTGCAGGTGATCCTTCGTTCCCCGGTATGATCTTGGTGACGATGGGGTCTGGGGACTGCCCCATAGCACAGTTTGCTCTTTCAGGCTCGTGGCGGTTGGTGCCATTGGATGCCTGAGAGCTGGAGCCGATCAGGGGCAGGGTATCGATACCGGTGCCGTTGCTCTCCTGAGATCATTTGCTCTGCAGCTCGTATGTATTGGCTGCCTGTGGCCACACTCAATGATGCATAACACTGGTCCCAGGGATGCAGGCTACTACATTGGGTAGTTCGCTGGACCTGTGTGCTCCCGATGGGTGTCCGCCCGCTGAATTGACTGAGTGCAGTTGAAATCCTACATCGCACAACGTTTCATTACTCATTGTAAATAACCTGTAGCTCCGATCGCGATCGCATGCCTTTTCTTTGCTTATTGCATGTACACAACACTGATCATCAATTTCACATCTTACATCTGGCTCACAGTTGCGATTACATTGAGACTCTTCTTTACTTATTGCATGCACACAATTCTGATCAACAATTTCACATTTTACATCTAACTCACAGTTGCTCTTACATTGTTTGAAAATGTGGAACTGTCTCTTTAACTGTGGTGGGTTGCAGGCCTTCTTTAAGAGAGCCTTGCTCTCTTTACCCCAATCCTCTTCTCTGTTTTGTGCCACGTGTTGCTCCATCAGCGCTGCACCTCATGTCTGGCCGCTACCATCTTTTTCTTCAGCGCATCACCTCGTGGTTTGGGTGCCATCTTTCATCCGTCCTCGATGTTGACTGCGGTGATCCTCTTCTCCCCGGGTTCTGCCACCGAAGCTGGGACGTTGCCTTTGGATCTGATTTTCTTCCTCTGGAGTCCTGCCACTGGAGCCTGGAAGGTGCGTTCGGGTCGTCTCAGCTGGATCATCTCCAAGCAGTCGTGCTGAGCGGTCTGTGCCTCGGGTGCTGTGCTGGTCTGCTCTCTGGTGCCGGGTCCACCCTCAAGTGAGGGCTTGCTTTGCCTCCGAGCGTGGAGGACGTTGATCTCTGGAGGGATGAAGTCTTTCCACTTCCAATGGATCTGCTCCATCCACCTTCTTCCGAGCAGCGTTGGTCCATCACCTGCAACAATCCACAGAGGTAACTTGTGCACCGCGCCATCATGGAGTACCTTTACATCCGCACTAACAAAGACGGGGAGAAGTTCATCAGTGTAGGTGTGCAGCTTTGCCTGAACCGGGATCAACTTGGGTCGTTCAGCTTGATTGTCCCATAGCCTCTCAAAGGCTTCTTGATTCGTTACTGACTGCCTCGCCCCCGTGTCCACTTCCACGAAGACTGCAACGCCATCTATCTCGACTTCCATCCTCAACGGGGAACACTCGGTAATGCAGGTAAACATGCTATATACCTCATCGTGGGGCTGAGCTGTCTATCTACCTATCGTTCCATAATCTGTGCTGAATTCATGGCCATCTGCAGACTCTTCATCAACACAGTGAGTCATATTTCTCTTATACTTTCGCTGGAGATAGCCCTTTGTGCTGCAGCCTTAAAACGGCATTGTTGAGCCCTGTGATCCCCTCCATAACGGCAGCATGGAGCTACACAACCAGCCCCCGTCGGCGGACTGTGAGTTAAGGGACTCGGGGCCTGTTCTCTCTTTCCTGAGAGGGTTCGGGTTCTACAGTCCAGCCTCTAAAAGGCACCACTCTGTGCACAGTACTTGCCGGGTTTGAGTCCTGAGGATGAGCCATCTGCCTAGAGCCGCCGGTCGAGGTCATGAATGCCTGGCTCACAGAGATGGCCTTCTGCAGTGTGACTGTGATATCCGCAGACAGCAGCTTATGAAGAAGGCCCTCATGGCCGATTCCAATTTCAAGAATATCCTGCAGCGCTTCGGTGAGGTGGTTGCCAAAATCACACAGTGCCGCCAACCTCCTGAGGTCTGCAGCATATTTTGTGATTTCCTGGCCTTCGAGCTGTCGGCCGGGTGTGGAACCAGTGTCTGGCTGTGAGGATGCTCTCCTTGGGCTTGATTTGCTCTTGGATCAGCCTTACGAGCTCCTCGTACGTCTTGGTCATTGTCTTCGCTGGTGCCAGCAAGTCCTTGACGAGGCCATAGACAGTGGGCCCACAACTGGTTAGCAGGATAACTCTGCGCTTATCAGCCAGTGTGGCCACGTTGTCGCCTGCCAGGTCGTTTGCTGTGAAGAAATGGTCGAGCCTCTCCACCAAGGCAGCCCAATCATCATCATCGGCGAACTGCTGCAACACACCAAGGGTAGCAATTTTTGCGTGAAGGTCTGTAATCTCATCGCCAATTGTTATGTCTTTAGATGCTCTGAGAATGACTCCACGAGGCAATGTGTTGTACTTGAACTGTAGTGATCTTAGTCCTTTATTGATAACTCTAAAATGAGGATCACACCTGTTGGCCTGCCTTTTATACTAGGCCTGGCACACCTGTACAGGTAACCTGCAAGTCTCCCACTGCGCTGCCCTCTCTGGCACACCTTGTAATAGTACAAGCAGTAACCATGTAGGATACATGACATCACTCCCACCCAAGCCTTTAGTGCAAATCACCTCTGCATTGATTGTGCTCTGAGCTTAGCTCTATCTGGTGGACCGTTGGCACGTCGTTTCTATCTTGGGTGAGTGGTTGGTGTTTCGTTGGCAGTAGAGTGTTTGTGTGTGTCCATGAGCACTCCATTTTCTCCAACCCCACAAATAGATTATGCCGGAGGCTCATTACATTCATATACATTCAAGTCCAGAAACAAAAATTTGCATTACATTTGTGGTTCAGTTGTGAGGCAAGTACATTAGACTGGTGAGATACATTATTGATACGTACTGGGGATCGGTGCATAAGGACAAGCTAGTTCCAGAACTGCTGGATGGTATCCAGGTAGTCTGGTGGTGGCGCGGTGTCCAGTGCTGGCAGTGGGAACCTCGTTGCCTCAAGTTGCCTGCTCTCGGGGCTGTTGCCATTGCTCCGAGCGTCGGGCAGGTTCACAGATGCCTGTGACCTCCCTGTCCTTTCTTTGCACCCTGGTTGCTGCTGTTTCCTGAGGAGCGGTCATCTAGCAGTGCACAGGGAACTGCTGATTCGCTTGCCTGGGCATTGTTTGGTTTGGGCTCCTGGCTGGTCCCGGTCCCATTTGGGAGAACTGTTGCAGGTGATCCTTTGTTCCCGGGTATGATCTTGGTGACGATGGGGTCTGGGGATTGCCCCATAGCACAGTTTGCTCTTTCAGGCTCGTGGCGATTGGTGCCATCGGGTGCCTGAGAGCTGGAGCCGATCAGGGGCAGGGTATCGATAACAGTGCCGTTGCTCTCCTGACATCGCTTGCTCTGCAGCTTGTATGTATTGGCTGCCTGTGGCCACACTCAATGATGCATAACACTGGTCCCAGGGATGCAGGCTACTACATTGGGTAGTTCGCTGGACCTGTGTGCTCCCGATGGGTGTCCGCCCGCTGAATTGACTGAGTGCAGTTGAAATCCTACATCGCACAACATTTCATTACTCATTGTAAATAACCTGTAGCTCCGATTGCGATCGCATGCCTTTTCTTTGCTTATTGCATGTACACAACGCTGATCATCAATTTCACATCTTACATCTGGTTCACAGTTGCGATTACATTGAGACTCTTCTTTACTTATTGCATGCACACAATTCTGATCAACAATTGCACATTTTACATCTAACTCACAGTTGCTCTTACATTGTTTGAAAATGTGGAACTGTCTCTTTAACTGTGGTGGGTTGCAGGCCTCCTTTAAGAGAGCCTTGCTCTCTTTACCCCAATCCTCTTCTCTGTTTGGTGCCACGTGTTGCTCCATCAGCGCTGCACCTCATGTCTGGCCGCTACCATCTTTTTCTTCAGCGCATCACCTCGTGGTTTGGGTGCCATCTTTCATCCGTCCACGATGTTGACTGCGGTGATCCTCTTCTCCCTGGGTTCTGCCACCGAAGCTGGGAAGTCACCTTTGGATCTGATTTTCTTCCTCCGGAGTCCTGCCACTGGAGCCTGGAAGGTGCATTTGGGTCGTCTCAGCTGGATCATCTCCACGCAGTCGTGCTGAGCGGTCTGTGCCTCGGGTGCTGTGCTGGTCTGCTCTCTGGTGCCGGGTCCACCCTCAAGTGAGGGCTTGCTTTGCCTCCGAAAGTGGAGGACGTTGATCGCTGGAGGGATGAAATCTTCCCAACTCCAATGGATCTGCTCCATCCACCTTCTTCCGAGTAGCGTTGGTCCATCACCAGCAACAATCCACAGAGGTAACTTGTGCACCGCGCCAGGATGACGTACCTTTACATCCACACTAACAAAGACTGGGAGAAGTTCATTGGTGCAGGTGCGCAGCTTTGCCTGAACCGGGACCAACTTGGGTCATTCAGCTTGATTGTCCCATAGCCTCTCAAAGGCTTCTTGATTCGTTACTGACTGCCTCGCCCCCATGTCCACTTCCATGAAGACTGCAACGCCATTTAACTCGACTTCCATCCTCAACGGGGAACACTCGGTGATGCAAGTAAACATGCTATATACCTTATCGTGGGGCTGAGCTGCCTCTCTGCCTATCGATACATAATCCACATTGGATTCATGGCCATCTGCAGACTCTTCATCAACACAGTGAGTCATATTTCTCTTACACTTTCGCTGGAGATGGCCCTTTGTGCTGCAGCCTTAAAACGGCATTGTTAAGCCCTGGAGCTACACAACCAGCCCCCGTCGGCGGACTCTGAGTTAAGGGACTCGGGGCCTGTTCTCTCTTCACTGAGAGGGTTCGCGTTCAACAGTCCAGCCTCTAAAAGGCACCACTCTGTGCAAAGTACTTGCCGGGTTTGAGTCCTGAGGATGAATCATCTGCTTAGAGCCGCCGGTCGAGGTCATGAATGCCTGGCTCACAGAGATGGCCTTCTGCAGTGTGACTGTGATATCCGCAGACAGCAGATTATGAAGAAGGCCCTCATGGCCGATTCCAATGACAAAAATGTCCTGCTGCGCTTCGGTGAGGTGGTTGCCAAAATCACACGGTGCCGCCAACCTCCTGAGGTCTGCAGTATATTTCGTGATTTAGAAACACAGAAACATAGAAAATAGGTGCAGGAGTAGGCCATTCGGCCCTTCGAGCCTGCACCGCAATTCAACAAGATCATGGCTGATCATTCCCTCAGCACCCATTTTCTGTTTCTCTCCATGGCCCTTGATCCCCTTAGCTGTAAGAACATAATAAGAACATAAGAATTAGGAACAGGGGTAGACCATCTAGCCCCTCGAGCCTGCACCGCCATTCAAGAAGATCATGGCTGATCTGGCCGTGGACTCAGCTCCACTTACGTGCCCGCTCCCCATAACCCTTAATTCCCTTATTAGTTAAAAATCTATCCATCTGTGACTTGAATACATTCAATGAGCTAGCCTCAATTGCTTCCTTGGGCAGAGAATTCCACAGATTCACAACAATCTGGGAGAAGAAATTTCTTCTCAACTCGGTTTTAAATTGGCTCCCCCATATTTTGAGGCTGTATCCCCGAGTTCTAGTCTCCCCGACCAGTGGAAACAACCTCTCTGCCTCTATCTTGTCTATCCCTTTCATTATTTTCAAAGTTTCTATAAGATCACCCCTCATCCTTCTGAACTCCAACGAGTAAAGATCCAGTCGACTCAATCTATCATCATAAGATAACCCCCTCATCTCCGGAATCAGCCGAGTGAATCGTCTCTGTACCCCCTCCAAAGCTAGTATATCCTTCCTTAATTAAGGTGAGCAAAACTGCATGCAGTACTCCAGGTGCGGCCTCACCAATACCCTGTGCAGTTGCAGCAGGACCTCCCTGCTTTTGTACTCCATCCCTCTCGCAATGAAGGCCAACATTCCATTTGCCTTCCTGATTGCCTGCTTCACCTGCAAACTATCCTTCTGTCATTCAACCAATGGTAGAGCAGTAGAGGCGTGTCCTGCACAGTTGGAGCTGTGAGCAGTGAGTGGAGCTGCTAGCAACTTGAGCTCCTGCCTGGAGAGCCCTGAGACCAGCCCAGGAGGAGAAGGAAGGAAGGAAGGGGCTTCACTACAACTTCTAACCAGAGGGAGAGGAGGAGAAAGCAGAAAACTTTAAACAACTTTATCATTTCTGCAAGGAGTTGGAGAGAGGGGGAAAAACTACAACAACCATCCAGTGTGGAAGGAGGGAGACTCAACATTTCTACAGGTGGGTGTTGGTGCATTTCCCCAAACAGACTTTGTTGTTTCGGTGGGGGGAGGAAAGAAGACCACTGAGGGCCGGAACATCGCGGGGGGTGTGTGTGTGTGTGGTAGTGTGTGTGGGGGCCTTGCTTACAACTAGGCCCCCCCCCACAATTGGAACCCCCCCCACCCCCCACATTTGCCTAGCCTGGGATAGCTGGAGCTACCAGGCTGAAGATTGTTATTAATCACCCAATTAAAGATCGTTAGGAGTGCCTGGTGGCTCCAGCTACCCCAGGTGAAGACATCTTCTCCCCCCACCTGAAGACCACCTCAAAGACTTTTGTGTTTTGCCATCTGGGGAGTGCACCCACCCACAGCTGCGAGGGGAGACCTGCCCTCGCAGTCCCCCCCCCCTTCCCACCCCCCTCTCTCTTTCTCTGCTACTCTGTTTCTCCCCTCTCTCTCTGAGGCCTCTTCCTTCCAAATTTACAAAAAAAACAAAAAAACAAAACCAATTAAGACAACTGAGCAGAGGGAGCAAGGCCTCTCCCCAATTGTCAACGAGGGGAGAGGTGCCTCGTTAAGGGCTCCTCTGCTCAGTTAATTCACGAGGCCATTAAAAGACCATTAAGGCCTGTGACTTTGGGGTGGGTGTGGCCCTTAAAGGGACCCCGTGATGGCGACCCCATCCACGCCGGTGGCAGGGCCAGCAAGGACGTATGCGCAGGTGGCAACCGCTTCCACAGCACCTCCTGCGCCACCCGCTGCCCTGCCACCGTTCAGACTTATAACCAAAAAACACGGGGTCAAGAGCTACACTCACCCCACAATGAGCATTGAGGAGTGCGTGCGGGCGATGGCTGGGGTAGTCGGCCCCTCGGCCATTGTCGCAGCCTCCAAGATGTCTGGGAAGGCCGTGTTCTTCCTGGGGTCGGAGCGGGCGGTGTCCCTGGCCCTTGAAAAGGGGCTCACGGTGGGCGGGACGTTCCTGCCGGTGGACCCTCTCGAGGCCACCGCGCAGAGGGTCATCATTTCAAACGTCCCGCCCTTTGTTCCCGCTGAGCTCCTCCTCCCTCACCTACACCAACTGGGGGAGGTAAGGTCAGGGATCAACCCCATACCGCTCGGCCTCAGGGAGAGCAGCCTGCGCCACGTGTTCTCCTTCCGCCGCCAGCTCTTTGTCCGGCTGGCGCGGGAGGAGACGACGGAGGGGAACTTTAATGTGGTGCACGAGGGGACTGCCTACCGCGTCTTCTGGACGTCGGACGGCGTGCGGTGCCATGCCTGTAGGGAGGTGGGGCATGTTCGTAAGAACTGCCCCGCCTCCAAGGCCGCCAAACCACCGAAGGCGGCCAAGGCTGGCACCGCCGCCACCCCTCCCCCTAGTTGCGTCCGCGTGCCGGGAGCCATGGGTGCGCGGGCATCGTCGGAGGCCTTTGTTTTCAGGGCCTCCGGCGGGGGGGAGGGAGAGCGTTCGACCGGAAAGAAGGCGCGGAAGAAGGCGAAACATCTCGAGGCGGGTCCCCTCAGTGCGCCGGAAAGTCTGACCACCGCGCTCAGCCCAACCCAGTCACCGGCGAGCGCGGGGTGCCCCGAGCCCGTGCCCGGGCCCTTGAATACCACCACAGAGGGGCCCAGGCGCGGGCAAGAAAAGGAAAAGGGGGGGGCGGAGCGGGAGGCCTCGGCAGACATGGAGGTCTCCCTGACTCCGCGCGCCCCCAGGAACAAAAAGAGGCACCGCCCCAATGAGGCGGAGGGGGAACAACATCCCTCCGCGGAGGAGGCGGTGCCCGCCGCGTGTCCCGCGTCCCCCACCAGCGCCCCCAAATTGCGCTGCAGGCGCGAGGAGTCTTTCCCCGGGGAGGGTGAGACAGTTGAGGCTGCCCAGCCTCTGCCTCCCGGGGATGGAGTGGAAGATCTGCCTGTCGTGGGGGGCGTGGGAACCGCGGAGGAATGCGTAGCCGCCGGGCCGGGCGTCCCGGGGACTGAGGCGGGCGAGGCCGAAAAGGCCGAACCTGAGCCCGCCCAGCTATTATCCAACTTCCCCCGGGAGTCGCTCGACCCGGCAGAGAATGAAACAATTGATTTTAATGATACTGTAGATGCTGGGCCGGGGGGTGGCAGCGGGGAGGGGGAGGAACACCCACCCTCGCCCCTTACTTTGGAGCTGGAGCACTTGGAGGGCCTGGGGATTTCCTATGGCCGGGTCTCTCCTTGTTCTCCGGTTCCTGGGGCGGAGGGGGAACCCCTTCCGCTGTCATTTCCCGACCCAGCACCATTTTTAAAAGAGCCCAGTGGGGACTCCTCTGCCGACGATCCTGGGGGTGGGATCGGGGCAGTGCCAGGGCCGGTTGGAGCGGCCGGTTCATTTGCCGTACCTTGTGCGGTCGATGGGCCGGCTGCTGGCGGCCACCTCCCGGAGGAGGACGGGGACTCGGTGGGGGACGCGGGTGAAGACCTAGAGACCACCGCCAGGGAGGCGGTGGATCTGCTCGCGGCCGCCGCTGAGGCCCTCCTCGTTCCTGCAAAGGAACTCCGGGACTTTTTGGCCCAGAGCCGGGGTCGCCGCGACCAAGCCCGACTGGCCCTGGAAAAATGGTCCGAGCCGGAGCTGATCAAGGGGTCCGTCCGCGCCGCCGTTAAAACCTTGGCCGCGGGCGGGCCCTTGACAAAGGAGCAGCACCTTGAGCTGCGCGAGCTCGAGGGACTCCTCGCTGGGCTGCGGAGGGAGCGGAGTTCAACAAAAGACTCCGCTCCCTCCCCCACAATAGGTTAAGGTAGAGGTTGCACTATGCTTTTGTCATGAAGATAACCATAGCCAGCCTCAACATCAACGGCGGCAGAGGGGCACGCCGTAGATTTGACAATTTTTCGCTCCTGCGGGAGGGGAAATATGCGGTGTGCTTCCTGCAAGAAACCCACACCGTTCCGGGAGACGAAGCCACGTGGCTCCTGGAATGGCAAGGAGAGGTCCGCATGAGCCACCTCACCGCCATTTCTAGTGGGGTGGCCATCTTGCTGGGCCCGCATTTTCAGCCGGAGATCTTGGGGGTCGAGGAGCCCGTGCCAGGCCGCTTGCTGCACGTAACGGTTCGCCTGGGGGACGTGCCGCTCCATCTCGTGAACGTGTACGCCCCTCATCCCGGCCCGCAGCAAACGCGCTTCTTTGAAGAGGTGTCCGCTCTTCTTGGCTCCGTCGACGTCGGCGACTGCATTGTCCTCGGGGGGGATTTTAACTGCACCCTCGAGGCGAGGGACCGCTCCGGTGCCCCGCAGTGCATGACGGCGATGGAGAAGTTGAGGGACCTGGTCGGGTCCTTCGACTTGGTGGACGTCTGGCGAAATCTCCACCCCGACTCCAGCGCCTTTACTTGGGTGAGGCCTGGAGTTGGATGGTCTAGAGTCGACCGCCTTTACGTGTCTCGGGCGTACGTTTCCTGCGTCCCGGCGGCCTCCATGCGGCCGGTGCCGTGTTCGGACCACCACCTGGTGTGGGCGGAGCTCGCTTCGCTCCGCGCGAGGACGGGGTCCGCGTACTGGCACTTTAACAACCGGCTGCTGGAGGACGTGCGGTTCCAGGACTCGTTCCGTCGATTCTGGTCCGACTGGAGAAGGAAGCAGGGGGGCTTCCCCTCCTTGAGGCTATGGTGGGACGTGGGCAAGGCTCACGTCCGCGTCTTCTGTCAAGAGTACGCGAGGGGGTCGACCAAGAGGCGGGCGACCAGAGTCGGGCGCCTAGAAAAAGAGGTGCTCGACCTGGAAGCCCGTCTCGGTCAAGTCGTCCAGGACCCGGCCCTGCGGACGGTGTACGAAGCGAAGAAGGCCGCGCTGAAGGACCTGCAGCTCGTCGGGTCCCGAGGCGCGTTCGTGAGGTCGCGGATCCGGTTCCTGCGGGATCTGGACCGCGGCTCCCCCTTCTTCTACTCGCTGGAAAAAAGGCAGAGTGTCCGTAAGCAGCTCTTGACGCTGCTGGCCGACGACGGCTCTCTCGTCTCGGATCCGGAGGGCGTCAACAACAGGGTCCGTGAATATTACGGGGCTCTGTTCTCTCCGGATCCGTCCAGCGAGGAAGCGCGTAGAGTTTTGTGGGAGGACCTGCCGAAGGTCGGCCCGGAGGGCGCCGAAAATCTGGAAGCTCCGCTAAGCCTGGCGGAGCTGACCGGTGCCCTCGCCCGGCTCTCGAGGGGAAAATCCCCGGGGCTGGACGGGCTGACCGTGGAGTTCCACAGGGCGTTCTGGGACGTCCTGGGGAGCGACTACGCGCGGGTCCTGGGGGAAAGTCTGGCGACCGGGGAGATGCCCCTCTCTTGGCGCAGGGCAGTCATCGTCCTGCTGCCTAAGAAGGGCGATCTCCGCCTCCTTAAGAACTGGCGCCCGGTCTCCCTCCTCAGCACGGACTACAAAATCTTCGCCAGGGCGATGTCTGCTCGCCTTGGTGCCGTGCTGGACCACATGATCCACCCCGACCAGTCATACACGGTCCCGGGCCGGACAATCCACGACAACATCCATCTGGTCCGGGACCTCATCCATTGCTCCCAGGAGGCTGGTCTGTCGGTCGCCTTCCTATCCCTCGACCAAGAGAAGGCGTTCGACAGGGTGGATCACGACTATCTGCTCGGAACTCTGCGCGCTTTCGGGTTCGGGACGCATTTCGTCGCCCGGATCCGACTTTTGTACGCCGCCGCGGAGTGTCTGATTAAGGTTAACGGGTCCTTGACGGCGCCCCTTCGCTTTAGGAGAGGGGTGCGCCAGGGATGCCCCATGTCCGGCCAGTTATACGCCGTTTGCGTGGAGCCTTTCCTGCGCCTCTTGCGGACGAGGTTGACGGGACTGGCTCTGCAAGGGCCGGGCGTGGAGGTCGTCCTCTCGGCTTACGCCGATGACGTGCTCCTCGCGGTAGAGGATCCCGCTGACCTGCGGAGGATGCGTGAGTGCCAGGAGATTTACTCGGCCGCGTCCTCCGCCAGGATCAACTGGGAGAAATGTTCCGGACTCCTGGTGGGTCAGTGGCGGGTGGACTCCCTGCCGGAGGAGCTCAGGCCTTTTGCCTGGAGCACGACCCATCTCCTCTATCTGGGAGTCTACCTTAGCCCCGACGAGGAAGCCTGGCCGGCGAACTGGCAGGAGCTGGAGGCCAAGGTCGCCGCTCGCCTAGGGCGCTGGACAGGACTGCTCCGAGTGCTGTCCTACAGGGGTCGAGCGCTAGTCATAAACCAGCTGGTGGCCGCAATGCTGTGGTACCGGCTGGTCACTTTGACCCCTCCCCCTGCGTTTGTCGCCAAGATACAGAAGAAGCTGGTGGACTTCTTCTGGAACAACAGGAAGCACTGGGTCTCTGTCGCGGTCTTGAGTCTCCCGCTTGAGGAGGGCGGTCAGTCGTTGGTGTGCGTCAGCGCCCAGCTCGCGACTTTCCGTCTTCAGACCCTGCAGAGATACCTTTACGTCGAGCCCCCTCCTAGGTGGTGTGCTCTGGCGAGGTATTTCTTCCGCCAGCAGCTCGACCTCAATTATGACACGCAGCTCCTGTTTGTGAACTTGGGGGGTGCCAGGACCGCCCTCCGGGAGCTGCCTGTCTTTTACAGGGAACTCATCAGGGTCTGGAACAAAGTCTCCACCAAGCGCAGCTCTCCGCCGGCTGGAGTGGCGGCCGTCCTGCAGGAACCGCTGCTCGGGAATCCGTACCTCCACGGCCGAGGCTTCATGTGGCGGTCGGAAGAGAGGGCTGTGGCTGGTGAGGTGACCAGGGTCAGGGACTTGCTCGATGGCGGAGGAGCGGGCTGGATGGCGCCAGTCACGCTGGCGCGGCGCCTAAATTCTGCCAACGTCCGCCGCGCGGCCGATGCCATCGAGTCGCTAAAAACAGCTCTGGGCCCTGACTCCGTTAGGTGTATCGAGGAGGCTCAAGCACGTGGGGAGATCCCGTCCGAACTGACCCCCGTCCGGACGGAATTCCTCATCGGCGCCAAACCCCGGAACCTCCCTCGGGGGCCGGCGCCTCACAACTTGAGCCGCCTCGGGGAAATCCCCTCCGTGCCTTTCAGTTCCGCGCGGAGGGGTTTCCTGTACGGGCTGCTCCTGCACACCTTCAACTTTGCCATCCTCGCCAGCCGTCCGGACACGCCATGGCGCACCATCTTGCCGTCCGGAGGAGGCGGGGGTCCCCGATGGAGGGCACTCTACGCAGGGGTCCTCCCACTATTCATCGGGGACTTGGCCTGGAGGGTGGTGCACGGAGCAGTGCCGTGCAACAAATTTTTAAGCCGGTTCACGGACTCCCAGGCCGCCTGCAATTTCTGCGGTCTGGAGGAGTCCGTGTTCCATGTTTTTATTGAATGCACAAGGTTGCAGCCCCTGTTCCACTATTTGAAGGGGCTGCTCCTGAAATTCTGGCTGCACTTCAGTCCCACTCTCCTGATCTTTGGGCACCCTGTGCGGAGGGGAGCGGGTAGGTCCGAGGGCCTCCTCGTAGGACTGCTCCTGGGCACGGCCAAGGGTGCCATCAGCCGGTCCAGGCAGCGGGCGGTCGAGGGGGTCGTTCAACCTGACTGCCTGCCTCTCTTCCGCTCTTACATCCGGTCCAGGGTGTCCTTGGAGATGGAGCACGCGGTGTCCACCGGTACGCTCGCGGCCTTCCGCGAGAGGTGGGCACCGGAGGGACTGGAGTGCATCATCACGCCCGGCAACCAAATTTTAATTTGATTTTACGTTTTAAAGTTAATTTGTTTTAATTGCCGGTGCTTTTAGTGTCCCCTTCCCTTTTATAGGGGGCACTGGGGAAAAATTGTGATTTTAGTGCCCAAAAAAAAAAACCAAAAAAAGAAAAACACAAAAAAAAAACAAAAAAAGGGGGGGAAAAAAAGGGCCTTGTAAATGTCTGGAGTGTCACCCAGGTTGGGTGGCACCGTTATTGTTTTATGTTTTCACAGGTAGACTCTAAAAGAGTTTCAACCAATGGTAGAGCAGTAGAGGCGTGTCCTGCACAGTTGGAGCTGTGAGCAGTGAGTGGAGCTGCTAGCAACTTGAGCTCCTGCCTGGAGAGCCCTGAGACCAGCCCAGGAGGAGAAGGAAGGAAGGAAGGGGCTTCACTACAACTTCTAACCAGAGGGAGAGGAGGAGAAAAGAAAACTTTTAAACATCTTTATCATTTCTGCAAAGAGTTGGAGAGAGGGGGAAAAACCACAACAACCTGGAAGGAGGGAGACTCAACATTCTACAGGTGGGTGTGGGTGCATTTCCCCAAACAGACTTTGTTGTTTCGGTGGGGGGAGGAAAGAAGACCACTGAGGGCCGGAACATCGCGGGGGGTGTGTGTGTGTGTGTGTGGTAGTGTGCGTGGGGGCCGTGCTTACAACTGGGCCCCCCCCACAATTGGAACCCCCCCCACCCCCCACATTTGCCTAGCCTGGGATAGCTGGAGCTACCAGGCTGAAGATTGTCATCAATCACCCAATTAAAGATCGTTGGGAGTGCCTGGTGGCTCCAGCTACCCCAGGTGAAGACATCTTCTCCCCCCACCTGAAGACCACCCCAAAGACTTTTGTGTTTTGCCATCTGGGGAGTGCACCCACCCACAGCTGCGAGGGGAGACCTGCCCTCGCAGCCCCCCCCCTTCCCACCCCCCTCTCTCTTTCTCCGTTACCCTCTGTTTCTCCCCTCTCTCTCTGAGAACCCTTTCCTTCCAAATTAATAAAAAAAAAAACCCAATTAAGACAACTGAGCAGAGGGAGCAAGGCCTCTCCCCAATTGTCAACGAGGGGAGAGGTGCCTCGTTAAGGGCTCCTCTGCTCAGTTAAATACACGAGGCCATTAAAGACCATTAAGGCCTGTGACTCTGGGGTGGGTGTAGCCCTTAAAGGGACCCCGTGATGGCGACCCCATCCACGCCGGTGGCAGGGCCAGCAAGGACGTATGCGCAGGTGGCAACCGCTTCCACAGCACCTCCTGCGCCACCCGCTGCCCTGCCACCGTTCAGACTTATAACCAAAAAACACGGGGTCAAGAGCTACACTCACCCCACAATGAGCATTGAGGAGTGCGTGCGGGCGATGGCTGGGGTAGTCGGCCCCTCGGCCATTGTCGCAGCCTCCAAGATGTCTGGGAAGGCCGTGTTCTTCCTGGGGTCGGAGCGGGCGGTGTCCCTGGCCCTTGAAAAGGGGCTCACGGTGGGCGGGACGTTCCTGCCGGTGGACCCTCTCGAGGCCACCGCGCAGAGGGTCATCATTTCAAACGTCCCGCCCTTTGTTCCCGCTGAGCTCCTCCTCCCTCACCTACACCAACTGGGGGAGGTAAGGTCGGGGATCAACCCCATACCGCTCGGCCTCAGGGAGAACAGCCTGCGCCACGTGTTCTCCTTCCGCCGCCAGCTCTTTGTCCGGCTGGCGCGGGAGGAGACGACGGAGGGGAACTTTAATGTGGTGCACGAGGGGACTGCCTACCGCGTCTTCTGGACGTCGGACGGCGTGCGGTGCCATGCCTGTAGGGAGGTGGGGCATGTTCGTAAGAACTGCCCCGCCTCCAAGGCCGCCAAACCACCGAAGGCGGCCAAGGCTGGCACCGCCGCCACCCCTCCCCCTAGTTGCGTCCGCGTGCCGGGAGCCATGGGTGCGCGGGCATCGTCGGAGGCCTTTGTTTTCAGGGCCTCCGGCGGGGGGGAGGGAGAGCGTTCGACCGGAAAGAAGGCGCGGAAGAAGGCGAAACATCTCGAGGCGGGTCCCCTCAGTGCGCCGGAAAGTCTGACCACCGCGCTCAGCCCAACCCAGTCACCGGCGAGCGCGGGGTGCCCCGAGCCCGTGCCCGGGCCCTTGAATACCACCACAGAGGGGCCCAGGCGCGGGCAAGAAAAGGAAAAGGGGGGGGCGGAGCGGGAGGCCTCGGCAGACATGGAGGTCTCCCTGACTCCGCGCGCCCCCAGGAACAAAAAGAGGCACCGCCCCAATGAGGCGGAGGGGGAACAACATCCCTCCGCGGAGGAGGCGGTGCCCGCCGCGTGTCCCGCGTCCCCCACCAGCGCCCCCAAATTGCGCTGCAGGCGCGAGGAGTCTTTCCCCGGGGAGGGTGAGACAGTTGAGGCTGCCCAGCCTCTGCCTCCCGGGGATGGAGTGGAAGATCTGCCTGTCGTGGGGGGCGTGGGAACCGCGGAGGAATGCGTAGCCGCCGGGCCGGGCGTCCCGGGGACTGAGGCGGGCGAGGCCGAAAAGGCCGAACCTGAGCCCGCCCAGCTATTACCCAACTTCCCCCGGGAGTCGCTCGACCCGGCGGAAAAACAATTAAATAATTATGACACTGTAGATGCTGGGCCGGGGGGTGGCAGCGGGGAGGGGGAGGAACACCCACCCTCGCCCCTTACTTTGGAGCTGGAGCACTTGGAGGGCCTGGGGATTTCCTATGGCCGGGTCTCTCCTTGTTCTCCGGTTCCTGGGGCGGAGGGGGAACCCCTTCCGCTGTCATTTCCCGACCCAGCACCATTTTTAAAAGAGCCCAGTGGGGACTCCTCTGCCGACGATCCTGGGGGTGGGATCGGGGCAGTGCCAGGGCCGGTTGGAGCGGCCGGTTCATTTGCCGTACCTTGTGCGGTCGATGGGCCGGCTGCTGGCGGCCACCTCCCGGAGGAGGACGGGGACTCGGTGGGGGACGCGGGTGAAGACCTAGAGACCACCGCCAGGGAGGCGGTGGATCTGCTCGCGGCCGCCGCTGAGGCCCTCCTCGTTCCTGCAAAGGAACTCCGGGACTTTTTGGCCCAGAGCCGGGGTCGCCGCAACCAAGCCCGACTGGCCCTGGAAAAATGGTCCGAGCCGGAGCTGATCAAGGGGTCCGTCCGCGCCGCCGTTAAAACCTTGGCCGCGGGCGGGCCCTTGACAAAGGAGCAGCACCTTGAGCTGCGCGAGCTCGAGGGACTCCTCGCTGGGCTGCGGAGGGAGCGGAGTTCAACAAAAGACTCCGCTCCCTCCCCCACAATAGGTTAAGGTAGAGGTTGCACTATGCTTTTGTCATGAAGATAACCATAGCCAGCCTCAACATCAACGGCGGCAGAGGGGCACGCCGTAGATTTGACAATTTTTCGCTCCTGCGGGAGGGGAAATATGCGGTGTGCTTCCTGCAAGAAACCCACACCGTTCCGGGAGACGAAGCCACGTGGCTCCTGGAATGGCAAGGAGAGGTCCGCATGAGCCACCTCACCGCCATTTCTAGTGGGGTGGCCATCTTGCTGGGCCCGCATTTTCAGCCGGAGATCTTGGGGGTCGAGGAGCCCGTGCCAGGCCGCTTGCTGCACGTAACGGTTCGCCTGGGGGACGTGCCGCTCCATCTCGTGAACGTGTACGCCCCTCATCCCGGCCCGCAGCAAACGCGCTTCTTTGAAGAGGTGTCCGCTCTTCTTGGCTCCGTCGACGTCGGCGACTGCATTGTCCTCGGGGGGGATTTTAACTGCACCCTCGAGGCGAGGGACCGCTCCGGTGCCCCGCAGTGCATGACGGCGATGGAGAAGTTGAGGGACCTGGTCGGGTCCTTCGACTTGGTGGACGTCTGGCGAAATCTCCACCCCGACTCCAGCGCCTTTACTTGGGTGAGGCCTGGAGTTGGATGGTCTAGAGTCGACCGCCTTTACGTGTCTCGGGCGTACGTTTCCTGCGTCCCGGCGGCCTCCATGCGGCCGGTGCCGTGTTCGGACCACCACCTGGTGTGGGCGGAGCTCGCTTCGCTCCGCGCGAGGACGGGGTCCGCGTACTGGCACTTTAACAACCGGCTGCTGGAGGACGTGCGGTTCCAGGACTCGTTCCGTCGATTCTGGTCCGACTGGAGAAGGAAGCAGGGGGGCTTCCCCTCCTTGAGGCTATGGTGGGACGTGGGCAAGGCTCACGTCCGCGTCTTCTGTCAAGAGTACGCGAGGGGGTCGACCAAGAGGCGGGCGGCCAGAGTCGGGCGCCTAGAAAAAGAGGTGCTCGACCTGGAAGCCCGTCTCGGTCAAGTCGTCCAGGACCCGGCCCTGCGGACGGTGTACGAAGCGAAGAAGGCCGCGCTGAAGGACCTGCAGCTCGTCGGGTCCCGAGGCGCGTTCGTGAGGTCGCGGATCCGGTTCCTGCGGGATCTGGACCGCGGCTCCCCCTTCTTCTACTCGCTGGAAAAAAGGCAGAGTGTCCGTAAGCAGCTCTTGACGCTGCTGGCCGACGACGGCTCTCTCGTCTCGGATCCGGAGGGCGTCAACAACAGGGTCCGTGAATATTACGGGGCTCTGTTCTCTCCGGATCCGTCCAGCGAGGAAGCGCGTAGAGTTTTGTGGGAGGACCTGCCGAAGGTCAGCCCGGAGGGCGCCGAAAATCTGGAAGCTCCGCTAAGCCTGGCGGAGCTGACCGGTGCCCTCGCCCGGCTCTCGAGGGGAAAATCCCCGGGGCTGGACGGGCTGACCGTGGAGTTCCACAGGGCGTTCTGGGACGTCCTGGGGAGCGACTACGCGCGGGTCCTGGGGGAAAGTCTGGCGACCGGGGAGATGCCCCTCTCTTGGCGCAGGGCAGTCATCGTCCTGCTGCCTAAGAAGGGCGATCTCCGCCTCCTTAAGAACTGGCGCCCGGTCTCCCTCCTCAGCACGGACTACAAAATCTTCGCCAGGGCGATGTCTGCTCGCCTTGGTGCCGTGCTGGACCACATGATCCACCCCGACCAGTCCTACACGGTCCCGGGCCGGACGATCCACGACAACATCCATCTGGTCCGGGACCTCATCCATTGCTCCCAGGAGGCTGGTCTGTCGGTCGCCTTCCTATCCCTCGACCAAGAGAAGGCGTTCGACAGGGTGGATCACGACTATCTGCTCGGAACTCTGCGCGCTTTCGGGTTCGGGACGCATTTCGTCGCCCGGATCCGACTTTTGTACGCCGCCGCGGAGTGTCTGATTAAGGTTAACGGGTCCTTGACGGCGCCCCTTCGCTTTAGGAGAGGGGTGCGCCAGGGATGCCCCATGTCCGGCCAGTTATACGCCGTTTGCGTGGAGCCTTTCCTGCGCCTCTTGCGGACGAGGTTGACGGGACTGGCTCTGCAAGGGCCGGGCGTGGAGGTCGTCCTCTCGGCTTACGCCGATGACGTGCTCCTCGCGGTAGAGGATCCCGCTGACCTGCGGAGGATGCGTGAGTGCCAGGAGATTTACTCGGCCGCGTCCTCCGCCAGGATCAACTGGGAGAAATGTTCCGGACTCCTGGTGGGTCAGTGGCGGGTGGACTCCCTGCCGGAGGAGCTCAGGCCTTTTGCCTGGAGCACGACCCATCTCCTCTATCTGGGAGTCTACCTTAGCCCCGACGAGGAAGCCTGGCCGGCGAACTGGCAGGAGCTGGAGGCCAAGGTCGCCGCTCGCCTAGGGCGCTGGACAGGACTGCTCCGAGTGCTGTCCTACAGGGGTCGAGCGCTAGTCATAAACCAGCTGGTGGCCGCAATGCTGTGGTACCGGCTGGTCACTTTGACCCCTCCCCCTGCGTTTGTCGCCAAGATACAGAAGAAGCTGGTGGACTTCTTCTGGAACAACAGGAAGCACTGGGTCTCTGTCGCGGTCTTGAGTCTCCCGCTTGAGGAGGGCGGTCAGTCGTTGGTGTGCGTCAGCGCCCAGCTCGCGACTTTCCGTCTTCAGACCCTGCAGAGATACCTTTACGTCGAGCCCCCTCCTAGGTGGCGTGCTCTGGCGAGGTATTTCTTCCGCCAGCAGCTCGACCTCAATTATGACACGCAGCTCCTGTTTGTGAACTTGGGGGGTGCCAGGACCGCCCTCCGGGAGCTGCCTGTCTTTTACAGGGAACTCATCAGGGTCTGGAACAAAGTCTCCACCAAGCGCAGCTCTCCGCCGGCTGGAGTGGCGGCCGTCCTGCAGGAGCCGCTGCTCGGGAATCCGTACCTCCACGGCCGAGGCTTCATGTGGCGGTCGGAAGAGAGGGCTGTGGCTGGTGAGGTGACCAGGGTCAGGGACCTGCTCGATGGCGGAGGAGCGGGCTGGATGGCGCCAGTCACGCTGGCGCGGCGCCTAAATTCTGCCAACGTCCGCCGCGCGGCCGATGCCATCGAGTCGCTAAAAACAGCTCTGGGCCCTGACTCCGTTAGGTGTATCGAGGAGGCTCAAGCACGTGGGGAGATCCCGTCCGAACTGACCCCCGTCCGGACGGAATTCCTCATCGGCGCCAAACCCCGGAACCTCCCTCGGGGGCCGGCGCCTCACAACTTGAGCCGCCTCGGGGAAATCCCCTCCGTGCCTTTCAGTTCCGCGCGGAGGGGTTTCCTGTACGGGCTGCTCCTGCACACCCTCAACTTTGCCATCCTCGCCGGCCGTCCGGACACGCCATGGCGCACCATCTTGCCGTCCGGAGGAGGCGGGGGTCCCCGATGGAGGGCACTCTACGCAGGGGTCCTCCCACTATTCATCGGGGACTTGGCCTGGAGGGTGGTGCACGGAGCAGTGCCGTGCAACAAATTTTTAAGCCGGTTCACGGACTCCCAGGCCGCCTGCAATTTCTGCGGTCTGGAGGAGTCCGTGTTCCATGTTTTTATAGAGTGCACAAGGTTGCAGCCCCTGTTCCATTATTTGAAGGGGCTGCTCCTGAAATTCTGGCTGCACTTCAGTCCCACTCTCCTGATCTTTGGGCACCCTGTGCGGAGGGGAGCGGGTAGGTCCGAAGGCCTCCTCGTAGGACTGCTCCTGGGCACGGCCAAGGGTGCCATCAGCCGGTCCAGGCAGCGGGCGGTCGAGGGGGTCGTTCAACCTGACTGCCTGCCTCTCTTCCGCTCTTACATCCGGTCCAGGGTGTCCTTGGAGATGGAGCACGCGGTGTCCACCGGTACGCTCGCGGCCTTCCGCGAGAGGTGGGCACCGGAGGGACTGGAGTGCATCATCACGCCCGGCAACCAAATTTTAATTTGATTTTACGTTTTAAAGTTAATTTGTTTTAATTGCCGGTGCTTTTAGTGTCCCCTTCCCTTTTATAGGGGGCACTGGGGAAAAATTGTGATTTTAGTGCCCAAAAAAAAAAACCAAAAAAAGAAAAACACAAAAAAAAACAAAAAAAGGGGGGGAAAAAAAGGGCCTTGTAAATGTCTGGAGTGTCACCCAGGTCGGGTGGCACTCTTTAATGTTTATGTTTTCGCAGGTAAACTCAAAAGAGTTTCAACCAATGGTAGAGCAGTAGAGGCGTGTCCTGCACAGTTGGAGCTGTGAGCAGTGAGTGGAGCTGCTAGCAACTTGAGCTCCTGCCTGGAGAGCCCTGAGACCAGCCCAGGAGGAGAAGGAAGGAAGGAAGGGGCTTCACTACAACTTCTAACCAGAGGGAGAGGAGGAGAAAAGAAAACTTTTAAACATCTTTATCATTTCTGCAAAGAGTTGGAGAGAGGGGGAAAAACCACAACAACCATCCAGTGTGGAAGGAGGGAGACTCAACATTCTACAGGTGGGTGTGGGTGCATTTCCCCAAACAGACTTTGTTGTTTCGGTGGGGGGAGGAAAGAAGACCACTGAGGGCCGGAACATCGCGGGGGGTGTGTGTGTGTGTGTGTGGTAGTGTGCGTGGGGGCCGTGCTTACAACTGGGCCCCCCCCACAATTGGAACCCCCCCCACCCCCCACATTTGCCTAGCCTGGGATAGCTGGAGCTACCAGGCTGAAGATTGTCATCAATCACCCAATTAAAGATCGTTGGGAGTGCCTGGTGGCTCCAGCTACCCCAGGTGAAGACATCTTCTCCCCCCACCTGAAGACCACCCCAAAGACTTTTGTGTTTTTTGCCATCTGGGGAGTGCACCCACCCACAGCTGCGAGGGGAGACCTGCCCTCGCAGCCCCCCCCCTTCCCACCCCCCTCTCTCTTTCTCCGTTACCCTCTGTTTCTCCCCTCTCTCTCTGAGAACCCTTTCCTTCCAAATTAATAAAAAAAAAAACCCAATTAAGACAACTGAGCAGAGGGAGCAAGGCCTCTCCCCAATTGTCAACGAGGGGAGAGGTGCCTCGTTAAGGGCTCCTCTGCTCAGTTAACATAAGAGGCCATTAAAGACCATTAAGGCCTGTGACTTTGGGGTGGGTGTAGCCCTTAAAGGGACCCCGTGATGGCGACCCCATCCACGCCGGTGGCAGGGCCAGCAAGGACGTATGCGCAGGCGGTGTCCACATCCACGGCACCTCCTGCGCCACCCGCTGCCCTGCCACCATTCAGACTTATAACCAGGAAACACGGGGTCAAGAGCTACACTCACCCCACAATGAGCATTGAGGAGTGCGTGCGGGCGATGGCTGGGGTAGTCGGCCCCTCGGCCATTGTCGCAGCCTCCAAGATGTCTGGGAAGGCCGTGTTCTTCCTGGGGTCGGAGCGGGCGGTGTCCCTGGCCCTTGAAAAGGGGCTCACGGTGGGCGGGACGTTCCTGCCGGTGGACCCTCTCGAGGCCACCGCGCAGAGGGTCATCGTTTCAAACGTCCCGCCCTTTGTTTCCGCTGAGCTCCTCCTCCCTCACCTACAACAACTGGGGGAGGTAAGGTCAGGGATCAACCCCATACCGCTCGGCCTCAGGGAGAACAGCCTGCGCCACGTGTTCTCCTTCCGCCGCCAGCTCTTTGTCCGGCTGGCGCGGGAGGAGACGACGGAAGGTCATTTTAATGTGGTGCACGAGGGGACTGCCTACCGCGTCTTCTGGACGTCGGACGGCGTGCGGTGCCATGCCTGCAGGGAGGTGGGGCACGTTCGCAAGAACTGCCCCGCCTCCAAGGCCGCCAAACCACCGAAGGCGGCCAAGGCTGGCGCCGCCGCCACCCCTCCCCCTAGTTGCGTCCGCGTGCCGGGAGCCATGGGTGCGCGGGCATCGTCGGAGGCCTTTGTTTTCAGGGCCTCCGGCGGGGGGGAGGGAGAGCGTCCGAGCGGAAAGAAGGCGCGGAAGAAGGAGAAACATCTAGAGGCGGGTCCCCTCGGTGCGCCGGAAAGTCTGACCACCGCGCTCAGCCCAACCCAGTCACCGGCGAGCGCGGGGTGCCCCGAGCCCGTGCCCGGGCCCTTGAATACCACCACAGAGGGGCCCAGGCGCGGGCAAGAAAAGGAAAAGGGGGGGGCGGAGCGGGAGGCCTCGGCAGACATGGAGGTCTCCCTGACTCCGCGCGCCCCCAGGAACAAAAAGAGGCACCGCCCCAATGAGGCGGAGGGGGAACAACATCCCTCCGCGGAGGAGGCGGTGCCCGCCGCGTGTCCCGCGTCCCCCACCAGCGCCCCCAAATTGCGCTGCAGGCGCGAGGAGTCTTTCCCCGGGGAGGGTGAGACAGTTGAGGCTGCCCAGCCTCTGCCTCCCGGGGATGGAGTGGAAGATCTGCCTGTCGTGGGGGGCGTGGGGACCGCGGAGGAATGCGTAGCCGCCGGGCCGGGCGTCCCGGGGACTGAGGCGGGCGAGGCCGAAAAGGCCGAACCTGAGCCCGCCCAGCTATTATCCAACTTCCCCCGGGAGTCGCTCGACCCGGCAGAAAAAAAATTAAATAATTATGACACTGTAGATGCTGGGCCGGGGGGTGGCAGCGGGGAGGGGGAGGAACACCCACCCTCGCCCCTTACTTTGGAGCTGGAGCACTTGGAGGGCCTGGGGATTTCCTATGGCCGGGTCTCTCCTTGTTCCCCGGTTCCTGGGGCGGAGGGGGAACCCCTTCCGCTGTCATTTCCCGACCCAGCACCATTTTTAAAAGAGCCCAGTGGGGACTCCTCTGCCGACGATCCTGGGGGTGGGATCGGGGCAGTGCCAGGGCCGGTTGGAGCGGCCGGTTCATTTGCCGTACCTTGTGCGGTCGATGGGCTGGCTGCTGGCGGCCACCTCCCGGAGGAGGACGGGGACTCGGTGGGGGACGCGGGTGAAGACCTAGAGACCACCGCCAGTGAGGCGGTGGATCTGCTCGCGGCCGCCGCTGAGACCCTCCTCGTTCCTGCAAAGGAACTCCGGGACTTTTTGGCCCAGAGCCGGGGTCGCCGCGACCAAGCCCGACTGGCCCTGGATAAATGGTCCGAGCCGGAGCTGATCAAGGGGTCCGTCCGCGCCGCCGTTAAAACCTTGGCCGCGGGCGGGCCCTTGACAAAGGAGCAGCACCTTGAGCTGCGCGAGCTCGAGGGACTCCTCGCTGGGCTGCGGAGGGAGCGGAGTTCAACAAAAGACTCCGCTCCCTCCCCCACAATAGGTTAAGGTAGAGGTTGCACTATGCTTTTGCCATGAAGATAACCATAGCCAGCCTCAACATCAACGGCGGCAGAGGGGCACGCCGTAGATTTGACAATTTTTCGCTCCTGCGGGAGGGGAAATATGCGGTGTGCTTCCTGCAAGAAACCCACACCGTTCCGGGAGACGAAGCCACGTGGCTCCTGGAATGGCAAGGAGAGGTCCGCATGAGCCACCTCACCGCCATTTCTAGTGGGGTGGCCATCTTGCTGGGCCCGCATTTTCAGCCGGAGATCTTGGGGGTCGAGGAGCCCGTGCCAGGCCGCTTGCTGCACGTAACGGTTCGCCTGGGGGACGTGCCGCTCCATCTCGTGAACGTGTACGCCCCTCATCCCGGCCCGCAGCAAACGCGCTTCTTTGAAGAGGTGTCCGCTCTTCTTGGCTCCGTCGACGTCGGCGACTGCATTGTCCTCGGGGGGGATTTTAACTGCACCCTCGAGGCGAGGGACCGCTCCGGTGCCCCGCAGTGCATGACGGCGATGGAGAAGTTGAGGGACCTGGTCGGGTCCTTCGACTTGGTGGACGTCTGACGAAATCTCCACCCCGACTCCAGCGCCTTTACTTGGGTGAGGCCTGGAGTTGGATGGTCTAGAGTCGACCGCCTTTACGTGTCTCGGGCGTACGTTTCCTGCGTCCCGGCGGCCTCCATGCGGCCGGTGCCGTGTTCGGACCACCACCTGGTGTGGGCGGAGCTCGCTTCGCTCCGCGCGAGGACGGGGTCCGCGTACTGGCACTTTAACAACCGGCTGCTGGAGGACGTGCGGTTCCAGGACTCGTTCCGTCGATTCTGGTCCGACTGGAGAAGGAAGCAGGGGGGCTTCCCCTCCTTGAGGCTATGGTGGGACGTGGGCAAGGCTCACGTCCGCGTCTTCTGTCAAGAGTACGCGAGGGGGTCGACCAAGAGGCGGGCGGCCAGAGTCGGGCGCCTAGAAAAAGAGGTGCTCGACCTGGAAGCCCGTCTCGGTCAAGTCGTCCAGGACCCGGCCCTGCGGACGGTGTACGAAGCGAAGAAGGCCGCGCTGAAGGACCTGCAGCTCGTCGGGTCCCGAGGCGCGTTCGTGAGGTCGCGGATCCGGTTCCTGCGGGATCTGGACCGCGGCTCCCCCTTCTTCTACTCGCTGGAAAAAAGGCAGAGTGTCCGTAAGCAGCTCTTGACGCTGCTGGCCGACGACGGCTCTCTCGTCTCGGATCCGGAGGGCGTCAACAACAGGGTCCGTGAATATTACGGGGCTCTGTTCTCTCCGGATCCGTCCAGCGAGGAAGCGCGTAGAGTTTTGTGGGAGGACCTGCCGAAGGTCAGCCCGGAGGGCGCCGAAAATCTGGAAGCTCCGCTAAGCCTGGCGGAGCTGACCGGTGCCCTCGCCCGGCTCTCGAGGGGAAAATCCCCGGGGCTGGACGGGCTGACCGTGGAGTTCCACAGGGCGTTCTGGGACGTCCTGGGGAGCGACTACGCGCGGGTCCTGGGGGAAAGTCTGGCGACCGGGGAGATGCCCCTCTCTTGGCGCAGGGCAGTCATCGTCCTGCTGCCTAAGAAGGGCGATCTCCGCCTCCTTAAGAACTGGCGCCCGGTCTCCCTCCTCAGCACGGACTACAAAATCTTCGCCAGGGCGATGTCTGCTCGTCTTGGTGCCGTGCTGGACCACATGATTCACCCCGACCAGTCATACACGGTCCCGGGCCGGACGATCCACGACAACATCCATCTGGTCCGGGACCTCATCCATTGCTCCCAGGAGGCTGGTCTGTCGGTCGCCTTCCTATCCCTCGACCAAGAGAAGGCGTTCGACAGGGTGGATCACGACTATCTGCTCGGAACTCTGCGCGCTTTCGGGTTCGGGACGCATTTCGTCGCCCGGATCCGACTTTTGTACGCCGCCGCGGAGTGTCTGTTTAAGGTTAACGGGTCCTTGACGGCGCCCCTTCGCTTTAGGAGAGGGGTGCGCCAGGGATGCCCCATGTCCGGCCAGTTATACGCCGTTTGCGTGGAGCCTTTCCTGCGCCTCTTGCGGACGAGGTTGACGGGACTGGCTCTGCAAGGGCCGGGCGTGGAGGTCGTCCTCTCGGCTTACGCCGATGACGTGCTCCTCGCGGTAGAGGATCCCGCTGACCTGCGGAGGATGCGTGAGTGCCAGGAGATTTACTCGGCCGCGTCCTCCGCCAGGATCAACTGGGAGAAATGTTCCGGACTCCTGGTGGGTCAGTGGCGGGTGGACTCCCTGCCGGAGGAGCTCAGGCCTTTTGCCTGGAGCACGACCCATCTCCTCTATCTGGGAGTCTACCTTAGCCCCGACGAGGAAGCCTGGCCGGCGAACTGGCAGGAGCTGGAGGCCAAGGTCGCCGCTCGCCTAGGGCGCTGGACAGGACTGCTCCGAGTGCTGTCCTACAGGGGTCGAGCGCTAGTCATAAACCAGCTGGTGGCCGCAATGCTGTGGTACCGGCTGGTCACTTTGACCCCTCCCCCTGCGTTTGTCGCCAAGATACAGAAGAAGCTGGTGGACTTCTTCTGGAACAACAGGAAGCACTGGGTCTCTGTCGCGGTCTTGAGTCTCCCGCTTGAGGAGGGCGGTCAGTCGTTGGTGTGCGTCAGCGCCCAGCTCGCGACTTTCCGTCTTCAGACCCTGCAGAGATACCTTTACGTCGAGCCCCCTCCTAGGTGGTGTGCTCTGGCGAGGTATTTCTTCCGCCAGCAGCTCGACCTCAATTATGACACGCAGCTCCTGTTTGTGAACTTGGGGGGTGCCAGGACCGCCCTCCGGGAGCTGCCTGTCTTTTACAGGGAACTCATCAGGGTCTGGAACAAAGTCTCCACCAAGCGCAGCTCTCCGCCGGCTGGAGTGGCGGCCGTCCTGCAGGAACCGCTGCTCGGGAATCCGTACCTCCACGGCCGAGGCTTCATGTGGCGGTCGGAAGAGAGGGCTGTGGCTGGTGAGGTGACCAGGGTCAGGGACCTGCTCGATGGCGGAGGAGCGGGCTGGATGGCGCCAGTCACGCTGGCGCGGCGCCTAAATTCTGCCAACGTCCGCCGCGCGGCCGATGCCATCGAGTCGCTAAAAACAGCTCTGGGCCCTGACTCCGTTAGGTGTATCGAGGAGGCTCAAGCACGTGGGGAGATCCCGTCCGAACTGACCCCCGTCCGGACGGAATTCCTCATCGGCGCCAAACCCCGGAACCTCCCTCGGGGACCGGCGCCTCACAACTTGAGCCGCCTCGGGGAAATCCCCTCCGTGCCTTTCAGTTCCGCGCGGAGGGGTTTCCTGTACGGGCTGCTCCTGCACACCCTCAACTTTGCCATCCTCGCCGGCCGTCCGGACACGCCATGGCGTACCATCTTGCCGTCCGGAGGAGGCGGGGGTCCCCGATGGAGGGCACTCTACGCAGGGGTCCTCCCACTATTCATCGGGGACTTGGCCTGGAGGGTGGTGCACGGAGCAGTGCCGTGCAACAAATTTTTAAGCCGGTTCACGGACTCCCAGGCCGCCTGCAATTTCTGCGGTCTGGAGGAGTCCGTGTTCCATGTTTTTATTGAATGCACAAGGTTGCAGCCCCTGTTCCACTATTTGAAGGGGCTGCTCCTGAAATTCTGGCTGCACTTCAGTCCCACTCTCCTGATCTTTGGGCACCCTGTGCGGAGGGGAGCGGGTAGGTCCGAGGGCCTCCTCGTAGGACTGCTCCTGGGCACGGCCAAGGGTGCCATCAGCCGGTCCAGGCAGCGGGCGGTCGAGGGGGTCGTTCAACCTGACTGCCTGCCTCTCTTCCGCTCTTACATCCGATCCAGGGTGTCCTTGGAGATGGAGCACGCGGTGTCCACCGGTACGCTCGCGGCCTTCCGCGAGAGGTGGGCACCGGAGGGACTGGAGTGCATCATCACGCCCGGCAACCAAATTTTAATTTGATTTTACGTTTTAAAGTTTAATTTGTTTTAATTGCCGGTGTTTTTAGTGTCCCCCTCTCCTTTTATAGGGGGCACTGGAAAAATTTGATTTTAGCGCCCCAAAAAAAAAAACCAAAAACCAAAAAAAAAAAGGGGCTTGAAAATGTCTGCTGTGTCACCCAGGTCGGGTGGCACAGTTTAATGTTGTTTATGTTTTGCAGGTAGACTCCTAAAAGAGTTTCAACCAATGGTAGAGCAGTAGAGGCGTGTCCTGCACAGTTGGAGCTGTGAGCAGTGAGTGGAGCTGCTAGCAACTTGAGCTCCTGCCTGGAGAGCCCTGAGACCAGCCCAGGAGGAGAAGGAAGGAAGGAAGGGGCTTCACTACAACTTCTAACCAGAGGGAGAGGAGGAGAAAGCAGAAAACTTTGACAACTTTATCATTTCTGCAAGGAGTTGGAGAGAGGGGGAAAAGACCAACAACATCCAGTGTGGAAGGAGGGAGACTCAACATTCTACAGGTGGGTGTGGGTGCATTTCCCCAAAAAGACTTTGTTGTTTCGGTGGGGGGAGGAAAGAAGACCACTGAGGGCCGGAACATCGCGGGGGGTGTGTGTGTGTGTGTGTGGTAGTGTGCGTGGGGGCCGTGCTTACAACTGGGCCCCCCCCACAATTGGAACCCCCCCCACCCCCCACATTTGCCTAGCCTGGGATAGCTGGAGCTACCAGGCTGAAGATTGTTATTAATCACCCAATTAAAGATCGTTAGGAGTGCCTGGTGGCTCCAGCTACCCCAGGTGAAGACATCTTCTCCCCCCACCTGAAGACCACCTCAAAGACTTTTGTGTTTTGCCATCTGGGGAGTGCACCCACCCACAGCTGCGAGGAGAGACCTGCCCTCGCAGCCCCCCCCCCTTCCCACCCCCCTCTCTCTTTTCTCTGCTACTCTGTTTCTCCCCTCTCTCTCTGAGAACCCTTTCCTTCCAAATTTTAAAAAAAAAAACCAATTAAGACAACTGAGCAGAGGGAGCAAGGCCTCTCCCCAATTGTCAACGAGGGGAGAGGTGCCTCGTTAAGGGCTCCTCTGCTCAGTGAACATAAGAGGCCATTAAAGACCATTAAGGCCTGTGACTTTGGGGTGGGTGTAGCCCTTAAAGGGACCCCGTGATGGCGACCCCATCCACGCCGGTGGCAGGGCCAGCAAGGACGTATGCGCAGGTGGCAACCGCTTCCACAGCACCTCCTGCGCCACCCGCTGCCCTGCCACCATTTAGATTAATTACTAGAAAACACGGGGTCAAGAGCTACACTCACCCCACAATGAGCATTGAGGAGTGCGTGCGGGCGATGGCTGGGGTAGTCGGCCCCTCGGCCATTGTCGCAGCCTCCAAGATGTCTGGGAAGGCTGTTTTCTTCCTGGGGTCGGAGCGGGCGGTGTCCCTGGCCCTCGAAAAGGGGCTCACGGTGGGCGGGACGTTCCTGCCGGTGGATCCTCTCGAGGCCACCGCGCAGAGGGTCATCGTGTCGAACGTCCCGCCCTTTGTTCCCGCTGAGCTCCTCCTCCCTCACCTACAACAACTGGGGGAGGTAAGGTCAGGGATCAACCCCATACCGCTCGGCCTCAGGGAGAACAGCCTGCGCCACGTGTTCTCCTTCCGCCGCCAGCTCTTTGTCCGGCTGGCGCGGGAGGACGTGACAGAAGGGCACTTTAATGTGGTGCACGAGGGGACTGCCTACCGCGTCTTCTGGACGTCGGACGGCGTGCGGTGCCATGCCTGCAGGGAGGTGGGGCATGTTCGTAAGAACTGCCCCGCCTCCAAGGCCGCCAAACCACCGAAGGCGGCCAAGGCTGGCGCTGCCGCCACCCCTCCCCCTAGTTGCGTCCGCGTGCCGGGAGCCATGGGTGCGCGGGCATCGTCGGAGGCCTTTGTTTTCAGGGCCTCCGGCGGGGGGGAGGGAGAGCGTCCGAGCGGAAAGAAGGCGCGGAAGAAGGAGAAACATCTAGAGGCGGGTCCCCTCGGTGCGCCGGAAAGTCTGACCACCGCGCTCAGCCCAACCCAGTCACCGGCGAGCGCGGGGTGCCCCGAGCCCGTGCCCGGGCCCTTGAATACCACCACAGAGGGGCCCAGGCGCGGGCAAGAAAAGGAAAAGGGGGGGGCGGAGCGGGAGGCCTCGGCAGACATGGAGGTCTCCCTGACTCCGCGCGCCCCCAGGAACAAAAAGAGGCACCGCCCCAATGAGGCGGAGGGGGAACAACATCCCTCCGCGGAGGAGGCGGTGCCCGCCGCGTGTCCCGCGTCCCCCACCAGCGCCCCCAAATTGCGCTGCAGGCGCGAGGAGTCTTTCCCCGGGGAGGGTGAGACAGTTGAGGCTGCCCAGCCTCTGCCTCCCGGGGATGGAGTGGAAGATCTGCCTGTCGTGGGGGGCGTGGGGACCGCGGAGGAATGCGTAGCCGCCGGGCCGGGCGTCCCGGGGACTGAGGCGGGCGAGGCCGAAAAGGCCGAACCTGAGCCCGCCCAGCTATTACCCAACTTCCCCCGGGATTTGCTCGACCCGGCAGAGAATGAAACAATTGATTTTAATGATACTGTAGATGCTGGGCCGGGGGGTGGCAGCGGGGAGGGGGAGGAACACCCACCCTCGCCCCTTACTTTGGAGCTGGAGCACTTGGAGGGCCTGGGGATTTCCTATGGCCGGGTCTCTCCTTGTTCTCCGGTTCCTGGGGCGGAGGGGGAACCCCTTCCGCTGTCATTTCCCGACCCAGCACCATTTTTAAAAGAGCCCAGTGGGGACTCCTCTGCCGACGATCCTGGGGGTGGGATCGGGGCAGTGCCAGGGCCGGTTGGAGCGGCCGGTTCATTTGCCGTACCTTGTGCGGTCGATGGGCCGGCTGCTGGCGGCCACCTCCCGGAGGAGGACGGGGACTCGGTGGGGGACGCGGGTGAAGACCTAGAGACCACCGCCAGTGAGGCGGTGGATCTGCTCGCGGCCGCCGCTGAGGCCCTCCTCGTTCCTGCAAAGGAACTCCGGGACTTTTTGGCCCAGAGCCGGGGTCGCCGCGACCAAGCCCGACTGGCCCTGGAAAAATGGTCCGAGCCGGAGCTGATCAAGGGGTCCGTCCGCGCCGCCGTTAAAACCTTGGCCGCGGGCGGGCCCTTGACAAAGGAGCAGCACCTTGAGCTGCGCGAGCTCGAGGGACTCCTCGCTGGGCTGCGGAGGGAGCGGAGTTCAACAAAAGACTCCGCTCCCTCCCCCACAATAGGTTAAGGTAGAGGTTGCACTATGCTTTTGTCATGAAGATAACCATAGCCAGCCTCAACATCAACGGCGGCAGAGGGGCACGCCGTAGATTTGACAATTTTTCGCTCCTGCGGGAGGGGAAATATGCGGTGTGCTTCCTGCAAGAAACCCACACCGTTCCGGGAGACGAAGCCACGTGGCTCCTGGAATGGCAAGGAGAGGTCCGCATGAGCCACCTCACCGCCATTTCTAGTGGGGTGGCCATCTTGCTGGGCCCGCATTTTCAGCCGGAGATCTTGGGGGTCGAGGAGCCCGTGCCAGGCCGCTTGCTGCACGTAACGGTTCGCCTGGGGGACGTGCCGCTCCATCTCGTGAACGTGTACGCCCCTCATCCCGGCCCGCAGCAAACGCGCTTCTTTGAAGAGATGTCCGCTCTTCTTGGCTCCGTCGACGTCGGCGACTGCATTGTCCTCGGGGGGGATTTTAACTGCACCCTCGAGGCGAGGGACCGCTCCGGTGCCCCGCAGTGCATGACGGCGATGGAGAAGTTGAGGGACCTGGTCGGGTCCTTCGACTTGGTGGACGTCTGGCGAAATCTCCACCCCGACTCCAGCGCCTTTACTTGGGTGAGGCCTGGAGTTGGATGGTCTAGAGTCGACCGCCTTTACGTGTCTCGGGCGTACGTTTCCTGCGTCCCGGCGGCCTCCATGCGGCCGGTGCCGTGTTCGGACCACCACCTGGTGTGGGCGGAGCTCGCTACGCTCCGCGCGAGGACGGGGTCCGCGTACTGGCACTTTAACAACCGGCTGCTGGAGGACGTGCGGTTCCAGGACTCGTTCCGTCGATTCTGGTCCGACTGGAGAAGGAAGCAGGGGGGCTTCCCCTCCTTGAGGCTATGGTGGGACGTGGGCAAGGCTCACGTCCGCGTCTTCTGTCAAGAGTACGCGAGGGGGTCGACCAAGAGGCGGGCGGCCAGAGTCGGGCGCCTAGAAAAAGAGGTGCTCGACCTGGAAGCCCGTCTCGGTCAAGTCGTCCAGGACCCGGCCCTGCGGACGGTGTACGAAGCGAAGAAGGCCGCGCTGAAGGACCTACAGCTCGTCGGGTCCCGAGGCGCGTTCGTGAGGTCGCGGATCCGGTTCCTGCGGGATCTGGACCGCGGCTCCCCCTTCTTCTACTCGCTGGAAAAAAGGCAGAGTGTCCGTAAGCAGCTCTTGACGCTGCTGGCCGACGACGGCTCTCTCGTCTCGGATCCGGAGGGCGTCAACAACAGGGTCCGTGAATATTACGGGGCTCTGTTCTCTCCGGATCCGTCCAGCGAGGAAGCGCGTAGAGTTTTGTGGGAGGACCTGCCGAAGGTCAGCCCGGAGGGCGCCGAAAATCTGGAAGCTCCGCTAAGCCTGGCGGAGCTGACCGGTGCCCTCGCCCGGCTCTCGAGGGGAAAATCCCCGGGGCTGGACGGGCTGACCGTGGAGTTCCACAGGGCGTTCTGGGACGTCCTGGGGAGCGACTACGCGCGGGTCCTGGGGGAAAGTCTGGCGACCGGGGAGATGCCCCTCTCTTGGCGCAGGGCAGTCATCGTCCTGCTGCCTAAGAAGGGCGATCTCCGCCTCCTTAAGAACTGGCGCCCGGTCTCCCTCCTCAGCACGGACTACAAAATCTTCGCCAGGGCGATGTCTGCTCGTCTTGGTGCCGTGCTGGACCACATGATTCACCCCGACCAGTCATACACGGTCCCGGGCCGGACGATCCACGACAACATCCATCTGGTCCGGGACCTCATCCATTGCTCCCAGGAGGCTGGTCTGTCGGTCGCCTTCCTATCCCTCGACCAAGAGAAGGCGTTCGACAGGGTGGATCACGACTATCTGCTCGGAACTCTGCGCGCTTTCGGGTTCGGGACGCATTTCGTCGCCCGGATCCGACTTTTGTACGCCGCCGCGGAGTGTCTGTTTAAGGTTAACGGGTCCTTGACGGCGCCCCTTCGCTTTAGGAGAGGGGTGCGCCAGGGATGCCCCATGTCCGGCCAGTTATACGCCGTTTGCGTGGAGCCTTTCCTGCGCCTCTTGCGGACGAGGTTGACGGGACTGGCTCTGCAAGGGCCGGGCGTGGAGGTCGTCCTCTCGGCTTACGCCGATGACGTGCTCCTCGCGGTAGAGGATCCCGCTGACCTGCGGAGGATGCGTGAGTGCCAGGAGATTTACTCGGCCGCGTCCTCCGCCAGGATCAACTGGGAGAAATGTTCCGGACTCCTGGTGGGTCAGTGGCGGGTGGACTCCCTGCCGGAGGAGCTCAGGCCTTTTGCCTGGAGCACGACCCATCTCCTCTATCTGGGAGTCTACCTTAGCCCCGACGAGGAAGCCTGGCCGGCGAACTGGCAGGAGCTGGAGGCCAAGGTCGCCGCTCGCCTAGGGCGCTGGACAGGACTGCTCCGAGTGCTGTCCTACAGGGGTCGAGCGCTAGTCATAAACCAGCTGGTGGCCGCAATGCTGTGGTACCGGCTGGTCACTTTGACCCCTCCCCCTGCGTTTGTCGCCAAGATACAGAAGAAGCTGGTGGACTTCTTCTGGAACAACAGGAAGCACTGGGTCTCTGTCGCGGTCTTGAGTCTCCCGCTTGAGGAGGGCGGTCAGTCGTTGGTGTGCGTCAGCGCCCAGCTCGCGACTTTCCGTCTTCAGACCCTGCAGAGATACCTTTACGTCGAGCCCCCTCCTAGGTGGTGTGCTCTGGCGAGGTATTTCTTCCGCCAGCAGCTCGACCTCAATTATGACACGCAGCTCCTGTTTGTGAACTTGGGGGGTGCCAGGACCGCCCTCCGGGAGCTGCCTGTCTTTTACAGGGAACTCATCAGGGTCTGGAACAAAGTCTCCACCAAGCGCAGCTCTCCGCCGGCTGGAGTGGCGGCCGTCCTGCAGGAACCGCTGCTCGGGAATCCGTACCTCCACGGCCGAGGCTTCATGTGGCGGTCGGAAGAGAGGGCTGTGGCTGGTGAGGTGACCAGGGTCAGGGACCTGCTCGATGGCGGAGGAGCGGGCTGGATGGCGCCAGTCACGCTGGCGCGGCGCCTAAATTCTGCCAACGTCCGCCGCGCGGCCGATGCCATCGAGTCGCTAAAAACAGCTCTGGGCCCTGACTCCGTTAGGTGTATCGAGGAGGCTCAAGCACGTGGGGAGATCCCGTCCGAACTGACCCCCGTCCGGACGGAATTCCTCATCGGCGCCAAACCCCGGAACCTCCCTCGGGGGCCGGCGCCTCACAACTTGAGCCGCCTCGGGGAAATCCCCTCCGTGCCTTTCAGTTCCGCGCGGAGGGGTTTCCTGTACGGGCTGCTCCTGCACACCCTCAACTTTGCCATCCTCGCCGGCCGTCCGGACACGCCATGGCGTACCATCTTGCCGTCCGGAGGAGGCGGGGGTCCCCGATGGAGGGCACTCTACGCAGGGGTCCTCCCACTATTCATCGGGGACTTGGCCTGGAGGGTGGTGCACGGAGCAGTGCCGTGCAACAAATTTTTAAGCCGGTTCACGGACTCCCAGGCCGCCTGCAATTTCTGCGGTCTGGAGGAGTCCGTGTTCCATGTTTTTATGGAGTGCACAAGGTTGCAGCCCCTGTTCCATTATTTGAAGGGGCTGCTCCTGAAATTCTGGCTGCACTTCAGTCCCACTCTCCTGATCTTTGGGCACCCTGTGCGGAGGGGAGCGGGTAGGTCCGAAGGCCTCCTCGTAGGACTGCTCCTGGGCACGGCCAAGGGTGCCATCAGCCGGTCCAGGCAGCGGGCGGTCGAGGGGGTCGTTCAACCTGACTGCCTGCCTCTCTTCCGCTCTTACATCCGGTCCAGGGTGTCCTTGGAGATGGAGCACGCGGTGTCCACCGGTACGCTCGCGGCCTTCCGCGAGAGGTGGGCACCGGAGGGACTGGAGTGCATCATCACGCCCGGCAACCAAATTTTAATTTGATTTTACGTTTTAAAGTTTAATTTGTTTTAATTGCCGGTGCTTTTAGTGTCCCCCTTCCCTTTTATAGGGGGCACTGGGGAAAAATTGTGATTTTAGTGCCCAAAAAAAAAACAAAAAAAAAAGAAAAAACACAAAAAAAACACAAAAAAGGGGGAAAAAAAAAATGGGCCTTGTAAATGTCTGGAGTGTCACCCAGGTCGGGTGGCACCGTTTATTGTTTTTATGTTTTCACAGGTGAACTCAAAAGAGTTTCAACCAATGGTAGAGCAGTAGAGGCGTGTCCTGCACAGTTGGAGCTGTGAGCAGTGAGTGGAGCTGCTAGCAACTTGAGCTCCTGCCTGGAGAGCCCTGAGACCAGCCCAGGAGGAGAAGGAAGGAAGGAAGGGGCTTCACTACAACTTCTAACCAGAGGGAGAGGAGGAGAAAGCAGAAAACTTTGACAACTTTATCATTTCTGCAAGGAGTTGGAGAGAGGGGGAAAAGACCAACAACATCCAGTGTGGAAGGAGGGAGACTCAACATTCTACAGGTGGGTGTGGGTGCATTTCCCCAAAAAGACTTTGTTGTTTCGGTGGGGGGAGGAAAGAAGACCACTGAGGGCCGGAACATCGCGGGGGGTGTGTGTGTGTGTGTGTGGTAGTGTGCGTGGGGGCCGTGCTTACAACTGGGCCCCCCCCACAATTGGAACCCCCCCCACCCCCCACATTTGCCTAGCCTGGGATAGCTGGAGCTACCAGGCTGAAGATTGTTATTAATCACCCAATTAAAGATCGTTAGGAGTGCCTGGTGGCTCCAGCTACCCCAGGTGAAGACATCTTCTCCCCCCACCTGAAGACCACCTCAAAGACTTTTGTGTTTTGCCATCTGGGGAGTGCACCCACCCACAGCTGCGAGGAGAGACCTGCCCTCGCAGCCCCCCCCCCTTCCCACCCCCCTCTCTCTTTTCTCTGCTACTCTGTTTCTCCCCTCTCTCTCTGAGAACCCTTTCCTTCCAAATTTAAAAAAAAAACCAATTAAGACAACTGAGCAGAGGGAGCAAGGCCTCTCCCCAATTGTCAACGAGGGGAGAGGTGCCTCGTTAAGGGCTCCTCTGCTCAGTGAACATAAGAGGCCATTAAAGACCATTAAGGCCTGTGACTTTGGGGTGGGTGTAGCCCTTAAAGGGACCCCGTGATGGCGACCCCATCCACGCCGGTGGCAGGGCCAGCAAGGACGTATGCGCAGGTGGCAACCGCTTCCACAGCACCTCCTGCGCCACCCGCTGCCCTGCCACCATTTAGATTAATTACTAGAAAACACGGGGTCAAGAGCTACACTCACCCCACAATGAGCATTGAGGAGTGCGTGCGGGCGATGGCTGGGGTAGTCGGCCCCTCGGCCATTGTCGCAGCCTCCAAGATGTCTGGGAAGGCTGTTTTCTTCCTGGGGTCGGAGCGGGCGGTGTCCCTGGCCCTCGAAAAGGGGCTCACGGTGGGCGGGACGTTCCTGCCGGTGGATCCTCTCGAGGCCACCGCGCAGAGGGTCATCGTGTCGAACGTCCCGCCCTTTGTTCCCGCTGAGCTCCTCCTCCCTCACCTACAACAACTGGGGGAGGTAAGGTCAGGGATCAACCCCATACCGCTCGGCCTCAGGGAGAACAGCCTGCGCCACGTGTTCTCCTTCCGCCGCCAGCTCTTTGTCCGGCTGGCGCGGGAGGACGTGACAGAAGGGCACTTTAATGTGGTGCACGAGGGGACTGCCTACCGCGTCTTCTGGACGTCGGACGGCGTGCGGTGCCATGCCTGCAGGGAGGTGGGGCATGTTCGTAAGAACTGCCCCGCCTCCAAGGCCGCCAAACCACCGAAGGCGGCCAAGGCTGGCGCTGCCGCCACCCCTCCCCCTAGTTGCGTCCGCGTGCCGGGAGCCATGGGTGCGCGGGCATCGTCGGAGGCCTTTGTTTTCAGGGCCTCCGGCGGGGGGGAGGGAGAGCGTCCGAGCGGAAAGAAGGCGCGGAAGAAGGAGAAACATCTAGAGGCGGGTCCCCTCGGTGCGCCGGAAAGTCTGACCACCGCGCTCAGCCCAACCCAGTCACCGGCGAGCGCGGGGTGCCCCGAGCCCGTGCCCGGGCCCTTGAATACCACCACAGAGGGGCCCAGGCGCGGGCAAGAAAAGGAAAAGGGGGGGGCGGAGCGGGAGGCCTCGGCAGACATGGAGGTCTCCCTGACTCCGCGCGCCCCCAGGAACAAAAAGAGGCACCGCCCCAATGAGGCGGAGGGGGAACAACATCCCTCCGCGGAGGAGGCGGTGCCCGCCGCGTGTCCCGCGTCCCCCACCAGCGCCCCCAAATTGCGCTGCAGGCGCGAGGAGTCTTTCCCCGGGGAGGGTGAGACAGTTGAGGCTGCCCAGCCTCTGCCTCCCGGGGATGGAGTGGAAGATCTGCCTGTCGTGGGGGGCGTGGGGACCGCGGAGGAATGCGTAGCCGCCGGGCCGGGCGTCCCGGGGACTGAGGCGGGCGAGGCCGAAAAGGCCGAACCTGAGCCCGCCCAGCTATTACCCAACTTCCCCCGGGATTTGCTCGACCCGGCAGAGAATGAAACAATTGATTTTAATGATACTGTAGATGCTGGGCCGGGGGGTGGCAGCGGGGAGGGGGAGGAACACCCACCCTCGCCCCTTACTTTGGAGCTGGAGCACTTGGAGGGCCTGGGGATTTCCTATGGCCGGGTCTCTCCTTGTTCTCCGGTTCCTGGGGCGGAGGGGGAACCCCTTCCGCGGTCATTTCCCGACCCAGCACCATTTTTAAGAGAGCCCAGTGGGGACTCCTCTGCCGACGATCCTGGGGGTGGGATCGGGGCAGTGCCAGGGCCGGTTGGAGCGGCCGGTTCATTTGCCGTACCTTGTGCGGTCGATGGGCTGGCTGCTGGCGGCCACCTCCCGGAGGAGGACGGGGACTCGGTGGGGGACGCGGGTGAAGACCTAGAGACCACCGCCAGTGAGGCGGTGGATCTGCTCGCGGCCGCCGCTGAGGCCCTCCTCGTTCCTGCAAAGGAACTCCGGGACTTTTTGGCCCAAAGCCGGGGTCGCCGCGACCAAGCCCGACTGGCCCTGGAAAAATGGTCCGAGCCGGAGCTGATCAAGGGGTCCGTCCGCGCCGCCGTTAAAACCTTGGCCGCGGGCGGGCCCTTGACAAAGGAGCAGCACCTTGAGCTGCACGAGCTCGAGGGACTCCTCGCTGGGCTGCGGAGGGAGCGGAGTTCAACAAAAGACTCCGCTCCCTCCCCCACAATAGGTTAAGGTAGAGGTTGCACTATGCTTTTGCCATGAAGATAACCATAGCCAGCCTCAACATCAACGGCGGCAGAGGGGCACGCCGTAGATTTGACAATTTTTCGCTCCTGCGGGAGGGGAAATATGCGGTGTGCTTCCTGCAAGAAACCCACACCGTTCCGGGAGACGAAGCCACGTGGCTCCTGGAATGGCAAGGAGAGGTCCGCATGAGCCACCTCACCGCCATTTCTAGTGGGGTGGCCATCTTGCTGGGCCCGCATTTTCAGCCGGAGATCTTGGGGGTCGAGGAGCCCGTGCCAGGCCGCTTGCTGCACGTAACGGTTCGCCTGGGGGACGTGCCGCTCCATCTCGTGAACGTGTACGCCCCTCATCCCGGCCCGCAGCAAACGCGCTTCTTTGAAGAGGTGTCCGCTCTTCTTGGCTCCGTCGACGTCGGCGACTGCATTGTCCTCGGGGGGGATTTTAACTGCACCCTCGAGGCGAGGGACCGCTCCGGTGCCCCGCAGTGCATGACGGCGATGGAGAAGTTGAGGGACCTGGTCGGGTCCTTCGACTTGGTGGACGTCTGGCGAAATCTCCACCCCGACTCCAGCGCCTTTACTTGGGTGAGGCCTGGAGTTGGATGGTCTAGAGTCGACCGCCTTTACGTGTCTCGGGCGTACGTTTCCTGCGTCCCGGCGGCCTCCATGCGGCCGGTGCCGTGTTCGGACCACCACCTGGTGTGGGCGGAGCTCGCTTCGCTCCGCGCGAGGACGGGGTCCGCGTACTGGCACTTTAACAACCGGCTGCTGGAGGACGTGCGGTTCCAGGACTCGTTCCGTCGATTCTGGTCCGACTGGAGAAGGAAGCAGGGGGGCTTCCCCTCCTTGAGGCTATGGTGGGACGTGGGCAAGGCTCACGTCCGCGTCTTCTGTCAAGAGTACGCGAGGGGGTCGACCAAGAGGCGGGCGGCCAGAGTCGGGCGCCTAGAAAAAGAGGTGCTCGACCTGGAAGCCCGTCTCGGTCAAGTCGTCCAGGACCCGGCCCTGCGGACGGTGTACGAAGCGAAGAAGGCCGCGCTGAAGGACCTGCAGCTCGTCGGGTCCCGAGGCGCGTTCGTGAGGTCGCGGATCCGGTTCCTGCGGGATCTGGACCGCGGCTCCCCCTTCTTCTACTCGCTGGAAAAAAGGCAGAGTGTCCGTAAGCAGCTCTTGACGCTGCTGGCCGACGACGGCTCTCTCGTCTCGGATCCGGAGGGCGTCAACAACAGGGTCCGTGAATATTACGGGGCTCTGTTCTCTCCGGATCCGTCCAGCGAGGAAGCGCGTAGAGTTTTGTGGGAGGACCTGCCGAAGGTCAGCCCGGAGGGCGCCGAAAATCTGGAAGCTCCGCTAAGCCTGGCGGAGCTGACCGGTGCCCTCGCCCGGCTCTCGAGGGGAAAATCCCCGGGGCTGGACGGGCTGACCGTGGAGTTCCACAGGGCGTTCTGGGACGTCCTGGGGAGCGACTACGCGCGGGTCCTGGGGGAAAGTCTGGCGACCGGGGAGATGCCCCTCTCTTGGCGCAGGGCAGTCATCGTCCTGCTGCCTAAGAAGGGCGATCTCCGCCTCCTTAAGAACTGGCGCCCGGTCTCCCTCCTCAGCACGGACTACAAAATCTTCGCCAGGGCGATGTCTGCTCGCCTTGGTGCCGTGCTGGACCACATGATCCACCCCGACCAGTCATACACGGTCCCGGGCCGGACAATCCACGATAACATCCATCTGGTCCGGGACCTCATCCATTGTTCCCAGGAGGCTGGTCTGTCGGTCGCCTTCCTATCCCTCGACCAAGAGAAGGCGTTCGACAGGGTGGATCACGACTATCTGCTCGGAACTCTGCGCGCTTTCGGGTTCGGGACGCATTTCGTCGCCCGGATCCGACTTTTGTACGCCGCCGCGGAGTGTCTGATTAAGGTTAACGGGTCCTTGACGGCGCCCCTTCGCTTTAGGAGAGGGGTGCGCCAGGGATGCCCCATGTCCGGCCAGTTATACGCCGTTTGCGTGGAGCCTTTCCTGCGCCTCTTGCGGACGAGGTTGACGGGACTGGCTCTGCAAGGGCCGGGCGTGGAGGTCGTCCTCTCGGCTTACGCCGATGACGTGCTCCTCGCGGTAGAGGATCCCGCTGACCTGCGGAGGATGCGTGAGTGCCAGGAGATTTACTCGGCCGCGTCCTCCGCCAGGATCAACTGGGAGAAATGTTCCGGACTCCTGGTGGGTCAGTGGCGGGTGGACTCCCTGCCGGAGGAGCTCAGGCCTTTTGCCTGGAGCACGACCCATCTCCTCTATCTGGGAGTCTACCTTAGCCCCGACGAGGAAGCCTGGCCGGCGAACTGGCAGGAGCTGGAGGCCAAGGTCGCCGCTCGCCTAGGGCGCTGGACAGGACTGCTCCGAGTGCTGTCCTACAGGGGTCGAGCGCTAGTCATAAACCAGCTGGTGGCCGCAATGCTGTGGTACCGGCTGGTCACTTTGACCCCTCCCCCTGCGTTTGTCGCCAAGATACAGAAGAAGCTGGTGGACTTCTTCTGGAACAACAGGAAGCACTGGGTCTCTGTCGCGGTCTTGAGTCTCCCGCTTGAGGAGGGCGGTCAGTCGTTGGTGTGCGTCAGCGCCCAGCTCGCGACTTTCCGTCTTCAGACCCTGCAGAGATACCTTTACGTCGAGCCCCCTCCTAGGTGGTGTGCTCTGGCGAGGTATTTCTTCCGCCAGCAGCTCGACCTCAATTATGACACGCAGCTCCTGTTTGTGAACTTGGGGGGTGCCAGGACCGCCCTCCGGGAGCTGCCTGTCTTTTACAGGGAACTCATCAGGGTCTGGAACAAAGTCTCCACCAAGCGCAGCTCTCCGCCGGCTGGAGTGGCGGCCGTCCTGCAGGAGCCGCTGCTCGGGAATCCGTACCTCCACGGCCGAGGCTTCATGTGGCGGTCGGAAGAGAGGGCTGTGGCTGGTGAGGTGACCAGGGTCAGGGACCTGCTCGATGGCGGAGGAGCGGGCTGGATGGCGCCAGTCACGCTGGCGCGGCGCCTAAATTCTGCCAACGTCCGCCGCGCGGCCGATGCCATCGAGTCGCTAAAAACAGCTCTGGGCCCTGACTCCGTTAGGTGTATCGAGGAGGCTCAAGCACGTGGGGAGATCCCGTCCGAACTGACCCCCGTCCGGACGGAATTCCTCATCGGCGCCAAACCCCGGAACCTCCCTCGGGGGCCGGCGCCTCACAACTTGAGCCGCCTCGGGGAAATCCCCTCCGTGCCTTTCAGTTCCGCGCGGAGGGGTTTCCTGTACGGGCTGCTCCTGCACACCCTCAACTTTGCCATCCTCGCCGGCCGTCCGGACACGCCATGGCGCACCATCTTGCCGTCCGGAGGAGGCGGGGGTCCCCGATGGAGGGCACTCTACGCAGGGGTCCTCCCACTATTCATCGGGGACTTGGCCTGGAGGGTGGTGCACGGAGCAGTGCCGTGCAACAAATTTTTAAGCCGGTTCACGGACTCCCAGGCCGCCTGCAATTTCTGCGGTCTGGAGGAGTCCGTGTTCCATGTTTTTATTGAGTGCACAAGGTTGCAGGCCCTGTTCCATTATTTGAAGGGGCTGCTCCTGAAATTCTGGCTGCACTTCAGTCCCACTCTCCTGATCTTTGGGCACCCTGTGCGGAGGGGAGCGGGTAGGTCCGAAGGCCTCCTCGTAGGACTGCTCCTGGGCACGGCCAAGGGTGCCATCAGCCGGTCCAGGCAGCGGGCGGTCGAGGGGGTCGTTCAACCTGACTGCCTGCCTCTCTTCCGCTCTTACATCCGGTCCAGGGTGTCCTTGGAGATGGAGCACGCGGTGTCCACCGGTACGCTCGCGGCCTTCCGCGAGAGGTGGGCACCGGAGGGACTGGAGTGCATCATCACGCCCGGCAACCAAATTTTAATTTGATTTTACGTTTTAAAGTTAATTTGTTTTAATTGCCGGTGCTTTTAGTGTCCCCTTCCCTTTTATAGGGGGCACTGGGGAAAAATTGTGATTTTAGTGCCCAAAAAAAAAAAAAAAAAAAAAAAAAAAACACAAAAAAGGGGGGAAAAAAAATGGGCCTTGTAAATGTCTGGAGTGTCACCCAGGTCGGGTGGCACAGTTTAATGTTTATGTTTTCGCAGGTAGACTCTAAAAGAGTTTCAACCAATGGTAGAGCAGTAGAGGCGTGTCCTGCACAGTTGGAGCTGTGAGCAGTGAGTGGAGCTGCTAGCAACTTGAGCTCCTGCCTGGAGAGCCCTGAGACCAGCCCAGGAGGAGAAGGAAGGAAGGAAGGGGCTTCACTACAACTTCTAACCAGAGGGAGAGGAGGAGAAAGCAGAAAACTTTGACAACTTTATCATTTCTGCAAGGAGTTGGAGAGAGGGGGAAAAGACCAACAACATCCAGTGTGGAAGGAGGGAGACTCAACATTCTACAGGTGGGTGTGGGTGCATTTCCCCAAAAAGACTTTGTTGTTTCGGTGGGGGGAGGAAAGAAGACCACTGAGGGCCGGAACATCGCGGGGGGTGTGTGTGTGTGTGTGTGGTAGTGTGCGTGGGGGCCATGCTTACAACTGGGCCCCCCCCACAATTGGAACCCCCCCCACCCCCCACATTTGCCTAGCCTGGGATAGCTGGAGCTACCAGGCTGAAGATTGTTATTAATCACCCAATTAAAGATCGTTAGGAGTGCCTGGTGGCTCCAGCTACCCCAGGTGAAGACATCTTCTCCCCCCACCTGAAGACCACCTCAAAGACTTTTGTGTTTTGCCATCTGGGGAGTGCACCCACCCACAGCTGCGAGGAGAGACCTGCCCTCGCAGCCCCCCCCCCTTCCCACCCCCCTCTCTCTTTTCTCTGCTACTCTGTTTCTCCCCTCTCTCTCTGAGAACCCTTTCCTTCCAAATTTTAAAAAAAAACCAATTAAGACAACTGAGCAGAGGGAGCAAGGCCTCTCCCCAATTGTCAACGAGGGGAGAGGTGCCTCGTTAAGGGCTCCTCTGCTCAGTGAACATAAGAGGCCATTAAAGACCATTAAGGCCTGTGACTTTGGGGTGGGTGTAGCCCTTAAAGGGACCCCGTGATGGCGACCCCATCCACGCCGGTGGCAGGGCCAGCAAGGACGTATGCGCAGGTGGCAACCGCTTCCACAGCACCTCCTGCGCCACCCGCTGCCCTGCCACCATTTAGATTAATTACTAGAAAACACGGGGTCAAGAGCTACACTCACCCCACAATGAGCATTGAGGAGTGCGTGCGGGCGATGGCTGGGGTAGTCGGCCCCTCGGCCATTGTCGCAGCCTCCAAGATGTCTGGGAAGGCTGTTTTCTTCCTGGGGTCGGAGCGGGCGGTGTCCCTGGCCCTCGAAAAGGGGCTCACGGTGGGCGGGACGTTCCTGCCGGTGGATCCTCTCGAGGCCACCGCGCAGAGGGTCATCGTGTCGAACGTCCCGCCCTTTGTTCCCGCTGAGCTCCTCCTCCCTCACCTACAACAACTGGGGGAGGTAAGGTCAGGGATCAACCCCATACCGCTCGGCCTCAGGGAGAACAGCCTGCGCCACGTGTTCTCCTTCCGCCGCCAGCTCTTTGTCCGGCTGGCGCGGGAGGACGTGACAGAAGGGCACTTTAATGTGGTGCACGAGGGGACTGCCTACCGCGTCTTCTGGACGTCGGACGGCGTGCGGTGCCATGCCTGCAGGGAGGTGGGGCATGTTCGTAAGAACTGCCCCGCCTCCAAGGCCGCCAAACCACCGAAGGCGGCCAAGGCTGGCGCTGCCGCCACCCCTCCCCCTAGTTGCGTCCGCGTGCCGGGAGCCATGGGTGCGCGGGCATCGTCGGAGGCCTTTGTTTTCAGGGCCTCCGGCGGGGGGGAGGGAGAGCGTCCGAGCGGAAAGAAGGCGCGGAAGAAGGAGAAACATCTAGAGGCGGGTCCCCTCGGTGCGCCGGAAAGTCTGACCACCGCGCTCAGCCCAACCCAGTCACCGGCGAGCGCGGGGTGCCCCGAGCCCGTGCCCGGGCCCTTGAATACCACCACAGAGGGGCCCAGGCGCGGGCAAGAAAAGGAAAAGGGGGGGGCGGAGCGGGAGGCCTCGGCAGACATGGAGGTCTCCCTGACTCCGCGCGCCCCCAGGAACAAAAAGAGGCACCGCCCCAATGAGGCGGAGGGGGAACAACATCCCTCCGCGGAGGAGGCGGTGCCCGCCGCGTGTCCCGCGTCCCCCACCAGCGCCCCCAAATTGCGCTGCAGGCGCGAGGAGTCTTTCCCCGGGGAGGGTGAGACAGTTGAGGCTGCCCAGCCTCTGCCTCCCGGGGATGGAGTGGAAGATCTGCCTGTCGTGGGGGGCGTGGGGACCGCGGAGGAATGCGTAGCCGCCGGGCCGGGCGTCCCGGGGACTGAGGCGGGCGAGGCCGAAAAGGCCGAACCTGAGCCCGCCCAGCTATTACCCAACTTCCCCCGGGATTTGCTCGACCCGGCAGAGAATGAAACAATTGATTTTAATGATACTGTAGATGCTGGGCCGGGGGGTGGCAGCGGGGAGGGGGAGGAACACCCACCCTCGCCCCTTACTTTGGAGCTGGAGCACTTGGAGGGCCTGGGGATTTCCTATGGCCGGGTCTCTCCTTGTTCTCCGGTTCCTGGGGCGGAGGGGGAACCCCTTCCGCTGTCATTTCCCGACCCAGCACCATTTTTAAAAGAGCCCAGTGGGGACTCCTCTGCCGACGATCCTGGGGGTGGGATCGGGGCAGTGCCAGGGCCGGTTGGAGCGGCCGGTTCATTTGCCGTACCTTGTGCGGTCGATGGGCCGGCTGCTGGCGGCCACCTCCCGGAGGAGGACGGGGACTCGGTGGGGGACGCGGGTGAAGACCTAGAGACCACCGCCAGGGAGGCGGTGGATCTGCTCGCGGCCGCCGCTGAGGCCCTCCTCGTTCCTGCAAAGGAACTCCGGGACTTTTTGGCCCAGAGCCGGGGTCGCCGCGACCAAGCCCGACTGGCCCTGGAAAAATGGTCCGAGCCGGAGCTGATCAAGGGGTCCGTCCGCGCCGCCGTTAAAACCTTGGCCGCGGGCGGGCCCTTGACAAAGGAGCAGCACCTTGAGCTGCGCGAGCTCGAGGGACTCCTCGCTGGGCTGCGGAGGGAGCGGAGTTCAACAAAAGACTCCGCTCCCTCCCCCACAATAGGTTAAGGTAGAGGTTGCACTATGCTTTTGTCATGAAGATAACCATAGCCAGCCTCAACATCAACGGCGGCAGAGGGGCACGCCGTAGATTTGACAATTTTTCGCTCCTGCGGGAGGGGAAATATGCGGTGTGCTTCCTGCAAGAAACCCACACCGTTCCGGGAGACGAAGCCACGTGGCTCCTGGAATGGCAAGGAGAGGTCCGCATGAGCCACCTCACCGCCATTTCTAGTGGGGTGGCCATCTTGCTGGGCCCGCATTTTCAGCCGGAGATCTTGGGGGTCGAGGAGCCCGTGCCAGGCCGCTTGCTGCACGTAACGGTTCGCCTGGGGGACGTGCCGCTCCATCTCGTGAACGTGTACGCCCCTCATCCCGGCCCGCAGCAAACGCGCTTCTTTGAAGAGGTGTCCGCTCTTCTTGGCTCCGTCGACGTCGGCGACTGCATTGTCCTCGGGGGGGATTTTAACTGCACCCTCGAGGCGAGGGACCGCTCCGGTGCCCCGCAGTGCATGACGGCGATGGAGAAGTTGAGGGACCTGGTCGGGTCCTTCGACTTGGTGGACGTCTGGCGAAATCTCCACCCCGACTCCAGCGCCTTTACTTGGGTGAGGCCTGGAGTTGGATGGTCTAGAGTCGACCGCCTTTACGTGTCTCGGGCGTACGTTTCCTGCGTCCCGGCGGCCTCCATGCGGCCGGTGCCGTGTTCGGACCACCACCTGGTGTGGGCGGAGCTCGCTTCGCTCCGCGCGAGGACGGGGTCCGCGTACTGGCACTTTAACAACCGGCTGCTGGAGGACGTGCGGTTCCAGGACTCGTTCCGTCGATTCTGGTCCGACTGGAGAAGGAAGCAGGGGGGCTTCCCCTCCTTGAGGCTATGGTGGGACGTGGGCAAGGCTCACGTCCGCGTCTTCTGTCAAGAGTACGCGAGGGGGTCGACCAAGAGGCGGGCGGCCAGAGTCGGGCGCCTAGAAAAAGAGGTGCTCGACCTGGAAGCCCGTCTCGGTCAAGTCGTCCAGGACCCGGCCCTGCGGACGGTGTACGAAGCGAAGAAGGCCGCGCTGAAGGACCTGCAGCTCGTCGGGTCCCGAGGCGCGTTCGTGAGGTCGCGGATCCGGTTCCTGCGGGATCTGGACCGCGGCTCCCCCTTCTTCTACTCGCTGGAAAAAAGGCAGAGTGTCCGTAAGCAGCTCTTGACGCTGCTGGCCGACGACGGCTCTCTCGTCTCGGATCCGGAGGGCGTCAACAACAGGGTCCGTGAATATTACGGGGCTCTGTTCTCTCCGGATCCGTCCAGCGAGGAAGCGCGTAGAGTTTTGTGGGAGGACCTGCCGAAGGTCAGCCCGGAGGGCGCCGAAAATCTGGAAGCTCCGCTAAGCCTGGCGGAGCTGACCGGTGCCCTCGCCCGGCTCTCGAGGGGAAAATCCCCGGGGCTGGACGGGCTGACCGTGGAGTTCCACAGGGCGTTCTGGGACGTCCTGGGGAGCGACTACGCGCGGGTCCTGGGGGAAAGTCTGGCGACCGGGGAGATGCCCCTCTCTTGGCGCAGGGCAGTCATCGTCCTGCTGCCTAAGAAGGGCGATCTCCGCCTCCTTAAGAACTGGCGCCCGGTCTCCCTCCTCAGCACGGACTACAAAATCTTCGCCAGGGCGATGTCTGCTCGCCTTGGTGCCGTGCTGGACCACATGATTCACCCCGACCAGTCATACACGGTCCCGGGCCGGACGATCCACGACAACATCCATCTGGTCCGGGACCTCATCCATTGCTCCCAGGAGGCTGGTCTGTCGGTCGCCTTCCTATCCCTCGACCAAGAGAAGGCGTTCGACAGGGTGGATCACGACTATCTGCTCGGAACTCTGCGCGCTTTCGGGTTCGGGACGCATTTCGTCGCCCGGATCCGACTTTTGTACGCCGCCGCGGAGTGTCTGATTAAGGTTAACGGGTCCTTGACGGCGCCCCTTCGCTTTAGGAGAGGGGTGCGCCAGGGATGCCCCATGTCCGGCCAGTTATACGCCGTTTGCGTGGAGCCTTTCCTGCGCCTCTTGCGGACGAGGTTGACGGGACTGGCTCTGCAAGGGCCGGGCGTGGAGGTCGTCCTCTCGGCTTACGCCGATGACGTGCTCCTCGCGGTAGAGGATCCCGCTGACCTGCGGAGGATGCGTGAGTGCCAGGAGATTTACTCGGCCGCGTCCTCCGCCAGGATCAACTGGGAGAAATGTTCCGGACTCCTGGTGGGTCAGTGGCGGGTGGACTCCCTGCCGGAGGAGCTCAGGCCTTTTGCCTGGAGCACGACCCATCTCCTCTATCTGGGAGTCTACCTTAGCCCCGACGAGGAAGCCTGGCCGGCGAACTGGCAGGAGCTGGAGGCCAAGGTCGCCGCTCGCCTAGGGCGCTGGACAGGACTGCTCCGAGTGCTGTCCTACAGGGGTCGAGCGCTAGTCATAAACCAGCTGGTGGCCGCAATGCTGTGGTACCGGCTGGTCACTTTGACCCCTCCCCCTGCGTTTGTCGCCAAGATACAGAAGAAGCTGGTGGACTTCTTCTGGAACAACAGGAAGCACTGGGTCTCTGTCGCGGTCTTGAGTCTCCCGCTTGAGGAGGGCGGTCAGTCGTTGGTGTGCGTCAGCGCCCAGCTCGCGACTTTCCGTCTTCAGACCCTGCAGAGATACCTTTACGTCGAGCCCCCTCCCAGGTGGTGTGCTCTGGCGAGGTATTTCTTCCGCCAGCAGCTCGACCTCAATTATGACACGCAGCTCCTGTTTGTGAACTTGGGGGGTGCCAGGACCGCCCTCCGGGAGCTGCCTGTCTTTTACAGGGAACTCATCAGGGTCTGGAACAAAGTCTCCACCAAGCGCAGCTCTCCGCCGGCTGGAGTGGCGGCCGTCCTGCAGGAGCCGCTGCTCGGGAATCCGTACCTCCACGGCCGAGGCTTCATGTGGCGGTCGGAAGAGAGGGCTGTGGCTGGTGAGGTGACCAGGGTCAGGGACCTGCTCGATGGCGGAGGAGCGGGCTGGATGGCGCCAGTCACGCTGGCGCGGCGCCTAAATTCTGCCAACGTCCGCCGCGCGGCCGATGCCATCGAGTCGCTAAAAACAGCTCTGGGCCCTGACTCCGTTAGGTGTATCGAGGAGGCTCAAGCACGTGGGGAGATCCCGTCCGAACTGACCCCCGTCCGGACGGAATTCCTCATCGGCGCCAAACCCCGGAACCTCCCTCGGGGGCCGGCGCCTCACAACTTGAGCCGCCTCGGGGAAATCCCCTCCGTGCCTTTCAGTTCCGCGCGGAGGGGTTTCCTGTACGGGCTGCTCCTGCACACCCTCAACTTTGCCATCCTCGCCGGCCGTCCGGACACGCCATGGCGCACCATCTTGCCGTCCGGAGGAGGCGGGGGTCCCCGATGGAGGGCACTCTACGCAGGGGTCCTCCCACTATTCATCGGGGACTTGGCCTGGAGGGTGGTGCACGGAGCAGTGCCGTGCAACAAATTTTTAAGCCGGTTCACGGACTCCCAGGCCGCCTGCAATTTCTGCGGTCTGGAGGAGTCCGTGTTCCATGTTTTTATTGAGTGCACAAGGTTGCAGCCCCTGTTCCATTATTTGAAGGGGCTGCTCCTGAAATTCTGGCTGCACTTCAGTCCCACTCTCCTGATCTTTGGGCACCCTGTGCGGAGGGGAGCGGGTAGGTCCGAAGGCCTCCTCGTAGGACTGCTCCTGGGCACGGCCAAGGGTGCCATCAGCCGGTCCAGGCAGCGGGCGGTCGAGGGGGTCGTTCAACCTGACTGCCTGCCTCTCTTCCGCTCTTACATCCGGTCCAGGGTGTCCTTGGAGATGGAGCACGCGGTGTCCACCGGTACGCTCGCGGCCTTCCGCGAGAGGTGGGCACCGGAGGGACTGGAGTGCATCATCACGCCCGGCAACCAAATTTTAATTTGATTTTACGTTTTAAAGTTAATTTGTTTTAATTGCCGGTGCTTTTAGTGTCCCCTTCCCTTTTATAGGGGGCACTGGGGAAAAATTGTGATTTTAGTGCCCAAAAAAAAAAACAAAAAAAAAAAGAAAAAACAAAAAAAAAACACAAAAAAGGGGGGAAAAAAAAAATGGGCCTTGTAAATGTCTGGAGTGTCACCCAGGTCGGGTGGCACAGTTTAATGTTTATGTTTTCGCAGGTAGACTCTAAAAGAGTTTCAACCAATGGTAGAGCAGTAGAGGCGTGTCCTGCACAGTTGGAGCTGTGAGCAGTGAGTGGAGCTGCTAGCAACTTGAGCTCCTGCCTGGAGAGCACTGAGACCAGCCAGGAAGAGAAGGAAGGAAGGGGTTTCACCACCAACTTTACCCAGAGGGAGAGGAGGAAAGAACAGAAAACTTTAAACATCTTTTATCATTTCTGCAAGGAGTTGGAGAGAGGGGGAAAAACCACAACAACCATCCAGTGTGGAAGGAGGGAGACTCTACTATCTCTACAGGTGGGTGTGGGTGCATTTCCCCAAACAGACTTTGTTGTATCGGTGGGGGGAGGATAGAAGACCACTGAGGGCCGGAACATCGCGGGGGGTGTGTGTGTGTGTGTGTGGTAGTGTGCGTGGGGGCTGTGTTTACAACTGGGCCCCCCCCACAATTGGAACCCCCCCCACCCCCCCCACATTTGCCTAGCCTGGGATAGCTGGAGCTACCAGGCTGAAGATTGTCATCAATCACCCAATTAAAGATCGTTAGGAGTGCCTGGTGGCTCCAGCTACCCCAGGTGAAGACATCTTCTCCCCCCACCTGAAGACCACCCCAAAGACTTTTGTGTTTTGCCATCTGGGGAGTGCACCCACCCACAGCTGCGAGGGGAGACCTGCCCTCGCAGCCCCCCCCCCTTCCCACCCCCCTCTCTCTTTCTCCGTTACCCTCTGTTTCTCCCCTCTCTCTCTGAGAACCCTTTCCTTCCAAATTAATAAAAAAAAAAAACCCAATTAAGACAACTGAGCAGAGGGAGCAAGGCCTCTCCCCAATTGTCAACGAGGGGAGAGGTGCCTCGTTAAGGGCTCCTCTGCTCAGTTAACATAAGAGGCCATTAAAGACCATTAAGGCCTGTGACTTTGGGGTGGGTGTAGCCCTTAAAGGGACCCCGTGATGGCGACCCCATCCACGCCGGTGGCAGGGCCAGCAAGGACGTATGCGCAGGCGGTGTCCACATCCACGGCACCTCCTGCGCCACCCGCTGCCCTGCCACCATTCAGACTTATAACCAGGAAACACGGGGTCAAGAGCTACACTCACCCCACAATGAGCATTGAGGAGTGCGTGCGGGCGATGGCTGGGGTAGTCGGCCCCTCGGCCATTGTCGCAGCCTCCAAGATGTCTGGGAAGGCCGTGTTCTTCCTGGGGTCGGAGCGGGCGGTGTCCCTGGCCCTTGAAAAGGGGCTCACGGTGGGCGGGACGTTCCTGCCGGTGGACCCTCTCGAGGCCACCGCGCAGAGGGTCATCGTTTCAAACGTCCCGCCCTTTGTTTCCGCTGAGCTCCTCCTCCCTCACCTACAACAACTGGGGGAGGTAAGGTCAGGGATCAACCCCATACCGCTCGGCCTCAGGGAGAACAGCCTGCGCCACGTGTTCTCCTTCCGCCGCCAGCTCTTTGTCCGGCTGGCGCGGGAGGAGACGACGGAAGGTCATTTTAATGTGGTGCACGAGGGGACTGCCTACCGCGTCTTCTGGACGTCGGACGGCGTGCGGTGCCATGCCTGCAGGGAGGTGGGGCATGTTCGCAAGAACTGCCCCGCCTCCAAGGCCGCCAAACCACCGAAGGCGGCCAAGGCTGGCGCTGCCGCCACCCCTCCCCCTAGTTGCGTCCGCGTGCCGGGAGCCATGGGTGCGCGGGCATCGTCGGAGGCCTTTGTTTTCAGGGCCTCCGGCGGGGGGGAGGGAGAGCGTCCGAGCGGAAAGAAGGCGCGGAAGAAGGAGAAACATCTAGAGGCGGGTCCCCTCGGTGCGCCGGAAAGTCTGACCACCGCGCTCAGCCCAACCCAGTCACCGGCGAGCGCGGGGTGCCCCGAGCCCGTGCCCGGGCCCTTGAATACCACCACAGAGGGGCCCAGGCGCGGGCAAGAAAAGGAAAAGGGGGGGGCGGAGCGGGAGGCCTCGGCAGACATGGAGGTCTCCCTGACTCCGCGCGCCCCCAGGAACAAAAAGAGGCACCGCCCCAATGAGGCGGAGGGGGAACAACATCCCTCCGCGGAGGAGGCGGTGCCCGCCGCGTGTCCCGCGTCCCCCACCAGCGCCCCCAAATTGCGCTGCAGGCGCGAGGAGTCTTTCCCCGGGGAGGGTGAGACAGTTGAGGCTGCCCAGCCTCTGCCTCCCGGGGATGGAGTGGAAGATCTGCCTGTCGTGGGGGGCGTGGGGACCGCGGAGGAATGCGTAGCCGCCGGGCCGGGCGTCCCGGGGACTGAGGCGGGCGAGGCCGAAAAGGCCGAACCTGAGCCCGCCCAGCTATTACCCAACTTCCCCCGGGATTTGCTCGACCCGGCAGAGAATGAAACAAATAATTATGACACTGTAGATGCTGGGCCGGGGGGTGGCAGCGGGGAGGGGGAGGAACACCCACCCTCGCCCCTTACTTTGGAGCTGGAGCACTTGGAGGGCCTGGGGATTTCCTATGGCCGGGTCTCTCCTTGTTCTCCGGTTCCTGGGGCGGAGGGGGAACCCCTTCCGCTGTCATTTCCCGACCCAGCACCATTTTTAAAAGAGCCCAGTGGGGACTCCTCTGCCGACGATCCTGGGGGTGGGATCGGGGCAGTGCCAGGGCCGGTTGGAGCGGCCGGTTCATTTGCCGTACCTTGTGCGGTCGATGGGCCGGCTGCTGGCGGCCACCTCCCGGAGGAGGACGGGGACTCGGTGGGGGACGCGGGTGAAGACCTAGAGACCACCGCCAGTGAGGCGGTGGATCTGCTCGCGGCCGCCGCTGAGGCCCTCCTCGTTCCTGCAAAGGAACTCCGGGACTTTTTGGCCCAGAGCCGGGGTCGCCGCGACCAAGCCCGACTGGCCCTGGATAAATGGTCCGAGCCGGAGCTGATCAAGGGGTCCGTCCGCGCCGCCGTTAAAACCTTGGCCGCGGGCGGGCCCTTGACAAAGGAGCAGCACCTTGAGCTGCGCGAGCTCGAGGGACTCCTCGCTGGGCTGCGGAGGGAGCGGAGTTCAACAAAAGACTCCGCTCCCTCCCCCACAATAGGTTAAGGTAGAGGTTGCACTATGCTTTTGCCATGAAGATAACCATAGCCAGCCTCAACATCAACGGCGGCAGAGGGGCACGCCGTAGATTTGACAATTTTTCGCTCCTGCGGGAGGGGAAATATGCGGTGTGCTTCCTGCAAGAAACCCACACCGTTCCGGGAGACGAAGCCACGTGGCTCCTGGAATGGCAAGGAGAGGTCCGCATGAGCCACCTCACCGCCATTTCTAGTGGGGTGGCCATCTTGCTGGGCCCGCATTTTCAGCCGGAGATCTTGAGGGTCGAGGAGCCCGTGCCAGGCCGCTTGCTGCACGTAACGGTTCGCCTGGGGGACGTGCCGCTCCATCTCGTGAACGTGTACGCCCCTCATCCCGGCCCGCAGCAAACGCGCTTCTTTGAAGAGGTGTCCGCTCTTCTTGGCTCCGTCGACGTCGGCGACTGCATTGTCCTCGGGGGGGATTTTAACTGCACCCTCGAGGTGAGGGACCGCTCCGGTGCCCCGCAGTGCATGACGGCGATGGAGAAGTTGAGGGACCTGGTCGGGTCCTTCGACTTGGTGGACGTCTGGCGAAATCTCCACCCCGACTCCAGCGCCTTTACTTGGGTGAGGCCTGGAGTTGGATGGTCTAGAGTCGACCGCCTTTACGTGTCTCGGGCGTACGTTTCCTGCGTCCCGGCGGCCTCCATGCGGCCGGTGCCGTGTTCGGACCACCACCTGGTGTGGGCGGAGCTCGCTTCGCTCCGCGCGAGGACGGGGTCCGCGTACTGGCACTTTAACAACCGGCTGCTGGAGGACGTGCGGTTCCAGGACTCGTTCCGTCGATTCTGGTCCGACTGGAGAAGGAAGCAGGGGGGCTTCCCCTCCTTGAGGCTATGGTGGGACGTGGGCAAGGCTCACGTCCGCGTCTTCTGTCAAGAGTACGCGAGGGGGTCGACCAAGAGGCGGGCGGCCAGAGTCGGGCGCCTAGAAAAAGAGGTGCTCGACCTGGAAGCCCGTCTCGGTCAAGTCGTCCAGGACCCGGCCCTGCGGACGGTGTACGAAGCGAAGAAGGCCGCGCTGAAGGACCTGCAGCTCGTCGGGTCCCGAGGCGCGTTCGTGAGGTCGCGGATCCGGTTCCTGCGGGATCTGGACCGCGGCTCCCCCTTCTTCTACTCGCTGGAAAAAAGGCAGAGTGTCCGTAAGCAGCTCTTGACGCTGCTGGCCGACGACGGCTCTCTCGTCTCGGATCCGGAGGGCGTCAACAACAGGGTCCGTGAATATTACGGGGCTCTGTTCTCTCCGGATCCGTCCAGCGAGGAAGCGCGTAGAGTTTTGTGGGAGGACCTGCCGAAGGTCAGCCCGGAGGGCGCCGAAAATCTGGAAGCTCCGCTAAGCCTGGCGGAGCTGACCGGTGCCCTCGCCCGGCTCTCGAGGGGAAAATCCCCGGGGCTGGACGGGCTGACCGTGGAGTTCCACAGGGCGTTCTGGGACGTCCTGGGGAGCGACTACGCGCGGGTCCTGGGGGAAAGTCTGGCGACCGGGGAGATGCCCCTCTCTTGGCGCAGGGCAGTCATCGTCCTGCTGCCTAAGAAGGGCGATCTCCGCCTCCTTAAGAACTGCCGCCCGGTCTCCCTCCTCAGCACGGACTACAAAATCTTCGCCAGGGCGATGTCTGCTCGCCTTGGTGCCGTGCTGGACCACATGATCCACCCCGACCAGTCATACACGGTCCCGGGCCGGACAATCCACGATAACATCCATCTGGTCCGGGACCTCATCCATTGTTCCCAGGAGGCTGGTCTGTCGGTCGCCTTCCTATCCCTCGACCAAGAGAAGGCGTTCGACAGGGTGGATCACGACTATCTGCTCGGAACTCTGCGCGCTTTCGGGTTCGGGACGCATTTCGTCGCCCGGATCCGACTTTTGTACGCCGCCGCGGAGTGTCTGATTAAGGTTAACGGGTCCTTGACGGCGCCCCTTCGCTTTAGGAGAGGGGTGCGCCAGGGATGCCCCATGTCCGGCCAGTTATACGCCGTTTGCGTGGAGCCTTTCCTGCGCCTCTTGCGGACGAGGTTGACGGGACTGGCTCTGCAAGGGCCGGGCGTGGAGGTCGTCCTCTCGGCTTACGCCGATGACGTGCTCCTCGCGATAGAGGATCCCGCTGACCTGCGGAGGATGCGTGAGTGCCAGGAGATTTACTCGGCCGCGTCCTCCGCCAGGATCAACTGGGAGAAATGTTCCGGACTCCTGGTGGGTCAGTGGCGGGTGGACTCCCTGCCGGAGGAGCTCAGGCCTTTTGCCTGGAGCACGACCCATCTCCTCTATCTGGGAGTCTACCTTAGCCCCGACGAGGGAGCCTGGCCGGCGAACTGGCAGGAGCTGGAGGCCAAGGTCGCCGCTCGCCTAGGGCGCTGGACAGGACTGCTCCGAGTGCTGTCCTACAGGGGTCGAGCGCTAGTCATAAACCAGCTGGTGGCCGCAATGCTGTGGTACCGGCTGGTCACTTTGACCCCTCCCCCTGCGTTTGTCGCCAAGATACAGAAGAAGCTGGTGGACTTCTTCTGGAACAACAGGAAGCACTGGGTCTCTGCCGCGGTCTTGAGTCTCCCGCTTGAGGAGGGCGGTCAGTCGTTGGTGTGCGTCAGCGCCCAGCTCGCGACTTTCCGTCTTCAGACCCTGCAGAGATACCTTTACGTCGAGCCCCCTCCTAGGTGGTGTGCTCTGGCGAGGTATTTCTTCCGCCAGCAGCTCGACCTCAATTATGACACGCAGCTCCTGTTTGTGAACTTGGGGGGTGCCAGGACCGCCCTCCGGGAGCTGCCTGTCTTTTACAGGGAACTCATCAGGGTCTGGAACAAAGTCTCCACCAAGCGCAGCTCTCCACCGGCTGGAGTGGCGGCCGTCCTGCAGGAGCCGCTGCTCGGGAATCCGTACCTCCACGGCCGAGGTTTTATGTGGCGGTCGGAAGAGAGGGCTGTGGCTGGTGAGGTGACCAGGGTCAGGGACCTGCTCGATGGCGGAGGAGCGGGCTGGATGGCGCCAGTCACGCTGGCGCGGCGCCTAAATTCTGCCAACGTCCGCCGCGCGGCCGATGCCATCGAGTCGCTAAAAACAGCTCTGGGCCCTGACTCCGTTAGGTGTATCGAGGAGGCTCAAGCACGTGGGGAGATCCCGTCCGAACTGACCCCCGTCCGGACGGAATTCCTCATCGGCGCCAAACCCCGGAACCTCCCTCGGGGGCCGGCGCCTCACAACTTGAGCCGCCTCGGGGAAATCCCCTCCGTGCCTTTCAGTTCCGCGCGGAGGGGTTTCCTGTACGGGCTGCTCCTGCACACCCTCAACTTTGCCATCCTCGCCGGCCGTCCGGACACGCCATGGCGTACCATCTTGCCGTCCGGAGGAGGCGGGGGTCCCCGATGGAGGGCACTCTACGCAGGGGTCCTCCCACTATTCATCGGGGACTTGGCCTGGAGGGTGGTGCACGGAGCAGTGCCGTGCAACAAATTTTTAAGCCGGTTCACGGACTCCCAGGCCGCCTGCAATTTCTGCGGTCTGGAGGAGTCCGTGTTCCATGTTTTTATGGAGTGCACAAGGTTGCAGCCCCTGTTCCATTATTTGAAGGGGCTGCTCCTGAAATTCTGGCTGCACTTCAGTCCCACTCTCCTGATCTTTGGGCACCCTGTGCGGAGGGGAGCGGGTAGGTCCGAAGGCCTCCTCGTAGGACTGCTCCTGGGCACGGCCAAGGGTGCCATCAGCCGGTCCAGGCAGCGGGCGGTCGAGGGGGTCGTTCAACCTGACTGCCTGCCTCTCTTCCGCTCTTACATCCGGTCCAGGGTGTCCTTGGAGATGGAGCACGCGGTGTCCACCGGTACGCTCGCGGCCTTCCGCGAGAGGTGGGCACCGGAGGGACTGGAGTGCATCATCACGCCCGGCAACCAAATTTTAATTTGATTTTACGTTTTTTAAGTTTAATTTGTTTTAATTGCCGGTGATTTTAGTGTCCCCCTTCCCTTTTATAGGGGGCACTAGGGAAAATTGTGATTTTAGTGCCCAAAAAAAAAACCAAAAAAAAAGAAAAACACAAAAAAAAACAAAAAAAAGGGGGGGAAAAAAAGGGCCTTGTAAATGTCTGGAGTGTCACCCAGGTTGGGTGGCACCGTTATTGTTTTATGTTTTCACAGGTAGACTCTAAAAGAGTTTCAACCAATGGTAGAGCAGTGGAGGCGTGTCCTGCACAGTTGGAGCTGTGAGCAGTGAGTGGAGCTGCTAGCAACTTGAGCTCCTACCTGTAGAGCCCTGAGACCAGCCCAGGAAAAGAAGGAAGGAAGGGGCTTCAACACCAACTTTATCCAGAGGGAGAGGAGGAGAAAAGAAAACTTTGAACAACTTCATCATTTCTGCAAGGAGTTGGAGAGAGGGGGAAAAGACCAACAACAAACCAGTGTGGAAGGAGGGAGACTCTACATTCTACAGGTGGGTGTGGGTGCATTTCCCCAAACAGACTTTGTTGTATCGGTGGGGGGAGGAAAGAAGACCACTGAGGGCCGGAACATCGCGGGGGGTGTGTGTGTGTGTGTGTGTGGTAGTGTGCGTGGGGGCCGTGCTTACAACTGGGCCCCCCCCACAATTGGAACCCCCCCCCACCCCCCACATTTGCCTAGCCTGGGATAGCTGGAGCTACCAGGCTGAAGATTGTCATCAATCACCCAATTAAAGATCGTTGGGAGTGCCTGGTGGCTCCAGCTACCCCAGGTGAAGACATCTTCTCCCCCCACCTGAAGACCACCCCAAAGACTTTTGTGTTTTTGCCATCTGGGGAGTGCACCCACCCACAGCTGCGAGGGGAGACCTGCCCTCGCAGTCCCCCCCCCCCCTTCCCACCCCCCTTTCTCTTTCTCTGCTACTCTGTTTCTCCCCTCTCTCTCTGAGGCCTCTTCCTTCCAAATTTGCAAAAAAAAACCAATTAAGACAACTGAGCAGAGGGAGCAAGGCCTCTCCCCAATTGTCAACGAGGGGAGAGGTGCCTCGTTAAGGGCTCCTCTGCTCAGTTAACATACGAGGCCATTAAAGACCATTAAGGCCTGTGACTCTGGGGTGGGTGTAGCCCTTAAAGGGACCCCGTGATGGCGACCCCATCCACGCCGGTGGCAGGGCCAGCAAGGACGTATGCGCAGGTGGCAACCGCTTCCACAGCACCTCCTGCGCCACCCACTGCCCTGCCACCGTTCAGACTTATAACCAAAAAACACGGGGTCAAGAGCTACACTCACCCCACAATGAGCATTGAGGAGTGCGTGCGGGCGATGGCTGGGGTAGTCGGCCCCTCGGCCATTGTCGCAGCCTCCAAGATGTCTGGGAAGGCCGTGTTCTTCCTGGGGTCGGAGCGGGCGGTGTCCCTGGCCCTTGAAAAGGGGCTCACGGTGGGCGGGACGTTCCTGCCGGTGGACCCTCTCGAGGCCACCGCGCAGAGGGTCATCATTTCAAACGTCCCGCCCTTTGTTCCCGCTGAGCTCCTCCTCCCTCACCTACACCAACTGGGGGAGGTAAGGTCGGGGATCAACCCCATACCGCTCGGCCTCAGGGAGAACAGCCTGCGCCACGTGTTCTCCTTCCGCCGCCAGCTCTTTGTCCGGCTGGCGCGGGAGGAGACGACGGAGGGGAACTTTAATGTGGTGCACGAGGGGACTGCCTACCGCGTCTTCTGGACGTCGGACGGCGTGCGGTGCCATGCCTGTAGGGAGGTGGGGCATGTTCGTAAGAACTGCCCCGCCTCCAAGGCCGCCAAACCACCGAAGGCGGCCAAGGCTGGCACCGCCGCCACCCCTCCCCCTAGTTGCGTCCGCGTGCCGGGAGCCATGGGTGCGCGGGCATCGTCGGAGGCCTTTGTTTTCAGGGCCTCCGGCGGGGGGGAGGGAGAGCGTTCGACCGGAAAGAAGGCGCGGAAGAAGGCGAAACATCTCGAGGCGGGTCCCCTCAGTGCGCCGGAAAGTCTGACCACCGCGCTCAGCCCAACCCAGTCACCGGCGAGCGCGGGGTGCCCCGAGCCCGTGCCCGGGCCCTTGAACAACACCACAGAGGGGCCCAGGCGCGGGCAAGAAAAGGAAAAGGGGGGGGCGGAGCGGGAGGCCTCGGCAGACATGGAGGTCTCCCTGACTCCGCGCGCCCCCAGGAACAAAAAGAGGCACCGCCCCAATGAGGCGGAGGGGGAACAACATCCCTCCGCGGAGGAGGCGGTGCCCGCCGCGTGTCCCGCGTCCCCCACCAGCGCCCCCAAATTGCGCTGCAGGCGCGAGGAGTCTTTCCCCGGGGAGGGTGAGACAGTTGAGGCTGCCCAGCCTCTGCCTCCCGGGGATGGAGTGGAAGATCTGCCTGTCGTGGGGGGCGTGGGGACCGCGGAGGAATGCGTAGCCGCCGGGCCGGGCGTCCCGGGGACTGAGGCGGGCGAGGCCGAAAAGGCCGAACCTGAGCCCGCCCAGCTATTATCCAACTTCCCCCGGGAGTCGCTCGACCCGGCGGAAAAACAATTAAATAATTATGACACTGTAGATGCTGGGCCGGGGGGTGGCAGCGGGGAGGGGGAGGAACACCCACCCTCGCCCCTTACTTTGGAGCTGGAGCACTTGGAGGGCCTGGGGATTTCCTATGGCCGGGTCTCTCCTTGTTCTCCGGTTCCTGGGGCGGAGGGGGAACCCCTTCCGCTGTCATTTCCCGACCCAGCACCATTTTTAAAAGAGCCCAGTGGGGACTCCTCTGCCGACGATCCTGGGGGTGGGATCGGGGCAGTGCCAGGGCCGGTTGGAGCGGCCGGTTCATTTGCCGTACCTTGTGCGGTCGATGGGCCGGCTGCTGGCGGCCACCTCCCGGAGGAGGACGGGGACTCGGTGGGGGACGCGGGTGAAGACCTAGAGACCACCGCCAGGGAGGCGGTGGATCTGCTCGCGGCCGCCGCTGAGGCCCTCCTCGTTCCTGCAAAGGAACTCCGGGACTTTTTGGCCCAGAGCCGGGGTCGCCGCGACCAAGCCCGACTGGCCCTGGAAAAATGGTCCGAGCCGGAGCTGATCAAGGGGTCCGTCCGCGCCGCCGTTAAAACCTTGGCCGCGGGCGGGCCCTTGACAAAGGAGCAGCACCTTGAGCTGCGCGAGCTCGAGGGACTCCTCGCTGGGCTGCGGAGGGAGCGGAGTTCAACAAAAGACTCCGCTCCCTCCCCCACAATAGGTTAAGGTAGAGGTTGCACTATGCTTTTGTCATGAAGATAACCATAGCCAGCCTCAACATCAACGGCGGCAGAGGGGCACGCCGTAGATTTGACAATTTTTCGCTCCTGCGGGAGGGGAAATATGCGGTGTGCTTCCTGCAAGAAACCCACACCGTTCCGGGAGACGAAGCCACGTGGCTCCTGGAATGGCAAGGAGAGGTCCGCATGAGCCACCTCACCGCCATTTCTAGTGGGGTGGCCATCTTGCTGGGCCCGCATTTTCAGCCGGAGATCTTGGGGGTCGAGGAGCCCGTGCCAGGCCGCTTGCTGCACGTAACGGTTCGCCTGGGGGACGTGCCGCTCCATCTCGTGAACGTGTACGCCCCTCATCCCGGCCCGCAGCAAACGCGCTTCTTTGAAGAGGTGTCCGCTCTTCTTGGCTCCGTCGACGTCGGCGACTGCATTGTCCTCGGGGGGGATTTTAACTGCACCCTCGAGGCGAGGGACCGCTCCGGTGCCCCGCAGTGCATGACGGCGATGGAGAAGTTGAGGGACCTGGTCGGGTCCTTCGACTTGGTGGACGTCTGGCGAAATCTCCACCCCGACTCCAGCGCCTTTACTTGGGTGAGGCCTGGAGTTGGATGGTCTAGAGTCGACCGCCTTTACGTGTCTCGGGCGTACGTTTCCTGCGTCCCGGCGGCCTCCATGCGGCCGGTGCCGTGTTCGGACCACCACCTGGTGTGGGCGGAGCTCGCTTCGCTCCGCGCGAGGACGGGGTCCGCGTACTGGCACTTTAACAACCGGCTGCTGGAGGACGTGCGGTTCCAGGACTCGTTCCGTCGATTCTGGTCCGACTGGAGAAGGAAGCAGGGGGGCTTCCCCTCCTTGAGGCTATGGTGGGACGTGGGCAAGGCTCACGTCCGCGTCTTCTGTCAAGAGTACGCGAGGGGGTCGACCAAGAGGCGGGCGGCCAGAGTCGGGCGCCTAGAAAAAGAGGTGCTCGACCTGGAAGCCCGTCTCGGTCAAGTCGTCCAGGACCCGGCCCTGCGGACGGTGTACGAAGCGAAGAAGGCCGCGCTGAAGGACCTGCAGCTCGTCGGGTCCCGAGGCGCGTTCGTGAGGTCGCGGATCCGGTTCCTGCGGGATCTGGACCGCGGCTCCCCCTTCTTCTACTCGCTGGAAAAAAGGCAGAGTGTCCGTAAGCAGCTCTTGACGCTGCTGGCCGACGACGGCTCTCTCGTCTCGGATCCGGAGGGCGTCAACAACAGGGTCCGTGAATATTACGGGGCTCTGTTCTCTCCGGATCCGTCCAGCGAGGAAGCGCGTAGAGTTTTGTGGGAGGACCTGCCGAAGGTCAGCCCGGAGGGCGCCGAAAATCTGGAAGCTCCGCTAAGCCTGGCGGAGCTGACCGGTGCCCTCGCCCGGCTCTCGAGGGGAAAATCCCCGGGGCTGGACGGGCTGACCGTGGAGTTCCACAGGGCGTTCTGGGACGTCCTGGGGAGCGACTACGCGCGGGTCCTGGGGGAAAGTCTGGCGACCGGGGAGATGCCCCTCTCTTGGCGCAGGGCAGTCATCGTCCTGCTGCCTAAGAAGGGCGATCTCCGCCTCCTTAAGAACTGGCGCCCGGTCTCCCTCCTCAGCACGGACTACAAAATCTTCGCCAGGGCAATGTCTGCTCGCCTTGGTGCCGTGCTGGACCACATGATTCACCCCGACCAGTCATACACGGTCCCGGGCCGGACGATCCACGACAACATCCATCTGGTCCGGGACCTCATCCATTGCTCCCAGGAGGCTGGTCTGTCGGTCGCCTTCCTATCCCTCGACCAAGAGAAGGCGTTCGACAGGGTGGATCACGACTATCTGCTCGGAACTCTGCGCGCTTTCGGGTTCGGGACGCATTTCGTCGCCCGGATCCGACTTTTGTACGCCGCCGCGGAGTGTCTGATTAAGGTTAACGGGTCCTTGACGGCGCCCCTTCGCTTTAGGAGAGGGGTGCGCCAGGGATGCCCCATGTCCGGCCAGTTATACGCCGTTTGCGTGGAGCCTTTCCTGCGCCTCTTGCGGACGAGGTTGACGGGACTGGCTCTGCAAGGGCCGGGCGTGGAGGTCGTCCTCTCGGCTTACGCCGATGACGTGCTCCTCGCGGTAGAGGATCCCGCTGACCTGCGGAGGATGCGTGAGTGCCAGGAGATTTACTCGGCCGCGTCCTCCGCCAGGATCAACTGGGAGAAATGTTCCGGACTCCTGGTGGGTCAGTGGCGGGTGGACTCCCTGCCGGAGGAGCTCAGGCCTTTTGCCTGGAGCACGACCCATCTCCTCTATCTGGGAGTCTACCTTAGCCCCGACGAGGAAGCCTGGCCGGCGAACTGGCAGGAGCTGGAGGCCAAGGTCGCCGCTCGCCTAGGGCGCTGGACAGGACTGCTCCGAGTGCTGTCCTACAGGGGTCGAGCGCTAGTCATAAACCAGCTGGTGGCCGCAATGCTGTGGTACCGGCTGGTCACTTTGACCCCTCCCCCTGCGTTTGTCGCCAAGATACAGAAGAAGCTGGTGGACTTCTTCTGGAACAACAGGAAGCACTGGGTCTCTGTCGCGGTCTTGAGTCTCCCGCTTGAGGAGGGCGGTCAGTCGTTGGTGTGCGTCAGCGCCCAGCTCGCGACTTTCCGTCTTCAGACCCTGCAGAGATACCTTTACGTCGAGCCCCCTCCTAGGTGGTGTGCTCTGGCGAGGTATTTCTTCCGCCAGCAGCTCGACCTCAATTATGACACGCAGCTCCTGTTTGTGAACTTGGGGGGTGCCAGGACCGCCCTCCGGGAGCTGCCTGTCTTTTACAGGGAACTCATCAGGGTCTGGAACAAAGTCTCCACCAAGCGCAGCTCTCCGCCGGCTGGAGTGGCGGCCGTCCTGCAGGAACCGCTGCTCGGGAATCCGTACCTCCACGGCCGAGGCTTCATGTGGCGGTCGGAAGAGAGGGCTGTGGCTGGTGAGGTGACCAGGGTCAGGGACCTGCTCGATGGCGGAGGAGCGGGCTGGATGGCGCCAGTCACGCTGGCGCGGCGCCTAAATTCTGCCAAAGTCCGCCGCGCGGCCGATGCCATCGAGTCGCTAAAAACAGCTCTGGGCCCTGACTCCGTTAGGTGTATCGAGGAGGCTCAAGCACGTGGGGAGATCCCGTCCGAACTGACCCCCGTCCGGACGGAATTCCTCATCGGCGCCAAACCCCGGAACCTCCCTCGGGGGCCGGCGCCTCACAACTTGAGCCGCCTCGGGGAAATCCCCTCCGTGCCTTTCAGTTCCGCGCGGAGGGGTTTCCTGTACGGGCTGCTCCTGCACACCCTCAACTTTGCCATCCTCGCCGGCCGTCCGGACACGCCATGGCGTACCATCTTGCCGTCCGGAGGAGGCGGGGGTCCCCGATGGAGGGCACTCTACGCAGGGGTCCTCCCACTATTCATCGGGGACTTGGCCTGGAGGGTGGTGCACGGAGCAGTGCCGTGCAACAAATTTTTAAGCCGGTTCACGGACTCCCAGGCCGCCTGCAATTTCTGCGGTCTGGAGGAGTCCGTGTTCCATGTTTTTATGGAATGCACGAGGTTGCAGCCCCTGTTTTATTATTTGAAGGGGCTGCTCCTGAAATTCTGGCTGCACTTCAGTCCCACTCTCCTGATCTTTGGGCACCCTGTGCGGAGGGGAGCGGGTAGGTCCGAAGGCCTCCTCGTAGGACTGCTCCTGGGCACGGCCAAGGGTGCCATCAGCCGGTCCAGGCAGCGGGCGGTCGAGGGGGTCGTTCAACCTGACTGCCTGCCTCTCTTCCGCTCTTACATCCGGTCCAGGGTGTCCTTGGAGATGGAGCACGCGGTGTCCACCGGTACGCTCGCGGCCTTCCGCGAGAGGTGGGCACCGGAGGGACTGGAGTGCATCATCACGCCCGGCAACCAAATTTTAATTTGATTTTACGTTTTTTAAGTTTAATTTGTTTTAATTGCCGGTGATTTTAGTGTCCCCCTTCCCTTTTATAGGGGGCACTAGGGAAAATTGTGATTTTAGTGCCCAAAAAAAAACCAAAAAAAAAGAAAAACACAAAAAAAAACAAAAAAAATAGGGGGGAAAAAAAGGGCCTTGTAAATGTCTGGAGTGTCACCCAGGTTGGGTGGCACCGTTATTGTTTTATGTTTTCACAGGTAGACTCTAAAAGAGTTTCAACCAATGGTAGAGCAGTGGAGGCGTGTCCTGCACAGTTGGAGCTGTGAGCAGTGAGTGGAGCTGCTAGCAACTTGAGCTCCTACCTGTAGAGCCCTGAGACCAGCCCAGGAAAAGAAGGAAGGAAGGGGCTTCAACACCAACTTTATCCAGAGGGAGAGGAGGAGAAAAGAAAACTTTGAACAACTTCATCATTTCTGCAAGGAGTTGGAGAGAGGGGGAAAAGACCAACAACAAACCAGTGTGGAAGGAGGGAGACTCTACATTCTACAGGTGGGTGTGGGTGCATTTCCCCAAACAGACTTTGTTGTATCGGTGGGGGGAGGAAAGAAGACCACTGAGGGCCGGAACATCGCGGGGGGTGTGTGTGTGTGTGTGTGTGGTAGTGTGCGTGGGGGCCGTGCTTACAACTGGGCCCCCCCCACAATTGGAACCCCCCCCCACCCCCCACATTTGCCTAGCCTGGGATAGCTGGAGCTACCAGGCTGAAGATTGTCATCAATCACCCAATTAAAGATCGTTGGGAGTGCCTGGTGGCTCCAGCTACCCCAGGTGAAGACATCTTCTCCCCCCACCTGAAGACCACCCCAAAGACTTTTGTGTTTTGCCATCTGGGGAGTGCACCCACCCACAGCTGCGAGGGGAGACCTGCCCTCGCAGACCCCCTTCCCACCCCCCTCTCTCTTTCTCTGCTACTCTGTTTCTCCCCTCTCTCTCTGCGAACCCTTTCCTTCCAAATTAATAAAAAAAAACCCAATTAAGACAACTGAGCAGAGGGAGCAAGGCCTCTCCCCAATTGTCAACGAGGGGAGAGGTGCCTCGTTAAGGGCTCCTCTGCTCAGTTAACATAAGAGGCCATTAAAGACCATTAAGGCCTGTGACTTTGGGGTGGGTGTAGCCCTTAAAGGGACCCCGTGATGGCGACCCCATCCACGCCGGTGGCAGGGCCAGCAAGGACGTATGCGCAGGCGGTGTCCACATCCACGGCACCTCCTGCGCCACCCGCTGCCCTGCCACCGTTCAGACTTATAACCAGGAAACACGGGGTCAAGAGCTACACTCACCCCACAATGAGCATTGAGGAGTGCGTGCGGGCGATGGCTGGGGTAGTCGGCCCCTCGGCCATTGTCGCAGCCTCCAAGATGTCTGGGAAGGCCGTGTTCTTCCTGGGGTCGGAGCGGGCGGTGTCCCTGGCCCTTGAAAAGGGGCTCACGGTGGGCGGGACGTTCCTGCCGGTGGACCCTCTCGAGGCCACCGCGCAGAGGGTCATCGTTTCAAACGTCCCGCCCTTTGTTTCCGCTGAGCTCCTCCTCCCTCACCTACAACAACTGGGGGAGGTAAGGTCAGGGATCAACCCCATACCGCTCGGCCTCAGGGAGAACAGCCTGCGCCACGTGTTCTCCTTCCGCCGCCAGCTCTTTGTCCGGCTGGCGCGGGAGGAGACGACGGAAGGTCATTTTAATGTGGTGCACGAGGGGACTGCCTACCGCGTCTTCTGGACGTCGGACGGCGTGCGGTGCCATGCCTGCAGGGAGGTGGGGCACGTTCGCAAGAACTGCCCCGCCTCCAAGGCCGCCAAACCACCGAAGGCGGCCAAGGCTGGCGCCGCCGCCACCCCTCCCCCTAGTTGCGTCCGCGTGCCGGGAGCCATGGGTGCGCGGGCATCGTCGGAGGCCTTTGTTTTCAGGGCCTCCGGCGGGGGGGAGGGAGAGCGTCCGACCGGAAAGAAGGCGCGGAAGAAGACAAAACATCAAGAGGCGGGTCCCCTCAGTGCGCCGGATAATTTGACCACCGCGCTCAGCCCAACCCCGTCACCGGCGAGCGCGGGGTGCCCCGAGCCCGTGCCCGAGCCCTTGAACAACACCACAGAGGGGCCCGGGCGCGGGCAAGAAAAGGAAAAGGGGGGGGCGGAGCGGGAGGCCTCGGCAGACATGGAGGTCTCCCTGACTCCGCGCGCCCCCAGGAACAAAAAGAGGCACCGCCCCAATGACGCGGAGGGGGAACAACATCCCTCCGCGGAGGAGTCGGTGCCCGCCGCGTGTCCCGCGTCCCCCACCAGCGCCCCCAAATTGCGCTGCAGGCGCGAGGAGTCTTTCCCCGGGGAGGGTGAGACAGTTGAGGCTGCCCAGCCTCTGCCTCCCGGGGATGGAGTGGAAGATCTGCCTGTCGTGGGGGGCGTGGGGACCGCGGAGGAATGCGTAGCCGCCGGGCCGGGCGTCCCGGGGACTGAGGCGGGCGAGGCCGAAAAGGCCGAACCTGAGCCCGCCCAGCTATTACCCAACTTCCCCCGGGAGTTGCTCGACCCGGCAGAGAATGAAACAAATAATTATGACACTGTAGATGCTGGGCCGGGGGGTGGCAGCGTGGAGGGGGAGGAACACCCACCCTCGCCCCTTACTTTGGAGCTGGAGCACTTGGAGGGCCTGGGGATTTCCTATGGCCGGGTCTCTCCTTGTTCTCCGGTTCCTGGGGCGGAGGGGGAACCCCTTCCGCTGTCATTTCCCGACCCAGCACCTTTTTTAAAAGAGCCCAGTGGGGACTCCTCTGCCGACGATCCTGGGGGTGGGATCGGGGCAGTGCCAGGGCCGGTTGGAGCGGCCGGTTCATTTGCCGTACCTTGTGCGGTCGATGGGCCGGCTGCTGGCGGCCACCTCCCGGAGGAGGACGGGGACTCGGTGGGGGACGCGGGTGAAGACCTAGAGACCACCGCCAGTGAGGCGGTGGATCTGCTCGCGGCCGCCGCTGAGGCCCTCCTCGTTCCTGCAAAGGAACTCCGGGACTTTTTGGCCCAGAGCCGGGGTCGCCGCGACCAAGCCCGACTGGCCCTGGAAAAATGGTCCGAGCCGGAGCTGATCAAGGGGTCCGTCCGCGCCGCCGTTAAAACCTTGGCCGCGGGCGGGCCCTTGACAAAGGAGCAGCACCTTGAGCTGCGCGAGCTCGAGGGACTCCTCGCTGGGCTGCGGAGGGAGCGGAGTTCAACAAAAGACTCCGCTCCCTCCCCCACAATAGGTTAAGGTAGAGGTTGCACTATGCTTTTGCCATGAAGATAACCATAGCCAGCCTCAACATCAACGGCGGCAGAGGGGCACGCCGTAGATTTGACAATTTTTCGCTCCTGCGGGAGGGGAAATATGCGGTGTGCTTCCTGCAAGAAACCCACACCGTTCCGGGAGACGAAGCCACGTGGCTCCTGGAATGGCAAGGAGAGGTCCGCATGAGCCACCTCACCGCCATTTCTAGTGGGGTGGCCATCTTGCTGGGCCCGCATTTTCAGCCGGAGATCTTGGGGGTCGAGGAGCCCGTGCCAGGCCGCTTGCTGCACGTAACGGTTCGCCTGGGGGACGTGCCGCTCCATCTCGTGAACGTGTACGCCCCTCATCCCGGCCCGCAGCAAACGCGCTTCTTTGAAGAGGTGTCCGCTCTTCTTGGCTCCGTCGACGTCGGCGACTGCATTGTCCTCGGGGGGGATTTTAACTGCACCCTCGAGGCGAGGGACCGCTCCGGTGCCCCGCAGTGCATGACGGCGATGGAGAAGTTGAGGGACCTGGTCGGGTCCTTCGACTTGGTGGACGTCTGGCGAAATCTCCACCCCGACTCCAGCGCCTTTACTTGGGTGAGGCCTGGAGTTGGATGGTCTAGAGTCGACCGCCTTTACGTGTCTCGGGCGTACGTTTCCTGCGTCCCGGCGGCCTCCATGCGGCCGGTGCCGTGTTCGGACCACCACCTGGTGTGGGCGGAGCTCGCTTCGCTCCGCGCGAGGACGGGGTCCGCGTACTGGCACTTTAACAACCGGCTGCTGGAGGACGTGCGGTTCCAGGACTCGTTCCGTCGATTCTGGTCCGACTGGAGAAGGAAGCAGGGGGGCTTCCCCTCCTTGAGGCTATGGTGGGACGTGGGCAAGGCTCACGTCCGCGTCTTCTGTCAAGAGTACGCGAGGGGGTCGACCAAGAGGCGGGCGGCCAGAGTCGGGCGCCTAGAAAAAGAGGTGCTCGACCTGGAAGCCCGTCTCGGTCAAGTCGTCCAGGACCCGGCCCTGCGGACGGTGTACGAAGCGAAGAAGGCCGCGCTGAAGGACCTGCAGCTCATCGGGTCCCGAGGCGCGTTCGTGAGGTCGCGGATCCGGTTCCTGCGGGATCTGGACCGCGGCTCCCCCTTCTTCTACTCGCTGGAAAAAAGGCAGAGTGTCCGTAAGCAGCTCTTGACGCTGCTGGCCGACGACGGCTCTCTCGTCTCGGATCCGGAGGGCGTCAACAACAGGGTCCGTGAATATTACGGGGCTCTGTTCTCTCCGGATCCGTCCAGCGAGGAAGCGCGTAGAGTTTTGTGGGAGGACCTGCCGAAGGTCAGCCCGGAGGGCGCTGAAAATCTAGAAGCTCCGCTAAGCCTGGCGGAGCTGACCGGTGCCCTCGCCCGGCTCTCGAGGGGAAAATCCCCAGGGCTGGACGGGCTGACCGTGGAGTTCCACAGGGCGTTCTGGGACGTCCTGGGGGGCGACTACGCGCGGGTCCTGGGGGAAAGTCTGGCGACCGGGGAGATGCCCCTCTCTTGGCGCAGGGCAGTCATCGTCCTGCTGCCTAAGAAGGGCGATCTCCGCCTCCTTAAGAACTGGCGCCCGGTCTCCCTCCTCAGCACGGACTACAAAATCTTCGCCAGGGCGATGTCTGCTCGCCTTGGTGCCGTGCTGGACCACATGATCCACCCCGACCAGTCATACACGGTCCCGGGCCGGACGATCCACGACAACATCCATCTGGTCCGGGACCTCATCCATTGCTCCCAGGAGGCTGGTCTGTCGGTCGCCTTCCTATCCCTCGACCAAGAGAAGGCGTTCGACAGGGTGGATCACGACTATCTGCTCGGAACTCTGCGCGCTTTCGGGTTCGGGACGCATTTCGTCGCCCGGATCCGACTTTTGTACGCCGCCGCGGAGTGTCTGATTAAGGTTAACGGGTCCTTGACGGCGCCCCTTCGCTTTAGGAGAGGGGTGCGCCAGGGATGCCCCATGTCCGGCCAGTTATACGCCGTTTGCGTGGAGCCTTTCCTGCGCCTCTTGCGGACGAGGTTGACGGGACTGGCTCTGCAAGGGCCGGGCGTGGAGGTCGTCCTCTCGGCTTACGCCGATGACGTGCTCCTCGCGGTAGAGGATCCCGCTGACCTGCGGAGGATGCGTGAGTGCCAGGAGATTTACTCGGCCGCGTCCTCCGCCAGGATCAACTGGGAGAAATGTTCCGGACTCCTGGTGGGTCAGTGGCGGGTGGACTCCCTGCCGGAGGAGCTCAGGCCTTTTGCCTGGAGCACGACCCATCTCCTCTATCTGGGAGTCTACCTTAGCCCCGACGAGGAAGCCTGGCCGGCGAACTGGCAGGAGCTGGAGGCCAAGGTCGCCGCTCGCCTAGGGCGCTGGACAGGACTGCTCCGAGTGCTGTCCTACAGGGGTCGAGCGCTAGTCATAAACCAGCTGGTGGCCGCAATGCTGTGGTACCGGCTGGTCACTTTGACCCCTCCCCCTGCGTTTGTCGCCAAGATACAGAAGAAGCTGGTGGACTTCTTCTGGAACAACAGGAAGCACTGGGTCTCTGTCGCGGTCTTGAGTCTCCCGCTTGAGGAGGGCGGTCAGTCGTTGGTGTGCGTCAGCGCCCAGCTCGCGACTTTCCGTCTTCAGACCCTGCAGAGATACCTTTACGTCGAGCCCCCTCCTAGGTGGTGTGCTCTGGCGAGGTATTTCTTCCGCCAGCAGCTCGACCTCAATTATGACACGCAGCTCCTGTTTGTGAACTTGGGGGGTGCCAGGACCGCCCTCCGGGAGCTGCCTGTCTTTTACAGGGAACTCATCAGGGTCTGGAACAAAGTCTCCACCAAGCGCAGCTCTCCGCCGGCTGGAGTGGCGGCCGTCCTGCAGGAACCGCTGCTCGGGAATCCGTACCTCCACGGCCGAGGCTTCATGTGGCGGTCGGAAGAGAGGGCTGTGGCTGGTGAGGTGACCAGGGTCAGGGACCTGCTCGATGGCGGAGGAGCGGGCTGGATGGCGCCAGTCACGCTGGCGCGGCGCCTAAATTCTGCCAAAGTCCGCCGCGCGGCCGATGCCATCGAGTCGCTAAAAACAGCTCTGGGCCCTGACTCCGTTAGGTGTATCGAGGAGGCTCAAGCACGTGGGGAGATCCCGTCCGAACTGACCCCCGTCCGGACGGAATTCCTCATCGGCGCCAAACCCCGGAACCTCCCTCGGGGGCCGGCGCCTCACAACTTGAGCCGCCTCGGGGAAATCCCCTCCGTGCCTTTCAGCTCCGCGCGGAGGGGTTTCCTGTACGGGCTGCTCCTGCACACCCTCAACTTTGCCATCCTCGCCGGCCGTCCGGACACGCCATGGCGTACCATCTTGCCGTCCGGAGGAGGCGGGGGTCCCCGATGGAGGGCACTCTACGCAGGGGTCCTCCCACTATTCATCGGGGACTTGGCCTGGAGGGTGGTGCACGGAGCAGTGCCGTGCAACAAATTTTTAAGCCGGTTCACGGACTCCCAGGCCGCCTGCAATTTCTGCGGTCTGGAGGAGTCCGTGTTCCATGTTTTTATGGAATGCACAAGGTTGCAGCCCCTGTTCCATTATTTGAAGGGGCTGCTCCTGAAATTCTGGCTGCACTTCAGTCCCACCCTCCTGATCTTTGGGCACCCTGTGCGGAGGGGAGCGGGTAGGTCCGAAGGCCTCCTCGTAGGACTGCTCCTGGGCACGGCCAAGGGTGCCATCAGCCGGTCCAGGCAGCGGGCGGTCGAGGGGGTCGTTCAACCTGACTGCCTGCCTCTCTTCCGCTCTTACATCCGGTCCAGGGTGTCCTTGGAGATGGAGCACGCGGTGTCCACCGGTACGCTCGCGGCCTTCCGCGAGAGGTGGGCACCGGAGGGACTGGAGTGCATCATCACGCCCGGCAACCAAATTTTAATTTGATTTTACGTTTTAAAGTTAATTTGTTTTAATTGCCGGTGCTTTTAGTGTCCCCTTCCCTTTTATAGGGGGCACTGGGGAAAAATTGTGATTTTAGTGCCCAAAAAAAAAAACCAAAAAAAGAAAAACACAAAAAAAAACAAAAAAAGGGGGGGAAAAAAAGGGCCTTGTAAATGTCTGGAGTGTCACCCAGGTTGGGTGGCACCGTGATTGTTTTATGTTTTCACAGGTAGACTCTAAAAGAGTTTCAACCAATGGTAGAGCAGTGGAGGCGTGTCCTGCACAGTTGGAGCTGTGAGCAGTGAGTGGAGCTGCTAGCAACTTGAGCTCCTACCTGTAGAGCCCTGAGACCAGCCCAGGAAAAGAAGGAAGGAAGGGGCTTCAACACCAACTTTATCCAGAGGGAGAGGAGGAGAAAAGAAAACTTTGAACAACTTCATCATTTCTGCAAGGAGTTGGAGAGAGGGGGAAAAGACCAACAACAAACCAGTGTGGAAGGAGGGAGACTCTACATTCTACAGGTGGGTGTGGGTGCATTTCCCCAAACAGACTTTGTTGTATCGGTGGGGGGAGGAAAGAAGACCACTGAGGGCCGGAACATCGCGGGGGGTGTGTGTGTGTGTGTGTGTGGTAGTGTGCGTGGGGGCCGTGCTTACAACTGGGCCCCCCCCACAATTGGAACCCCCCCCCACCCCCCACATTTGCCTAGCCTGGGATAGCTGGAGCTACCAGGCTGAAGATTGTCATCAATCACCCAATTAAAGATCGTTGGGAGTGCCTGGTGGCTCCAGCTACCCCAGGTGAAGACATCTTCTCCCCCCACCTGAAGACCACCCCAAAGACTTTTGTGTTTTGCCATCTGGGGAGTGCACCCACCCACAGCTGCGAGGGGAGACCTGCCCTCGCAGTCCCCCCCTTCCCACCCCCCCTCTCTCTTTCTCCGTTACCCTCTGTTTCTCCCCTCTCTCTCTGAGAACCCTTTCCTTCCAAATTAATAAAAAAAAACCCAATTAAGACAACTGAGCAGAGGGAGCAAGGCCTCTCCCCAATTGTCAACGAGGGGAGAGGTGCCTCGTTAAGGGCTCCTCTGCTCAGTTAACATAAGAGGCCATTAAAGACCATTAAGGCCTGTGACTTTGGGGTGGGTGTAGCCCTTAAAGGGACCGCGTGATGGCGACCCCATCCACGCCGGTGGCAGGGCCAGCAAGGACGTATGCGCAGGCGGTGTCCACATCCACGGCACCTCCTGCGCCACCCGCTGCCCTGCCACCGTTCAGACTTATAACCAGGAAACACGGGGTCAAGAGCTACACTCACCCCACAATGAGCATTGAGGAGTGCGTGCGGGCGATGGCTGGGGTAGTCGGCCCCTCGGCCATTGTCGCAGCCTCCAAGATGTCTGGGAAGGCCGTGTTCTTCCTGGGGTCGGAGCGGGCGGTGTCCCTGGCCCTTGAAAAGGGGCTCACGGTGGGCGGGACGTTCCTGCCGGTGGACCCTCTCGAGGCCACCGCGCAGAGGGTCATCATTTCAAACGTCCCGCCCTTTGTTTCCGCTGAGCTCCTCCTCCCTCACCTACAACAACTGGGGGAGGTAAGGTCAGGGATCAACCCCATACCGCTCGGCCTCAGGGAGAGCAGCCTGCGCCACGTGTTCTCCTTCCGCCGCCAGCTCTTTGTCCGGCTGGCGCGGGAGGACACGACGGAGGGAGATTTTAATGTGGTGCACGAGGGGACTGCCTACCGCGTCTTCTGGACGTCGGACGGCGTGCGGTGCCATGCCTGCAGGGAGGTGGGGCATGTTCGCAAGAACTGCCCCGCCTCCAAGGCCGCCAAACCACCGAAGGCGGCCCAGGCTGGCGCTGCCGCCACCCCTCCCCCTAGTTGCGTCCGCGTGCCGGGAGCCATAGGTGCGCGGGCATCGTCGGAGGCCTTTGTTTTCAGGGCCTCCGGCGGGGGGGAGGGAGAGCGTTCGACCGGAAAGAAGGCGCGGAAGAAGGCGAAACATCTCGAGGCGGGTCCCCTCAGTGCGCCGGAAAGTCTGACCACCGCGCTCAGCCCAACCCAGTCACCGGCGAGCGCGGGGTGCCCCGAGCCCGTGCCCGGGCCCTTGAATACCACCACAGAGGGGCCCAGGCGCGGGCAAGAAAAGGAAAAGGGGGGGGCGGAGCGGGAGGCCTCGGCAGACATGGAGGTCTCCCTGACTCCGCGCGCCCCCAGGAACAAAAAGAGGCACCGCCCCAATGAGGCGGAGGGGGAACAACATCCCTCCGCGGAGGAGGCGGTGCCCGCCGCGTGTCCCGCGTCCCCCACCAGCGCCCCCAAATTGCGCTGCAGGCGCGAGGAGTCTTTCCCCGGGGAGGGTGAGACAGTTGAGGCTGCCCAGCCTCTGCCTCCCGGGGATGGAGTGGAAGATCTGCCTGTCGTGGGGGGCGTGGGAACCGCGGAGGAATGCGTAGCCGCCGGGCCGGGCGTCCCGGGGACTGAGGCGGGCGAGGCCGAAAAGGCCGAACCTGAGCCCGCCCAGCTATTATCCAACTTCCCCCGGGAGTCGCTCGACCCGGCAGAAAAACAATTAAATAATTATGACACTGCAGATGCTGGGCCGGGGGGTGGCAGCGGGGAGGGGGAGGAACACCCACCCTCGCCCCTTACTTTGGAGCTGGAGCACTTGGAGGGCCTGGGGATTTCCTATGGCCGGGTCTCTCCTTGTTCTCCGGTTCCTGGGGCGGAGGGGGAACCCCTTCCGCTGTCATTTCCCGACCCAGCACCATTTTTAAAAGAGCCCAGTGGGGACTCCTCTGCCGACGATCCTGGGGGTGGGATCGGGGCAGTGCCAGGGCCGGTTGGAGCGGCCGGTTCATTTGCCGTACCTTGTGCGGTCGATGGGCCGGCTGCTGGCGGCCACCTCCCGGAGGAGGACGGGGACTCGGTGGGGGACGCGGGTGAAGACCTAGAGACCACCGCCAGGGAGGCGGTGGATCTGCTCGCGGCCGCCGCTGAGGCCCTCCTCGTTCCTGCAAAGGAACTCCGGGACTTTTTGGCCCAGAGCCGGGGTCGCCGCGACCAAGCCCGACTGGCCCTGGAAAAATGGTCCGAGCCGGAGCTGATCAAGGGGTCCGTCCGCGCCGCCGTTAAAACCTTGGCCGCGGGCGGGCCCTTGACAAAGGAGCAGCACCTTGAGCTGCGCGAGCTCGAGGGACTCCTCGCTGGGCTGCGGAGGGAGCGGAGTTCAACAAAAGACTCCGCTCCCTCCCCCACAATAGGTTAAGGTAGAGGTTGCACTATGCTTTTGTCATGAAGATAACCATAGCCAGCCTCAACATCAACGGCGGCAGAGGGGCACGCCGTAGATTTGACAATTTTTCGCTCCTGCGGGAGGGGAAATATGCGGTGTGCTTCCTGCAAGAAACCCACACCGTTCCGGGAGACGAAGCCACGTGGCTCCTGGAATGGCAAGGAGAGGTCCGCATGAGCCACCTCACCGCCATTTCTAGTGGGGTGGCCATCTTGCTGGGCCCGCATTTTCAGCCGGAGATCTTGGGGGTCGAGGAGCCCGTGCCAGGCCGCTTGCTGCACGTAACGGTTCGCCTGGGGGACGTGCCGCTCCATCTCGTGAACGTGTACGCCCCTCATCCCGGCCCGCAGCAAACGCGCTTCTTTGAAGAGGTGTCCGCTCTTCTTGGCTCCGTCGACGTCGGCGACTGCATTGTCCTCGGGGGGGATTTTAACTGCACCCTCGAGGCGAGGGACCGCTCCGGTGCCCCGCAGTGCATGACGGCGATGGAGAAGTTGAGGGACCTGGTCGGGTCCTTCGACTTGGTGGACGTCTGGCGAAATCTCCACCCCGACTCCAGCGCCTTTACTTGGGTGAGGCCTGGAGTTGGATGGTCTAGAGTCGACCGCCTTTACGTGTCTCGGGCGTACGTTTCCTGCGTCCCGGCGGCCTCCATGCGGCCGGTGCCGTGTTCGGACCACCACCTGGTGTGGGCGGAGCTCGCTTCGCTCCGCGCGAGGACGGGGTCCGCGTACTGGCACTTTAACAACCGGCTGCTGGAGGACGTGCGGTTCCAGGACTCGTTCCGTCGATTCTGGTCCGACTGGAGAAGGAAGCAGGGGGGCTTCCCCTCCTTGAGGCTATGGTGGGACGTGGGCAAGGCTCACGTCCGCGTCTTCTGTCAAGAGTACGCGAGGGGGTCGACCAAGAGGCGGGCGGCCAGAGTCGGGCGCCTAGAAAAAGAGGTGCTCGACCTGGAAGCCCGTCTCGGTCAAGTCGTCCAGGACCCGGCCCTGCGGACGGTGTACGAAGCGAAGAAGGCCGCGCTGAAGGACCTGCAGCTCGTCGGGTCCCGAGGCGCGTTCGTGAGGTCGCGGATCCGGTTCCTGCGGGATCTGGACCGCGGCTCCCCCTTCTTCTACTCGCTGGAAAAAAGGCAGAGTGTCCGTAAGCAGCTCTTGACGCTGCTGGCCGACGACGGCTCTCTCGTCTCGGATCCGGAGGGCGTCAACAACAGGGTCCGTGAATATTACGGGGCTCTGTTCTCTCCGGATCCGTCCAGCGAGGAAGCGCGTAGAGTTTTGTGGGAGGACCTGCCGAAGGTCAGCCCGGAGGGCGCCGAAAATCTGGAAGCTCCGCTAAGCCTGGCGGAGCTGACCGGTGCCCTCGCCCGGCTCTCGAGGGGAAAATCCCCGGGGCTGGACGGGCTGACCGTGGAGTTCCACAGGGCGTTCTGGGACGTCCTGGGGAGCGACTACGCGCGGGTCCTGGGGGAAAGTCTGGCGACCGGGGAGATGCCCCTCTCTTGGCGCAGGGCAGTCATCGTCCTGCTGCCTAAGAAGGGCGATCTCCGCCTCCTTAAGAACTGGCGCCCGGTCTCCCTCCTCAGCACGGACTACAAAATCTTCGCCAGGGCGATGTCTGCTCGCCTTGGTGCCGTGCTGGACCACATGATTCACCCCGACCAGTCATACACGGTCCCGGGCCGGACGATCCACGACAACATCCATCTGGTCCGGGACCTCATCCATTGCTCCCAGGAGGCTGGTCTGTCGGTCGCCTTCCTATCCCTCGACCAAGAGAAGGCGTTCGACAGGGTGGATCACGACTATCTGCTCGGAACTCTGCGCGCTTTCGGGTTCGGGACGCATTTCGTCGCCCGGATCCGACTTTTGTACGCCGCCGCGGAGTGTCTGATTAAGGTTAACGGGTCCTTGACGGCGCCCCTTCGCTTTAGGAGAGGGGTGCGCCAGGGATGCCCCATGTCCGGCCAGTTATACGCCGTTTGCGTGGAGCCTTTCCTGCGCCTCTTGCGGACGAGGTTGACGGGACTGGCTCTGCAAGGGCCGGGCGTGGAGGTCGTCCTCTCGGCTTACGCCGATGACGTGCTCCTCGCGGTAGAGGATCCCGCTGACCTGCGGAGGATGCGTGAGTGCCAGGAGATTTACTCGGCCGCGTCCTCCGCCAGGATCAACTGGGAGAAATGTTCCGGACTCCTGGTGGGTCAGTGGCGGGTGGACTCCCTGCCGGAGGAGCTCAGGCCTTTTGCCTGGAGCACGACCCATCTCCTCTATCTGGGAGTCTACCTTAGCCCCGACGAGGAAGCCTGGCCGGCGAACTGGCAGGAGCTGGAGGCCAAGGTCGCCGCTCGCCTAGGGCGCTGGACAGGACTGCTCCGAGTGCTGTCCTACAGGGGTCGAGCGCTAGTCATAAACCAGCTGGTGGCCGCAATGCTGTGGTACCGGCTGGTCACTTTGACCCCTCCCCCTGCGTTTGTCGCCAAGATACAGAAGAAGCTGGTGGACTTCTTCTGGAACAACAGGAAGCACTGGGTCTCTGTCGCGGTCTTGAGTCTCCCGCTTGAGGAGGGCGGTCAGTCGTTGGTGTGCGTCAGCGCCCAGCTCGCGACTTTCCGTCTTCAGACCCTGCAGAGATACCTTTACGTCGAGCCCCCTCCCAGGTGGTGTGCTCTGGCGAGGTATTTCTTCCGCCAGCAGCTCGACCTCAATTATGACACGCAGCTCCTGTTTGTGAACTTGGGGGGTGCCAGGACCGCCCTCCGGGAGCTGCCTGTCTTTTACAGGGAACTCATCAGGGTCTGGAACAAAGTCTCCACCAAGCGCAGCTCTCCGCCGGCTGGAGTGGCGGCCGTCCTGCAGGAGCCGCTGCTCGGGAATCCGTACCTCCACGGCCGAGGCTTCATGTGGCGGTCGGAAGAGAGGGCTGTGGCTGGTGAGGTGACCAGGGTCAGGGACCTGCTCGATGGCGGAGGAGCGGGCTGGATGGCGCCAGTCACGCTGGCGCGGCGCCTAAATTCTGCCAACGTCCGCCGCGCGGCCGATGCCATCGAGTCGCTAAAAACAGCTCTGGGCCCTGACTCCGTTAGGTGTATCGAGGAGGCTCAAGCACGTGGGGAGATCCCGTCCGAACTGACCCCCGTCCGGACGGAATTCCTCATCGGCGCCAAACCCCGGAACCTCCCTCGGGGGCCGGCGCCTCACAACTTGAGCCGCCTCGGGGAAATCCCCTCCGTGCCTTTCAGTTCCGCGCGGAGGGGTTTCCTGTACGGGCTGCTCCTGCACACCCTCAACTTTGCCATCCTCGCCGGCCGTCCGGACACGCCATGGCGCACCATCTTGCCGTCCGGAGGAGGCGGGGGTCCCCGATGGAGGGCACTCTACGCAGGGGTCCTCCCACTATTCATCGGGGACTTGGCCTGGAGGGTGGTGCACGGAGCAGTGCCGTGCAACAAATTTTTAAGCCGGTTCACGGACTCCCAGGCCGCCTGCAATTTCTGCGGTCTGGAGGAGTCCGTGTTCCATGTTTTTATTGAGTGCACAAGGTTGCAGCCCCTGTTCCATTATTTGAAGGGGCTGCTCCTGAAATTCTGGCTGCACTTCAGTCCCACTCTCCTGATCTTTGGGCACCCTGTGCGGAGGGGAGCGGGTAGGTCCGAAGGCCTCCTCGTAGGACTGCTCCTGGGCACGGCCAAGGGTGCCATCAGCCGGTCCAGGCAGCGGGCGGTCGAGGGGGTCGTTCAACCTGACTGCCTGCCTCTCTTCCGCTCTTACATCCGGTCCAGGGTGTCCTTGGAGATGGAGCACGCGGTGTCCACCGGTACGCTCGCGGCCTTCCGCGAGAGGTGGGCACCGGAGGGACTGGAGTGCATCATCACGCCCGGCAACCAAATTTTAATTTGATTTTACGTTTTAAAGTTAATTTGTTTTAATTGCCGGTGCTTTTAGTGTCCCCTTCCCTTTTATAGGGGGCACTGGGGAAAAATTGTGATTTTAGTGCCCAAAAAAAAAAACAAAAAAAAAAAGAAAAAACAAAAAAAAAACACAAAAAAGGGGGGAAAAAAAAAATGGGCCTTGTAAATGTCTGGAGTGTCACCCAGGTCGGGTGGCACAGTTTAATGTTTATGTTTTCGCAGGTAGACTCTAAAAGAGTTTCAACCAATGGTAGAGCAGTAGAGGCGTGTCCTGCACAGTTGGAGCTGTGAGCAGTGAGTGGAGCTGCTAGCAACTTGAGCTCCTGCCTGGAGAGCACTGAGACCAGCCAGGAAGAGAAGGAAGGAAGGGGTTTCACCACCAACTTTACCCAGAGGGAGAGGAGGAAAGAACAGAAAACTTTAAACATCTTTTATCATTTCTGCAAGGAGTTGGAGAGAGGGGGAAAAACCACAACAACCATCCAGTGTGGAAGGAGGGAGACTCTACTATCTCTACAGGTGGGTGTGGGTGCATTTCCCCAAACAGACTTTGTTGTATCGGTGGGGGGAGGATAGAAGACCACTGAGGGCCGGAACATCGCGGGGGGTGTGTGTGTGTGTGTGTGGTAGTGTGCGTGGGGGCTGTGTTTACAACTGGGCCCCCCCCACAATTGGAACCCCCCCCACCCCCCCCACATTTGCCTAGCCTGGGATAGCTGGAGCTACCAGGCTGAAGATTGTCATCAATCACCCAATTAAAGATCGTTAGGAGTGCCTGGTGGCTCCAGCTACCCCAGGTGAAGACATCTTCTCCCCCCACCTGAAGACCACCCCAAAGACTTTTGTGTTTTGCCATCTGGGGAGTGCACCCACCCACAGCTGCGAGGGGAGACCTGCCCTCGCAGCCCCCCCCCCTTCCCACCCCCCTCTCTCTTTCTCCGTTACCCTCTGTTTCTCCCCTCTCTCTCTGAGAACCCTTTCCTTCCAAATTAATAAAAAAAAAAAACCCAATTAAGACAACTGAGCAGAGGGAGCAAGGCCTCTCCCCAATTGTCAACGAGGGGAGAGGTGCCTCGTTAAGGGCTCCTCTGCTCAGTTAACATAAGAGGCCATTAAAGACCATTAAGGCCTGTGACTTTGGGGTGGGTGTAGCCCTTAAAGGGACCCCGTGATGGCGACCCCATCCACGCCGGTGGCAGGGCCAGCAAGGACGTATGCGCAGGCGGTGTCCACATCCACGGCACCTCCTGCGCCACCCGCTGCCCTGCCACCATTCAGACTTATAACCAGGAAACACGGGGTCAAGAGCTACACTCACCCCACAATGAGCATTGAGGAGTGCGTGCGGGCGATGGCTGGGGTAGTCGGCCCCTCGGCCATTGTCGCAGCCTCCAAGATGTCTGGGAAGGCCGTGTTCTTCCTGGGGTCGGAGCGGGCGGTGTCCCTGGCCCTTGAAAAGGGGCTCACGGTGGGCGGGACGTTCCTGCCGGTGGACCCTCTCGAGGCCACCGCGCAGAGGGTCATCGTTTCAAACGTCCCGCCCTTTGTTTCCGCTGAGCTCCTCCTCCCTCACCTACAACAACTGGGGGAGGTAAGGTCAGGGATCAACCCCATACCGCTCGGCCTCAGGGAGAACAGCCTGCGCCACGTGTTCTCCTTCCGCCGCCAGCTCTTTGTCCGGCTGGCGCGGGAGGAGACGACGGAAGGTCATTTTAATGTGGTGCACGAGGGGACTGCCTACCGCGTCTTCTGGACGTCGGACGGCGTGCGGTGCCATGCCTGCAGGGAGGTGGGGCATGTTCGCAAGAACTGCCCCGCCTCCAAGGCCGCCAAACCACCGAAGGCGGCCAAGGCTGGCGCTGCCGCCACCCCTCCCCCTAGTTGCGTCCGCGTGCCGGGAGCCATGGGTGCGCGGGCATCGTCGGAGGCCTTTGTTTTCAGGGCCTCCGGCGGGGGGGAGGGAGAGCGTCCGAGCGGAAAGAAGGCGCGGAAGAAGGAGAAACATCTAGAGGCGGGTCCCCTCGGTGCGCCGGAAAGTCTGACCACCGCGCTCAGCCCAACCCAGTCACCGGCGAGCGCGGGGTGCCCCGAGCCCGTGCCCGGGCCCTTGAATACCACCACAGAGGGGCCCAGGCGCGGGCAAGAAAAGGAAAAGGGGGGGGCGGAGCGGGAGGCCTCGGCAGACATGGAGGTCTCCCTGACTCCGCGCGCCCCCAGGAACAAAAAGAGGCACCGCCCCAATGAGGCGGAGGGGGAACAACATCCCTCCGCGGAGGAGGCGGTGCCCGCCGCGTGTCCCGCGTCCCCCACCAGCGCCCCCAAATTGCGCTGCAGGCGCGAGGAGTCTTTCCCCGGGGAGGGTGAGACAGTTGAGGCTGCCCAGCCTCTGCCTCCCGGGGATGGAGTGGAAGATCTGCCTGTCGTGGGGGGCGTGGGGACCGCGGAGGAATGCGTAGCCGCCGGGCCGGGCGTCCCGGGGACTGAGGCGGGCGAGGCCGAAAAGGCCGAACCTGAGCCCGCCCAGCTATTACCCAACTTCCCCCGGGATTTGCTCGACCCGGCAGAGAATGAAACAAATAATTATGACACTGTAGATGCTGGGCCGGGGGGTGGCAGCGGGGAGGGGGAGGAACACCCACCCTCGCCCCTTACTTTGGAGCTGGAGCACTTGGAGGGCCTGGGGATTTCCTATGGCCGGGTCTCTCCTTGTTCTCCGGTTCCTGGGGCGGAGGGGGAACCCCTTCCGCTGTCATTTCCCGACCCAGCACCATTTTTAAAAGAGCCCAGTGGGGACTCCTCTGCCGACGATCCTGGGGGTGGGATCGGGGCAGTGCCAGGGCCGGTTGGAGCGGCCGGTTCATTTGCCGTACCTTGTGCGGTCGATGGGCCGGCTGCTGGCGGCCACCTCCCGGAGGAGGACGGGGACTCGGTGGGGGACGCGGGTGAAGACCTAGAGACCACCGCCAGTGAGGCGGTGGATCTGCTCGCGGCCGCCGCTGAGGCCCTCCTCGTTCCTGCAAAGGAACTCCGGGACTTTTTGGCCCAGAGCCGGGGTCGCCGCGACCAAGCCCGACTGGCCCTGGATAAATGGTCCGAGCCGGAGCTGATCAAGGGGTCCGTCCGCGCCGCCGTTAAAACCTTGGCCGCGGGCGGGCCCTTGACAAAGGAGCAGCACCTTGAGCTGCGCGAGCTCGAGGGACTCCTCGCTGGGCTGCGGAGGGAGCGGAGTTCAACAAAAGACTCCGCTCCCTCCCCCACAATAGGTTAAGGTAGAGGTTGCACTATGCTTTTGCCATGAAGATAACCATAGCCAGCCTCAACATCAACGGCGGCAGAGGGGCACGCCGTAGATTTGACAATTTTTCGCTCCTGCGGGAGGGGAAATATGCGGTGTGCTTCCTGCAAGAAACCCACACCGTTCCGGGAGACGAAGCCACGTGGCTCCTGGAATGGCAAGGAGAGGTCCGCATGAGCCACCTCACCGCCATTTCTAGTGGGGTGGCCATCTTGCTGGGCCCGCATTTTCAGCCGGAGATCTTGAGGGTCGAGGAGCCCGTGCCAGGCCGCTTGCTGCACGTAACGGTTCGCCTGGGGGACGTGCCGCTCCATCTCGTGAACGTGTACGCCCCTCATCCCGGCCCGCAGCAAACGCGCTTCTTTGAAGAGGTGTCCGCTCTTCTTGGCTCCGTCGACGTCGGCGACTGCATTGTCCTCGGGGGGGATTTTAACTGCACCCTCGAGGTGAGGGACCGCTCCGGTGCCCCGCAGTGCATGACGGCGATGGAGAAGTTGAGGGACCTGGTCGGGTCCTTCGACTTGGTGGACGTCTGGCGAAATCTCCACCCCGACTCCAGCGCCTTTACTTGGGTGAGGCCTGGAGTTGGATGGTCTAGAGTCGACCGCCTTTACGTGTCTCGGGCGTACGTTTCCTGCGTCCCGGCGGCCTCCATGCGGCCGGTGCCGTGTTCGGACCACCACCTGGTGTGGGCGGAGCTCGCTTCGCTCCGCGCGAGGACGGGGTCCGCGTACTGGCACTTTAACAACCGGCTGCTGGAGGACGTGCGGTTCCAGGACTCGTTCCGTCGATTCTGGTCCGACTGGAGAAGGAAGCAGGGGGGCTTCCCCTCCTTGAGGCTATGGTGGGACGTGGGCAAGGCTCACGTCCGCGTCTTCTGTCAAGAGTACGCGAGGGGGTCGACCAAGAGGCGGGCGGCCAGAGTCGGGCGCCTAGAAAAAGAGGTGCTCGACCTGGAAGCCCGTCTCGGTCAAGTCGTCCAGGACCCGGCCCTGCGGACGGTGTACGAAGCGAAGAAGGCCGCGCTGAAGGACCTGCAGCTCGTCGGGTCCCGAGGCGCGTTCGTGAGGTCGCGGATCCGGTTCCTGCGGGATCTGGACCGCGGCTCCCCCTTCTTCTACTCGCTGGAAAAAAGGCAGAGTGTCCGTAAGCAGCTCTTGACGCTGCTGGCCGACGACGGCTCTCTCGTCTCGGATCCGGAGGGCGTCAACAACAGGGTCCGTGAATATTACGGGGCTCTGTTCTCTCCGGATCCGTCCAGCGAGGAAGCGCGTAGAGTTTTGTGGGAGGACCTGCCGAAGGTCAGCCCGGAGGGCGCCGAAAATCTGGAAGCTCCGCTAAGCCTGGCGGAGCTGACCGGTGCCCTCGCCCGGCTCTCGAGGGGAAAATCCCCGGGGCTGGACGGGCTGACCGTGGAGTTCCACAGGGCGTTCTGGGACGTCCTGGGGAGCGACTACGCGCGGGTCCTGGGGGAAAGTCTGGCGACCGGGGAGATGCCCCTCTCTTGGCGCAGGGCAGTCATCGTCCTGCTGCCTAAGAAGGGCGATCTCCGCCTCCTTAAGAACTGCCGCCCGGTCTCCCTCCTCAGCACGGACTACAAAATCTTCGCCAGGGCGATGTCTGCTCGCCTTGGTGCCGTGCTGGACCACATGATCCACCCCGACCAGTCATACACGGTCCCGGGCCGGACAATCCACGATAACATCCATCTGGTCCGGGACCTCATCCATTGTTCCCAGGAGGCTGGTCTGTCGGTCGCCTTCCTATCCCTCGACCAAGAGAAGGCGTTCGACAGGGTGGATCACGACTATCTGCTCGGAACTCTGCGCGCTTTCGGGTTCGGGACGCATTTCGTCGCCCGGATCCGACTTTTGTACGCCGCCGCGGAGTGTCTGATTAAGGTTAACGGGTCCTTGACGGCGCCCCTTCGCTTTAGGAGAGGGGTGCGCCAGGGATGCCCCATGTCCGGCCAGTTATACGCCGTTTGCGTGGAGCCTTTCCTGCGCCTCTTGCGGACGAGGTTGACGGGACTGGCTCTGCAAGGGCCGGGCGTGGAGGTCGTCCTCTCGGCTTACGCCGATGACGTGCTCCTCGCGATAGAGGATCCCGCTGACCTGCGGAGGATGCGTGAGTGCCAGGAGATTTACTCGGCCGCGTCCTCCGCCAGGATCAACTGGGAGAAATGTTCCGGACTCCTGGTGGGTCAGTGGCGGGTGGACTCCCTGCCGGAGGAGCTCAGGCCTTTTGCCTGGAGCACGACCCATCTCCTCTATCTGGGAGTCTACCTTAGCCCCGACGAGGGAGCCTGGCCGGCGAACTGGCAGGAGCTGGAGGCCAAGGTCGCCGCTCGCCTAGGGCGCTGGACAGGACTGCTCCGAGTGCTGTCCTACAGGGGTCGAGCGCTAGTCATAAACCAGCTGGTGGCCGCAATGCTGTGGTACCGGCTGGTCACTTTGACCCCTCCCCCTGCGTTTGTCGCCAAGATACAGAAGAAGCTGGTGGACTTCTTCTGGAACAACAGGAAGCACTGGGTCTCTGCCGCGGTCTTGAGTCTCCCGCTTGAGGAGGGCGGTCAGTCGTTGGTGTGCGTCAGCGCCCAGCTCGCGACTTTCCGTCTTCAGACCCTGCAGAGATACCTTTACGTCGAGCCCCCTCCTAGGTGGTGTGCTCTGGCGAGGTATTTCTTCCGCCAGCAGCTCGACCTCAATTATGACACGCAGCTCCTGTTTGTGAACTTGGGGGGTGCCAGGACCGCCCTCCGGGAGCTGCCTGTCTTTTACAGGGAACTCATCAGGGTCTGGAACAAAGTCTCCACCAAGCGCAGCTCTCCACCGGCTGGAGTGGCGGCCGTCCTGCAGGAGCCGCTGCTCGGGAATCCGTACCTCCACGGCCGAGGTTTTATGTGGCGGTCGGAAGAGAGGGCTGTGGCTGGTGAGGTGACCAGGGTCAGGGACCTGCTCGATGGCGGAGGAGCGGGCTGGATGGCGCCAGTCACGCTGGCGCGGCGCCTAAATTCTGCCAACGTCCGCCGCGCGGCCGATGCCATCGAGTCGCTAAAAACAGCTCTGGGCCCTGACTCCGTTAGGTGTATCGAGGAGGCTCAAGCACGTGGGGAGATCCCGTCCGAACTGACCCCCGTCCGGACGGAATTCCTCATCGGCGCCAAACCCCGGAACCTCCCTCGGGGGCCGGCGCCTCACAACTTGAGCCGCCTCGGGGAAATCCCCTCCGTGCCTTTCAGTTCCGCGCGGAGGGGTTTCCTGTACGGGCTGCTCCTGCACACCCTCAACTTTGCCATCCTCGCCGGCCGTCCGGACACGCCATGGCGTACCATCTTGCCGTCCGGAGGAGGCGGGGGTCCCCGATGGAGGGCACTCTACGCAGGGGTCCTCCCACTATTCATCGGGGACTTGGCCTGGAGGGTGGTGCACGGAGCAGTGCCGTGCAACAAATTTTTAAGCCGGTTCACGGACTCCCAGGCCGCCTGCAATTTCTGCGGTCTGGAGGAGTCCGTGTTCCATGTTTTTATGGAGTGCACAAGGTTGCAGCCCCTGTTCCATTATTTGAAGGGGCTGCTCCTGAAATTCTGGCTGCACTTCAGTCCCACTCTCCTGATCTTTGGGCACCCTGTGCGGAGGGGAGCGGGTAGGTCCGAAGGCCTCCTCGTAGGACTGCTCCTGGGCACGGCCAAGGGTGCCATCAGCCGGTCCAGGCAGCGGGCGGTCGAGGGGGTCGTTCAACCTGACTGCCTGCCTCTCTTCCGCTCTTACATCCGGTCCAGGGTGTCCTTGGAGATGGAGCACGCGGTGTCCACCGGTACGCTCGCGGCCTTCCGCGAGAGGTGGGCACCGGAGGGACTGGAGTGCATCATCACGCCCGGCAACCAAATTTTAATTTGATTTTACGTTTTTTAAGTTTAATTTGTTTTAATTGCCGGTGATTTTAGTGTCCCCCTTCCCTTTTATAGGGGGCACTAGGGAAAATTGTGATTTTAGTGCCCAAAAAAAAAACCAAAAAAAAAGAAAAACACAAAAAAAAACAAAAAAAAGGGGGGGAAAAAAAGGGCCTTGTAAATGTCTGGAGTGTCACCCAGGTTGGGTGGCACCGTTATTGTTTTATGTTTTCACAGGTAGACTCTAAAAGAGTTTCAACCAATGGTAGAGCAGTGGAGGCGTGTCCTGCACAGTTGGAGCTGTGAGCAGTGAGTGGAGCTGCTAGCAACTTGAGCTCCTACCTGTAGAGCCCTGAGACCAGCCCAGGAAAAGAAGGAAGGAAGGGGCTTCAACACCAACTTTATCCAGAGGGAGAGGAGGAGAAAAGAAAACTTTGAACAACTTCATCATTTCTGCAAGGAGTTGGAGAGAGGGGGAAAAGACCAACAACAAACCAGTGTGGAAGGAGGGAGACTCTACATTCTACAGGTGGGTGTGGGTGCATTTCCCCAAACAGACTTTGTTGTATCGGTGGGGGGAGGAAAGAAGACCACTGAGGGCCGGAACATCGCGGGGGGTGTGTGTGTGTGTGTGTGTGGTAGTGTGCGTGGGGGCCGTGCTTACAACTGGGCCCCCCCCACAATTGGAACCCCCCCCCACCCCCCACATTTGCCTAGCCTGGGATAGCTGGAGCTACCAGGCTGAAGATTGTCATCAATCACCCAATTAAAGATCGTTGGGAGTGCCTGGTGGCTCCAGCTACCCCAGGTGAAGACATCTTCTCCCCCCACCTGAAGACCACCCCAAAGACTTTTGTGTTTTTGCCATCTGGGGAGTGCACCCACCCACAGCTGCGAGGGGAGACCTGCCCTCGCAGTCCCCCCCCCCCCTTCCCACCCCCCTTTCTCTTTCTCTGCTACTCTGTTTCTCCCCTCTCTCTCTGAGGCCTCTTCCTTCCAAATTTGCAAAAAAAAACCAATTAAGACAACTGAGCAGAGGGAGCAAGGCCTCTCCCCAATTGTCAACGAGGGGAGAGGTGCCTCGTTAAGGGCTCCTCTGCTCAGTTAACATACGAGGCCATTAAAGACCATTAAGGCCTGTGACTCTGGGGTGGGTGTAGCCCTTAAAGGGACCCCGTGATGGCGACCCCATCCACGCCGGTGGCAGGGCCAGCAAGGACGTATGCGCAGGTGGCAACCGCTTCCACAGCACCTCCTGCGCCACCCACTGCCCTGCCACCGTTCAGACTTATAACCAAAAAACACGGGGTCAAGAGCTACACTCACCCCACAATGAGCATTGAGGAGTGCGTGCGGGCGATGGCTGGGGTAGTCGGCCCCTCGGCCATTGTCGCAGCCTCCAAGATGTCTGGGAAGGCCGTGTTCTTCCTGGGGTCGGAGCGGGCGGTGTCCCTGGCCCTTGAAAAGGGGCTCACGGTGGGCGGGACGTTCCTGCCGGTGGACCCTCTCGAGGCCACCGCGCAGAGGGTCATCATTTCAAACGTCCCGCCCTTTGTTCCCGCTGAGCTCCTCCTCCCTCACCTACACCAACTGGGGGAGGTAAGGTCGGGGATCAACCCCATACCGCTCGGCCTCAGGGAGAACAGCCTGCGCCACGTGTTCTCCTTCCGCCGCCAGCTCTTTGTCCGGCTGGCGCGGGAGGAGACGACGGAGGGGAACTTTAATGTGGTGCACGAGGGGACTGCCTACCGCGTCTTCTGGACGTCGGACGGCGTGCGGTGCCATGCCTGTAGGGAGGTGGGGCATGTTCGTAAGAACTGCCCCGCCTCCAAGGCCGCCAAACCACCGAAGGCGGCCAAGGCTGGCACCGCCGCCACCCCTCCCCCTAGTTGCGTCCGCGTGCCGGGAGCCATGGGTGCGCGGGCATCGTCGGAGGCCTTTGTTTTCAGGGCCTCCGGCGGGGGGGAGGGAGAGCGTTCGACCGGAAAGAAGGCGCGGAAGAAGGCGAAACATCTCGAGGCGGGTCCCCTCAGTGCGCCGGAAAGTCTGACCACCGCGCTCAGCCCAACCCAGTCACCGGCGAGCGCGGGGTGCCCCGAGCCCGTGCCCGGGCCCTTGAACAACACCACAGAGGGGCCCAGGCGCGGGCAAGAAAAGGAAAAGGGGGGGGCGGAGCGGGAGGCCTCGGCAGACATGGAGGTCTCCCTGACTCCGCGCGCCCCCAGGAACAAAAAGAGGCACCGCCCCAATGAGGCGGAGGGGGAACAACATCCCTCCGCGGAGGAGGCGGTGCCCGCCGCGTGTCCCGCGTCCCCCACCAGCGCCCCCAAATTGCGCTGCAGGCGCGAGGAGTCTTTCCCCGGGGAGGGTGAGACAGTTGAGGCTGCCCAGCCTCTGCCTCCCGGGGATGGAGTGGAAGATCTGCCTGTCGTGGGGGGCGTGGGGACCGCGGAGGAATGCGTAGCCGCCGGGCCGGGCGTCCCGGGGACTGAGGCGGGCGAGGCCGAAAAGGCCGAACCTGAGCCCGCCCAGCTATTATCCAACTTCCCCCGGGAGTCGCTCGACCCGGCGGAAAAACAATTAAATAATTATGACACTGTAGATGCTGGGCCGGGGGGTGGCAGCGGGGAGGGGGAGGAACACCCACCCTCGCCCCTTACTTTGGAGCTGGAGCACTTGGAGGGCCTGGGGATTTCCTATGGCCGGGTCTCTCCTTGTTCTCCGGTTCCTGGGGCGGAGGGGGAACCCCTTCCGCTGTCATTTCCCGACCCAGCACCATTTTTAAAAGAGCCCAGTGGGGACTCCTCTGCCGACGATCCTGGGGGTGGGATCGGGGCAGTGCCAGGGCCGGTTGGAGCGGCCGGTTCATTTGCCGTACCTTGTGCGGTCGATGGGCCGGCTGCTGGCGGCCACCTCCCGGAGGAGGACGGGGACTCGGTGGGGGACGCGGGTGAAGACCTAGAGACCACCGCCAGGGAGGCGGTGGATCTGCTCGCGGCCGCCGCTGAGGCCCTCCTCGTTCCTGCAAAGGAACTCCGGGACTTTTTGGCCCAGAGCCGGGGTCGCCGCGACCAAGCCCGACTGGCCCTGGAAAAATGGTCCGAGCCGGAGCTGATCAAGGGGTCCGTCCGCGCCGCCGTTAAAACCTTGGCCGCGGGCGGGCCCTTGACAAAGGAGCAGCACCTTGAGCTGCGCGAGCTCGAGGGACTCCTCGCTGGGCTGCGGAGGGAGCGGAGTTCAACAAAAGACTCCGCTCCCTCCCCCACAATAGGTTAAGGTAGAGGTTGCACTATGCTTTTGTCATGAAGATAACCATAGCCAGCCTCAACATCAACGGCGGCAGAGGGGCACGCCGTAGATTTGACAATTTTTCGCTCCTGCGGGAGGGGAAATATGCGGTGTGCTTCCTGCAAGAAACCCACACCGTTCCGGGAGACGAAGCCACGTGGCTCCTGGAATGGCAAGGAGAGGTCCGCATGAGCCACCTCACCGCCATTTCTAGTGGGGTGGCCATCTTGCTGGGCCCGCATTTTCAGCCGGAGATCTTGGGGGTCGAGGAGCCCGTGCCAGGCCGCTTGCTGCACGTAACGGTTCGCCTGGGGGACGTGCCGCTCCATCTCGTGAACGTGTACGCCCCTCATCCCGGCCCGCAGCAAACGCGCTTCTTTGAAGAGGTGTCCGCTCTTCTTGGCTCCGTCGACGTCGGCGACTGCATTGTCCTCGGGGGGGATTTTAACTGCACCCTCGAGGCGAGGGACCGCTCCGGTGCCCCGCAGTGCATGACGGCGATGGAGAAGTTGAGGGACCTGGTCGGGTCCTTCGACTTGGTGGACGTCTGGCGAAATCTCCACCCCGACTCCAGCGCCTTTACTTGGGTGAGGCCTGGAGTTGGATGGTCTAGAGTCGACCGCCTTTACGTGTCTCGGGCGTACGTTTCCTGCGTCCCGGCGGCCTCCATGCGGCCGGTGCCGTGTTCGGACCACCACCTGGTGTGGGCGGAGCTCGCTTCGCTCCGCGCGAGGACGGGGTCCGCGTACTGGCACTTTAACAACCGGCTGCTGGAGGACGTGCGGTTCCAGGACTCGTTCCGTCGATTCTGGTCCGACTGGAGAAGGAAGCAGGGGGGCTTCCCCTCCTTGAGGCTATGGTGGGACGTGGGCAAGGCTCACGTCCGCGTCTTCTGTCAAGAGTACGCGAGGGGGTCGACCAAGAGGCGGGCGGCCAGAGTCGGGCGCCTAGAAAAAGAGGTGCTCGACCTGGAAGCCCGTCTCGGTCAAGTCGTCCAGGACCCGGCCCTGCGGACGGTGTACGAAGCGAAGAAGGCCGCGCTGAAGGACCTGCAGCTCGTCGGGTCCCGAGGCGCGTTCGTGAGGTCGCGGATCCGGTTCCTGCGGGATCTGGACCGCGGCTCCCCCTTCTTCTACTCGCTGGAAAAAAGGCAGAGTGTCCGTAAGCAGCTCTTGACGCTGCTGGCCGACGACGGCTCTCTCGTCTCGGATCCGGAGGGCGTCAACAACAGGGTCCGTGAATATTACGGGGCTCTGTTCTCTCCGGATCCGTCCAGCGAGGAAGCGCGTAGAGTTTTGTGGGAGGACCTGCCGAAGGTCAGCCCGGAGGGCGCCGAAAATCTGGAAGCTCCGCTAAGCCTGGCGGAGCTGACCGGTGCCCTCGCCCGGCTCTCGAGGGGAAAATCCCCGGGGCTGGACGGGCTGACCGTGGAGTTCCACAGGGCGTTCTGGGACGTCCTGGGGAGCGACTACGCGCGGGTCCTGGGGGAAAGTCTGGCGACCGGGGAGATGCCCCTCTCTTGGCGCAGGGCAGTCATCGTCCTGCTGCCTAAGAAGGGCGATCTCCGCCTCCTTAAGAACTGGCGCCCGGTCTCCCTCCTCAGCACGGACTACAAAATCTTCGCCAGGGCAATGTCTGCTCGCCTTGGTGCCGTGCTGGACCACATGATTCACCCCGACCAGTCATACACGGTCCCGGGCCGGACGATCCACGACAACATCCATCTGGTCCGGGACCTCATCCATTGCTCCCAGGAGGCTGGTCTGTCGGTCGCCTTCCTATCCCTCGACCAAGAGAAGGCGTTCGACAGGGTGGATCACGACTATCTGCTCGGAACTCTGCGCGCTTTCGGGTTCGGGACGCATTTCGTCGCCCGGATCCGACTTTTGTACGCCGCCGCGGAGTGTCTGATTAAGGTTAACGGGTCCTTGACGGCGCCCCTTCGCTTTAGGAGAGGGGTGCGCCAGGGATGCCCCATGTCCGGCCAGTTATACGCCGTTTGCGTGGAGCCTTTCCTGCGCCTCTTGCGGACGAGGTTGACGGGACTGGCTCTGCAAGGGCCGGGCGTGGAGGTCGTCCTCTCGGCTTACGCCGATGACGTGCTCCTCGCGGTAGAGGATCCCGCTGACCTGCGGAGGATGCGTGAGTGCCAGGAGATTTACTCGGCCGCGTCCTCCGCCAGGATCAACTGGGAGAAATGTTCCGGACTCCTGGTGGGTCAGTGGCGGGTGGACTCCCTGCCGGAGGAGCTCAGGCCTTTTGCCTGGAGCACGACCCATCTCCTCTATCTGGGAGTCTACCTTAGCCCCGACGAGGAAGCCTGGCCGGCGAACTGGCAGGAGCTGGAGGCCAAGGTCGCCGCTCGCCTAGGGCGCTGGACAGGACTGCTCCGAGTGCTGTCCTACAGGGGTCGAGCGCTAGTCATAAACCAGCTGGTGGCCGCAATGCTGTGGTACCGGCTGGTCACTTTGACCCCTCCCCCTGCGTTTGTCGCCAAGATACAGAAGAAGCTGGTGGACTTCTTCTGGAACAACAGGAAGCACTGGGTCTCTGTCGCGGTCTTGAGTCTCCCGCTTGAGGAGGGCGGTCAGTCGTTGGTGTGCGTCAGCGCCCAGCTCGCGACTTTCCGTCTTCAGACCCTGCAGAGATACCTTTACGTCGAGCCCCCTCCTAGGTGGTGTGCTCTGGCGAGGTATTTCTTCCGCCAGCAGCTCGACCTCAATTATGACACGCAGCTCCTGTTTGTGAACTTGGGGGGTGCCAGGACCGCCCTCCGGGAGCTGCCTGTCTTTTACAGGGAACTCATCAGGGTCTGGAACAAAGTCTCCACCAAGCGCAGCTCTCCGCCGGCTGGAGTGGCGGCCGTCCTGCAGGAACCGCTGCTCGGGAATCCGTACCTCCACGGCCGAGGCTTCATGTGGCGGTCGGAAGAGAGGGCTGTGGCTGGTGAGGTGACCAGGGTCAGGGACCTGCTCGATGGCGGAGGAGCGGGCTGGATGGCGCCAGTCACGCTGGCGCGGCGCCTAAATTCTGCCAAAGTCCGCCGCGCGGCCGATGCCATCGAGTCGCTAAAAACAGCTCTGGGCCCTGACTCCGTTAGGTGTATCGAGGAGGCTCAAGCACGTGGGGAGATCCCGTCCGAACTGACCCCCGTCCGGACGGAATTCCTCATCGGCGCCAAACCCCGGAACCTCCCTCGGGGGCCGGCGCCTCACAACTTGAGCCGCCTCGGGGAAATCCCCTCCGTGCCTTTCAGTTCCGCGCGGAGGGGTTTCCTGTACGGGCTGCTCCTGCACACCCTCAACTTTGCCATCCTCGCCGGCCGTCCGGACACGCCATGGCGTACCATCTTGCCGTCCGGAGGAGGCGGGGGTCCCCGATGGAGGGCACTCTACGCAGGGGTCCTCCCACTATTCATCGGGGACTTGGCCTGGAGGGTGGTGCACGGAGCAGTGCCGTGCAACAAATTTTTAAGCCGGTTCACGGACTCCCAGGCCGCCTGCAATTTCTGCGGTCTGGAGGAGTCCGTGTTCCATGTTTTTATGGAATGCACGAGGTTGCAGCCCCTGTTTTATTATTTGAAGGGGCTGCTCCTGAAATTCTGGCTGCACTTCAGTCCCACTCTCCTGATCTTTGGGCACCCTGTGCGGAGGGGAGCGGGTAGGTCCGAAGGCCTCCTCGTAGGACTGCTCCTGGGCACGGCCAAGGGTGCCATCAGCCGGTCCAGGCAGCGGGCGGTCGAGGGGGTCGTTCAACCTGACTGCCTGCCTCTCTTCCGCTCTTACATCCGGTCCAGGGTGTCCTTGGAGATGGAGCACGCGGTGTCCACCGGTACGCTCGCGGCCTTCCGCGAGAGGTGGGCACCGGAGGGACTGGAGTGCATCATCACGCCCGGCAACCAAATTTTAATTTGATTTTACGTTTTTTAAGTTTAATTTGTTTTAATTGCCGGTGATTTTAGTGTCCCCCTTCCCTTTTATAGGGGGCACTAGGGAAAATTGTGATTTTAGTGCCCAAAAAAAAACCAAAAAAAAAGAAAAACACAAAAAAAAACAAAAAAAATAGGGGGGAAAAAAAGGGCCTTGTAAATGTCTGGAGTGTCACCCAGGTTGGGTGGCACCGTTATTGTTTTATGTTTTCACAGGTAGACTCTAAAAGAGTTTCAACCAATGGTAGAGCAGTGGAGGCGTGTCCTGCACAGTTGGAGCTGTGAGCAGTGAGTGGAGCTGCTAGCAACTTGAGCTCCTACCTGTAGAGCCCTGAGACCAGCCCAGGAAAAGAAGGAAGGAAGGGGCTTCAACACCAACTTTATCCAGAGGGAGAGGAGGAGAAAAGAAAACTTTGAACAACTTCATCATTTCTGCAAGGAGTTGGAGAGAGGGGGAAAAGACCAACAACAAACCAGTGTGGAAGGAGGGAGACTCTACATTCTACAGGTGGGTGTGGGTGCATTTCCCCAAACAGACTTTGTTGTATCGGTGGGGGGAGGAAAGAAGACCACTGAGGGCCGGAACATCGCGGGGGGTGTGTGTGTGTGTGTGTGTGGTAGTGTGCGTGGGGGCCGTGCTTACAACTGGGCCCCCCCCACAATTGGAACCCCCCCCCACCCCCCACATTTGCCTAGCCTGGGATAGCTGGAGCTACCAGGCTGAAGATTGTCATCAATCACCCAATTAAAGATCGTTGGGAGTGCCTGGTGGCTCCAGCTACCCCAGGTGAAGACATCTTCTCCCCCCACCTGAAGACCACCCCAAAGACTTTTGTGTTTTGCCATCTGGGGAGTGCACCCACCCACAGCTGCGAGGGGAGACCTGCCCTCGCAGACCCCCTTCCCACCCCCCTCTCTCTTTCTCTGCTACTCTGTTTCTCCCCTCTCTCTCTGCGAACCCTTTCCTTCCAAATTAATAAAAAAAAACCCAATTAAGACAACTGAGCAGAGGGAGCAAGGCCTCTCCCCAATTGTCAACGAGGGGAGAGGTGCCTCGTTAAGGGCTCCTCTGCTCAGTTAACATAAGAGGCCATTAAAGACCATTAAGGCCTGTGACTTTGGGGTGGGTGTAGCCCTTAAAGGGACCCCGTGATGGCGACCCCATCCACGCCGGTGGCAGGGCCAGCAAGGACGTATGCGCAGGCGGTGTCCACATCCACGGCACCTCCTGCGCCACCCGCTGCCCTGCCACCGTTCAGACTTATAACCAGGAAACACGGGGTCAAGAGCTACACTCACCCCACAATGAGCATTGAGGAGTGCGTGCGGGCGATGGCTGGGGTAGTCGGCCCCTCGGCCATTGTCGCAGCCTCCAAGATGTCTGGGAAGGCCGTGTTCTTCCTGGGGTCGGAGCGGGCGGTGTCCCTGGCCCTTGAAAAGGGGCTCACGGTGGGCGGGACGTTCCTGCCGGTGGACCCTCTCGAGGCCACCGCGCAGAGGGTCATCGTTTCAAACGTCCCGCCCTTTGTTTCCGCTGAGCTCCTCCTCCCTCACCTACAACAACTGGGGGAGGTAAGGTCAGGGATCAACCCCATACCGCTCGGCCTCAGGGAGAACAGCCTGCGCCACGTGTTCTCCTTCCGCCGCCAGCTCTTTGTCCGGCTGGCGCGGGAGGAGACGACGGAAGGTCATTTTAATGTGGTGCACGAGGGGACTGCCTACCGCGTCTTCTGGACGTCGGACGGCGTGCGGTGCCATGCCTGCAGGGAGGTGGGGCACGTTCGCAAGAACTGCCCCGCCTCCAAGGCCGCCAAACCACCGAAGGCGGCCAAGGCTGGCGCCGCCGCCACCCCTCCCCCTAGTTGCGTCCGCGTGCCGGGAGCCATGGGTGCGCGGGCATCGTCGGAGGCCTTTGTTTTCAGGGCCTCCGGCGGGGGGGAGGGAGAGCGTCCGACCGGAAAGAAGGCGCGGAAGAAGACAAAACATCAAGAGGCGGGTCCCCTCAGTGCGCCGGATAATTTGACCACCGCGCTCAGCCCAACCCCGTCACCGGCGAGCGCGGGGTGCCCCGAGCCCGTGCCCGAGCCCTTGAACAACACCACAGAGGGGCCCGGGCGCGGGCAAGAAAAGGAAAAGGGGGGGGCGGAGCGGGAGGCCTCGGCAGACATGGAGGTCTCCCTGACTCCGCGCGCCCCCAGGAACAAAAAGAGGCACCGCCCCAATGACGCGGAGGGGGAACAACATCCCTCCGCGGAGGAGTCGGTGCCCGCCGCGTGTCCCGCGTCCCCCACCAGCGCCCCCAAATTGCGCTGCAGGCGCGAGGAGTCTTTCCCCGGGGAGGGTGAGACAGTTGAGGCTGCCCAGCCTCTGCCTCCCGGGGATGGAGTGGAAGATCTGCCTGTCGTGGGGGGCGTGGGGACCGCGGAGGAATGCGTAGCCGCCGGGCCGGGCGTCCCGGGGACTGAGGCGGGCGAGGCCGAAAAGGCCGAACCTGAGCCCGCCCAGCTATTACCCAACTTCCCCCGGGAGTTGCTCGACCCGGCAGAGAATGAAACAAATAATTATGACACTGTAGATGCTGGGCCGGGGGGTGGCAGCGTGGAGGGGGAGGAACACCCACCCTCGCCCCTTACTTTGGAGCTGGAGCACTTGGAGGGCCTGGGGATTTCCTATGGCCGGGTCTCTCCTTGTTCTCCGGTTCCTGGGGCGGAGGGGGAACCCCTTCCGCTGTCATTTCCCGACCCAGCACCTTTTTTAAAAGAGCCCAGTGGGGACTCCTCTGCCGACGATCCTGGGGGTGGGATCGGGGCAGTGCCAGGGCCGGTTGGAGCGGCCGGTTCATTTGCCGTACCTTGTGCGGTCGATGGGCCGGCTGCTGGCGGCCACCTCCCGGAGGAGGACGGGGACTCGGTGGGGGACGCGGGTGAAGACCTAGAGACCACCGCCAGTGAGGCGGTGGATCTGCTCGCGGCCGCCGCTGAGGCCCTCCTCGTTCCTGCAAAGGAACTCCGGGACTTTTTGGCCCAGAGCCGGGGTCGCCGCGACCAAGCCCGACTGGCCCTGGAAAAATGGTCCGAGCCGGAGCTGATCAAGGGGTCCGTCCGCGCCGCCGTTAAAACCTTGGCCGCGGGCGGGCCCTTGACAAAGGAGCAGCACCTTGAGCTGCGCGAGCTCGAGGGACTCCTCGCTGGGCTGCGGAGGGAGCGGAGTTCAACAAAAGACTCCGCTCCCTCCCCCACAATAGGTTAAGGTAGAGGTTGCACTATGCTTTTGCCATGAAGATAACCATAGCCAGCCTCAACATCAACGGCGGCAGAGGGGCACGCCGTAGATTTGACAATTTTTCGCTCCTGCGGGAGGGGAAATATGCGGTGTGCTTCCTGCAAGAAACCCACACCGTTCCGGGAGACGAAGCCACGTGGCTCCTGGAATGGCAAGGAGAGGTCCGCATGAGCCACCTCACCGCCATTTCTAGTGGGGTGGCCATCTTGCTGGGCCCGCATTTTCAGCCGGAGATCTTGGGGGTCGAGGAGCCCGTGCCAGGCCGCTTGCTGCACGTAACGGTTCGCCTGGGGGACGTGCCGCTCCATCTCGTGAACGTGTACGCCCCTCATCCCGGCCCGCAGCAAACGCGCTTCTTTGAAGAGGTGTCCGCTCTTCTTGGCTCCGTCGACGTCGGCGACTGCATTGTCCTCGGGGGGGATTTTAACTGCACCCTCGAGGCGAGGGACCGCTCCGGTGCCCCGCAGTGCATGACGGCGATGGAGAAGTTGAGGGACCTGGTCGGGTCCTTCGACTTGGTGGACGTCTGGCGAAATCTCCACCCCGACTCCAGCGCCTTTACTTGGGTGAGGCCTGGAGTTGGATGGTCTAGAGTCGACCGCCTTTACGTGTCTCGGGCGTACGTTTCCTGCGTCCCGGCGGCCTCCATGCGGCCGGTGCCGTGTTCGGACCACCACCTGGTGTGGGCGGAGCTCGCTTCGCTCCGCGCGAGGACGGGGTCCGCGTACTGGCACTTTAACAACCGGCTGCTGGAGGACGTGCGGTTCCAGGACTCGTTCCGTCGATTCTGGTCCGACTGGAGAAGGAAGCAGGGGGGCTTCCCCTCCTTGAGGCTATGGTGGGACGTGGGCAAGGCTCACGTCCGCGTCTTCTGTCAAGAGTACGCGAGGGGGTCGACCAAGAGGCGGGCGGCCAGAGTCGGGCGCCTAGAAAAAGAGGTGCTCGACCTGGAAGCCCGTCTCGGTCAAGTCGTCCAGGACCCGGCCCTGCGGACGGTGTACGAAGCGAAGAAGGCCGCGCTGAAGGACCTGCAGCTCATCGGGTCCCGAGGCGCGTTCGTGAGGTCGCGGATCCGGTTCCTGCGGGATCTGGACCGCGGCTCCCCCTTCTTCTACTCGCTGGAAAAAAGGCAGAGTGTCCGTAAGCAGCTCTTGACGCTGCTGGCCGACGACGGCTCTCTCGTCTCGGATCCGGAGGGCGTCAACAACAGGGTCCGTGAATATTACGGGGCTCTGTTCTCTCCGGATCCGTCCAGCGAGGAAGCGCGTAGAGTTTTGTGGGAGGACCTGCCGAAGGTCAGCCCGGAGGGCGCTGAAAATCTAGAAGCTCCGCTAAGCCTGGCGGAGCTGACCGGTGCCCTCGCCCGGCTCTCGAGGGGAAAATCCCCAGGGCTGGACGGGCTGACCGTGGAGTTCCACAGGGCGTTCTGGGACGTCCTGGGGGGCGACTACGCGCGGGTCCTGGGGGAAAGTCTGGCGACCGGGGAGATGCCCCTCTCTTGGCGCAGGGCAGTCATCGTCCTGCTGCCTAAGAAGGGCGATCTCCGCCTCCTTAAGAACTGGCGCCCGGTCTCCCTCCTCAGCACGGACTACAAAATCTTCGCCAGGGCGATGTCTGCTCGCCTTGGTGCCGTGCTGGACCACATGATCCACCCCGACCAGTCATACACGGTCCCGGGCCGGACGATCCACGACAACATCCATCTGGTCCGGGACCTCATCCATTGCTCCCAGGAGGCTGGTCTGTCGGTCGCCTTCCTATCCCTCGACCAAGAGAAGGCGTTCGACAGGGTGGATCACGACTATCTGCTCGGAACTCTGCGCGCTTTCGGGTTCGGGACGCATTTCGTCGCCCGGATCCGACTTTTGTACGCCGCCGCGGAGTGTCTGATTAAGGTTAACGGGTCCTTGACGGCGCCCCTTCGCTTTAGGAGAGGGGTGCGCCAGGGATGCCCCATGTCCGGCCAGTTATACGCCGTTTGCGTGGAGCCTTTCCTGCGCCTCTTGCGGACGAGGTTGACGGGACTGGCTCTGCAAGGGCCGGGCGTGGAGGTCGTCCTCTCGGCTTACGCCGATGACGTGCTCCTCGCGGTAGAGGATCCCGCTGACCTGCGGAGGATGCGTGAGTGCCAGGAGATTTACTCGGCCGCGTCCTCCGCCAGGATCAACTGGGAGAAATGTTCCGGACTCCTGGTGGGTCAGTGGCGGGTGGACTCCCTGCCGGAGGAGCTCAGGCCTTTTGCCTGGAGCACGACCCATCTCCTCTATCTGGGAGTCTACCTTAGCCCCGACGAGGAAGCCTGGCCGGCGAACTGGCAGGAGCTGGAGGCCAAGGTCGCCGCTCGCCTAGGGCGCTGGACAGGACTGCTCCGAGTGCTGTCCTACAGGGGTCGAGCGCTAGTCATAAACCAGCTGGTGGCCGCAATGCTGTGGTACCGGCTGGTCACTTTGACCCCTCCCCCTGCGTTTGTCGCCAAGATACAGAAGAAGCTGGTGGACTTCTTCTGGAACAACAGGAAGCACTGGGTCTCTGTCGCGGTCTTGAGTCTCCCGCTTGAGGAGGGCGGTCAGTCGTTGGTGTGCGTCAGCGCCCAGCTCGCGACTTTCCGTCTTCAGACCCTGCAGAGATACCTTTACGTCGAGCCCCCTCCTAGGTGGTGTGCTCTGGCGAGGTATTTCTTCCGCCAGCAGCTCGACCTCAATTATGACACGCAGCTCCTGTTTGTGAACTTGGGGGGTGCCAGGACCGCCCTCCGGGAGCTGCCTGTCTTTTACAGGGAACTCATCAGGGTCTGGAACAAAGTCTCCACCAAGCGCAGCTCTCCGCCGGCTGGAGTGGCGGCCGTCCTGCAGGAACCGCTGCTCGGGAATCCGTACCTCCACGGCCGAGGCTTCATGTGGCGGTCGGAAGAGAGGGCTGTGGCTGGTGAGGTGACCAGGGTCAGGGACCTGCTCGATGGCGGAGGAGCGGGCTGGATGGCGCCAGTCACGCTGGCGCGGCGCCTAAATTCTGCCAAAGTCCGCCGCGCGGCCGATGCCATCGAGTCGCTAAAAACAGCTCTGGGCCCTGACTCCGTTAGGTGTATCGAGGAGGCTCAAGCACGTGGGGAGATCCCGTCCGAACTGACCCCCGTCCGGACGGAATTCCTCATCGGCGCCAAACCCCGGAACCTCCCTCGGGGGCCGGCGCCTCACAACTTGAGCCGCCTCGGGGAAATCCCCTCCGTGCCTTTCAGCTCCGCGCGGAGGGGTTTCCTGTACGGGCTGCTCCTGCACACCCTCAACTTTGCCATCCTCGCCGGCCGTCCGGACACGCCATGGCGTACCATCTTGCCGTCCGGAGGAGGCGGGGGTCCCCGATGGAGGGCACTCTACGCAGGGGTCCTCCCACTATTCATCGGGGACTTGGCCTGGAGGGTGGTGCACGGAGCAGTGCCGTGCAACAAATTTTTAAGCCGGTTCACGGACTCCCAGGCCGCCTGCAATTTCTGCGGTCTGGAGGAGTCCGTGTTCCATGTTTTTATGGAATGCACAAGGTTGCAGCCCCTGTTCCATTATTTGAAGGGGCTGCTCCTGAAATTCTGGCTGCACTTCAGTCCCACCCTCCTGATCTTTGGGCACCCTGTGCGGAGGGGAGCGGGTAGGTCCGAAGGCCTCCTCGTAGGACTGCTCCTGGGCACGGCCAAGGGTGCCATCAGCCGGTCCAGGCAGCGGGCGGTCGAGGGGGTCGTTCAACCTGACTGCCTGCCTCTCTTCCGCTCTTACATCCGGTCCAGGGTGTCCTTGGAGATGGAGCACGCGGTGTCCACCGGTACGCTCGCGGCCTTCCGCGAGAGGTGGGCACCGGAGGGACTGGAGTGCATCATCACGCCCGGCAACCAAATTTTAATTTGATTTTACGTTTTAAAGTTAATTTGTTTTAATTGCCGGTGCTTTTAGTGTCCCCTTCCCTTTTATAGGGGGCACTGGGGAAAAATTGTGATTTTAGTGCCCAAAAAAAAAAACCAAAAAAAGAAAAACACAAAAAAAAACAAAAAAAGGGGGGGAAAAAAAGGGCCTTGTAAATGTCTGGAGTGTCACCCAGGTTGGGTGGCACCGTGATTGTTTTATGTTTTCACAGGTAGACTCTAAAAGAGTTTCAACCAATGGTAGAGCAGTGGAGGCGTGTCCTGCACAGTTGGAGCTGTGAGCAGTGAGTGGAGCTGCTAGCAACTTGAGCTCCTACCTGTAGAGCCCTGAGACCAGCCCAGGAAAAGAAGGAAGGAAGGGGCTTCAACACCAACTTTATCCAGAGGGAGAGGAGGAGAAAAGAAAACTTTGAACAACTTCATCATTTCTGCAAGGAGTTGGAGAGAGGGGGAAAAGACCAACAACAAACCAGTGTGGAAGGAGGGAGACTCTACATTCTACAGGTGGGTGTGGGTGCATTTCCCCAAACAGACTTTGTTGTATCGGTGGGGGGAGGAAAGAAGACCACTGAGGGCCGGAACATCGCGGGGGGTGTGTGTGTGTGTGTGTGTGGTAGTGTGCGTGGGGGCCGTGCTTACAACTGGGCCCCCCCCACAATTGGAACCCCCCCCCACCCCCCACATTTGCCTAGCCTGGGATAGCTGGAGCTACCAGGCTGAAGATTGTCATCAATCACCCAATTAAAGATCGTTGGGAGTGCCTGGTGGCTCCAGCTACCCCAGGTGAAGACATCTTCTCCCCCCACCTGAAGACCACCCCAAAGACTTTTGTGTTTTGCCATCTGGGGAGTGCACCCACCCACAGCTGCGAGGGGAGACCTGCCCTCGCAGTCCCCCCCTTCCCACCCCCCCTCTCTCTTTCTCCGTTACCCTCTGTTTCTCCCCTCTCTCTCTGAGAACCCTTTCCTTCCAAATTAATAAAAAAAAACCCAATTAAGACAACTGAGCAGAGGGAGCAAGGCCTCTCCCCAATTGTCAACGAGGGGAGAGGTGCCTCGTTAAGGGCTCCTCTGCTCAGTTAACATAAGAGGCCATTAAAGACCATTAAGGCCTGTGACTTTGGGGTGGGTGTAGCCCTTAAAGGGACCGCGTGATGGCGACCCCATCCACGCCGGTGGCAGGGCCAGCAAGGACGTATGCGCAGGCGGTGTCCACATCCACGGCACCTCCTGCGCCACCCGCTGCCCTGCCACCGTTCAGACTTATAACCAGGAAACACGGGGTCAAGAGCTACACTCACCCCACAATGAGCATTGAGGAGTGCGTGCGGGCGATGGCTGGGGTAGTCGGCCCCTCGGCCATTGTCGCAGCCTCCAAGATGTCTGGGAAGGCCGTGTTCTTCCTGGGGTCGGAGCGGGCGGTGTCCCTGGCCCTTGAAAAGGGGCTCACGGTGGGCGGGACGTTCCTGCCGGTGGACCCTCTCGAGGCCACCGCGCAGAGGGTCATCATTTCAAACGTCCCGCCCTTTGTTTCCGCTGAGCTCCTCCTCCCTCACCTACAACAACTGGGGGAGGTAAGGTCAGGGATCAACCCCATACCGCTCGGCCTCAGGGAGAGCAGCCTGCGCCACGTGTTCTCCTTCCGCCGCCAGCTCTTTGTCCGGCTGGCGCGGGAGGACACGACGGAGGGAGATTTTAATGTGGTGCACGAGGGGACTGCCTACCGCGTCTTCTGGACGTCGGACGGCGTGCGGTGCCATGCCTGCAGGGAGGTGGGGCATGTTCGCAAGAACTGCCCCGCCTCCAAGGCCGCCAAACCACCGAAGGCGGCCCAGGCTGGCGCTGCCGCCACCCCTCCCCCTAGTTGCGTCCGCGTGCCGGGAGCCATAGGTGCGCGGGCATCGTCGGAGGCCTTTGTTTTCAGGGCCTCCGGCGGGGGGGAGGGAGAGCGTTCGACCGGAAAGAAGGCGCGGAAGAAGGCGAAACATCTCGAGGCGGGTCCCCTCAGTGCGCCGGAAAGTCTGACCACCGCGCTCAGCCCAACCCAGTCACCGGCGAGCGCGGGGTGCCCCGAGCCCGTGCCCGGGCCCTTGAATACCACCACAGAGGGGCCCAGGCGCGGGCAAGAAAAGGAAAAGGGGGGGGCGGAGCGGGAGGCCTCGGCAGACATGGAGGTCTCCCTGACTCCGCGCGCCCCCAGGAACAAAAAGAGGCACCGCCCCAATGAGGCGGAGGGGGAACAACATCCCTCCGCGGAGGAGGCGGTGCCCGCCGCGTGTCCCGCGTCCCCCACCAGCGCCCCCAAATTGCGCTGCAGGCGCGAGGAGTCTTTCCCCGGGGAGGGTGAGACAGTTGAGGCTGCCCAGCCTCTGCCTCCCGGGGATGGAGTGGAAGATCTGCCTGTCGTGGGGGGCGTGGGAACCGCGGAGGAATGCGTAGCCGCCGGGCCGGGCGTCCCGGGGACTGAGGCGGGCGAGGCCGAAAAGGCCGAACCTGAGCCCGCCCAGCTATTATCCAACTTCCCCCGGGAGTCGCTCGACCCGGCAGAAAAACAATTAAATAATTATGACACTGCAGATGCTGGGCCGGGGGGTGGCAGCGGGGAGGGGGAGGAACACCCACCCTCGCCCCTTACTTTGGAGCTGGAGCACTTGGAGGGCCTGGGGATTTCCTATGGCCGGGTCTCTCCTTGTTCTCCGGTTCCTGGGGCGGAGGGGGAACCCCTTCCGCTGTCATTTCCCGACCCAGCACCATTTTTAAAAGAGCCCAGTGGGGACTCCTCTGCCGACGATCCTGGGGGTGGGATCGGGGCAGTGCCAGGGCCGGTTGGAGCGGCCGGTTCATTTGCCGTACCTTGTGCGGTCGATGGGCCGGCTGCTGGCGGCCACCTCCCGGAGGAGGACGGGGACTCGGTGGGGGACGCGGGTGAAGACCTAGAGACCACCGCCAGGGAGGCGGTGGATCTGCTCGCGGCCGCCGCTGAGGCCCTCCTCGTTCCTGCAAAGGAACTCCGGGACTTTTTGGCCCAGAGCCGGGGTCGCCGCGACCAAGCCCGACTGGCCCTGGAAAAATGGTCCGAGCCGGAGCTGATCAAGGGGTCCGTCCGCGCCGCCGTTAAAACCTTGGCCGCGGGCGGGCCCTTGACAAAGGAGCAGCACCTTGAGCTGCGCGAGCTCGAGGGACTCCTCGCTGGGCTGCGGAGGGAGCGGAGTTCAACAAAAGACTCCGCTCCCTCCCCCACAATAGGTTAAGGTAGAGGTTGCACTATGCTTTTGTCATGAAGATAACCATAGCCAGCCTCAACATCAACGGCGGCAGAGGGGCACGCCGTAGATTTGACAATTTTTCGCTCCTGCGGGAGGGGAAATATGCGGTGTGCTTCCTGCAAGAAACCCACACCGTTCCGGGAGACGAAGCCACGTGGCTCCTGGAATGGCAAGGAGAGGTCCGCATGAGCCACCTCACCGCCATTTCTAGTGGGGTGGCCATCTTGCTGGGCCCGCATTTTCAGCCGGAGATCTTGGGGGTCGAGGAGCCCGTGCCAGGCCGCTTGCTGCACGTAACGGTTCGCCTGGGGGACGTGCCGCTCCATCTCGTGAACGTGTACGCCCCTCATCCCGGCCCGCAGCAAACGCGCTTCTTTGAAGAGGTGTCCGCTCTTCTTGGCTCCGTCGACGTCGGCGACTGCATTGTCCTCGGGGGGGATTTTAACTGCACCCTCGAGGCGAGGGACCGCTCCGGTGCCCCGCAGTGCATGACGGCGATGGAGAAGTTGAGGGACCTGGTCGGGTCCTTCGACTTGGTGGACGTCTGGCGAAATCTCCACCCCGACTCCAGCGCCTTTACTTGGGTGAGGCCTGGAGTTGGATGGTCTAGAGTCGACCGCCTTTACGTGTCTCGGGCGTACGTTTCCTGCGTCCCGGCGGCCTCCATGCGGCCGGTGCCGTGTTCGGACCACCACCTGGTGTGGGCGGAGCTCGCTACGCTCCGCGCGAGGACGGGGTCCGCGTACTGGCACTTTAACAACCGGCTGCTGGAGGACGTGCGGTTCCAGGACTCGTTCCGTCGATTCTGGTCCGACTGGAGAAGGAAGCAGGGGGGCTTCCCCTCCTTGAGGCTATGGTGGGACGTGGGCAAGGCTCACGTCCGCGTCTTCTGTCAAGAGTACGCGAGGGGGTCGACCAAGAGGCGGGCGGCCAGAGTCGGGCGCCTAGAAAAAGAGGTGCTCGACCTGGAAGCCCGTCTCGGTCAAGTCGTCCAGGACCCGGCCCTGCGGACGGTGTACGAAGCGAAGAAGGCCGCGCTGAAGGACCTGCAGCTCGTCGGGTCCCGAGGCGCGTTCGTGAGGTCGCGGATCCGGTTCCTGCGGGATCTGGACCGCGGCTCCCCCTTCTTCTACTCGCTGGAAAAAAGGCAGAGTGTCCGTAAGCAGCTCTTGACGCTGCTGGCCGACGACGGCTCTCTCGTCTCGGATCCGGAGGGCGTCAACAACAGGGTCCGTGAATATTACGGGGCTCTGTTCTCTCCGGATCCGTCCAGCGAGGAAGCGCGTAGAGTTTTGTGGGAGGACCTGCCGAAGGTCAGCCCGGAGGGCGCCGAAAATCTGGAAGCTCCGCTAAGCCTGGCGGAGCTGACCGGTGCCCTCGCCCGGCTCTCGAGGGGAAAATCCCCGGGGCTGGACGGGCTGACCGTGGAGTTCCACAGGGCGTTCTGGGACGTCCTGGGGAGCGACTACGCGCGGGTCCTGGGGGAAAGTCTGGCGACCGGGGAGATGCCCCTCTCTTGGCGCAGGGCAGTCATCGTCCTGCTGCCTAAGAAGGGCGATCTCCGCCTCCTTAAGAACTGGCGCCCGGTCTCCCTCCTCAGCACGGACTACAAAATCTTCGCCAGGGCGATGTCTGCTCGCCTTGGTGCCGTGCTGGACCACATGATTCACCCCGACCAGTCATACACGGTCCCGGGCCAGACGATCCACGACAACATCCATCTGGTCCGGGACCTCATCCATTGCTCCCAGGAGGCTGGTCTGTCGGTCGCCTTCCTATCCCTCGACCAAGAGAAGGCGTTCGACAGGGTGGATCACGACTATCTGCTCGGAACTCTGCGCGCTTTCGGGTTCGGGACGCATTTCGTCGCCCGGATCCGACTTTTGTACGCCGCCGCGGAGTGTCTGATTAAGGTTAACGGGTCCTTGACGGCGCCCCTTCGCTTTAGGAGAGGGGTGCGCCAGGGATGCCCCATGTCCGGCCAGTTATACGCCGTTTGCGTGGAGCCTTTCCTGCGCCTCTTGCGGACGAGGTTGACGGGACTGGCTCTGCAAGGGCCGGGCGTGGAGGTCGTCCTCTCGGCTTACGCCGATGACGTGCTCCTCGCGGTAGAGGATCCCGCTGACCTGCGGAGGATGCGTGAGTGCCAGGAGATTTACTCGGCCGCGTCCTCCGCCAGGATCAACTGGGAGAAATGTTCCGGACTCCTGGTGGGTCAGTGGCGGGTGGACTCCCTGCCGGAGGAGCTCAGGCCTTTTGCCTGGAGCACGACCCATCTCCTCTATCTGGGAGTCTACCTTAGCCCCGACGAGGAAGCCTGGCCGGCGAACTGGCAGGAGCTGGAGGCCAAGGTCGCCGCTCGCCTAGGGCGCTGGACAGGACTGCTCCGAGTGCTGTCCTACAGGGGTCGAGCGCTAGTCATAAACCAGCTGGTGGCCGCAATGCTGTGGTACCGGCTGGTCACTTTGACCCCTCCCCCTGCGTTTGTCGCCAAGATACAGAAGAAGCTGGTGGACTTCTTCTGGAACAACAGGAAGCACTGGGTCTCTGTCGCGGTCTTGAGTCTCCCGCTTGAGGAGGGCGGTCAGTCGTTGGTGTGCGTCAGCGCCCAGCTCGCGACTTTCCGTCTTCAGACCCTGCAGAGATACCTTTACGTCGAGCCCCCTCCTAGGTGGTGTGCTCTGGCGAGGTATTTCTTCCGCCAGCAGCTCGACCTCAATTATGACACGCAGCTCCTGTTTGTGAACTTGGGGGGTGCCAGGACCGCCCTCCGGGAGCTGCCTGTCTTTTACAGGGAACTCATCAGGGTCTGGAACAAAGTCTCCACCAAGCGCAGCTCTCCGCCGGCTGGAGTGGCGGCCGTCCTGCAGGAACCGCTGCTCGGGAATCCGTACCTCCACGGCCGAGGCTTCATGTGGCGGTCGGAAGAGAGGGCTGTGGCTGGTGAGGTGACCAGGGTCAGGGACCTGCTCGATGGCGGAGGAGCGGGCTGGATGGCGCCAGTCACGCTGGCGCGGCGCCTAAATTCTGCCAACGTCCGCCGCGCGGCCGATGCCATCGAGTCGCTAAAAACAGCTCTGGGCCCTGACTCCGTTAGGTGTATCGAGGAGGCTCAAGCACGTGGGGAGATCCCGTCCGAACTGACCCCCGTCCGGACGGAATTCCTCATCGGCGCCAAACCCCGGAACCTCCCTCGGGGACCGGCGCCTCACAACTTGAGCCGCCTCGGGGAAATCCCCTCCGTGCCTTTCAGTTCCGCGCGGAGGGGTTTCCTGTACGGGCTGCTCCTGCACACCCTCAACTTTGCCATCCTCGCCGGCCGTCCGGACACGCCATGGCGTACCATCTTGCCGTCCGGAGGAGGCGGGGGTCCCCGATGGAGGGCACTCTACGCAGGGGTCCTCCCACTATTCATCGGGGACTTGGCCTGGAGGGTGGTGCACGGAGCAGTGCCGTGCAACAAATTTTTAAGCCGGTTCACGGACTCCCAAGCCGCCTGCAATTTCTGCGGTCTGGAGGAGTCCGTGTTCCATGTTTTTATTGAATGCACAAGGTTGCAGCCCCTGTTCCACTATTTGAAGGGGCTGCTCCTGAAATTCTGGCTGCACTTCAGTCCCACTCTCCTGATCTTTGGGCACCCTGTGCGGAGGGGAGCGGGTAGGTCCGAGGGCCTCCTCGTAGGACTGCTCCTGGGCACGGCCAAGGGTGCCATCAGCCGGTCCAGGCAGCGGGCGGTCGAGGGGGTCGTTCAACCTGACTGCCTGCCTCTCTTCCGCTCTTACATCCGATCCAGGGTGTCCTTGGAGATGGAGCACGCGGTGTCCACTGGTACGCTCGCGGCCTTCCGCGAGAGGTGGGCACCGGAGGGACTGGAGTGCATCATCACGCCCGGCAACCAAATTTTAATTTGATTTTACGTTTTAAAGTTTAATTTGTTTTAATTGCCGGTGTTTTTAGTGTCCCCCTCTCCTTTTATAGGGGGCACTGGAAAAATTTGATTTTAGCGCCCCAAAAAAAAAAAACCAAAAACCAAAAAAAAAAGGGGCTTGAAAATGTCTGCTGTGTCACCCAGGTCGGGTGGCACAGTTTAATGTTGTTTATGTTTTGCAGGTAGACTCCTAAAAGAGTTTCAACCAATGGTAGAGCAGTGGAGGCGTGTCCTGCACAGTTGGAGCTGTGAGCAGTGAGTGGAGCTGCTAGCAACTTGAGCTCCTGCCTGTAGAGCCCTGAGACCAGCCCAGGAATAGAAGGAAGGAAGGGGCTTCACTACAACTTCTAACCAGAGGGAGAGGAGGAAAAAGCAGAAAACTTTTAAACAACTTTACCATTCTGCAAGGAGTTGGAGAGAGGGGGAAAAGACAAACAACATCCAGTGTGGAAGGAGGGAGACTCAACATTTCTACAGGTGGGTGTGGGTGCATTTCCCCAAACAGACTTTGTTGTATCGGTGGGGGGAGGAAAGAAGACCACTGAGGGCCGGAACATCGCGGGGGGTGTGTGTGTGTGTGGTAGTGTGCGTGGGGGCCTTGCTTACAACTAGGCCCCCCCCACAATTGGAACCCCCCCACCCCCCACATTTGCCTAGCCTGGGATAGCTGGAGCTACCAGGCTGAAGATTGTTATTAATCACCCAATTAAAGATCGTTAGGAGTGCCTGGTGGCTCCAGCTACCCCAGGTGAAGACATCTTCTCCCCCCACCTGAAGACCACCCCAAGGACTTTTGTGTTTTTGCCATCTGGGGAGTGCACCCACCCACAGCTGCGAGGGGAGACCTGCCCTCGCAGTCCCCCCCCCCCCCTTCCCACCCCCCTCTCTCTTTCTCTGCTACTCTGTTTCTCCCCTCTCTCTCTGAGGCCTCTTCCTTCCAAATTTGCAAAAAAAAACCAATTAAGACAACTGAGCAGAGGGAGCAAGGCCTCTCCCCAATTGTCAACGAGGGGAGAGGTGCCTCGTTAAGGGCTCCTCTGCTCAGTTAACATACGAGGCCATTAAAGACCATTAAGGCCTGTGACTCTGGGGTGGGTGTAGCCCTTAAAGGGACCCCGTGATGGCGACCCCATCCACGCCGGTGGCAGGGCCAGCAAGGACGTATGCGCAGGTGGCAACCGCTTCCACAGCACCTCCTGCGCCACCCGCTGCCCTGCCACCGTTCAGACTTATAACCAAAAAACACGGGGTCAAGAGCTACACTCACCCCACAATGAGCATTGAGGAGTGCGTGCGGGCGATGGCTGGGGTAGTCGGCCCCTCGGCCATTGTCGCAGCCTCCAAGATGTCTGGGAAGGCCGTGTTCTTCCTGGGGTCGGAGCGGGCGGTGTCCCTGGCCCTTGAAAAGGGGCTCACGGTGGGCGGGACGTTCCTGCCGGTGGACCCTCTCGAGGCCACCGCGCAGAGGGTCATCATTTCAAACGTCCCGCCCTTTGTTCCCGCTGAGCTCCTCCTCCCTCACCTACACCAACTGGGGGAGGTAAGGTCGGGGATCAACCCCATACCGCTCGGCCTCAGGGAGAACAGCCTGCGCCACGTGTTCTCCTTCCGCCGCCAGCTCTTTGTCCGGCTGGCGCGGGAGGAGACGACGGAGGGGAACTTTAATGTGGTGCACGAGGGGACTGCCTACCGCGTCTTCTGGACGTCGGACGGCGTGCGGTGCCATGCCTGTAGGGAGGTGGGGCATGTTCGTAAGAACTGCCCCGCCTCCAAGGCCGCCAAACCACCGAAGGCGGCCAAGGCTGGCACCGCCGCCACCCCTCCCCCTAGTTGCGTCCGCGTGCCGGGAGCCATGGGTGCGCGGGCATCGTCGGAGGCCTTTGTTTTCAGGGCCTCCGGCGGGGGGGAGGGAGAGCGTTCGACCGGAAAGAAGGCGCGGAAGAAGGCGAAACATCTCGAGGCGGGTCCCCTCAGTGCGCCGGAAAGTCTGACCACCGCGCTCAGCCCAACCCAGTCACCGGCGAGCGCGGGGTGCCCCGAGCCCGTGCCCGGGCCCTTGAATACCACCACAGAGGGGCCCAGGCGCGGGCAAGAAAAGGAAAAGGGGGGGGCGGAGCGGGAGGCCTCGGCAGACATGGAGGTCTCCCTGACTCCGCGCGCCCCCAGGAACAAAAAGAGGCACCGCCCCAATGAGGCGGAGGGGGAACAACATCCCTCCGCGGAGGAGGCGGTGCCCGCCGCGTGTCCCGCGTCCCCCACCAGCGCCCCCAAATTGCGCTGCAGGCGCGAGGAGTCTTTCCCCGGGGAGGGTGAGACAGTTGAGGCTGCCCAGCCTCTGCCTCCCGGGGATGGAGTGGAAGATCTGCCTGTCGTGGGGGGCGTGGGAACCGCGGAGGAATGCGTAGCCGCCGGGCCGGGCGTCCCGGGGACTGAGGCGGGCGAGGCCGAAAAGGCCGAACCTGAGCCCGCCCAGCTATTATCCAACTTCCCCCGGGAGTCGCTCGACCCGGCAGAAAAACAATTAAATAATTATGACACTGCAGATGCTGGGCCGGGGGGTGGCAGCGGGGAGGGGGAGGAACACCCACCCTCGCCCCTTACTTTGGAGCTGGAGCACTTGGAGGGCCTGGGGATTTCCTATGGCCGGGTCTCTCCTTGTTCTCCGGTTCCTGGGGCGGAGGGGGAACCCCTTCCGCTGTCATTTCCCGACCCAGCACCATTTTTAAAAGAGCCCAGTGGGGACTCCTCTGCCGACGATCCTGGGGGTGGGATCGGGGCAGTGCCAGGGCCGGTTGGAGCGGCCGGTTCATTTGCCGTACCTTGTGCGGTCGATGGGCCGGCTGCTGGCGGCCACCTCCCGGAGGAGGACGGGGACTCGGTGGGGGACGCGGGTGAAGACCTAGAGACCACCGCCAGGGAGGCGGTGGATCTGCTCGCGGCCGCCGCTGAGGCCCTCCTCGTTCCTGCAAAGGAACTCCGGGACTTTTTGGCCCAGAGCCGGGGTCGCCGCGACCAAGCCAGACTGGCCCTGGAAAAATGGTCCGAGCCGGAGCTGATCAAGGGGTCCGTCCGCGCCGCCGTTAAAACCTTGGCCGCGGGCGGGCCCTTGACAAAGGAGCAGCACCTTGAGCTGCGCGAGCTCGAGGGACTCCTCGCTGGGCTGCGGAGGGAGCGGAGTTCAACAAAAGACTCCGCTCCCTCCCCCACAATAGGTTAAGGTAGAGGTTGCACTATGCTTTTGTCATGAAGATAACCATAGCCAGCCTCAACATCAACGGCGGCAGAGGGGCACGCCGTAGATTTGACAATTTTTCGCTCCTGCGGGAGGGGAAATATGCGGTGTGCTTCCTGCAAGAAACCCACACCGTTCCGGGAGACGAAGCCACGTGGCTCCTGGAATGGCAAGGAGAGGTCCGCATGAGCCACCTCACCGCCATTTCTAGTGGGGTGGCCATCTTGCTGGGCCCGCATTTTCAGCCGGAGATCTTGGGGGTCGAGGAGCCCGTGCCAGGCC